>NC_091264.1:14336885-15540218 GCF_042477335.2 Ovis canadensis | reverse complement strand
ATAACGGAGGCAGAAGATAGGATTAGTGAAGTAGAAGATAGAATGGTAGAAACAAATGAATCAAAGAGGAAACAAGAAAAATGAATTAAAAGAAATGAGGACAATCTCAGAGACCTCCAGGACAATATGAAACACTCCAACATTCGAAAAACAAGAGTCACAGAAAAAGACAAAAAAAAAAAAAAAGACCATCGGAAAATATTTGAGGAGATAATAGTTGAAAATTCCTTAAATGAGGAAGGAAAAAATCACCCAAGTCCAAGAAACCCAGACAGTCCTAAACAGGATAAACCCAAGCCGAAACACCCCAAGAAACATATTAATCAAATTAACAAAGATCAAACACAAGGAACAAATATTAAAAACAGTGAGGGAAAAACAACAAATAACAGACAAGGGGATTCCCATAAGGAAAACAGCTGATCTTTCAATAGAAACTCTTCAGGCCAAGTGGGAATGGCAAGACATACTTAAAGTGATGAAAGAGAATAACATACAGCCCAGTTTAATGTACCCAGCAAGGATCTCATTCAAATATGAAGGAGATATCAAAAGCAATACATACAAGCAAAAGCTGAAAGAATTCAGCACCACCAAACCAGCTCTTCAACAAATGCTAAAGGATATTCTCAAGACAGGAAACATAAAAAGAGTGTATAAATCAGAACACAATACAATAAAGTAAATGGCAACAGGATCATACTCATCAATAATTACCTTAAACGTAAATGGGTTGAATGCCCCAACCAAAAGAAAAAGACTGGCTGAATGGATACAAAAACAAGACCCTTATATATGTTGTCTACAAGACACCCATCTCAAAACAAGGGACACATACAGACTGAAAGTGAAGGGCTGGAAAAAGATATTCCATGCAAATAGAGACCAAAAGAAAGCAAGAGTAGCAATACTCATATCAGATAAAATAGACTTTAAAACAAAGGCTATGAAAAGAGACAAAGAAGGACACTACATAATGATCAAAGGATCAATCCAAGAAGAAGATATAACAATTATAAATATATATGCACCCAACATAGGAGCACCACAATATGTAAGACAAATGGTAACAAGTATGAAAGGGGAAACTAACAATAACCCAATAATAGTGGGACACTTTAATACCCCACTCACACCTATGGACAAATCAACTAAACAGAAAATTAACAAAGAAACACAAACTTTAAATGACACAATAGACCAGTTAGACCTAATTGACATCTATAGGACATTATACCCCAAAACAATGAATTTCACCTTTTTCTCAAGTGCTCACGGAACCTTCTCCAGGATAGATCATATCCTAGGCCATAAATCTAGCCTTGGTAAATTCAAAAAAATTGAAATCATTCCAAGCATCTTTTCTGAAAATAATTCAGTAAGATAAGATCTCAATTACAGGAGAAAAAACTTAAAAATTCCAACATATGGAGGCTGAACAACACGCTTCTGAATAAACAATAAATCACGGAAGAAATCAAAATATGCATAGAAACAAATGAAAGTGAAAACGCAACAACCCAAAGCCTGTGGGACACTATAAAAGCAGTGTTAAGGGGAAACTTTCATAGCAATACAGGCACACCTTAAAAAAAACAAGAAGAAAGTCAAGTAAATAACCAAACTCTACACTTAAAGCAACTAGAAAAGGAAGAAATGGAGAATCCCAGGGTTAGAAGAAGGAAAGAAATCTTAAAAATTAGGACAGAAATAAATGCAAAGGAAACAAAAGAGACCATAGCAAAAATCACAAAGCCAAAAGCTGGTTCTTTGAAAGGATACATAAAATTGACAAACCATTAGCCAGACTCATCAAGAAACAAAAGGAGAAAAATCAAATCAATAAAATTAGAAATGAAAATGGAGACATCACAACAGACAACACAGAAATACGAAAGATCATAAGAGACTACTATCAGCAATTATATGCCAATAAAATGGACAATGTGGAAGAAATGGACAAATTCTTAGAAAAGTACAACTTCCCAAAATTGAACAGGAAGAAATAGAAAATCTTAACAGACCCATCACAAGCACAGAAATTCAAACTATAATCAGAAAACTTCCAGCAAACAAAAGCCCAGGTACAGACAGCTTCACAGCTGAATTCTACCAAAAATTTAGAGAAGAGCTAAAACCTATCCTACTCAAACTCTTCCAAAAAATTTCAGAGGAAGGTGAACTTCCAAACTCATTCTATGAGACCACCATCACCCTAATGCCAAAACCTGACAAAGATGCCACAAGAAAGAAAACTACAGGCCAATATCACTGTTGAACATAGATGCAAAGATCCTTCACAGAATTATAGCAATCAGAAACCAACAACACATTAAAAAGATCACACACCATGATCAAATGGGCTTTATCCCATGGATGCAAGGATTCTTCAATATCCACAAGTCAATCAATGTAATTCACCACATTAGCAAATTGAAAAATAAAAGCCATATGATTATCTCAGTAGATGCAGAGAAAGCCTATGACAAAATTCAACATCCATTTATAATAAAAACTCTGCAGAAAGCAGGAATAGAAGGAACATACCTCAACATAATAAAAGCTATATATGACAAACCCACAACAAACATTATCCTCAATGGTGAAAAATTGAAAGCATTTCCCCTAAAGTCAGGAACAAGACAAGGGTGTCCACTTTCACCGCTACTATTCAACATGGTTCTAGAAGTTTTGGCCACAGCAATCAGAGCAGAAAAAGAAAGAAAATGAATCTAAATTAGAAAAGAAGAATTAAAACTCTCACTGTATGCAGATGACATGATCCTCTACATAAAACCCTAAAGACTCCACCAGAAAATTACTAGAGCTAATCAATGACTATAGTAAAGTTGCAGGATGTAAAATCAACACACAGAAATCCCTTGCATTCCTATGCGCTAATAATGAGAAAGTAGAAAAAGAAATTAAGGAAACAATTCCATTCACCATTGCAACAAAAAGAATAAAATACTTAGGAATATATCTACCTAAAGAAACTAAAGTCTTATATATAGAAAACTATAAAACACTGGTGAAAGAAATCAAAGAGGACACTAATAGATGGAGAAATATACCATGTTCATGGATCGGAAGAATTAATATAGTGAAAATGAGTATACTACTCAAAGCAATCTACAGATTCAATGCAATCCCGATCAAGCTACCAGCCGTATTTTTCACAGAGCTAAAACAAATAATTTCACAATTTGTATGGAAATACAAAAAACCTCGAATAGCCAAAGCAATCTTGTGAAAGAAGAATGGAACCAGAGGAATCAACTTGCCTGACCTCAGGTTCTACTACAAAGCCACAGTCATCACGACAGTATGGTACTGGCACAAAGTCAGAAATATAGATCAATGGAGCAAAATAGAAAGCCTAGAGATAAATCCACACACCTATGGACACCTTATCTTCGACAAAGGAGGCAAGAATATACAATGGAGTAAAGACAATATCTTTAACAATTGGTGCTGGGAAAACTGGTCAACCACTTGTATAAGAATGAAACTAGAACATTTTCTAACACCACACACAAAAATAAACTCAAAAAGGTTTAAAGATCTAAAAGTAAGACCAGATACTATAGAGAAGACTCAGATACTCCTACAGGAGAACAGAGGCAAAACACTCTCTGACATACATCACAGCACGATCCTTTATGAACCCCCTCCCAGAATACTGGAAATCAAAGCAGAAATAAACTAATGGGATCTAATTAAAATTAAAAGTTTCTGCACAGCAAAGTATAAGCAAAGTGAATAGACAGACTTCAGAATGGGAGAAAATAATAGCAAATGAAGCAACTGACAAACAACTAATGTCAAATATATACAAGCAACTCCTGTAGCTCAATTCCAGAATAATAAAAGACCCAATGAAAATTGGGCCAAAAAACTAAATAGACATTTCTCCAAAGAAGACATACAGATGGCTAACAAACACATGAAAAGATGCTCAACATCACTCATTATCAGAGAAATGCAAATCAAAACCACAGTGAGGTACCATTTCACACCAGTCAGAATGGCTGTGATCCAAAAGCCAACAAGCAATAGATGCTGGAGACGGTGTGGAGAAAAGGGAACCCTCTTACACTGTTGGTGGTAATGCAAACTAGTACAGTCACTATGGAGAACAGTGTGGAGATTCCTTAAAAAACTGGAAATAGAACTGCCTTATGACCCAGCAATCCCAGTGCTGGGCATACACAGCAAAGAAACCAGAATTGAAAGAGACACGTGTACCCTAATGTTCATCGCAGCACTGTTTATAATAGCCAGGACAAGGACGCAACCTAGATGTCCATCAGCATATGAATGGATAAGTAAGCAGTGGTACATATACATAATGGAGTATTACTCAGCCATTAAAAAGAATACATTTGAATCAGTTCTGATGAAGTGGATGAAACTGGAGCCGAATATACAGAGTGAAGTAAGCCAGAAAGAAAAACACCAATACAGTATACTAACATATATATATATGGAATTTAGAAAGATGGTAACAATAACCTTGTATGCGAGACAGCAAAAGAGATACAGATGTATAGCACAGTCTTTTGGACTCTGCGGCAGAGGGAGAGGGTGGGATGATTTAGGAGAATGGCATTGAAACATGTATAATATCATATAAGAAATGAATCATCAGTCTAGGTTCGGTGCAGGATACAGGATGCTTGGGGCTGGTGCACTGGGATGACCCAGAGAGATGGTATGTGGAGGGAGGTGGGAGGGTGGTTCAGGATTGGGAACACATGTACACCCGTGGTGGATTCATGTTAATGTATGGCAAAACCAATACAGTATTGTAAAGTAAAATAAATAAAAAATAAATAAATAAAAATAATTTTCAAAATAAGAAGACTTGGGACATGTAAAAACTTGAAATATTTGTGACAGTAGGAGATACTAGGAAAACCCTAAAACATTTGAAGAACCAGATGCTGTTAAGAGACGTTAGGCAAGGTTATTGCGGCATCATTGAGGTTAAAATGTGTCTTTCTTCAACTCTCTCAGTCCCTCCAGCTGCCACAGTGACCATTGTGTGTATGTTAAGGGACAGAGATTTAGACTGATCCAAAGTTGGGTTTCTTTTAGGTGGATTTGAAGTAGAGACAAGAGCCAAGAAATCTGGGCACATGTTCAACGTCATAGTTTGAATTGCAGATCATAGCATCAAAGCTCAACCGAGGAGGAGTAAAGTGGAAGGCGAGAGCATGCATAAATTAAAATATGGCATCAAGAAGAGTTTTAAAAGAACGATGCTGTACAGTAAGAATACCTAAGACAGAATGGGATCAAAGTTGTAAATAGTATGATGGAGCTTAAATGGAGTGTTTAAAGGTGAATAGAGTAAGGAAAGTGAAGAGTGTGACCATAAGAATGTGCATTGAAATGGAGCAGAAGTAGGCAGCACCGTGGTGGATCTAGAAATGGCAATGAGATCTTCATAGACTGTTTGAAATCTGCTGTGCTAGTTCATGCTTTGTTCAAATAAACCAAACTTTAATGCCACAAAGCAAACTTTAAAGTTACATCTACATGGCTAATGGAAAACAGCATATGAAAAAGTATTGGCCAATGACCTTCTCTGTAAGACTGCAGCTATTTTTAACCTAGCAGATAGGAATATAATCATTGCAAAAATCATTGGTGAGGATGGAGGAACCGTATACCTCTTTGTAACTCTGACAGATGCAAGATGTGCAGAAATATCCTGAACTTACTAGACTGCAGGTTTCAGATAAGAAAATGGAAAATGTGTCCAAGAGAATGAAGAGTATATTGCTCTGTCGTGGCATTTGCTGCACATAAAAAGTGTGTTCAGAGAACAGAGTGAAATGGCTTGGGTGTGAACACAGAATTCAGAGGCTAAATTAGGGACAAAAAACATAAAAACGTCATGAACAAGGGTGGGAGCTAGGTAGGTACAGTAACAATGTTGATGACAAGATGAGCTAACAGCTTCTGAATGCTCACTCTGTGTAACACATACTTCACAACAATCAGACGACTTGCTACAGTAAGTCCCCTACATATTAACCTTCAACTTGTGACATTTGAGAGATGGGAATGTGTGTCTGTTAGTTGGCTCAGTCGCTCAGTCATGTCCAGCTCTTTGCCACTCCATGGAATAAAGCACACCAGGCTTCCCTGTCCATCACCAACTCCCAGACCTTGCTAAAACTCATGTCCATTGAGTCGGTGATGCCATTCAACCATTTCATCCTCTATCATTCCCTTCTCCTCCTGCCTTTAATCTTCCCCAGTATCAGGGTCTTTTCCAAAGAGTCAGTTCTTTGCATCAGGTGGCCATACTATTGGAGTTTCCGCTTCAGCATCAGTCCTTCCAGTGAATATTCAGGATTGATTTCCCTTAGGATGGACTGGTCTGATCTCCTTGCAGTCCAAGTGACTCTCAAGAGTCTTCTCCAACACCACAGTTCAAAATAATCAATTCTTTGGCACTCAGCTTTACTTATGATCCAACTCTCACATCCATACATGACTACCAGAAAAAAAAAAAAAAAACCACTTTGATTAGACCAACCATTGTTGGCAAAGTCTAGGTTTGTCATAGCTTTTCTTCCAAGGAGCAAGCTTCTGTTAATATCATGGCTGTACTTACCATCCACAGTGATTTTGGAGCCCCCCAAAAATCTCTCACTTTTCCCCTGTTCCCATATCTATTTTCCATTAAGTGAAAGGACAAGAAGCCATGATCTTAGTTTTCTTAAAGTTGAGTTTTTAAGCAAACTCATTCATTCTCCTCTTTCCCTTTCATCAAAAGGTTCTTTAGTTCTTCACTTTCTGCCATAAGGGTGGTGTCATCTGCACATCTTAGGTTATCGACATTTCTCGCATTTCTCCAAATCTTGACTCCAGCTTGTTCTTCATCCAGCCTGGCATTTTGTATGAGGTACTCTACACATAATTTAAATAAGCAGGATGATATGATACAACCTTGATGTAATCCTTTCTGATTTGGAACCAGTCTGTTGTTACACGTCCAGTTCTATCTGTTGTTTCTTGACCTGCATAGATTTCTCAGAAGGCAGGTCAGGTGGTCTGGAATTCTCAACTCTTGAAGAATTTTCCACAGTTTGTTGTGAACCACCCAGTCAAAGGCTTTGGCATAGAAAATAAAGCAGAAGTAGATATTTTTCTGAAATCCTCTTGTTTTCGATGACCCAGTGGATGTTGGCAATTTGATCTCTGGTTCCTCTGCCTTTTCAAAAACCAGCTTGAACGTCTGGAAGTTCATGGTTCATGTATGGTTGAAGCTTCACTTAGAGAATTTTGGGCATTACTTTGCTAGCATGTGAGATGAGTGAATTTTGTGGTAGTTTGAGTTTCTTTTGCATTGCCTTTCTTTGGGATTGGAATGAAAACTGATTTTTTCCAGTTTGTGGCCACTGCTGTGTTTTCCAGATATGCTGGCATATTGAGTGCAGCACTTACACAGCATCGACTTTTAAAATTTGAAACAACTAAAATGGAATTCCATTGCATCCACTAATTTTGTCCATAGTGAGGCTTCCTAAGGCCCATTTAACTTTACATTCCAGGATGTCTAGCTGTAGGTGAGTGATCACACCGTTTTAGTTATCTGGGTCATAAATATTATTTTTGTACAGTTCTTCTTATATTCTCACCACCTCTTCTTAATATCTTGTGTTTCTGCTAGGTCCATATGGTTTCTGTCCTGTATTGTGCACATCTTTGCATGAAATGTTCCCTTGGTATCTCTAAATTTCTTAAAGAGATGTCTAGTCTTTCCCATTCTATTGCTTTCCTCACTCTCTTTGCATTTATCTCTGAGGAAGACTTTCTTATCTCTCCTTGCTATTCTTTGGAACTCTGCATTCAAAAGGGTTGTCCTTTCTTTTCTCCTTTTTCTACTTTTACTTCTCTTCTCAGCCATTTGTAAGGCCTCTTCAGATAGCTGTTTTGTCCTTTTGCATTTCTTTTTCTTGGGGATGGTCTTGATCACTTCCTCCTGTACAATGTCATGATCCTCCATCCATAGTTCTTCAGGCACTGTTTCTATCAGGTTGAATCCATGGAATCTATTTGTCACTTCCACTGTATAATTCTAAGGGATTTGATTTTTGTCTATTGATGTTCTCTACTTTCTTGAATTTAAGTCTGAATTTTGCAATAAGGAGTTCAATATTTGAGCCACAGTCAGCTGCTGGTCTTGTTTTTGCTGACTCTATAGAGCTTCTCCATCTTTGACTGTAAATATAATTGATCTGATTTCAGTATTGACTACCCAGTGATGTCCATGTGTAGAGTCTTTACTTGTGTTGTTGGAAGAGGCTGTTTGCTACGAGCACTGTGTTTTCTTGGCAAATCCCGGTTAGCATTTGCCCTGCTTCATTCTGTACTCTAAGGCCAAACTTGCCTGTTACTCCAGAAACCTCTTGACTTCCTACTTTTGTATTCCAGTCCCCTATAATGAAAAGGATATCTTCTTCGTGTTAGTTTTAGAAAGTCTTATTAGTCTTCATAGAATCATTCAACTTCAGCTTCTTTAGCATTACTGTTTGGGGTATAGACTTGAATACTCTGATATTAAATAGTTTACCTTGGGAATGAACAGAGATCATTCTGTCATTTTTGAGATTTCATCAAGTACTGCATTTTGGACTCTTGTTGATTAGGGGGCTACTCCATTTATTCTAAGGTATTCTTACCCTCAGTAGTAGATATAATGGTCACCTGAATTAAATCTACCCAATCCAGTCCATTTTAGTTCACTGATTTCTAAAATGTCAATATTCACTCCTGCCATCTCCTGTTAGACCACTTTCAATTTACCTTAATTCATGGACATAACATTCTAGGTTCCTATATAATATTGTTTTTACAGCATTGGACTTTACTTCCATCACCAGTCACATCCACAACTGGCATTGTTTTTGTTTTGGCTCCATCTTTTCATTCTTTCTGGAGTTATTTCACCAATATTCTCTAGTAGTATATTGGGCCTCTACCAACCTAGGGAGTTCATCTTTCAGTGTCTTATATTTTGCCTTTTCATACTGTTCATGGGGTTCTCAAGGCTAGAATACTAAAGTGGTTTGCCATTCCCTTCTCCAGTGGACAATGTTTTTTCAGAGCTCTCCACCATGACCCGTCCATTTTGGGTGGCCCTACATGGCATGGCTCATAATTTCATTGAGCTAGACGAGGCTCAAAGAAGAAAGGGGAAGAGCAAAGGAGAAAATGAAAGATATAAGCATCTGAATACAGAGTTCCAAAGAATAGCAAGAAGACATAAGAAAGCGTTCTTCAGTGATCAATGCAAAGAAATAGAGGCAAACAACAGAATGGGAAAGACTAGAGATCTCTTCAAGAAAATTAGAGATACCAAGGGAATATTTCATGCAAAGATGGGCTCGATAAAGGACAGAAATGGTCTGGACCTAACAGAAGCAGAAGATATTAAGAAGAGGTGGCAAGAATACACGGAAGAACTATATTAAAAAGATCTTCACGACCCAGATAATCATGATGATGTGATCGCAAACCTAGAGCCATACATCCTGGAATGTGAAGTCAAGTGGCCTTAGAAAGCATCACTATGAACAGAGCTAGTGGAGGTGATGGAATTCCAATCGAGCTATTTCAAATCCTGAAAGATAATGCTGTGAAAGTGCTTCACTCACTATGCCAGCAAATTTGGAAAACTCAGCAGTGGCCACAGGACTGGAAAAGGTCAGTTTTCATTCCAATTCCAAAGAAGGGCAATGCCAAAGAAGGCTCAAACTACTGCACAATTGCACTCATCTCACATGCTAGCAAAGTAATGCTCAAAATTCTCTAAGCCAAGCTTCAGCAATATCTGAATTGTGAACTTCCTGATGTTCAAGCTGGTTTTAGAAAAGGCAGAGGAATCAGAGCTCAAATTGCCAACATACGCTGGATCATGGAAAAACCAAAAGAGTTCCAGAAAAACATCTATTTCCGCTTTATTGACTATGCCAAAGCCTTTGACTGTGTGTATCACAATAAACTGTGGAAAATTCTGAAAGAGATGGGAATACCAAACCACCTAACCTGCCTCTTGAGAAATCTATATGCAGGTCAGGAAGCAACAGTTAGAACTGGACATGGAACAATAGACTGGCTACAAATAGGAGAAGGGGTACGACAAGGCTGAACATTGTCACCCTGCTTATTTAACTTATATACAGAGTACATCATGAGAAACCCTGGACTGGAAGAAATACAAGTTGGAATGAAGATTGCCAGGAGAAATATCAATAACCTCAGATATGCAGATGACACCACCCTTATGGCAGAAAGTGAAGAGGAACTAAAAAGCCTCTTGATGAAAGTGAAGGAGGAAGGCGAAAAAGTTGGCTTAAAGCTCAACATTCAGAAAACGAAGATCATGGCATCCGGTCCCATCACTTCATGGGAAATAGATGGGGAAACAGTGGAAACAGTGTCAGACTTTATTTTTTGTGGCTCCAGAATCACTGCAGGTGGTGACTGCAGCCATAAAATTAAAATATGCTTACTCCTTGGAAGAAAAGTTATGACCAACCTAGACAGTATATTCAAAAGCAGAGATATTACTTTGCCAAAAAAGGTCCGTCTAGTCAAGGTATGGTTTTTCCTGTGGTCATGTATGGATATGAGAGTTGGACTGTGAAGAAGGCTGAGTGCCGAAGAATTGATGCTTTTGAACTGTGGTGTTGGAGAAGACTCTTGAGAGTCCCTTGGACTGCAAGGAGATCCAACCAGTCCATTCTGAAGGAGATCAGCTCTGGGATTTCTTTGGAAGGAATGATGCTAAAACTGAAACTCCAGTACTTTGGCCACCTCATGTGAAGAGTTGCCTCATTGGAAAAGGCTCTGATGCTGGGAAGGATTGGGGGCAGGAGGAGAAGGGTACGACAGAGGATGAGATGGCTGGATGGCATCACGGACTTGATGAATGTGAGTCTGAGTGAACTCTGGGAGATGGTGATGGGCAGGGAGGCCTGGTGTGCTGCAATTCATGGGGTCGCAAAGAGTGAGACACAACTGAGTGACTGAACTGAACTAACACAAGGCTGTGGTCCATGTGGTCAGTTTGATTTGTTTTTTGTGATTGTGGTTTTCTTTCTGTCTCCCCTCTGACAGATATGGCTAAGAGGCTTATGGAAGCTTCCTAATGGGAGAGAATGTGTTTGAATGTCCAATGATATGTTAGTTCAGGTGTTGGGCAGACAGTTGTCGCATACTTTCATCCTTTACCATTGTTTGTTCTATTGTGTACTTTACTATATAGTACTGTATAGAGTAGTTTTCTCATTTTGCTCTGTGGTAGGGAATCCACCTGCCAATGCAGGAGAGGTGGGTTCAATTCCTGGGTCAGGGAGATCCCCTGGAGAAGGAAATAAAAAATCCATTTCAGTATACTTGCCTGGGAAATCTCATGGACAGAAGAGCCTGGTGGGGTTACAGTCCATGGGTTTGCAAAAGAGTAGACACGACTTAGCATTTAAACAATAACAATAAACTGTATAAAGTACTGTAATAGAGAGGGATCTGTCCCTGAGCACTCTCTGTGGCTGCAATAACAGCTGTATTGTTATGCAGGCTAGAGAAGCAGCAAAAGGCTTGCTGGTGGGAGGTGTGGGAATTGACTGCTCATCAAACTCTACGTTTCCTCTGAGATCAACCAAGTACAAGGGACAAGTTCCTCTGATTCAAATTTTGTCAGTGAATTATGTTCATCAGTTTACATTGATGCCCTCTAAAGGTACTCTTTACTGTTACACAGTAAATGTCACTAACATGGATTCTTGAAAATCAGAATTACATATACTGGAAAAATACATAAACTATGTGCTGTTCTTTTGTATTTATTGAAATATAGTTGATTTACAATGTTGTATTAACTTCAGGTATGCAACAAATTGATTCAGTTATACACATATGCACATATCTAGTCTTTCCCAGATTATTTTCCCTTATAGGTTATTGCAAAGTATTAAATGTAGTTCTCTGTGTTATATGGCAGATTCTTTTTGGTTAAGTATATGTTCATCCCAGACTCTTAATTTGCCCCTCCCCTCATCCTCCTTTGATAACCATAAGTTTGTTTTATATGTCTGTGGGTCTATTTCTGTTTTGTAACTAAGTTCATTTGTATCATATTTTTTTTTATTCATATAAGGATATCATATGACATTTGCCTTTCTCTGCCTGGTTTACTTTACTTAATATGATAATCTCTAGGTCAACCCATGTTGCTAAAAATGAAACTATTTTATCCTTTTTTATGTCTGAGTAATATTCCATTGTGTGTATATATGACATCTTCATGACCCATTCATCTGTCAATGGTTTTCTCCAGATATATGCCCAAGAATCAGATTGCAGTATAATATGGTAGTTCTGTTTTTAGTTTTTTTAAACTAAAAATGGAATTACCATACGATCCAGCAATTCTACTTCTGGCCATATATCCAGACAAAACTATAATTCAAAAAGGTACATGAACACTTATGTTCACAACAGCACTATTCACAGTATTCAAGACATGGCGAAAGCATAAATGTTCATAAACAGATGAATGGATAAAGATGTGGTACATATCTATAATGGATTATTACTCATTCACAGAAAAAAGAATGAAATAATTCCATTTGCAGCAACATGGATGCAGCTAGAGATTACCATACTAAGTGAAGAAAGTCAGAAAGAGAAAACTAAATACTGTATGATATCACTTGTATGGAAAATCTAAAATATGACACCAATGAACTTAAAAGGAACAGAAATAGACTCATGGACCAGAAGAAAGACTGGTGGTTGCCAAGGGAGAAGGAATGGGGGAGGGGTGGAATGGGAATTTGGGGCTAGCAGATGTAAGCAATGTATATAGGGTGAATAAACAACAAGGTCCTACTGTATATTTGCATAGAAAACTGGATTAAAGTATTACTGAACATGGCTCCTCCCATCCGAGTATCAACTGAAAAAAGATGTACAACTTGAGAGTTGTGAGTGAAGTTTTATTTGGGGCAAAATGAGGACTGGAGCCCTGGAGGCAGCACCTCAAATAGCTCTGAGAGACTGCTCCAAAGCGGCAATGAGGGAAAGTCAATACATAAGGTTTTGGTGAAGGGGGAGTTTAATAACATGAGGCACTCAATTTACAAAAGGTTTTCTGCTAGTCATGAGGGTCTGATGTCACCATGGAGCGACTTAGTGCTTCTCTAGATATGAGGAGATACAAGGATTGAGATCATAAAATTTGTTCCTAAAAACATCCAACTATCTAAAGACCTGTCCCCCCAGACTCCCTGGAGCACAGAGTGCCTCACTCCACCCTGAATGCCCTCAGGGATTGTTGAAGGTTAACATCTATAGCAGCATGGGGTTCAATCTCAGTAGAGGCAGATTGCAAACCCCTTGCCATTCAGTCGTTGGCAATGCTCTTGCTGCTACTATTAAGCCACTTCAGTCGTTTCTGACTCTGTGCGACCCCAGAGATGGTAGCCCACCAGGCTCCCGCATCCCCGGGATTTGCCAGGCAAGAACACTGGAGTGGGTTTTCATTTCCTTCTCCAATGCATGAGAAGTGAAAATTGAAAGTGAAGTCTCTCAGTCATGTCTGACTCTTAGCGGCCCCATGGATTGCAGCCGACCAGGGGATCCTCCATCCATGGGATTTTCCAGGCAGGAGTACTGGAGTGGGGTGCCATTGCCTTCTCTGGGCAATGCTCTTGGTAAGTGCCAATTTGTAGTTGACAAGAGAAATGTCAGTAATGCCTAACACATTTAAATGGATTTGCGTTACCCCTCTACAAGTGAATGATTCCATACATTCTTGGGAATGCATTAGGAATCATATTTTATGCATCTGGAGTCATTCAGATTTTAGTATTGATATTTCTAAGTTGCATTAGGATATTCAGAGTATGAAGCAGGCAGAGTCTGACTTTTCCTAAATGGCTTTCTAATTCCATTTTTAAAAATCTGTAGGGATATCTTTCCCACAGATCCTTTTTTACAATAATGATTAATGTGGCCATGTGCTTATGCCTGTTGGTTCTGATTTGTATATTAGCCCTGTGCCTTTCAAAATACTCAATCAAAGTGTTTCTGCTTTATCTACTGAGTTTATGCTATAAAAAATGCTTATGCTATAAAAAATAAGAAAGGGGGAGATGTTGGGAACCGCACTAGGCATTACTGACATAAAGGAGGCACGGCCCCAAACCCCTCTCCTCATCCCGCAGGCATGGTCCCAGGATGAAGGAGTTAGGTCTTGTGATTCTGACTTATTCTTTCCTTTCTTCAGTTGAGTTGGCTGGAAAGAATGTTAAGGTGCTTATTGTTCTTGAGAGAAGCATGAGAAAGTACAAAGCCTTCTGCAGTTGTGTCTAGAAAGTAATCTATGAAGTAACCATTGACATTCATTCGAGGATTTTTATAAAGAATGTTTCAGGATGAGCAAGTAGGCCGCAGCTTGAGGCCATGGGAAGGATTGTTATCTGAGACCTGTTTATGAGGGAAATTTTAATGGCAAAGGAAGTTTGCTGAGCTTAGGGTTTAGGAATAATTAAGCCAAAGCCTTTGACTGTGTGGGTCACAAGAAACTGTGGAAAATTATCAAGAGATGGAAACACCAGACCATCTGACCTTCCTCTTGAGAAACCTGTATGCAGGTCAGGAAGCAACAGTTAGGACTGGGGAAGAACAGACTGGTTCCAAATAGGAAAAGGAGTACATCAAGGTTGTACACTGTCACCCTGCTTATTTAAATTCTATGCAGAGTACATCAAGACAAACGCTGAGCTGGAAGAAGCACAAACTGGAATCGAGATTGCCAGGAGAAATATCAATAACCTCAGATATGCAGATCACCCTTATGGCAGAAAGTGAAGGGGAACTAAAAAGCCTCTTGATGTAAGTGAAAGAGGAGAGTGAAAAGGTTGTTTTAAAGTTTAACATTCAGAAAACGAAGATCATGGCATCTGGTCCCATCACTTCATGGGAAATAGATGGGGAAACAGTGGAAACACTGTCAGACGTTATTTTGTTGGGCTCCAAAATCACTGCAGATGGTGACTGCAGCTATGAAATTAAAAGACGCTTACTCCTTGGAAGGAAAGTTATGACCAACCTAGACAGAATATTGAAAAGCAGAGACATTACTTTGCCAACAAAGGTCCGTCTAGTCAAGGCTATGCTTTTTCCAGTAGTCATGTATGGATGTGAGAGTTGGACTGTGAAGAAAGTTGCACACTGAATAATTGATGCTTTTGAACTGTGGTGTTGGAGAAGACTCTTGAGAGTCCCTTGGACTGCAAGGAGATTCAACCAGTCCATTCGGAAGGAGATCAGCCCTGAGATTTCTTTGGAAGGAATGATGCTAAAGCTGAAACTCCAGTACTTTGGCCACCTCATGAGAAGTACTGACTTACTGGAAGACTCTGATGCTGGGAAGGATCGGGGGCAGGAGGAGAAGGGGACGACAGAGGATGAGATGGCTGTATGGCATCACGGACTCGATGGACGTAAGTCTGAGTGAACTCCGGGAGTTGGTGATGGACAGGGAGGTCTGGCGTGCTGTGATTCATTTGGTCGCAAAGAGTCAGACACAACTGAGCGACTGAACTGAACTGAACTGAACTGAAGAATAGATAGAAGCCTTTTTAGGAGATAGTGAGCTTAGGATACTAGGGGCCAGCAGGAATTAGAAAGATAAGAAGTAAAGTGAGGAATGTGGTATGCAGCCCAGACATAAGCATGAGTTACAATGTAATCACAAGTAAACATGATTCTGAGAGAATTGCTGAAGCAGGAACTCTGTTTGAAGGGCAACAAAGAGACAATAACTGGGTGAGGGAGAGCTGAAAATGTAAAACCTCTGATTAATGCTTTTGTCAAAGTATAAAAGAAGACCTGATGGTTGAAATAAACATGCAGTCCCGCACCTTGAGTCAGAGTCTGCATCATTACCTGCCAACACCACTCATCTCTTCAGGCTGACCATGTAGAGCCACCCAAGATGGGCGGGTGGAGAGTTTTGACAAAATGTGGCCCACTGGAGAAGGGAATGGCAAACCACTCCAGTATTCTTTTCTTGAAAACCCTATGAACCCCAGTATGATAAGTTAAAAAGATATGATGCTGAAAGATGAACACCACAGGTCAGTAGGTGCTTCAATATTTTGGCCACCTGATGTGAAGAATTGACTTATTGGAAAATACCCTGATGCTGGGAAAGATTGAAAGCAAGAGAAGGGAATAACAGAGGATGAGATGGTTGAATGGCATCGGTGACTTGATGGACATGAGTTTGAGCAAGCTATAGGAGTTGGTGATGGAGAGGGAAGCCTGATATGCTGCAGTCCATAGGGTTGCAAATAGTTGGATACAACTGAGTAACTGAACTGAATTCAACTGTATATTTCTAAGGTTTCTATCCTTTACCATTGATCTATATTTCTGTCTTTGTGCCAGTACCATATTGCTTTAATGAACTGTATATTTGTAGTATACCTGAAGTCAGGAAAGTTGATTCTTCCAGTTCCTTGTTTCTTTTTCAAGACTGCTTTGGCTGTTTGGGGTCTTTTGTGTTTCCATACATGTGTGTTACGCTTTTGTCATATAATAAGAGCATAAGTTCTTGAATTCTGGACTGCCTGCCTTCAAACCCTTGGTCCTTTGCTTAATGGCCATGATTGTGGGTGAAATTAACTGTTCTGTGTCACAGTTTCATCCTCTGTAAATTGAGGACAATATTTGTTTCTAAAAACATCCAGCTATCTAAAGACCTGTCCCCTCAGATTCCCTGGAGCACAGAGTGCCTCACTCCACCATGAATGCCCTCAGGGGTTATTGAAGGTTAACAGCTATAGCAGCACGGGGTTCAATCTCAGAGTACTTATATTGCTGAATTCATAGGACCTTCTGAGCATTTAGATAGGTGATGAGCATGCAAAGGTACTCAGTAAATACTAGTGTTTATTATGTACATTATTATTTATCTATTGATCTATTCATGCACATGCATGGGTGAATGATAGGGTGACTTCTCAAATTAAAAGTGAAAATGATCCTTAAGACAGTCGCAGAACTTGGCAGATATTTCTGAAAACAGTGACTGACCACTGAAGTCTGTTTTTCAGTGTTAACCTCTGGTGGCACTCTCTCTAAATGCTTGTGAAAACTCTGTCTACCAGAATATTTCTGTTACTGTTCGACAGAATTTGATTTCATGTCAACTTTTACCTCATGTCTTGTTTATTCACTGTAGTGTTTCCATTGTCATCTGTTTCCTTTACTGGTCTTTTTTTTTTTTTTTCTGCCTAGATACTTGTTGGAGGTCTTCTTTAAGTTAGTTTCTCAGAGCTTTCTTTCCTCTCTGCCAATGTAAAGTTACCTCTATATCTTATTTTGATTTTATTTGTTTGTGACCCATGCCCTTCCCCTCACTCCTCCTGAGTCAGCTTTAAATTTGTTCTATCTCTACCTGCAATTATATCTCTTAAGAAGGTAGAGGGGTAGAAAGATACATGGCAGTGTATCTCTCCAACAGCATCCACAATTGGTTTTGATTTCTAGGGCATGGGTGGGTCATATGCCATTCATTTTCCTATAAAAGAATGGATTTCATGAACACAGAGAACTTCACTTTTTATAATTTTGTTACTGAAAGTAGTACTTAGTTGTTCTAATAACTTTTTCCCCCCTATTGGTAGCTGAAGAGCATCATTGTCATCAGACACAAAAGCAGCCTTCAAAAACCTAGCAATATTTAAGTGAAACTCTACAGTTTATGTCAAAGCTTAGCTAGCATAACATGAGTTTTACTCAGAGAATTTTAAAAATTATAATGGCATTCTTAAATTTCAATGGACCTTTCTCAACTTAGGGGGTTGTATGTCAGCATTTATTAGTGTATACATGGAGGACGATAGGAAAATTTCAAAGTACTTGCATCCCTACCTTCATTTATCTGATGCTTATGAATTTGTATACCAAGGATTTACTATTTTTTTTTAAAAACCCACAAAAGTGTTTGAAAAGTCATAGTGGACTAGTCAAAGTAAGAATATATGGGGTCTGAATAGTATGACCTAAGCCATAATTTCCTCACTGTTGAAACAGAAATAATGTCTAACAGGAACTAACATACTGTTGTAGATCAATTATACTTTGTAAGGAAACAAACAAACTGACTCATACAGAAATAATTATTTTTGTGTTTACCAGAGATAGGGAGGTGAGGGAAGGGAAATTGGGTGAAAATGATCAAAAGTTTAAAAATTCTAGTTATAAGATAAATGTACTCTAGAGATATAATGCATAACATGATAATTGACATTGCTATATATTATATATAAAACTTAAGAGAGTAAATCCTAAGACTTCCCCTGAAAGGAAAAAATCATGTTTCCATTTCCTTAATGTTGTCCCTATATGAGATGATGGATTTTCAGTAACACACTGATGTATATCAATTATTTCTCAGTAAAACTAGGAGAAAAAGATAAAAACAGAAATGATAATAGCTTTCCTATCTTTCACTGGACTATTGTGAATATCCAGTTATCTAATATATATGAATATATTTTGAAAATACTAGATATGAGATTTCATACTGAAGAAATATATAACCCAATTTGGAAATTTTCTAAGTAATAATGCCAGATATGAATAGAGTGTCTTTTTTCCTTTGAGTCTGTCATTATTTAGTTTATTTTATATCGAGGTAACATTAGTTTACAGCAGTATATAAGTTTCATGTATACATTACTTCCATATACACTACCACCAAAAATTTTTGCTCATCACCAAAAATTTTGTTTCCCTCTGTCACCATACTGTTGACCACTTTACCCATTCTGTCTCCCTCTGGCATTTCCCCTCTAGTAACCACAACTACTTTGTTCTCTGTATCTACACATTTGCTTTGTTTTGTTTTGTTTTATTCTTTTTTTTAATTTTTTTTTTGTTTGTTCAGTTTTTATAGCCCACAGATGAGTGAAATCATAGAGTGTTAGTCTTTCTAGTTCAGACTTATTTCACTTACCATAATACTCTCAAGGTCAGTCCATGCTCTATGGCTGAGTAATGCTCCATTATATATATTTATGTATATAACGTCTTCTTGATCCATTCATCTATTGATGGACACAAATGTTGTTTCCATAATCTGGCTATTATAAATAATGCAGCAGTGAGCAAGAACAGCATATATCTTTTCAGATTAGTGTTTAATTATCCTTTAGATAAATACCCAGAAGTGGGATAGCTGGGTTATATGGGAGTTTTATCCTTAAATTTTTAAAGAAGCTCCATATTGTTTTCCATAATGGAATAGAATCTGGAGTCTAGAAATAAAACCACATATACATGAAAAATTAATTTATGACTTCATAGGAAAGACCATACAATGGAGATAGGATAATCTCTTCAATAAATGGTGTTGGGAAAATTGAAGAGTCATATGGGGGAAAAAGATAAATCTAGAAGACTAACACCATACATAAAAATCAATCCAAAATGAATAAAAGACTTAAATGTGAGATATGAAATCATAAAATCCATACAAGAAAATATGTGCAATATGCACTTTGACATTGGTCTTAGCAGTATGTTTCAATGTCTCCTCAGGTAAGTATAAAAAAAAGAGCAAGTGGGATGGCATCAAAATAAATGTTTTGGAAAGCAAAGGAAAGCATCAGCAAAGTGGAAAGACAACCAGATGAATGAGAAGATATTTGTAAATCATATATCCAATACAAAGTTAAAATCCAAAATATGAGGTTTCCCTAGTGACTCAGTGGTAAAGAATCCGCAGAATACAGGTTGTATCCCTGGCTTGGGAAGATGCCCTGGAGAAGGAAATTGCAACCCACTCCAGTATTCTTGCCTGAGAAATCTCATGGACTGAGGATCCTGGCAGACTACAGTCCATGGAGTTGTAAGAAAGTCAGACAAGACTTAGATAATAAGCAACAACAACAATCCAAACTATATAAAGGGTTTAAACAAATCAACAACAACAACAAAAAGATTAAAAATGGGCAGAGGAGCACTCTCACCACTTCTACTCAGCATGATATTGGAAGTACCAGCCACAATAATCAAACAAGGAAAAGAAAGAAAAGGCATCTAAATTGGAAAGGAAGAGGTAAAATTATTGCTATTTTCAGATGGCATGATACTCTAGAGAACCCTAAAGTCTCCACACAAAAACTATTAAAACTAATATATGAATTCAGCAAGGTAGGAGGATTCAAGATTAATATACAGAAATCTGCTGGATTTCTTTAGACTATAAATGAAACATCAGAAGAGAAAGCTTTAAAAATCCCAAGGAATGATCTAATAACTTATCAAAATAGTGTTAAAACAGTAATTATTACTTTTCAATTTATGTTCAGTGCATTCAATGAATAGCCTTTAAAGTCCAAATTGGGGGGGAAAATATATATATATATATATATATATATATATATATATACATACATACACACACACACACACACATATATATACATACATACACCACACACACACACACACACACACACACACACACACACACACACACACATATATATATATATATATATATATATATATATATACACATTATCCTAGCCAGATGACTAAAAAAAAATATTGTGTAGAAATTTTGGAAACGTTTTGATTCCAGTCTTCAGTGTACTGACCCCAAAGCCATGATCCCTAATCAGGTCACCCTCATTATGCTTCTAATTTTTGTATCTCCAAGTTGGCCTTTGTAAAATGGAGCTTTTAACTGAAAAGCTCTCACAATTAACACTTTGAAAATTAAGTCATAACTCAAAAGTGAAAAAATGGAATTAATGCTCTGCTATGTATTTTTGTGATTGTTGATAAAAATTAACTAGAATATGTTTATGGGATCTTAAGAATTTTGCCTTAGTCATAATTATTAAAAACATACAGTGTCATTGATGGCAATCAGTTATACTGTTAATATTATACTATAATTATATCATTATAATTATCATTATATCATTACTTTATAAAAATACTCATAGTATACTAGAATATTTTTGGCACTCTCCAATGTAATGTGCTGGGTATAATTATGAATTCAGGTAAACAGAATTGGTCTACAGAGATGTTTTCTTTGATTGTGGAGATAATGTTTACTTCACTTTAGCAAAGATATATGAGCTGAAAAGCTTTTCATATATTATAGAACTTGTTCTAATGTTCATAATTATAAAACTTCTCTGTGTATTTTTAATATAAATTTATTTATTTAAATGTGCATTTTCAACTTATCTGATGGTATGCCAAAAAATAAATATTCCCAAACAAGGGAGTGAAGGATTACTTATGGAGATATTGATGTGATAAACACCTTTTATTCACTTCAGGTTGAATTGTGCATTTTAAAAATGGCTGTAGATAGCTCTGTCAAGGTGACTTTATAGCCACTAAGCCAAGACTGATGCATCCTGTAAAGGTATTCAATAATTTACACTGTATGATGATTTATGGATCCTATCTTTGAATGTCTTAAAAGTTTCCCCCTGTCAGGCTAACACAATGAAGGAACTGGGTGAGCAGGCATGGCAGGATGCTTTACAAATGCCCTGTATTCTTGATAATTATGTTAGGAATCAAGTTTTCAAGTATCTTCTTAAATTCTTGTGATGAAAAAAGAAAGAAAGAAAGAAACACTAGACATTTCTAGTACAATGCTAGTACAGAAAAAATGTTAATTAAAAAAATGAAAAGTGCTGTTTTGCTTGCCAATTAAAAAATGATTGGTAGTCACTCTCTCAGCCCCAGTAGTTTGGAGATCTTCATTAAAGTCCCTCCAAAGCCCTCTTCTCCAGAGAAATTTACTCCTTGTTTGCAAATGGAAAAAAAATTAAATTTAAAGTCTACTTTTTTAGGGGAACAAAACTTTATTTACAGTAATTTACTTAGTATGAAAAACAGCCCCCAATACAGATTCATTGATAAAAAACAAAGTTTTCCTGACTCATTCTTCCCCATTTCTGAATGATGCTTACTGTTTTGTACTATCAGATAGAAAGATATAGAACACAGCAGAAAAAGCATAATATTGAAATCAGTCTTCATGCCACTTCACCTTTTATGCTTCTCTGGCAGAAAACCCGACCTGGACAACTTGTTGTTTTTGTTCAGTCACTCAGCTTTGTCCAACTCTTTGTGACACCATGAACTGCAGCACACCAGGCTTCCTTGTCCTTTGCTATCTCCTGGAGTTTGCACAAACTCGTGTTCATTGAACTTATGATGCCATCCAGCCATCTCATCCTCTGTCGCCCCCTCCTCCTCCTGCTCTCGATCTTTCCCAGTAAAATCAGGGTCTTTTCCAATGAGTTGGCTTTACACAACAGATGAACGAAGTACTAGAGATTCAGCTTCAGCATCAGTCCTTCTAATGTATAGTCAAGGTTGATTTCCTTTAGGATTGGCTGGTTTGATCATCTTGCTATCCAAGGGACTCTCAAGAGCCTTCTCCAGCATCACAGTGCTAAAGTATCAATTCTTTGGTGCTCAGCCTTCTTTATGGTCCAGCTTTCCCAGCTGTACATGACTACTGGAGAAACCATAGCTTTGACTATACGGAGGTTTGTCAGAAAAGTAATGTCACTTCTTTTTAATATGCTATCTAGGTTGGTCATATCTTTTCTTTCAAAGGGCAAGAGTCTTTTATTTATTTTATTTTATTAAATTTAAATTTATTTATTTTAATTTGAGGCTAGTTACTTTACAATATTTTATTGGTTTTGCCATACATCAACATGAATACGTTAGAAAGAGTCTTTTAAATTTCATGGCTACAGTCACCTTCCACAGTGATTTTGGAGCCCTCCCCCCAAATAAAGTCAGACACAGTTTCCATTTTTTGCTACCTATTTGCCATGAATTGATTGGACTAGATGCTGTGATCTTGGTTTTTTGAATGTTGAGTTGCAAGTCAGCTTTTTCACCTCTCAGCATTTGTGTATGCCTATGGGAACTGATACTTCAGTCCCTCAAAATTTGTGCCTGGCAATATTAACAAGGCTTCAGTTATAAATATTTTTAGAATTATAAACATTATATAATTACTAGAATTAACCTGAGCACATAGCCTGCTTAAGGTTAGTATATATCTATAAACAAAGAATTGCAACTATACAAAAAATGACATGGAGCTCAGATACCTTCTCTTCTCCAAGGAATAGTGGCATTCAGCCTCTCTCAAGAGAAAATCAACTTAAAAGAAATATCACTTGAAATCCTCAAGAGAGGATGGGATGATTTGGGAGAATGTCATTGAAACATGTATAATATCATATATGAAATGAGTCACTAGTCCAGGTCCAATGCATGATACTGGATGCTCAGTGCCGGTGCACTTGGATGACCCAGAGGGATGGTACAGGGAGGGAGGAGGGAGGGGTGTTCAGGATAGGGACCACGTGTATACCTGTGGTGGATTCATGTTAACGTATGGCAAAACGAATACAATATTATAAAGTAATTAACCTCCAATTAAAATAAATTAAAAAATTCTCAAGGAACATCTTGTCTTGCACATTCTTTCAAAGACAAATGATATGACTCCAGAGAGGAGAATAAAGCAAAAGCTGAAATAAATGAAGGTGAGACAGTTTCATAGAGAATATGCACTTTCCTCACACTCAGTGTGAAATATATTAACTCAGAATTCAGAACTTCATCAGCATCATTGATTGATTAGGGAAATAAATAGTAGCTCTATCTATATGGGGGGTAAAGTCTAGGATTAAAAGAGTTTGGGAATATCTGAATATTAACTTTTACTGAGCATTTGAGCACTCTGCTGTCTTAATTCTATAAATTCACTTCCAAGCATTCGTTTCAGAAGGAAGTTGATGATATCAGTAGTGATTCTACATGATCATTTACACCAGAGCAATATATTCAATTTTCAACATCAGCACTTCCTGTTAAATACAAGCCATCAACTTTTGGAGATGTACTGTATCCCAGGGAAGAGAATTAAGATGCAACAAAATTTTTACACAGAGAATAAAAATTACAAAGATAATTTTTACACAGAGAGTCTTAATGAAAATTTATCAGCTGTCATACAATAACCTTAGCAAAGACAGATATTCTTTAAGATATGAGAAATTTTAGTCACACAGTCACCCACATTCCTACCAATTCACTTATTAGGTTTTGTTTGTTTGTTTTTCGTACAATGTTAACAACCACAAGTGTATTTGTTTCTTTTCAAGATGTTCAGCTGTAAGAGAACACCACATTTTGGTTTTGCATTTTGTGTCAATACACCTGCTAACTCAAGAAATTGAGTTTTTTTTTTTTTTTAACAATTCTAGAACTGTCCTTTTTAGCAATTAATATAGCTATAGGTAACATTTGGAGAAGGAAATGGCAACCTACTCCAATATTTTTGCCTGGAAAATGCCATGAATGGAGGAGCCTGGTAGGCTACAAGTCCATGGGGTCGCAAAGAGTCGGACACGGCTGAACGAGTTGTAGGTAATGTTACCATTTCTAGCTTTAAAACCGGAGATGAAAGAATGGTTGATAAAACAATTTATAGGCATTTTTGCCCTTAAAGAGATATTCAGTTCAGTTCAGTCGCTCAGTCGTGTCCGACTCTTTGCAACCCCATGAATCGTAGCATGCCAGGCCTCCCTGTCCATCACCAACTCTCAGAGTGCACTCAGACTCACATCCATAGAGTCAGTGATGCCATCCAGCCATCTCATCCTTTGTTGTCCCCTTCTCCTCCTGCACCCAATCCCTCCCAGCATCAGAGTCTTTTCCAATGAGTCAACTCTTCACATGAGGTGGCCAAAGTACTGGAGTTTCAGCTTTAGCATCATTCCTTCCAAAGAAATCCCAGGGCTGATCTGCTTCAGAATGGATTGGTTGGATCTCCTTTCAGTCCAAGGGACTTTAAACCTTAAAATTATCTTATACATGAGAAGTAAATAAATATTGGGGACTATGGATCATTCTATTAAAATGCAATCTAAATAATTTGTATAAATATACAAGCCACATACACGATTGAGAAATATTGCCTATAGGTTCCTAAGAGACTTATCTCAGTTTCCCTCCTTGAGACAATGTATTTCACCAAGGGAAGGTTATTCCATGTATCCACTATTTTCATGCATAGAACTTACACTGGTCATCTGTTTTACATCTGATAATGTACATGCTTCAATGCTATTCTCTCAAATCATCCCACCCTCACCTTCTCCCACTGAGTCCAAAAGTCTGTTCTTTACTTCTGTGTTTCCTTTTTTGCCCTGTATGTAGGATCATTGGTACCTTCTTTCTAAGTTCCATATATATGTGTATAGTATATATAGTATATATACAGTATTAGTCTTTTCTCTTTCTGACTTACTTCACTCTATATAATAGGCTCCAGGTTTATCCACCTCATTAGAACTGACTCAGATGTGTTCCTTTTTATAGCTAAGGAATATTCCATTATGTATATTTATCAGAAGTTTATTATCCATTCATTTGGCAATGAATGTCTAGGTTGCTTCCATGTCCTAGCTATTGTAAACAGTGCTGCAGTGAACCTTGGGGTACATGTGTCTCCTACAATTCATGTTTCCTTGGGTATATATCCAGCAGTGAAATTGCTGGGTCATATAACAGGTCTATTCCAGCCATCTTTTCATATGTTTATTAACCATCTGTATGTCTTTTTAAAGAATTGTCTGCTTAGGTTTTTTTGTCCACTTTTTGATTGGGTTTTTCATTTTTCTGCTATTGAGCTACATGAGCTACTTGTATACTTTGATTAATTCTGTCAGTTGTTTCATTTGCTATTATTTTCTCCCATTCTGAGGGCTGTCTTTTTTTTTTTTTTTTAATTTTTAGTTTTTTATTTTTTAAATTTTAAAATCTTTAATTCTTACATGCATTCCCAAACATGAACCCCCCTCCCACCTCCCTCCCCAGAACATCTTTCTGGGTCATCCCCATGCACCAGCCCCAAGCATGCTGCATCCTGCTTTTCACCTTGCTTATACTTTCCTCCACTGTGCAAAAGTGTTTAAGTTTATTTAGGTCTCATTTGCTGATATTTTTTTCCCTTTATTCTGGGAGGTGGGCCATGGAGGATGTTGCTTTTATTTGTGTTGGAGAATGCTCTGTCTATGTTTCCTCCTAAGAGTTTTATAGTTTCTGGTTTAACATTTAAATCTTTAATACATTTAGATCTTTAATCATTTTGAGTTTATTTTTGTCTATGGTGTTAGAAAGTGTCATAGTTTCATTCTTTTAGATATAGTTGACCAGTTTTCTCAGCACCATTTGTTGAAGAAACTTTCTTTTTTCTATTGCATATTTTTCCTCCTTTGTCAAAGATAAGTTATCCATAGGTGCATGAATTTATCTCTGTACTTTCTATTTTGTGCCATTCATCTATATTTCTGTCTTTGTCCCAGTACCATACTTTCTTGATGATTGTAGCTTTTTAGTATAATCTGCAATCAAGAAAGTTGATTCCTCCAGTTCTATGCTTCTTTCTCAAGATTCAGTTCAGTTCAATTGAGTCGGTTAGTCGTGTCTAACTCTTGGCTATTTGCGGTCTTTTATGTTTCCATACAAATTGTGAAATTATCTGTTCTAGTTCTATAGAAAAAAAAAAACAAAAAAAAAACAAAAAAAAAAACAAACAAAAAACTGTTTTTAGTTTGATAGGGATTGCACTGATTCTATAGATTACTTTGGGTACTATACTCATTTTCACTATATTGATTTTTTTCCAATTTAAGAACATGAAATATTTCTCCATTTTTGTTATCTTTGATTTCTTTCATCAGTGTTTTATAGTTCTCTGTATACAGGTGTTTTCTTTAGGTAAATTTATTCTTAGTATTTTATTCTTTTCATTGTAATGGTGAATGGGCTTGTTTCCTTAATTTCTCTTTTTGATTTTTCATTGTCTATAAGAATGCAAGGGATTTCTGTGTATTAACTTTATATGGTGCTACTTTACTATATTCATTGATTAGCTCTAGTAATTTTCTGGTGGCATCTTTAGGGTTTTTAATATAGAGGAACATGTCATCTGCAAACAGTGAGAGTTTTACTTCTTCTTTTCCAACACTAGACCAGATGAAGCATGAGAAAGTCATGAAGTTAAAAGATACTTGCTTCTTGGGAGAAAAGTTATGACCATCCTAGAGAGCATATTAAAAATCAGAGACATTACTTTGCCAACAAAGGTCCGTCTAGTTAAAGCTATAGTTTTTCCAGTAGTCATGTATGGGTGTGAGAGTTGGACCGTGAAGAAAACTGAGCACTGGAGGATTGATGCTTTTGAATTGTGGTGTTGGAGAAGACTCTTGAAAGTCCCTTGTACTGCAAGGAGATCCAACCAGTCCATTCTAAAGGAAATCAATCCTGAATATTCATTGGCAGGACTGATGCTGAAGCTGAAGCTCCAATACTTTAGCCAGCTGATGTGAAGAACTGACTCATTGGAAAAGACCCTGAGGTGCTGGAAAAGATTGAAGGCAGGAGGAGAAGGGGATGACAGAGGATGAGATGGTTGGATGGCATCACTGACTCAAAGGATATGAATCTGAGTAAACTCTAGGAGTTGGTGATGGACAGGGACTTGCTTCAGTCTGTGGGGCTGCAAAGAGTTGGACACGACTGAGCAACTGAACTGAACTGAACTCACAAACTTGACTATGGAAAAACCACAGCTTTGATTTGACGGACCTTTGTTGGTAAAGTAATGTCTCTGATTTTTAATATGCTGTCAAGGTTGGTCATGGCTTTTCTTCCAAGGAGCAAGTGTCTTTTAATTTCAAGGCTACAGTCACCATCTGCAGTGATTTTGGAGCCCAAGGAAAAAAAAAAAAAAGGTCTGTCACTGTTTCCATCGTTTCCCTATCTATTTGCCATTTAGTGTTGGGACCAGATGCCATGATCTTAGTTTTCTGAATGTCGAGTTTTAAGCCATTTTTTTTTCACTCTCCTTTTTCATTTTTATCAAGAGCCTCTTCAGTTCCTCTTTGCTTTTTGCTATAAGGTAGTGTCATATGTGTATCTGAGATTATTGGTATTTCTTCTGGCAATCTTGATTCTTGCTTGTGCTTCATTCAGCCCAGCATGCTACATGATGTACTCTGCATAGAAGTTAAATAAGCAGGGTGACAATATACAACCTTGATGCACTACCTTCTCAATTTGGAATCAATCTGTTGTTCCATGTCTGGTTCTAACTGTTGCTTTTTGACCTGCATACAGATTTCTAGAGTGGTAAGTAAGGTGGTCTGCTACTCCCATCTCTTGAAGAATTTTATACAGTTTGTTGTGATCTACGCAAAGGGTTTGGCATGATTGATAAAGCAGAAGTAGGTGTTTTTCTGGAATTCCCTTGCTTTTTCTGTGATCCAATGAACGTTGGTAATTTTATCTCTGGTTCTTCTGTCTTTTCTAAATCCATCTTGAACATCTTTAAGTTCATTGTTCATGAACTGTTGAAGCCTGGCTTGGAGAATTTTGAGCATTACTTTGCTAGTGTGTGAAATGAGTGTGGTAATATGAACACTCTTTAACATTGCCCTTCTTTGGAATTGGAATGAAAACTGACCTTTTTTCAGTCCTGTGGCCACGGCTGAGTTTTCCAAATTTCCTGGCATATTGAGTGCAGTACTTTTACAGCTTCATCTTTTAGGATTTGAAATAGCTCAACTGAAATTCCTCACCTCCACTAGCTTTGATTTTAGTGATGCTTCCTAAGGCCCGCTTGACTTCACATTCTGTGATATCTGGTTCTAGGTGAGTGATCACAGCGTCATGGTAATTTGGGTCATTAAGATCTTTTTTGTATAGTTCTTATGTGTATCCGTGTCACCTCTTCTTAATATCTTCTGCTTCTGTTAGATCCCTTCCATTTCTGTCCTTATGGAGCCCATCTTTGCATGAAATATTCCGTTGGTATCTCTGATTTTCTTGAATATATCCCTACTTTATAGGTACATAAAATTGAAGATATAATACATGCGAAACAAAATGCCCAGCACACAGTGAGTGCTCAATAAATATTCTGAAGAATATTCATGCATTTATCTCTATTGGAACTTTTTTTAACCCACAAAACTATGAATTCTTTTGTTACAGATAATATTGATCTTTGTAACTGCAAGAAATCTCCTTGTTACTGATGCATAATATATAATAAATACTTTTTTTTACAAATTTGTTATTATTCCTTAACACTTCAACTAGCACTAATTTTAATCCCATTTCTCTTTTTAGAAAGTGTGGATTTTACAAATTTTGGATTATAGTCACTGTTAAGGAGTGATTTAAATCATGTTGCAAAGACCACACACAACACATACCTGTGAAGCAGTACAATGTGACTGTTCTCTGTTTAGTTAGAAATCTTAGTGATCACACTTGTAGCAAATTTGGCAAGCTCTAACATCAACCAACTCAATCACAAGCCTGAACCACTTTATAAAATAGCTGTTCATTTAAGTGAAAAAATTAAGTGACTTAATGTTAGTGTTAGCAATTTTAAAGCCAAACCCTTGTTATTTTCATGGTTTATTCAATCCATTCTATTCACTACCACCATCTCAGTAGAGTGGGCTAATTGCAAATATGCAGAACAACCCTGAGTGTTATAGAACACATGGAAAAAGGTGTTCCTCCTCATTGGCTTCATTTCCATGTACCTCATTTGTCTGGACACCATGTTTTTAGGTAAAGTAAACAGACCTCCTCACTGTTCTGATTCACTTACATCCTACTCAGAGCCTCCTTCTTGCTCAGCACCTAGCCTTAGTACAGAACATCTAGTGATCCCTTTGAAGCATATGTAATATCTTGGCACTTCTCTGTTTAAAAATCTTCAATGACTTCTAGTGTGCTGAGAGTGAAGACCAAAGGCTGCTCAAGCCGCACAGGCCTTACTGATATCCATAAGCAGGACAGGCATATTCCCACCACAAACCCCCTGCCTTCCCTGTCTCCACTTCGTTTAAGTTCTTCCTCAGAGCTTTCCATTCACCCCAGTAAGTTTTGCTCACAAAACTTGCCTTGTTTTGAAATTCAGATTATTATCACCTTTTCCAAAATTTTCTGGTTCCATTTTCCTACCATATTTTTTCATATAGCACATATCATCACATTTTTTAGTGTAGCAGTATTATCACATGTTTAATATTTAAGACATCACTTCATCACATTATTTATTTCACTTTCTAAATTTTTTGCCTATCACCTCCCACTCACTGCAAGTAAGGATTTTTTTTTTACTTTAAAATATTGTTTTGGTTTTGCCATACATCAAGATGAATCCGCCATGAGTGTACACATGTTCCCAATCCTGAATATTGGAAATAAAAGCAAAAATAAACAAATGGGACCTAATTAAAATTAAAAGCTTCTGCACAACAAAAGAATCTAGAAGCAAGGATACAGGCAAGGATTTTTGTCAATTTAGTTCACTCCTGAACTCCTTCACTGATACATAATAGCCTTTCAATAACTACTGAGTGAATAATTTAATTGAATAGCAAAAAAAAAAAAAAAAAGGAAAGAAATGCAAGGATAATTAAGTGTAACTGTTATGATCCAAGTTTTAAGTTAACATTTGTTTCTGCACAATTACTGTTATAATAAATGATGTATACTTAACACATCTTTACTGCAGCCATGAAATTAAGAGACGTTTACTACTTGGAAGAAAAGTTAAGACCAACCTAGCTAGCATATTCAAAAGCAGAGACATTACCTTGCCAACAAAGTTCCATCTAGTCAAGGCTATGGTTTCTCCAGTGTCATGTATGGATGTGAGCGTTGAACTGTGAAGAAAGCTGAGCACCAAAGAATTGATGCTTTTGAACTGTGGTGTTGGAGAAGACTCTTGAGAGTCCCTTGGACTGCAAGGGGATCCAACCAGTCCATTCTGAAGGAGATCAGCCCTGGGATTTCTTTGGAAGGAATGATGCTGAAGCTGAAACTCCAGTACTTTGGCCACTTCATGCAAAGTGGACTCATTGGAAAAGACTCTGATGCTGGGAGGGACTGAGGGCAGGAGGAGAAGGGGACAACAGAGGATGAGATGGCTGGATGACATCACTGACTCGATGGACGTGAGTCTGAGAGAACTCCAGAAGTTGGTGATGGACAGGGAGGCCTGGCGTCCTGTGATTCATGGGGTCGCACAGAGTCGGACACGGCTGAATGGCTGAACTGAACTTAGAATTAATAAATTAATGAATAATTCTAAATTGTATAAAATCTAATATTAATGATATTAAATACACTGTGAGGTAATATTTATGTAACTTTAGTTTCTTACAGTATTTAATGCAATCCAATAATCCTAGATTTTATGAATAAAAACTAGATACTTATCTGACTGTTGCTAAGTCACTTCAGTTGTGTCTGACTCTGTGCGACCCCATAGATGGTAGGCCACCAGGCTCCCCCATCCCTGGGATTCTCCAGGCAAGAACACTGGAGTGGGTTGCCATTTCCTTCTCCAACTTATCTTACTAGACCGGTTTATCTATATAATAATATAAGATATCATAACATCTGAAGGCCATGGTTAGCCTTCAAAAATTATAGTTTTCATTTCACTTTAAGGACTAACATTTATAATGTAAAAGGAATATCTATATTTTTTATCAAATATATATTATGATTGTTAAAAATTGAACATAATTAAAGTGAATAATTTTATGTTTTGGCATAAGTATGCATCTGTGAAACAATCACAACACTCAAAATAATAAATATCTCCATCACCCAAAATTTTCCTTACAGCTCTTTGTGAAAAATCTCTTCCTCCCAGCTATCCACGTGGTTCACTTACTGTCCCCAGGATGACACTATAAATTAGATTGCATTAAAGAAATAAAACATTTTGACAAAAATTGACCATGTAACTTATTGAAATGGTTTATTTCTCCATTTATTGGGTTTTTCTTAATTTCTCCAGCCAGTTTTATAAATTTCAGTGTGAAAATCTCTTACATCTTTTATTAATCTCTATTTCATATTTGTGATGCTATTACAGAGAAGGTGCTTTTGTATTTTTAATTTCTAATCATTTATTTTGAGCACATAAAATATAATTTAGTTTATATGTATTTTATATATATTCAGGATTCCTGAGTTCATTCATAAAAAGGTTTTATGAACTTTTTAGTAAATTCCATTAGATTCCTTTTATAGATGAATGAATATGTCACCTATAGACAAAGGCAGTTTAACTTCTTACATTGCAGTTTGGATGTCTTCCTTTATTCCTGTCCTGTTTCATTAGCCAGAACCTCAATATTGTGTTGAGTAGAAGTGATGCAAGCAGACTTGCCTTTTCCCTGATTTGAAGCACAACGATTCAATCTTTCATAATTAGTATAATATTGGTTTTAGATTTTTCATAGTTCTTTTTAAATATAAATTTATTTATTTTAATTGAAGCTTAATTACTTTATAATATTGTATTGGTTTTGCCATACATCAACATGAATCCGCCACAGGTGTACACGTGTTCCCCATCCTGAAACCCCTCCCACCTTCCTCCCCATCCCATCCCTCTGGGTTATCCCAGTGCTCCAGCCCCGAGCATCCTGTATCATGCATCAAACCTGAACTGGTGATTCATTTCACATATGATATCATATGCATTTCAGTGCCATTCTCCCAAATCACCCCACCCTCGCCCTTTAACAGGTTAAGAAAGTTTGCTTCTATTCTTATTTTGTTAAGGTTTTATTTTATTTTATTTTTAAATTTTGTTTTGTTTTTGATCAGACAAGTATCCCATGCTCTTCAAATTTTTGAAAGGTTTTGTGGTGAATTGGTAGTAATTTTGTTTAAATACTTGGTTAACTGCATCAATGAAGACATCTGAGATTGAAGTTTTGTGAAAAGAAAGATTATTATCTGTATTATCTATATCATCTCAAGTAAACTTTGGTGGCTTTTGTCTTTCAACGAACTTATCCCCTTTATCTAAGTCATTATATATATATATTGCCAATAAAGTTGGTTATAATCTTTCCTTAGTAGGTTTAATACCTGCAAGATCTGTACTGATATTACCTCTCTTGATTCTGACCTTAGTAATTCATGTTTTCTCTTTTTATGTTCCTTTTTCTTCATTCTTTTTTTATTTCTGGTGTTTATGTTATGCAGTTGCTGTTGCCATGTTTTCATTGCCATTCATCTTTTTCTGACAATGAGTTGAGTCTTTGCATCAGGTGGCCGAATTACTGGAGCTTCAGCATCAGTCCTTCCAAAGAATATTCAGGGTTGATTTCCTTTAGGATTCATCTCCTTTCTGTCCAAAGGACTCTCAAGTTTCTTCTTCAGCACACATTTTGAAAGCATCAGTTCTTCAGTTCTCAGCCTTCTTTATGGCCCAACCCTCACATCTGTACCATTAGTACATATGATTAGTGTATATATACCAAATGCAATATCCCAATTCATTACACCCCCTTCACCCCCTTGGTGTTCATACATTAGTTCTCTATGTCTGCATCACTATTTATGCTTTGCAAATAGGTTCATCTCTACCATTCATATAGATTCCATATATGTGGGTTAATATATATCTGTTTTTCTCTCTCTGACTTACTTCATTCTGTATGGCACTTTAAAGGTTGATCCATGTTTCTGAAAATGTCCTAATTTTTTTTCCTTTGAATATTGAGTAATATTCTGTTGTATATATGTACTACATCTTCTTTATGTATTCCTGTGTTGATGTGCATTTAGGTTGCTCCATGTTTTGGTGGTGCAAATAGTGCTGCAATGAATATTGAAGTGCATATGTATTTTAGAATTATGATTTTCCTAGGGCATATGCCCAAACGTGGGATTTCTGGGTCATATGGTAGTTCTATGCTTGGGTTCTAAATAATCTCCATACTACTTTTCATAGTGACTGTATCAACAGTATAAGAGTTCCCTTTTCTCCACACCTTCTTCAACATTTATTGCTTGAAGATATTTTTGATAATGGCCATAGAGATGGCAATACCAAACCACCTGACCTGCCTCTGGAGAAATCTGTATGCAGGTCAGGAAGCAACAGTTAGAACTGGACATGGAACAACAGACTGGTTCCAAATAGGAAAAGGAGTACGTCAAGGCTGTTTATTGTCCCCCTGCTTATTTAACTTCCATGAAGAGTACATCATAGGAAACGCTGGACTGGAAGAAACACAAGCTGGAATCAAGATTGCTGGGAGAAATATCAATAACCTCAGATATGTAGATGACACACCCTTATGGCAGAAAGTGAAGAGGAACTAAAAAGCTTCTTGATGTAAGTGAAAGAGAAGAGTGAAAAAGTTGGCTTAAAGCTCAACATTCAGAAAACGAAGATCATGGCATCCGGTCCCATCACTTCATGAGAAATAGATGGGGAAACAGTGGAAACAGTGTCAGACTTTATTTTCTTGGGCTCCAAAATCACTGCAGATGGTGACTGCAGCCATGAAATTAAAAGACACTTACTCCTTGGAAGAAAAGTTATGTCCAACCTAGATAGCATATTCAAAAGCAGAGACATTACTTTGCTGACTAAGGCCTGTCTAGTCAATGCTATGGTTTTTCCAGTAGTCATGTATGGATGTGAGAGTTGGACTGTGAAGAAGGCTGAGTGCTGAAGAATTGATGCTTTTGTTGTTGTTGTTGTTTTAAATTTATTTTTACTTTATTTTACTTTACAATACTGTATTGGTTTTGCCATACATTGACATGAATCCACCACAGGTTTGCATGAGTTCCCAATCCTGAACCCCCCTCCCCCCTCCCACCCCATAACATCTCTCTGGATCATCCCTGTGCACCAGCCCCAAGCATCCAGTATCATGCATCGAACATATACTGGCGATTCGTTTCTTACATGATAGTATACATGTTTCAGTGCCATTCTCCCAAATCATCCCACCCTCTCCCTCTCCATCAAAGTCCAAAAGTCCTTTCTATACATCTGTGTCTCTTTTGCTGTCTCACATACAGGGTTATCATTACCATCTTTCTAAATTCCATATATATATGTTAGTATACTGGTTTGGTATTTTTCTTTCTGGCTTACTTCACTCTGTATAATCAGCTTCAGTTTCATCCACCACATTAGAACTGATTCACACGTATTCTTTTTAATGGCTGAGTAATACTCCATTGTGTATATGTGCACAGCTTTCTTATCCATTCATCTGCTGATGGACATCTAGGTTGCTTCAACATCCTGGCTATTATAAACAGTGCTGTGATGAACATTGAGGTACACGTGTCTCTTTCAATTCTGTTTACCTCAGTGTGTATGCCAACAGTGGGATTGCTGGGTCATAAGGAAGTTCTATTTCCAGTTTTTTTTAAGGAATCTCCACACTGTTCTCCATAATGGCTGTACTAGTTTGCATTCCCACCAACAGTGTAATAAGGTTCCCTTTTCTCTACACCCTCTCCAGCATTTATTGCTTGTAGACTTCTGGATTACAGCCATTCTGACTGGTGTGAAATGTTACCTAATTTTGGTCTTGATTTGCGTTTCTCTGATAATGAGTGATGTTGAGCATCTTTTCATGTGTTTGTTAGCCATCCGTATGTTTTCTTTGGAGAAATGTCTATTTAGTTCTTTGGCCCATTTTTTGATTGGGTCATTTATTTTTCTGGAATTGAGCTGTAGGAGTTTCTTATATATTTTTGAGATTAGTTGTTTGTCAGTTGCTTCATTTGCTATTATTTTCTCCCATTCAGAAGGCTGTCTTTTCACCTTGCTTATAGTTTCCTTTGTTGTGCAGAAGCTTTTAATTTTAATTAGATCCCATTACTTTATTTTTGCTTTGATTTCCAGTATTCTGGGAGGTGGATCATAGAGGATCCTGCTGTGATTTATGTAGGAGAGTGTTTTGCCTATGTTCTCCTCTAAGAGTTTTATATTTTCTGGTCTTACGTTTAGATCTTTAATTCATTTTAAGTTGTGTGTGTGTGTGTGTGTGTGTGTGTATCGTGTAAGAAAGTGATCTAGTTTCATTCTTTTACAAGTGGTTAACCAGTTTTCCCAGCACCACTTGTTAAAGAGATTGTCTTTACTCCATTGTATATTCTTGCCTCCTTTGTCAAAGATACGGTGTCCATAGGTATGTGGATTTATCTCTGGGCTTTCTATTTTGTTCCATTGATCTATATTTCTGTCTTTGTGCCAGTACCATACTGTCTTGATGACAGTGGCTTTGTAGTAGAGCCTGAAGTCAGGCAGGTTGATTCCTCCAGTTTCATTCTTCTTTCTCAATATTTCTTTGGCTAGCTGAGGTTTTTTGTGTTTTCATACAAATTGTGAAATTATTTGTTTTAGCTCTGTGAAAAATACTGCTGGTAGCTTGATAGGGATTGCATTGAATCTGTAGTTGCTTTGAGTATTATACTCATTTTCCCTACATTGATTTTTCAGATCCATGAACATGGTATATTTCTCCAACTATTAGTGCCCTCTTTGATTTCTTTCATCAGTGTTTTGTAGTTTTCTATATATAGGTCTTCAGTTTCTTTAGGTAGATATATTCCTAAGTATTTTTTTTCTTTTCATTGCAATGGTGAATGGAATTGTTTCCTTAATTTCTTTTTCTGCTTTCTCATTATTCATGTATAGGAATGCAAGGGATTTCTGTGTGTTGATTTTATATCCTGCAACTTTACTATATTCATTGATTAGCTCTAGTAATTTTCTGGTGGAGTCTTTAGGGTTTTCTATGTAGAGGATCATGTCATCTGCATACAGTGAGAGTTTTACTTCTTCTTTTCCAATTTGGATTCCTTTTATTTCTTTTTCTGCTCTGATTGCTGTGGCCAAAACTTCTAGAACCATGTTGAATAGTAGTGGTGAAAGTGGGCACCCTTGTCTTGTTCCTGACTTTAGAGGAAATCCTTTCAATTTTTCACCATTGAGGATAATGTTTGCTGTGGGTTTGTCATATGTAGCTTTTATTATGTTGAGGTATGTTCCTTCTATTCCTGCTTTCTGCAGAGTGTTTATCATAAATGGATGTTGAATTTTGTCAAAGGCCTTCTTTGCATCTACTGAGATAATCATATGGCTTTTATTTTTCAATTTGTTGAAGTGGTGAATTACTTTGGTTGATTTGCAGATACTGAAGAATCCTTGCATCCCTGGGATAAAGCTTTCTTGGTCATGGTGTATGATATTTTTAATGTGTTGCATTCTGATTGCTAGAATTTTGTTGAGGATTTTTGCATCTATGTTCATCAGTGTTATTGGCCTGTAGTTTTCTTTTCTTTTCTTTTTTTTTTTTTTTTTGGTGGCATCTTTGTCAGGTTTTGGCATTAGGGTGATGGTGGCCTCATAGAATGAGTTTGGAAGTTCACCTTCCTCTGCAATATTTTTGGAAGAGTTTGAGTAGGATAGGTGTTAGCTCTTCTCTACATTTTTGGTAGAATTCAGCTGTAAAGCTGTATGAACCTGGGCTTCTGTTTCCTGGAAGATTTCTGATTACAGTTTTCATTTCTGTGCTTGTGATGGGTCTGTTAAGATTTTCTATTTTTTTCCTGGTTCAGTTTTGGAAAATTGTGCTTTTCTAAGAAATTGTCCATTTCTTCCACGCTGGCCATTTTATTGGCATGTAATTGCTGATAGTAGTCTCTTATGATCCTTTGTATTTCTGTGTTGTCTGTTGTGATCTCTCCATTTTCATTTCTAATTTTATTGATTTGATTTCTCTCTCTTTGTTTCTTGATGAGTCTGGCTAATGGTTTGTCAATTTTATTTTTCCTCTCAAGGAACCAGCTTTAGGCTTTGTTGATTTTTGCTATGGTCTCGCATTAATTTCTGCTCTAGTTTTTAAGATTTCTTTCCTTCTACTAACTCTGGGGTTCTCCATTTCTTCCTTTTCCAGTTGCTTTAGGTGTAGAGATAGGTTATTTATTTTACTTTTTTCTTGTTTCTTGAGGTATGCCTGTATTGCTATGAACTTTCCTCAAGCACTACTTTTATACTGTCCCACAGGTTTTGGGTTGTTGTGTTTTAATTTTCATTCATTTCTATGCATATTTTGATTTCTTCTGTGATTTGTTGGTTTTTCAGAAGTGTGTTTTTCAGCTTCCATATGTTGTAATTTTTAATAGTTTTCCTCCTGTAATTGAGATCTAATCTTAATGCATTATGGTCAGAAAAGATGCTTGGAATGATTTCAATTTTTTTTGAATTTAACAAGGTTAGATTTATGGCCCAGGATGTGATCTGTCCTGGAGAAGGTTCCATGAGCACTTGAGAAAAAGGTGAAATTCATTGTTTTGGGGTGAAATGTCCTATAGATATCAATTAGGTCTAAATTGTCTATTGTATCATTTAAAGTTTGTGTTTCTTTGTTAATTTTCTGTCTAGTTGATCTGTCCATAGGTGTGAGTGGGGTATTAAAGTCTCCCACTATTATTGTGTTATTGTTAATTTCCCCTTTCATACTTGTTATCATTCGTCTTACATATTGTGGTGCTCCTATATTGGGTGCATATATATTTATAATTGTTATATCTTCTTCTTGGATTGATCCTTTAATCATTAGGTAGTGGCCTTTGTCTCTTTTCACAGCCTTTGTTTTAAAGTCTATTTTATCGGATATGAGTATTGCTACTTCTGCTTTCTTTTGGTCTCTGTTTGAGTGGAATATATCTTTTTCCAGCCCTTCAGTTTCAGTCTGTATGTATCCCTTGTTTTGAGGTCAGTCTTTGTCAGCAGCATATATAGGGGTCTTCTTTTTGTATTCATTCAGCCAGTCTTTGCCTTTTGGTTGGGGCATTCAACCCATTTACGTTTAAGGCAATTATTGGTAAGTATGATTCCATTGCCATTTACTTTTTATTGTTTTGGGTTCGGATTTATGCGCCTTTTTTTGTGTTTCTTGTCTAGAGAATATCCTTTAGCATTTGTTGGAGAGCTGGTTTGGTGGTGCTGAATTCTCTCAGCTTTTGCTTGTGTGTAAAGGTTTTGATTTCTCCTTCATATTTGAATGAGATCCTTGCTGGGTACAGTAATCTGGGCTGTATGTTATTTTCTTTCATCACTTTAAGTATGTCTTGCCATTCCCTCCTGGCCTGAAGCATTTCTATTGAAAGATCAGCTGTTCTCCTTATGGGAATCCCCTTGTCTGTTATCTGTTGTTTTTGCCTTGCCACTTTTAGTATTTGTTCTTTGTGTTTGATCTTTGTTAATTTGATTAATATGTGTCTTGGTGTGTGTTGCCTTGGGTTTATCCTGTTTGGAGCTCTCTGGGTTTCTTGGACTTGGGTGATTATTTTCTTCCCCTTTTTAGGGAAGTTTTCAACTATTTTCTCAAGTATTTTTTCATGGTCTTTCTTTTTGTCTTCTCCTTCTTGGACTCCTATAATTCGAATGTTGGAGCATTTCATATTGTCCTGGAGGTCTCAGAGATAGTCCTCATTTCTTTTAATTCGTTTTTGTTTTTTCCTCTCTGATTCATTTATTTCTACCATTCTATCTTCTATTTCACTAATCCTATCTTCTGCCTCCGTTATTCTACTATTTGTTGCCTACAGAGTGTTTCTGATCTCATTTATTGCATTATTCATTATATATTGACTCTTTTTTATTTCTTCTAGGTCCTTGTTTAACCTTTCTTGCATCTTCTCAATCCTTGTCTCCAGGCTATTTATCCTGTGATTCCATTTTGATTTCAATATTTTAGATCATTTCCACTATCAATATTTGGAATTCTTTCTCAGGTAGATTCCCTATCTCTTCCTCTTTTGTTTGGTTTGGTGGCCATTTATCCTGTTCCTTTACCTGGTGGGTATTCCTCTGTCTCTTCATCTTTGTTATATTGCTTCATTTGGGGAGGCCTTTCTGTATTCTGGGAATTTGTGGAGTTCTCTTTATTATGGAGCTTCCTCACTGTGGGTGGGGTTGTATCAGTGGCTTGTCAAGGTTTCTTGGTTAGGGAAGCTTGTGACAGAGTTCTGGTCAGTGGAGCTGGATTTCTTCTCTCTGGAGTGCAATAAAGTGTCCAGTAATGGGTTATGAGACATCAGTGGTTTTGGAGTAACTTTGAGCTGCCTGTATATTGAAGCTCAGGGTTGTGTTCCTGGTTGCTGCTGGAGAATTTGCATGGTATGTCTTGCTCTGAAACTTGTTGGCCTTTAGGTGGTGCTTGGTTTCAGTGTTGGCTGGAGGCATTTGATAAGCTCCTATCAATTAATGTTCCCTGGAGTCAGGAGTTATCTGATGTTCTCAGGATTTGGACTTAAGCCTCCTGCTTCTGCTTTTATGTCTTATTTTTACAGTAGCCTCAAGACTTCTCCATCTATACAGCACTGATGGTAAAATATCTAGGTTAAAGATGAAAAGTTTCTCCACATTGGGTGACACCCAGAGAGGTTCACTGAATTACATGGGGAGTAGAAGAGGAAGGGGGTAATTAGAGGTGACTGGAATGAGATGAGGTGGGATCTAAAGAGGAGAGAGCAAGCTAGCCAGTAATCACTTCCTTATGGTCCCTCCACAGTCTGACCGCTCAGAGATGTTCACGAGTTATACATGGAAGAGGAGAGGGAGGAAGTAGACAGACGTGGCTAGCAGGATAAAAGAGGGAAATGAAAAGGAGAGAGACAGGTCCAGCCAATAACCAGTTCCCTAAGTGTTCTCCACCGTCTGGAACACATAGAGATTCACAGAGTTGGGTAGAGAAGAGAAGGGTGAGGGAAGAGACAGAGTCCACCTTGTGGAGAATAGGGAGAGTCCAAAGGAGGAGAGAGTGGTCAAACCAGTAATCTCACTCTCAGGTAAACTTGGGTATTAAAGATTGGGTTTTTAAATGTACAAAATTGACAACAAATACCAAAAAGCAAAGATTAAAAATCTAGAGTAGAGGTTGGATTTTCAAAAATACAATATTAAAGAAAAGAAGAAAAAAAAAGCCACAAAAATATTAAAAAAACAACAACAACAATCACCAAAAAATATATACGGTGTTTGCTTTAAAAATAGGGTCTTTTTTGTTTGTTTGTTTTTTCGAAAAGTAAGAGTAGGTTATAAAAATAAAAATTAAAGGAGAAATAAAGGACTTAAAAATTTTAAAAAGTTAAAAATAAGAAGAAGAAAAGAAGAAAAAAACAATCACACAACATCATAAAAAAAAAATGATCGTAAAAATAGTAGATATATCTGGGACTTTCTCAGGTGTTGTGGGCAGTGTGGGGTCACTTCCAAGGCGGTTTCCTCTGTTTAGCTTCTTCTGTTTGCTGGTCTCTTTAGTGTCTGATTTCTGCTCTGACACAAGGGGGGTGGTGGTGGGCACTTTTTTTTGTTTGTTTTTTAGGCTCACTTGTTCAGTCGCGCTGTGGAGAGGGAGGGATGCTGCAAACAAATAGCACTGGCGTGTGCTCACAGTGTCTCAGCCACGCTGGGCCTGGGCCTGGGCCTGCCCCTTCTCATGGTGCACACAGCTCAGGCTCTAGGTTACTCTCCCGGGAACCATCTGAGGCCAGCCCTAGGCTGCATGCACCTCCCCGGTCTAAGCCACTCAGACTTGGCACTCAGATAGCCCTCAGAGGTGCAAATTTGTTGAGCCTGCGTTTTGTGCCCTTCCCAGGTCCAAGTAGCTCAGGTGTTTGGCCAGCCAGGTCGCTGCAACTTATCGCCTTTCCTGTCCCTGCTGCTCAGTTTTCTGGGTGTACTGCTGGCGCTCCTTCTCAGGTTGATGGTGACTGTTTTTGAAGACAATGATCTGCTTTTCTGGGTGCCTGATGTCCTTTGTCAGCATTCAGATGTCGTTTGTGGAATTTACTCAGCATTGAAATGTTCTTTTAATGAATTTGTGGGGGAGAAAGTTGTCTCCCCATCCTATTCCTCCACCATCTTTTAATTGATGCTTTTGAACTGTGATGTTGGAGAAGACTCCTGAGAGTTCTCTGGACTGCAAGGAGATCCAGCCAGTCCATTCTGAAGGAGATCAGCCCTGGGATTTCTTTGGAAGGAATGATGCTAAAGCTGAAACCCCAGTACTTTGGCCACCTCATGTGAAGAGTTGACTCATTGGGAAAGACTTTGATGTTGGGAGGGATTGGGGGCAGGAAAAGAAGGGGACGACAGAGGATGAGATGACTGAATGGCATCACTGACTCGATGGGCATGAATCTGAGTGAACTCCGGGAGTTGATGATGGACAGGGAGGCCTGGAGTGCTGCGATTCATGGGGTCACAATGAGTCGGACATGACTGAGCAACTGAACTGAACTGAACTGAAATGATACTGATCAGTGTGAGATGGTACTTCATTGCATTTTTCTAAATGATAGTGGTAATGAGCATATTTTCATGTGCCCGTTGGCCATATCTATGTCTTCTTTGGAGAAATGTCTATATAAAACTTCCACACTTTTTTTTTTGATTGGGTTGTTTGTTTTTATAATATTGACCTTCATTAGCTAGTTTATATTTTGGAGATTAATTTCTGTCAGTTGCTTCACTAGCAAATGTTTTCTCCCATTCTGAGAGTTATCTTTTTGTACTGTTTATGATTTCCTTTGCTGTGAAAGTTTAACTAGGTCCCATCTGCATATTTATTTATTTCAATTTTGATTACTCTAGGAGGTATATCAAAAAAATCTTACAGCAACAATGTCAAAGAGTGTTCTGCCTATATTTTCCTCTAAGAGTTTCATACTTTCTGGCTTTACCTATAGATGGTTAATCCATTTTAGGTTTATTTTTGTATATGTTGTAAGGAAGTGTTCTTATTTCATTATTTTACATGTAGCTGTCCAGTTTTCCCAGCACCACTTATTGAAGAGGCTATATTTCCTGCATTGTATATTCTTCCTTCCTTTGTGATAAAGTGATTCATGGATTAGTAGGTGCATGGATTTGACTTTGGGCTTTCTACTTTTTATATTTATATTTATTTATTTTAATTGGAGGCTAATTACTTTACAATATTGTGTTGGTTTTGCCATACATCAACATGAATCCACCACGGGTGTACACATGTTCCCAATCCTGAACCACCCTCCCACCTCCCTCACCATACTATCCCTCTGGGTCATCCCAGTGCACCAGCCCCAAGCATCGTGTATCCTGCATCGAACCTTGACTGGCGATTCATTTCTTATACATGTTTCAATGCCATTCTCCCAAATCATCCCACCCTCTCCATCTCCCATAGAGTCCAAAAGACTGTTCTATACATCTATGTCTTTTTTGCTGTCTTGCATACAGGGTTATTGTTACCATCTTTCTAAATTCCATATATATGCGTTAGTATACTGTATTGGTGTTTCTATCCTATTTCATTGATCTAAAATTTGGCTGGTACCATACTGTCTTGAAGAACGCAATGGCACCCCACTCCAGTACTCTTGCCTGTAAAATTCTGTGGATGGAGGAGCCTGGTAGGCTGTAGTCCATGAGGTTGCGAACAGTCATACATGACTGAGCAACTTCACTTTCACTTTCATGCATTGCAGAAGAAAATGGCAACCCACTCCAGTGTTCTTGCCTGGAGAATTCCCGGGACTGGCGAGCCTGGTGGGCTGCCGTCTATGGGGTCGCACAGAGTCAGACACTACTGAAGTGACTTAGCAGCAGCAGCAGCAGCATGCTGTCTTGATTACTGTAGCTTTGTAGTTTAACCTTAAGTCAAAAGGCCTAATTCCTCTAGCTTTTTGTTTGTTTGTTTTTTTTTCCTCAAGATTGCTTTGGCTATCTGGGGTCTTTTGTATTTTCATGAAAACTGGAAATTTTTGTTCTAATTTTGTGAAAAATGTCCTTTGTAATTTGACAGGGATTGCAATGAATCTGTGGATTGCTTTGGGTAGTTGAGTCATTTCCACAATATTGATTCTTCCACTCCAGTAATATGCTATATCTCTCCTTCTGTTTGTGTCATCTTTGATTGTTTTCATCAATATCTTAGAGTTTTCTGAGTACAGATTTTTCCCTCTTTACATAAGTTTATTCCTAGGTTTGTTGCAATGGTAAATGAGATTATTTTCCCCTTAACTTCTTTTCCTGATCCTTTGCTGCTAGTGTATAGGAATGCAAGAGGTTTCTGTGAATTAGTTTTATATCCTGAAACTTTATTAAATTCTCTGATTAGTGCCAGTAGTTTTCTGATGGCATCTTTGGGATATTCCATGTATAGTATTGTCTAATCTGCAAAACACTGACAGTTTTAGGTTTTTTTCCAATTTGGATTACTTTTATTTCTTTTCCTTCTGTGATTACCATAGCTATACTTTCAAAACTATGTTGCTTACTAGTGGCAAGGGTGAATGTCTTTGTCTTGTTCCTGAGCTTAGAGGAAATGCTTTCAGTTTTTACAGTTTAAAATAATGTTTGCTGTGAGTTTGTCATATATAGCCTTTATTATGTTGAGGTAGGTTCCCTCTATGCCCACTTCCTGGAGAGTTTTTATCATACATGTATGTTGAATTTTGTCAAAAGCTTTTTCTGCATCCATTGAGATTATTATATGGATTTTATTCTTTAATTTGTTAATATGATGTATCACGTTGATTGGCATTTATTGAAGAATCCTTGTATCCCTGGTATAAACCACACTTGATCATGGTTTATGAACTTTTTGATGTGTTTTTGGATTCTTCTTGTTAATATTTATTGAAAAGTTTTGCATCTATATTCTGTTATTTAACTTTTTGTGACTTCTTCATCTTGTTTTTGTATCAGGGTGATGGTGGCCTCATAGAATTAATTTTGGAGTGTTTCTTCCCCTGCAAATTTTTTGAAGAGTTTGAGAAGAATGGGTGTTAACTCTTTTCTAATTGAGAGAATTCACCTGCAAAGTCATCTGGTCTTGAACTTTCTTTGTAGGAAGATTTTTAATCACAGTTTCAATTTAATTACTTATAATTTATCTGGTCATATTTTCTATTTCTTCCTGATTTAGTCTTGGAAGATGGTAGCACTCTAAGAATTTGTCCGTTTCTTCCAGTTTGTTCATTTTATTGGCATCTGGTTGCTAATAGTAGTCTCATATTTGTATTTCTGGGTTGTTTGGAGTAATTTCTTCCTTTAGTTTCTAATTTAACTGAAATGAATCCTCTCCTTCTTTCTTGATGAATCTGGCTAAAGTCTGTTTATCTTTTCAAAGAATCAGCTTTTAGTTTCATTGATCTTGCTATTGTTTTATTTGTTTCTATGTCATTTATTTCTGCTCTGATTTTTAGGACTTCTCTTTTACTAACTTACAGTTTTGTTGTTCTTATTTCTGTAGCTGCTTAGGGGGAAAGTTAAGTTATTTATGTGAGATTTTCCTTTTTTTTAAACATAGCTTTTATTTAGAACTGCTTTTGCTGCATCACATAGGTTTGAGTTTTTGTGTTTTCCTTGACATTTGTCTCTATGTAGCTTTAGAAATTTCTTCTATGACCATCTATGTATTTAGTGATGTATTGTTTTGCTTCCATGTGTTTGTGTTTTTCATGTTTTTTCTCCCTGTAATTGATTTCTAATCTCATAGTTTTGTGGTCAGAAAGGATGCTTGATATAATTTGATTTTATTCAGATTTTCTGAGGCTTGATTTGTGATCCAAGATGTAATATATCCTAGAGAAGTTCTGCATGCATTTGTGAAGAGAGCATATCCTTCTGCATTCAGATGGAATTCCTATAAATACCAATCTTTTTTTCATCTGATTGTGTCATTTAAGCCTTATATGTTTTCATTAATTTTCTTTCTGCATGGTCTGTTCATTGTTGTAAGTGGGGTGTTAATGTCCCCCACTATTATTGTTCTACTGTGAATTTACCCTTTTATGGTTGTTAGCATTTACTTTATGATTGAATACACCTATGTTAGGTGCCAGAAAAGGCAATGGCATCTGACTCCAGTACTCTTGCCTGGAAGATCCATGGATGGAGGAGCCTGGTAGGCTTGCTAAAAGTTGGACACGACTGAGTGACTTCAGTTTCACTTTTCTCTTTCATGCATTGAAGATGGAAATGGCAACCCACTCCAGTGTTCTTGCCTGGAGAATCCCAGGGACGGTGGAGCCTGGTGGGCTACCTTCTATGGGGTTGCACAGAGTCAGACACGACTGAAGCAGCTTAGCAGCAGCAGCATGTTAGGTGCATAAATATTTACAATTTGTATATCTAGTTTTGGGATTGGTCCCTTGTTGATTATGTAGTGTCCATCCTTGTTTCTTGTAACAGTGTTTACTTTGAAGTGTATTTTGTCTTGTATGAGAATTGCTACTCCCACTTTCTTGTGATTTCCATTTACATGTAATACCTTTCTCCATCCTCTCACTTTCAGTATGTACACGTCCATATGTCTGAAGTGGATCTCTTGTAGACAGCATATATATGGGTCTTCTCCTCCTCCTCCTCCTCCTTCTTCTCCTTCTCCTTTTGCTTCTTCTCCTTCTCCTTCTTTATCTCCTCCTTCTTTTTCTCCTTCTTCTTCTCCTCCTTCTCCTTCTTCTTCTTCTCCTTCTCCTTTTTCTCCTCCTTCTTCTCCTTCTTCTTTTCCTTCTCCTCCTCCTCCTCCTTCTTCTTCAATCCATTCAACCAGTCTGTGTCTTTTGGTTGGAGCATTTAATTCATTTACATTTAAAGTAATTATTGATATACTTATTCCTATTACTATTTTCTTAATTGTTGAACTTTAGTTTGGAATGTAGTTAAGTTAGTTGTTAACAGATTGATTCTTCTTAGTCTTACTTTTAAGATTTATTAGACAAGGACAAGGAACTGTTTAATCTAAGGCTAGTAATTCCCCAAACTAATGAAAGAATCTCTGAGTACCTGACCCAATATCGTTGTTAATTAAAAGCTTTCAGTGTAGTTGGATAATCTCCACTCCTGGTCCACTAAGAAACATGAACATTTTCTTCTAGTTTTTTTTCTGGTGATACTTTTCTTGTCTCTGGGTAGTTTCTTCTCAAATGGTCACTGAAATGGACTCTGTTGAATGTTCAGAAGTCAACATCTTTATATTTCAGAGTTGTTTAATTTTTCAACTCTTCACTACTCTTTCCTTGGAACTCTATCCGCTTTGGTCTCCACGGAACCTCAACCATGTCTTTACAACACAACAAGTGTTCTGGGTTTTGCCTCGATTTCCCTTATGTATGTCATGGTTTGGAAATTTTCAAAGGGCAATAAATCATAAAACTCACCCCATTTGTTTCCTGTTACTAATAGATGACAATGCACCATAACCTTTATTCCATTGCTTTGAAACTGTTGAGTTTTTAAAAATTATTTCTCATTTGTTATTTTTGTCAGATGGAAAGATAAATTTACTCTCCATTACTTCATCATGAATTGAAATAGGAATTCTATAAAGAGAGTCTTAGAATTTACAAATAACCCAATAGAAATGTGAATAGGGTATTTAGGAAGGGTATCCAAATGACTAAGAAGATATTCACCATGAGTTAAAATTTTTTAGCCACACAGATGATTTTTTTTTAATGATGACATACGATTGTTTGAAAAGTTATGGAGAATGAGCATTTTAATATCTTGTTAGTACAAATGTGAATTAATGGAAACCATTTTGGAAAGTCTGGCAATTAAAAAAAAATCATTGATTCAATATTCCTTTCCAGAGAATCTAATTTCAGCATAAAAATAATGCAATAAAATAATAATCACAAAGGAGTAGACAGTTTTTAAGATTCCACAAACAGTAGGATGATAAAACATATTAGTGATATATATGCTATGGAGACCTAATCAGCTACTAAAAAGAGTGAGTTCTGTCTCTGTGGCCATGAAGCCTGGTCATGTTATCTTGCTCAATTAAAAGAGAAACTCACTAAGCAACATGAATACTCTTATGATTTTTATTAGGAAAAATAAAATGATAGAGGAAAAAGCAAAATAATGAACATCATTCTAATTTTTTATACTTCAGGAGGGTGTGCTGGAGAGATGTCATTAAAAGTTTACTTATTTTTTCGTTACCTATTGCTTTTTATTCTAAACAAGTATTGCTTTCAATCTTAATGATTAATAAGAATTTGAAAAATCCCAGGAATCTTGCCAGTGTCCAAATTAATTTGCTAAAATATTTACACACATAATGAAATAAAATAAATAAGGAAGTTAACTTTACTGTGTAGATAATGAAACTGTGGTGTTGGAGAAGACTCTTGAGAGTCCCTCGGACTGCAAGGAGATCTACGAGTCCATCCTAAATGAGATCAGTCCTGGGTGTTCATTGGAAGGCATGATGCTGAAGCTGAAACTCCGATACTTTGGCTACCTCATGTGAAGAGTTGACTCCTTGGAAAAGACCTTGATGCTGGGAGGGATTGGGGTCAGGAGGAGAAGGGGATGACAGAGGATGAGTTGGCTGGATGGCATCATTACTCTATGGACAGCAGTGTGAGTGAACTCCGGGAGTTGATGATGAACAGGGAGGCCTGGTGTGCTGTGATTCATGAGGTCGCAAAGAGTCAGACATGACTGAGTGACTGAACTGAACTGAACTGAATGAAACAAGTTTATAAAATATACCATTTACATATAACTGCGAGAGAAGTTACTAGTTAAATGATACAAGAACAGTTGCAGATGGGTATGATTAAGGCACTAGAAACGGCAGGAACATTTAGAAGTACCTCGACATATCTGGTGGAAAAGGCAATGGCAACCCACCCCAGTACTCTTGCCTGAAAAATCCCATGGAAGGAGAAGCCTGGTAGGCTGCAGTCCATGGGGTCGCTGAGTCAGGCACGACTGAACGACTTCACTTTCACTTTTCACTTTCACGCATTGGAGAGGGAAATGACAACCCACTCCAGTTTTCCTGCCTGGAGAATCTTAAGGACGGCGGAACCTGGTGGGCTGTCCTGTATGGGGTCGCACAGAATCGGACACCACTGAAGCGACTTAGCAGCAGCAGCAGTGGCAACATGTCCGGTAACTTTGACCTGTGATGCTCATTGTCTGAGTATTCTATCATGTAATTTAAAGTAAGAATACAGATTTGAACTAATAAACTGATATTTTGTTTTTCTTGTTTATATACCCCTTCTAAATGAGTTGAATTTAAAACTTTTCTCTTAAGTATTTGTTTTATTTAAAGTTTTTTGCTTTTGTAGTTTTCTACTTTTAAAATTTATCTGATTTTTAAGGTGGGTAATGTCCCTCTTCACAAGGGACTTCTTGAGGGACTTCTGTTGTGGCTCAGATGGTAAAGTATCTGCCTACAATGCAGGAGACCCAGGTTCAATCTCTGCGTCAGGAAAATCCCCTGGAGAAGGATGTGGTAACCCACTCCAGTACTCTTGCCTGAAGAATCCTCCGGACAGAGGAGCCTGGTAGGCTACAGTCTATTAGGGTCACAAAGAATCAGACACAACTGAGTGACTTCAAAATGTCCCTCCTCACACTGTTCAAACATTTTTGCTTATGTTGATACGTTATTAACTTCTCTTTTTATGGAGTGATTTAAATCAGTCTTCTGCTTCATTACAAGCATTTCACTTTTATTTTTCCAGTTGCAGTCCTACAAAACTTTCTTTTAAAAGTGAGTAGGGATGACCCAGAGAGATGTTGTGGGGAGGGAGGTGGGAGGGGGGGGTCATGTTTGGGAACACATATAAGAATTAAAGATTTTAAAATTAAAAAAAAAAAAAACAGAAAAAAAAGTGAGTAGGTTGCAAAAGTATCAGACATGACTTAGCAACTAAACAACAATAAATTTTTGTTTTATTTATTGTCCTTAGGACTTCATCTCATACCAATCTTATGCTGGGGGACTAAGTCTAAATGTGCTCTAGCTTGCGAACTTTTTAAAACTGCATATTTTCCAGATAATTAATCAGACTAACTTCAGACTTGAATGTAGGTTAAATTTACCGTACAAAAAAGCAGTCCTACTTCATGGCTCTGAAACCTCCTGAATTCATCAGGTCAGGGTTTTCCTCAAGGCCTTAAGCTTTTGAGTCTAAATAACCAATAGCAAATTTTTCATATTTCATGAAAAGTTTCTATTACTAAAGAATTTCTACTACTTTAGAAACTTATGGGATAAAATACATTCATATGCCTTTAGCACTTGAAGATTTCCTTTTTAACTAAAAAAAAAATAATTCTGCAAAGAAATAAAATGAGGTTGATATAACATTTAAGTAGATAATACATCAAATTGTATAACCTGCATGGAAAGACAATAATGAACATTTTTCATGTGATCAGTATATGCAAGGCATTATCTCAAGCGATTTACATATGCTTATTTATTTAATCCTCCAAATAGTCATACTGTTTCATTACTATTATTAATTTCATTTATTGATAAGAAAATTCATAGCCTTGAATTCTTACATTAAACTACACAGATCATCAGCATCAATGTCAGAATCTGACCCAGGCAATGGGACCAAAATTTTACATGAGTAATCAATACATGACATTGTGTCTTCAGAGTCATATACAGATAATTTTATTTTTTGCTCATGGCTTTAAAACTTAACTCTTCAGAAAACTGCCATGGCCCATAAAATATTTTTATCATGAAATTAACCTAAATCCTACCAATCCACAGTAATGCCACAATTATTTTACAGTGATGCCACATCATGTGTTATTTCTCCTTTAAGCTCTTGATGTCTTGTATCAATTTTTGAAGTAGAAAATGATTTTATCTCAACTCAGATACATAAAAACAGATTTTTTTCACACCACTCAGAATTGTAAAATTAGAGAGAAAGGCACTAAGTGATGTTTCACCCCCTCATCTCTCTGAAACATCAGTTCTGAGCCCTATGTGAACATTCCAGATCTTGCAACTTTCACAGAGGGAATGTAGGTCTTTTCTTCTTACCTCATATATAGGCCAGCGGTTTTCAAACTCTGGAAAATGTGACTGTTTGGGGATTATTCTTTTTGGAATTTATGCCAGTTAACATGACCAGAAATAATCTGAAATGAGGAAATTGATAAAGACTACCTTTTAGAAGGGAGATATTAATGAAGGATCATGTTATGCCAAACTAGCCAGTCCACAAGAATTAAGAATTAAAAAAAAAAAAAAGGCTTAGAGCTAGACAGTTCATGTAAATAATTTTGACACAACAGATTTATCTAATCACACTAGGAACTTAGATCTCATCAGACACTATAGGTCAATTTCCAACATATTAAAAATGACTATGCTGTCATTTATTGCCCATTTTGTTACAGTGTGAGCTACACAACCCCATTTCTCTGTGCCCCAAGTCACACTTACGTTGCTTTTGCTAACCCTTCCCTGACTCCTTTAGATGTTTTCTGTATGTTTTAAAATTTCTGCACAATAACCTGTTTCATATAAATACCAGGCTGCTGTATATTCTGCTTTTCCCTTCACCCGATCCTTGCCCTCAGGTTTTGTTCTCTTTCTAATGTACACATAACAGACACATTTGCTTGTGAATGTGGTTACTAGAGGCTCAGAATATCATTTGAATTTTCCTCAAATCTCTCGAAACAGTGTCAGATTTTCTGTTACTCAATTTAGGGACAAGGTAATAGGTGGTAGACTGAGGAAAACTGATTTTCATGTCACACAGACAGAATCTGAACTAGAGCTCAAAATGCTTGTCTCTAGGCCTAGAAATCGATCTGATTTCTACATTTATCTAATCATTTGCTTCCCCTGTCTCAGTTCCTTAGACAGCTACCATCACACACTTTACACACATATCAAAAACTCAACTTCAGCACCACCACCACCATGAATGACAATAATACCAATTTAGAAACGATGGTAGAGTGAGATTCTTTGACTGCTTTTTGTCTTTTCAAATGAGCACATGGATTTGGAAGGACATCCCTCTCATAAAGCTCATAACAATATGTGTACAGTAAGGAACTCAGAGCTTTGACTCAGAAATCTGTGACCTTTTGATTCCAACATGCTTAATTTCTGAGTAGACCTTCTCTGGCAGGATCTCAGACAAGAGGATACTTTGAAAAGAAGATGTTAGCTGGGATAAAGATGATAAATGTGAGGTATTTAAAATGTTTCCTGACACTAACTGTCTGCTTGTGATTTGCCCCACATTGTCTGTGAATGGGGTTGATAATCCTTTCACTCTTCGTCACTTGTGGGGAGTCATAAAGAACACCAAGGGTTCAGGATGTTCTAGGACTCCCAGCACAGCAGCTGCCCAGACAGAGGAGCTCCTGCCTCTGGTGAGAAGATACATGCTTATCTGGCACCAGATTTGTTAAGCTTGCATGAGCTGTTTCAGTTATATAAAAGTGGCCTTTATTTCATATCATCATGCCATATTCTGATCGCCTTTGTATATAAACTTTATTTTTGGAGCATTTTGAGGTTCATAACAAAATTGAGAGGAAAGTACACAGATTTCCCATATATCCCCTGGCTCTGAAGCATGGCCTCCCCAATTATCACTATCCCCCACCAGATGGCACATTTGTTACAGTTAATAAGCCTACATTGAAGCATCATTATTACCCTAAATTTATGGTTTATATTAGGATTCACTCTTGGTGATACACTTTCTAAGTGTTTTGACAAAGGCGTTATGACATGTATTGCTATATACTGTCTTTCTAAAATACATATGTTGAAATCCTAACCACCTGAGTGATGGTATTAGAATGTGGGGACCTTTGATGTGGCTAAATCTTAAAGATGAAACCTTCATAAAATGAAATTTGAGCCATTGTTTGTGGACCCAGAGCGATCTCTCACCCTTTCTGCTGTGTGAGGACACAGAGAAAAACTTTATCTATGATCCAATAACTCAGCCCTCATCAGACACTGAATCTCCTTGACGAACTGCTAGAACTGTAAGAAATAAATTTCTGTTATTTATAAGCCACTCTGTATTCTATGATAGGAGCCTGAATGGACTAAGACATGTGCCTGCCATTATTGTATCATACAGAACAGTTTCACTGCCCTAAAAACCCTCTGCATTCCACCTGTTTATCCCTCCCTTGCACTACCCCTGGGTACTATTGATTCTTTTATGCCTCCATAGGTTTGAGTTCTTCAGAATATCATATAATTGGAATAATATATTATCTAACTGTTTAGACTGCCTTCCCTCACTTAGTAACATATATTTACATTTACTCCATGTCTTTTAATGTTCTTTAGTTCATATTTTTAAAAATGCTGAAAATGAAATGAAATGTTAATCACTTAGTCATTTCCAACTCTTGTGACCCCATGGACTGTAGTCTACTAGGCTGCTTGTCCATGGAATTTTCCAGGCAAGAATACTGGAATGGGATGCCATGCCCTTATATTCTGTGTATACTAATTTATTTACCTACTCGCCCATGAAAGACTTCTTAGTTACTTCCAGAGTTTGGTAATTATCACTACAACTTTTTAAATATTTATGTGCAGGGTTTTTTGCAGATATTAATTTTAAGCCTATTTGGGGTTTAGTTTTATAAAGCACCACCCAATTGTCTTCTGAATTAGCTGTACCTTTTTGTATTCCTATCAATGATAAATAAGAATTTTTGTTGCTTCATACTCTTCCCACCATTTGGTTTTGTCAGTGTTTTGAATTTTGTTTTTAATTTATTTTTTTATTGGAGTAAAATTGCTTTTCAGTGTTGTGTTGGTTTCTGCAGTACAACGTAAATCAACCATAATAAGCAGTGTTTTGTATTTTGCCCTTCTAATTAGTGTGTAGTAATAAACTGTGGAAAATTCTGAAAGAGATTGGAATACCAGAGCACCTGACCTGCCTCTTGAGAAACCTATATGCAGGTCAGGAAGCAACAGTTAGAACTGGACATGGAACAACAGACTGGTTCCAAATAGGAAAAGGAGTATGTCAAGGCTGTATATTGTCACCCTGCTTATTTAACTTATATTCAGAGTACATCATGAAAAACGCTGGGCTGGAAGAAGCACTAGTTGGAGTCAAGATTGCCAGGAGAAATATCAATAACCTCAGATATGCAGATGACACTACCCTTATGGCAGAAAGTGAAGAGAAACTAAAGAGCCTCTTGATGAAAGTGAAAGAGGCGAGTGAAAAAGTTGGCTTAAAGCTCAACATTCAGAAAATGAAAATCATGGCATCTGGTCCCATCACTTCATGGAAAATAGATGGGGAAACAATGTAAACAGTGTCAGACTTTATTATTTTGCACTCCAAAATCACTGCAGATGGTGATTGCAGCCATGAAATTAAAAGCCGCCAACTCCTTGGAAGGAAAGTTATAACCAACCTAGGTAGCACATTGAATGGCAGAGAATACTTTGCCAACAAAGGTCCGTCTAGTCAAGGCTATGGTTTTTCCAGTGTTCATGTATGGATGTGAGCTTTCTTCTGTGAAGAAAGCTGAGCGCCGAAGAATTGATGCTTTTGAACTGTGATGTTGGAGAAGACTCTTGAGAGTCCCTTGGACTGAAGGAGATCCAACCAGTCCATCCTAAAGGAGATCAGTCCTGGATGTTCATCGGAAGGACTGATGCTGAAGCTAAAACTCCAATACTTTGGCCACTTGATGTGAGGAGTTGACTCATTGGAAAAGACCCTGATGCTGGGAAGGATTGGGGGCAGGAGGAGAAGGGGACAACAGGATGAGATGACTGGATGGCAACACTTACTCGATGGACTTGGGTTTGGGTGAACTCTGGGAGTTGGTGATGGGCAGGAAGGCCTGTCTTAATGCATAGTATGATGATCATCTTTTCACATACTTCTTTGCAATTTGTGTATCTTCTTTAGTGAAGTGTCTTTTGTCAATTTTTATTTTTTTTATTTTTTTATTTTTTTTTTTTTTTACCACAGATCCTCCCATGGGAGAAAATTTATTAATGCCAGCAAAACAGATACAAACTTGCATGTCTGATTCTTTTTAACTTCTTGGTTGCCTAAATAGTCAATCAGAACTTTCACCAGCTATATACGTACAGAGACCTAAATGTTTTGCAAAAGTAAGCAGATATAAATTACAAATGGTACTTTCATTCTTTTAGGCTGACATCTGGAGATATTTTATTAGCATATACATTTTTCCTTTCTTTCTTTTTCTGTAATTAGAATGCTTAGTAATTGCTTAACCTTGTCCTATTTGGAGACATGTTCAAGAAATATTTAGGAAGCAAGGAACAATGGACTGGTTCAATATTGGGAAAGGAGTGTGTCAAGCCTGTAAAATGCCACCCTGCTTATTTATTTATTTATTTATTTTTTTAATTTTTAGTTTTTTATTTTTTAAATTTTAAAATCTTTAATTCTTACATGCATTCCCAAACATGAACCCCCCTCCCACCTCCCTCCCCAGAACATCTTTCTGGGTCATCCCCATGCACCAGCCCCAAGCATGCTGCATCCTGCGTCAGACATAGACTGGCGATTTAAATCAAGCTATTCATTTTCTATTGTTCATGTTGAAGAGTTGATTGTATATTTTTTGATAACATTTTTTCAGGTATTTCTTTTGCAAATACTTCCCCCTTATTCTCTTGATACCCTGATTGATTTTTAAAATTTATTTTGCATTATTTTTCAGATTATTAGTTTTCAAATCAGTATTTGCACTTGATTCTGAACATAAAAAATTTTTTGCAGTGCTTATTCAAGCAGGACTTGACAATTCTTTCAATATTGATTTGTATATGTAAATATACTATAATTATGTTTGAAATATGGATAAAACAGAGGTTGAGGTATCTAGGAAGTTTGGATGGAGTCTCAAAATTCTGTGTTGCAAATAATTTAGAGGAATTGCAAGAGTTATTTGTGAAACTTGGGTGCTCTGCCTTCACATTGACATCCATCTCTGAGCCAAGAAGATTTTACAAATATCTTTAAAACTTTTCAGAACAAGACTATATGGTAATCACATTTAGAATTAAATTCTAAGCCTCAAAATAGCTGATTTGTAACTATCAGATTAATTAAGTTTAGAATCATGTGTATTTTAGAAAACTATGGAACTCAAACCTCCAGGAAAAATAGTTTTGTTCATTATAAAAGCAGACTTAAATATGTACATCTAATCTATAAATTATCTGGTGGGTGTTAGAGGAAGGAGAACCATAGATCTAATGGGTCCTCACTGATACTTTGGAAGCAATATCCGTGATAACGCAAAAGACAAATTAATGGCTTTTTGGTTTGCTAACTGCCTGAGTAAAGTTGAAGTATTTAATAACCATAAACATCGTTTCCTGCCATTATACTCCTTAGAATCCAATCTCAGTTCAAATTATATGTCTGTATTAAATGAAAGCATCCTTGTTGTTGTTCAGTTGCTAAGTAATGACCAACTCTTTGCAACCCCATGGACTCTAGCACATTGAGGCTTCTCTGTCCTCCACCATCTTCTGAAGTTTGCTCAAATTTATGTCCACTGAGTCAGTGATGCCATCCACCCATCTCATCCTTTGTTGCCCATTCTCATTTTGCCTTCATCTTTACCAGCATCAGGGTCTTTTCCAGTGAGTCAGCTTTTCAACTCTGGTAGCCAAAGTATTGGAGCTTCAGCTTCAGCAACAGTCCTTCCAGTGAATTTTCAGGATTGATTTCCTTCAGGATTGACTCGTTTGATCTCCTTACAGTCCAAGGGACTCTCAAGAGTCTTCTCCAACACCACAGTTCAAAAGCATCGATTCTTTGGTGCTCAGTTTTCTTTATGGACCAACTCTTATGTCCATACATGACTACTGGGAAAACCGTAGCTTCGACTATATGGGCCTTTGTTTCCAAAGTGATGCCTCTACTTTTTAATATGCTGTCTAAAATCTGTCACTGCCTCCACATTCCCCACTTCTATTTGTCATGAAGTGATGGGATTGGATGCCATGATCCAAATGGGCAGAAGACCTTGATGGAAAGTTTTCCAAGGAAGACATACAGATGACCAACATGCACAGGAAAAGATGCTCAACCTCATTCATCATCAGGGAAATGCAAATTAAAACCACCATGAGATACCACCTCACACTTGTCAGAATGACTGTCTTGCTGCTGCTAAGTTGCTTCAGTCGTGTCTGACTCTGCGACCCCAGAGATGTCAGCCCACAGGCTCCCCCCTCCCTGGGATTCTCCAGGCAAGAATACTGGAGTGGGTTGCCATTTCTTTCTCCAATGCATGAAAGTGAAAAGTGAAAGTGAAGTCACTCAGTCTTGTCCGACTCCTAGCAACCCCATGGACTGCAGCCTACCAGGCTCCTCTATCCATGGGATTTTCCAGGCAAGAGTACTGGAGTGGGGTGCCATTGCCTTCTCTGAATGACTATCTTATCACCTACAAAAACACAAATAACCAATGTTGCCAATAATGTGGGGAAAAGAGAACCTGTTAACGGTGTTGGTGGGAATGTAAATTGGTGCAGACACTGAGGAAAACAGTACGGATATTTCTCTAAAAATAGAGCTGCAATAGGATCTAGCCATTCCACTCCTGGGTATATTAAAAGAAAAGAAAAATGCTAGTTTGAAAATATGTATGCAACAATAATTGATTAGAGGCTATTATGTTTAGTAAAATAAGTCATAGAGAGAGGCAAATACTGCATGATATCACTCATATGCAGAATAAAAAAAAATAGTAAGTATAACAAAAGAGTAGCAGCCACTAAAATATTAGTATAATATTGGCAATAAATATTTTTTAAACCAACAGAAGGAATCAAATTTGAATTGAGTGAACAATGATTCAGAGAATTTAAAGAAGGCCTCTCTCCTTGCCCAGGTATTTTGCTGAAATTTTGGTTGGTTTTATATTTCATGAAAAGAGGCAAGGATGCAGCATCTCCACTCACTTGCTCCATTGATTCAGGCCTCTTCTGTGTCCTCAGTACTATCTCAGTGCCTGGTACATACTTTCAACTCAAAAAATTGCATCAAATTGCCCTCTCCACCCCATCCTCCATCAATATCTGGGCCTCATCCCCTTCTCTGTCTCTCTTTCTCCCCTATCACTTCCCTAGACACTGACACACCATTACTCCAGTTTCTCCAGTTTCAGTTTTGGTCTCCAACCACATTCACCTGAGGATTTGCCAGAGGCAACCCCCAACTCTTTACTTTCCCTCTGAAGGCCACCATGGACAATGACCAAGACAGATCCTGCCCTGGTGGCTCGCCATGACAGTAGAAGAAGAAGAGGAGGCTGACAAGCCTGTCCCAGAGCATCCCAGGCCCACCCAGGAGTGCTGACAGAGCCTGTTGTGCACCCTCCAGCACCTGCAGCACTTCCCTTGGACTTTACCTTCTTCCACCCCAATGACCCTGCCTATCAGGAGATTCTGTTTGACTTGTATATCACTAACCCTGAGCTACTTGCCACCATGTGCCAGTGGATGCCCCAAGTCCAACACAAGATCAATGTCATTGGCAATGAGATTCTGCATTGAGGCTGGCTTTGGAATTATCACAATCGGCTGATCAACATGACACTACTCCCTTATTCATGCAAGGCTGGGAACCATGAAGTTGGGGACCATAAGGTGGCCATGTGCCTCTCCCAGCAGCTGCTGATACTGGACGTAGACATGATCCTGTACAGCCACTGCACCAATACGAATGCATTTCAATATGTGGCCTATTTTGACCTGTTGGATCTTGAGCACTTGCTACTGAAGGGTGCACAGACCCCAAGGCATGAACTCCATGTGCAGTGATTTCAACCATGGCTCAACCTTACACACCATTGCTTCAAATCTATGTGTGTATGTGTACTCAATTGCTTAGTTGTGTCCAACTCTTTGCAACTCCATGGACTGTAGCCTGCCAGACTCCTCTGTCCATGGGATTTCCTAGGGAAGAATACTGGAGTGGGTTGCCATTTCCTCCTCCAGACCACCCTGTGCCTGGATGTGGCCAAATATCTGGTTCATGGCATCAATCCAGAGCTTTGGAACTGAAAGAGACAGGTCCCAGTGAAGGTGGTCCCAGACCCCATGGATATGTCTCTGGACAAGGTAGAGGCATTTCTGGTGGCCAAGGAGCTGCAGGTGCCACTGGAGGAGGTTGTGCTGCTCTCCTGCATGCTCCCTAATATCATGCTATCCAACTATGTGACAACATCCCAGGCAATTTCATGCTCAGTGCATTGGGTCTGAACCTGGGAGACCACATGCTACTGGGTGGCCAGAAACAAGCTTGCTGTGGTTCTGCAGGACCACAGAGTTCACCAGTGGCAAGTGGGTGGGTGAGAAGCTGGATAAACCTGAGGGCAAGAATGATGACTGTGTTAGATGTGTCCAGTACTTCATCTGCCCTCCCAAGCAGGGTCTTTTGCCTCCGTGTCCAAGATTTCCAAGGCAGTGGACGCACCTCCCATACCCCTCACCTCCACACATCAGGCTCTCCAGGTGGACTTTTCCCACATCACAGGCAAAGGCCACAGGGAGCATGAGAATTAGAGAAAGCCCTTCTCATCCTTGTTTCTGCATTGCTTGTGGCAGCATGAAGGAACCAAGCCTGAGGTTGGAAACCAAATCCTGGTCATAGGCCAGAAATAAGAGATTATGTGCTTCTACAGGAAGACAGACTTGACCTCAGTTTACTGGTATGGTATCGAGCTAGACCAGCCCACCGGCAAGCATGACAGCTGTCTTTGGTGTCAGGAATTTCACCTGTCCCCCCTAGGATGAAGTCTTTACACCAGCATCTCAAATTCAGAGGATTGGTGAATCCACTGACCTCCCTGGGGATGATGTCAGAGCCAAAAAAGTGGAACAAATTGCATTGACACAGCCCAAATATACCTACTGGATCCCAAAAGACATGGCATCAGAGAAATCTGCCTTCTGGTTGCTTTTATGCTGCTGGTTTTCCCTGGTTGCCAGGGAGGTGATGCAGGTTTAGAGGCTCTGAACATCCCACAGAGACACAGAGCCCCTTCTAGTGTCTCCTGACACAGTCACCTGAGATAGAAATTCCCAGCAACACATCCAGAATAGAGAGCCCCACTAGCAAGCCCTCGAGGTCCCATTATTAACAGATTTCCCCATGATATTCCCAAATACAGATCTTAGGTTACCCAGAAACAGATTCCCTGGGTGTAGTACCTATAGACTATTCCTAGTCCCTTAGACAAGCCCCCCCCAATAATAGATTTCCACATCCCCATAAATAATGGTGATTTCCTCTATGTAATGCTCTACATCAGAACTTTCTGAGTCACTAGTCACTGGATCAGAACCCTTTGCTATTAATAAGAGAAGCCCCCTCCCCCATTGAATCCCATTGAAAGAAACACCTCCAGAGCAATAGAGTAGTGGATCCACATTTAAAAACAGTTACCTCAAGATGTTGTAACCAACTTGGTCACTATTAAACACTTACATTGCAAGCAGAGACCTCTTCTATTAAGAAAAACCCCTTCTCATACCTCTCAAGAAGAGAACATTAACCAGCCCATGATCACTCCCAATTTACAGACACTAAAACAGTCCCAGAAGTGCTAATTATAGAACCCCCAAGATTTCCTATCCCCTGCACCTTGAAAAAACAACAAGTGGTTTGTATGAAGCCCACCCCATACATCCAACAGCACCTGTGCTGGCCAGGCTCCCAGAAAATTCTCTATTTTTAAGTAATTATTTCCCCTTTTGGGGGACTCTAAAATTTGGAGGTCTCATTCTGGAACTCTGTGGAGCCCAAGCCCTAGAGTACATGTCCCCAAGTCCTACAGCCCCTGTTAGACCTAAAGCCCTAACTCTCAGAACCACCAGTTCGTGGAAGGCCCAAATCCCAAGGGAACCCCAAAGTTAAAAATTTCAATCCCAATCCCCAGTCATGGAGGTCCTTGTGGCTGGGATGGAGGAGACTGTAGTCAGTCTATGCATCCTAGGCTCCCAGGTCACCTCAAGACCCAATTCACAGGCACCAGGAGACCCCAAAGAGAAATTCTCATCGCTGGAAACAAGAGGAATTCCATATCCTGAGTTCATGAATCTGAAGATACCCAAATTCCAAGAAGCCCAACCCCATAGAAATTCCAAATCCTCAAGCAGCCATTTCTAATATATGATGGGCATCAAGGACTCAGGTGCAAATCCTGGAGCCCCCATTTCAATCTACATTCTGATAATAGGTCCTAAACACCGAATCTAAGCTACTGGCCTTAAAGGACTTCACAGTACCCTGGCCATAAAAATATCCCTACAGAGACCCTGAAGACCTAGGGGTCCAGGGCAGACCTGGGACCCCTAAGACAAAGGATGGCTCACCACACATCCCCAAATTCAACACGACCCATGCTCCCCTCAATAAAGATGTTTCCATGGCAAAAATACCAATAATAACAGTTCATTGAATAAATAAACGGATCATTTAGATACTTTCTAAACTCCCTTAGATACTTTTAAAACTCCAGCTGGCCAGATGCTTTACTATCTTGAATATATAATTTTTTTCATGTTTGGGGAAGGACTGGAATTGAGATTATTGATAAAAATCATCCATGTGAGACATATCCTATCAACCTTTTCATGAACAGAATTTGCACTCTCCTTTAAACATTTCCTTATCATGATGATTTCTTTGTTAAGATTTCGAGTCCTGTGTTAACCAAGAGTTCATTTTGTAAATTAAGGTATGTATTATATGTGAAAGTATTAAATTATAGTCAGTCCCCTACATACAAACAAGTTCTGTTCTAAGAGCATGTTCATAAATCCAATGTGCTCATAAGTCCAAGAAAGTTAGTTAGGTACTTAACTAACACAATCAACTCCATAGTACTATACTGTAATATGTCTGTAATATTTTTCACACAAATAATACATAAAAAGAAATACAAAAAAGAAAGCACCTTTAATCATTCAGTACAGTACTTGACAAATTCAGCAGTAAAATGCAATACCTGACATACATGGACTGCCCTTGAGTGTTCAGGAAAGAAGAGTTACTGCCTGGGGGAGGGAAAGAAGGTAGAAGACAGTATAACTGAAGGATTCTAATAATAGGAGATGGGGAAAGCTGCAATTTCACTCACATCTGGTCTTTGATGTCACAAGTTCTTGTTCCTTGCTGGGTTCAATTCTATCTACCTTCTTGTAAAAACAATCCAGTAATGTCTGGGTAGTGGCTCTGTTTTTCTTGTCATAGATGAAAAATAGTAGCACAAGATAGCATCATGAATGGCTTCTGCAACCTTCATGTACCATTCTACGTTCAGGTCCTGTGCGTCAAAAACTAACAGTGCCTCCTCAAATAAAGAAAAACTCCTGCCATTTCCTATGCCATGTACCTCTTCAGTTCTTCAGTTACTTCTTCCTCTTTTCTGTCTTCATCCTTTCTCTAGAACTCCAATTCCATCAGGTCTTCATTAGTAAGCTCCTTGTATTGCATAGCAAGGAGTTCAATGAAGTCCTCCTCTTGAAGATATAGCTACATCTTCTTGCTGAAGGTCACTAAGTTGATGGAGACCTCTTTGGACTCCTCATTCACCATCTCAAATCCACAAAGATTGTGAACAAACTGCAGGCAAAGTTTCCTGTAAACCCCATTCCTGGTGATGGCTGTAACTTTATGCCAAGTAAAGTCAATGTTTTAAGATTGTTCCAGAATCGTTACTGCCTGATGAAAAGTCTGACATAAATAATATTTATTGAAAGTCACTATAACTTGTCCATAAACTGGAAAAGCATAGTATTCAATGGCAGATGCATTATTTTTATGTTGGGATGGAACTCATACCTGAATGGGGAGTGGCCCAAACCATTGTCATGCACGAAAAGAATGTTGAATGGGACATGTTTCTCCAACGAATATTTCTCTACCTCCAGAATAAAGTGGCAGAAAAAACAGACCTGGAAAAATGACCTGTTGCTCTTTCACACTGCATGGAGAGAGCTCTTGCTATATTTTTAAGGGCTCTTGGCTTCTCTGAATGATAAACTAAGAGAGGCTTCAGCTTGATATCACTGAAACATTGCCACAAAACAATGAAGTTATCCTACCTTTTGCTGCTTTATATTCTCATACCATTGTATTCATGGGGTTCTAAGGCAAGAACACTAGGAGATCAAATCAGTCAATCCTAAAGAAAATGAACCCTGAACAGTCATTGGAAGGACTAATGCTGAAGCTTCAATACTTTGGCCACCTAATGCAAAGAGCTGATTCATTGGAAAAGACCCGGATGCTGGGAAAGATTGAGGGCTAGAGATTATGAGATGGTTGGATGGAATCATTGACTCAATGGATATAAGTTTGAGCAAGCTCTGGGAGATAGTGAAGGACAGGGAAGCCTGATGGGCTGCAGTTCATGGGGGTAACAAAGAGTCAGACACAACTGAGCAACTGAACAAGCCTGGTATCTGCAATTCCTCTTAACTGATGTAACTTCAGTATGGCATCCTCTGACAGTACAGTCTTGTCTCATCCACATTAAAAAAGTACTTGGGTAAGTACACACCTTCATCAATGATTCTTTCACAGTTCAGGAAATTCCTGGGAAACTACTGTATTGGCTCTCACTATCTCAGCACTGACTTTTCTGTTGTAAAGTTTGACTCTAGCCTAGAACCAATGAAACCATCCATGGCTGGTGTTAAAAGATGAGTCCTCTGATTCTTTGCTGTGTTTATTCTTCAAGTCGTCATAAAGGTTTTTAGCTTTCTCTTGAATCAGCATTAAGCTAAGTGGAACTAGATGATGATACTAATTCTACACCCACACACTAAGAAGTTTCTTCATGGCCTCCATCACTTTTCCAAGCTTCCTCAATATTATTGTCAACATCATTGGCACAGCAGACTTCACATGTTTCACGATCTTTTCTTTTGGACTCATGGCAATGGTTGAATGATTCATGTTATAAGAACAAACAATGTCTACGATCTTTCTGCCTCACTCCACTCTCTCAATTATTTTCACTTTCGTTTCCATTCTCATCTCTTGGCACTTCTGAGCAGTACAAGCTGTGTCACCACTGCTCTTACACTTGCAGCCAGACATCCTGGGCTTGAAATAAAGACACTGCACTACTTTACTGTATACAGCACTGTACAATAAAGTACACAAAAGCACAACCACTTGTAGAGGATGCGCACATGTGACAGCACACATGAACTAACTTACATGATTGGACATTTGAATGCATAATAGCCTCTTTGAACATTCAAAACATGAATGTTTGTGTGAAGGAGACTTACTGTAGTGCCTGTTTCAACTTAAGAATGCAGATAGAGCTCCTGTATCATATGTGCAGTAAGCTACAAAGAAAATTTGCTGAATAAAACTTAGTCATTATGACTCTACTTTAACAAACGCAGCTTGCTATGTTTATAAAAGCCTTTGTCTCTCATTTAGTTTTAACTAAAAAGTTATCTACCACACAATCTAACCTGTGGTCATGGGTGATTTTATAAGCTAGGATCAATGAAATTATGGGCTTCCCTGGTGGCTCAGTTATAAAGAATCCACCTGCTAGTTCAGGAGACTCAGATTCAATCCCTGGATCGGGAAGATCCCCTGGAAAAGGAAATGGCAACCCACTCCAGTATTCTTACCTGGGAAATCCTATAGACAGAGGATACACTCCATAGGATCACAAAAGAGTCAGATATGACTTAGTGACTAAGTATAAGACCAAACACACAAGTCGTTCATGATTAGAAAGTCTTGGTTAATAGACCTCATATATCCGTGGCTAATGTTTAAAATAAAACAAAGTATGATATAAACTCTTCCAATAATCCTGCAGAATATAAACATAATCTATATAGTCCCTATGTTCTTCTTTGGTGATTTTTATATAGAGTGCAATATAACATTAGTAATGGTTTAAAAACAAACAAACAAACAAAAGACAACAATCTTGAGTAACAAATTATCATCTCTAGTAGTTCAAGATATAAACTGCACAACATTTTCACTTTATGATATTCAATTTCCTTTGATAAATATAAAGCCTTTATACAGATCTTATGCAGAGACATACACTGAGCAGATTTTTAGTAGACATTAACTAACATTTCCTGACAACATTTTGCTCATGAGTTTTTCTAGTCTCTAGTCTGGGCTGATTAAAGCTCGCCTTGTGTTGGCTACTAGATAGCCTATTCAAAAGCAGAGACATTACTTTGCCAACTAAGGTCCGTCTAGTTAAGGCTATGGTTTTTCCTGTGGTCATGTATGCATGTGAGAGTTGGACTGTGCAGAAAGCTGAGCGCCGGAGTATTGATGCTTTTGAACTGTGGTGTTGGAGAAGACTCTTGAGAGTGCCTTGGACTGCAAGGAGATCCAACCAGTCCATTCTGAAGGAGATCAGCCCTGGGATTTCTTTGGATATAATGAGGCTAAAGCTGAAACTCCAGCACTTTGGCCACCTCATGAGAAGAGTTGACTCATTGGAAAAGACTCTGATGCTGGGAGGGATTGGGGGCAGGAGGAGAAGGGGATGACAGAGGATGAGATGGCTGGATGGCATCACTGGCTCGATGGACATGAGTCTGGGTGAACTCTGGGAGATAGTGATGGACAGGGAAGCCTGGCATGCTATGATTCATGGGGTCGCAAAGAGTCAGACACGACTGAGTGACTGAACTGAACTGAACTGCGTTGGCTAATAGCTGTTATTAATAGCTAAATAATGGTCTGCCTTGCCCAGAACTAGCTCTTTTCATAAAATAGTTTCCTACCCATTCCAGTTTGGCTACAGATTTGATATTGGCGCAGGATCCACTACCTCTCATACCTCCCTGTTTATTACTCTGGTCCAAGTGTCCTAACCTGTTTGTAGGAGCTGAAAGTTTCACCCAAGTCTTTTTGTCATGGCCTAGATAGGTTACAGTCTGAATTTCATTCTTCCCTGGTGTCATTTGACAGCAACATGGCATTGGTAGAGATAAATTCGGATTCATATGATATTGGTGGTTATAATCAGTTTTCAATGTGCAGGATCAGTGCCCATTAGAGTCTTAGAGGAGGGAATTTGACAATAAAATTGTCCCATGCTGTGCCCCTCTGTAGCCTATCTACACCTGTCATTACCTGGCATCCACACACAAGTGAAATAATCTTCCTAATTCATATTTGGGAAAAATACCATCATAACAGATGGACATGAGAATTCATAACTGGGCAATTATGCATATACATTAAACATGCAGACTATGAGCATAAGTCCTTTCTAGTAACATTCAAACATGTGTCTGCTTTGAGCTTTTTTGTACTGTTTACATCAAATTCCACTACAGTTGGAGGGCCTTACTGGAGATGCACTCGTGAATTTTACAGAAATTGTTTCATAGGGAGACTTTGCCTCACCCTGATTGGAAGGAACATATACCAGTGCTGTGAATTTCTTTGTTGTTATTTCAAAATAGCAAATTTTGAAACCTGATTTTGGTAACAAAAAAGACAAATTTTGGGTATTATAGGAAAAATAGGGTTAAAATTTGAAGTAATTCTTAAAATGTCTTTATATAAATGTCCATGTGTAATTTAAGCCTTTAAGTTTGACCAAACTCTGGGAGATGATGAAGGACAGAGAAGCTTGGGGTGCTGCAGTCCATGGGCTTACAAAGAGTTGGAAACACTGGGTGACTGGACAACAACAAAAAACTTCTTTTAAGTTTCACTGTTATTTATTTGAACCCCTACTATCTGAAGTCAAATATGCAGATCAAGCTACTCAGCACTTCTAAATTTCCAGTAATTTGAAATCCTATCTAAAATAAGATTAGTGCATAAGTATAACATTTTAAAAATAAGAATATTTTCTTCACATGATAGGTAGGACTTATTCTAAAAGCTTCATTATATTTCAAGCTTTTTACATTTATTCACCCTGAATTGTTATAATTTTGACTTTATTTTTCCCTTATGAATGTTTTCACAAGCTTATGTGATTATTTATCTATCTGCATTTCTTTATCTGTGGAGGGTCTTTTAACATTAAAATAAATAAAATAACCAATACAGTACTGTAAAGTAAAATAAAGTAAAAATAAAATTTAAAAAAAATACTGGATTGGGCAAAAAGTTCATTTGAGATTTTCTGTAAGCTGGATTAAGTAGTATTTAATTGCCTTTAACTTCTTTCAAAACAATTTTGCTAGATTGTATTGTGACAGCTATCATTTCAGCATGCACTTTAAAAGACTAATCAAAAGTGGTGAATTTTTGTGTAGCCATTTTAATATTGAATACAGAAGAATGCAGCAACATATTTTACATTTTGTATTATTTCAAGAAAGGTGAAGATGCAACTTAAATGCAAGAAAAGATATGTGCAGTATCTAGAGAAGGTGCTGTGGCTGACTAAATGTGTCAAAATTGCTTTGGGAAGTTTCACATGGAAATTTGTTGTTGGACGATGCTCCACAGTCAGGTAGACCAGTTGAAGATTATAGGGACCATATCAAGACATTTATTGAGAAAGAGAGTCAGTATCTAATAGAGTATCACACTTACTTGCAATATACAATCATTAAAATTAAAGAGAGATAAAAGCAGTAGAGGAGAGTAACAGCACATACATCTCCAAATTGGGCTAACAGCCATATTCAAATAGCGCTAGGAAGTCCTATGTAACAGCAATCTGGAGTCACAATTGGGAAAAGGTCCTAGGCAGTGCAAACTCCCATTGGCAATACTTTCTACTGCAGTTTTGGGGGTTCCTCCTTGTAAACCCCGGCTGCAAACTGTGTGAGCAAAAATGCAATTCTGGTTTCATGTTAATCTTTTTACAGTGCTGTTTGTTTCATCTTGTGAGATTTCCACACCCCTGGGAAGTGGCCAGATCCACAGAGTTCAGGAGAACTCTGAGACTCACTCCCGATCTTAAAAGAGTGCCTTTTGGCTTTAAGCAGGTAACAGCCTGCAGCTGTGAGCAGGTATGTAGTCAGGAAAATGTCCAGGCAGGTCAGAAGCAAGGTCAGCGGCCTGCTCTGCTTTCTTGTCTCTGAAACCTGAAAAAGACTACTTCCATTTAATTTCCCTATCACCAACCAAGCAGAAGACTGGTCTTCATCAAAGAAGATATTGTAGTGTATAAGTGGGGTTGGGAGGGATTCCTCTGTTATTAGCTGCTTCTAGAAAATCAAAGAATTAACTCCAACATGTATTGCCCCCAATATGGGGCTTCCCAGGTGGTGCTAATGGTAAAGAACCTGCCTGCCAATGCAGGACACAAAAGAGATGTGAGTTTGATTCCTTGGTCGGGAAGATCCCCTGGAGGAGGAAATGGCAATACACTCCAGTATTCTTCCCTAGAGAATCCCATGAACAGAGGAGCCTGGAGGGCTACAGTCTGTAGGGGTTGCAAAGAATCAGACATGACTGAAGTAATTTGGCACTATACAGCTCCCAATTAGATGCCTTGATGAAAAGCATTCAGAATTAATCCACAGAAGACACATATCTTCCATCAGGATACTGCAAGGCTGCATGCTTCTTTGATAAACAGGCAAAAACTCTTCCAGCTTGGCTGAGAAGTTCTGATTCATCCACCATATTTACCAGACATTTCACCTTCAGATTTCCACTTTGGGTCTTTACAAAGTTCTCTTAAAGGAAAAAAAAATTCTTGGAAAACTAAAAAAGGTAACTGGAATAGTTCTTTGCTCAAAAATAAAAAGTTTTGGGAAAATGAAATAATTAAGTGCCCTGAAAAATGGCAAAATGTAGTGCAACAAAATGGTGAATGTGTTGTTCAATAAAATTCTTGATTGAAAATAAAATATGTGTATTTTATTTTTCCTTAAAAACTGGAGAAAATTCTGCTCAACCCAGTAATAAAAAATTATATAAAAATTTGTTACTACTACTGAACTTATACTTCAGTGAATATCTACCTCTCAGTGAATATCTACCTCTCAGTGAATATCTATTTTAGCAACTTAAGCATAAAATTTTAAGGGCCATAAAACTGTAACTACCAATTCATATCCAAAATTATATATTGGCTCCAAAATCTTGGAACTCAGTAATACTCAAGTCAACTAATATGTTATATACATATATGCAGATATACATTTCAATTAATTTTTATTGGAGCATAGTTGGCTTTGCAAAGTTACATTAATCTCTCCCATACAACAAAGTAAATCAGCTATATGTACACATTTATTCTCTCTGTATTTTAGATATTCTTCCCATTTACCTAATCACAGAACATTGAGCAGAGTTCCCTGTTCTGTACAGTAGGTTCTCACTGGTTATTTACTTTATGTATAGTATCAATAGTGTATATATCAACCCCAATCTCCAATTTCATTCCTACCCCTTCCCCCCCCCCCACCTTGGTACTCACACATTTGTTCTCTATATTGTGTCTCTATTTCTACCTTGCAAATAAGATCATCTATACCATTTTTCTAAATTCCACATATATGCATTAATATACAATATCTGTTTTTCTCTTTCTGACTTCATTCTGTACGACAGTCTCCAGGTCCGTTTATAAATTGCAAATGACAAAATTTTGTTCCTTTTTGTGACTAATATTCCATTTTATATGGACCATATCTTCTTTATTCATTCACTGTCAAAGGACATTTAGATTACTTCCATTTCCTGGCTATTGTAAATAGTACTCCAATGAACATTGGTTTGCATATATCTTTTTTTTTTTAATTTTAAAATCTTTAATTCTTACATGCATTCCCAAACATGAACCCCCCTCCCACCTCCCTCCCCATAACATCTTTCTGGGTCATCCCCATGCACCAGCCCCAAGCATGCCGCACCCTGCGTCAGACATAGACTGGCGATTCAATTCACATGATAGTATACATGTTAGAATGGCATTCTCCCAAATCATCCCACCCTCTCCCTCTCCCTCTGAGTCCAAAAGTCCGTTATACACATCTGTGTCTCTTTCCCTGTCTTGCATACAGGGTCGTCATTGCCATCTTCCTAAATTCCATATATATGTGTTAGTATACTGTATTGGTGTTTTTCTTTCTGGCTTACTTCACTCTGTATAATCGGCTCCAGTTTCATCCATCTCAACAGAACTGATTCAAATGAATTCTTTTTAACGGCTGAGTAATACTCCATTGTGTATATGTACCACAGCTTGCTTATCCATTCATCTGCTGATGGACATCTAGGTTGTTTCCATGTCCTGGCTATTATAAACAGTGCAGCGATGAACATTGGGGTACATGTGTCTCTTTGCATATATCTTTTTGAATTATGTTTTTCTCCAGGTATATGCACAGGGGTGGGATTGCTTGGTCGTCTGGTATTTCTATTTTTAGTGTTTTGAGGAATTGTTATACTGTTCTCCATACTGGCTGTATCAATTTATATTCCCACCAACAGTGAAAGAAGGTTCTCTCTCCCTACGTTTATTCTCTTTTCTCCACGTTTAATGTCTGTAGATATTTTTGGATAATGGCCATTCTCACCAATGTGAAGTGATACCTCCTCCTAGTTTTGATTGCATTTATTTAATAATTAATTATATCGACCATCTTTCCATGTGTTTGTTGGCCATTTGAAGGCTATATTTGTAGAAATGCCTATTTAGGTGTTCTGCCTATTCTTATTTATTTATTTATTTATTTTCATATTGAGCTGCATGAGCTGCTTGTATATTTTGGAGATCAATCCTTTGTCAATAGCTTCTTCACAAATATTTTCTCCTACTCTGAAAGTTGAGTTTTTGTTTTGTTTATGGCTTCCTTTGCTGTGCAAAATCTTTTAAGTTCAATTAGTTCCATTTGTTTATTTCTATTTTCATTATTCTAGGATGTGATGCAAAAAATCTTGCTGCAATTTACATCCAAATATGTTCTGCCTATGTTTTCCCCTAAGAGTGTGTTATACTCTTTGGCCTTACATTTAGGTCTTTAATCCATTTTGAATTCATTTTTGTGTATAATGTTAGGGAGTGTTCTATTTTATATTTTTGCATGTAGCAGTCCAGATTTTGCAGCAATAATTATTGAATAAATTATCTGATCCCCATTGTATACTTTTGCCTGATTTGTCATCAGTTAGGTGACCATAGGTGCACAGGTTTATTTCTAGGCTTTCTATCCTGTTTCATTGCTCTATACTGTTGTTATTCAGTTGCTAAGTCATGTCTGACTCTTTGTGACCCCAAAGACTGCAGCAAGCCAGGCTCCCATGTCCTTCACTGTCCCCAGATTTTTTTCAAATTCATGTCCATTGAGTCATAATGCTATCAAACTGTCTCATACTCTGCCACCCCCTCCCTTCTCCTATGCCCTCAGTCTTTCCCATCATCAGGGTCTCTTCCAGGGAATTAGCTCTTCCCAGGTGGCCAAAGTCTTGGAGCTTCAGCTTCAGCATCAGAACTTCTGATGAATAGCCAGGTTTGATTTCCTTTAGGATTGATAGTCCAAGGGACACTCAAAAATTTTATCCAGCACCACAACCCCAAAGTGTGAATTCTTTGGTGCTCAGTCTTCTTTATGGCCCAATTCTCACATCTATACATAACTAATGGAAAAGCCATAGTTTTGACTGTGCAGATTTATCAGCAAAGTGATGTCTCTGCTTTTCAATATGCTGTCTAGGTTTGTCATAGCTTTTCTTCCAAGGAACAAACTTCTAATTTCATGGCTTCAGTCCCTGTCCACATTGATTTTGAAGTATAAGAAAGTAAAATCTGTCACCACTTCCAATTTTTCCCCTTCTATTTGTCATGATGGGAATTAGGTGCCATATATATATATATATATACATATTTTTGAATGTTGCATTTAAAACCAGCTTTCTTACTTTCCTCTTTCATTTTTTTCAAGAGGTTCTTTAGTTCTTCTTCACTTTATGCCATTAGAGTGGTATTATCTGCATATCTGAGGGTGTTGATATTTCTCCCAGAAATCCTGATTCGAGCTTGTGATTCACCAGCCTGACATTTTGCATAATATACTCTACATACAAGGTAAATAAGCTCGGTGACAATACACAGCCTTATCGAACTCCTTTCCCATTTTGCATGTTGGGATCTAAGTGTTGTTTCTTCATCTGCATACAGTTTTCTCAAGAGACAGGTAAAGTGACAGGTAAAGATGGTATTCCCACCTCCTTAAGAAGTTTCCAGTTTGTTGTGATCCACATAGTCAAAGGCTCTAGCATAGTCAGTGGAGCCAATGTTTTTCTAGAATTCCCTGGCTTTCTCTATGATCTAATGAATGTTGCCAATTTGATCTCTGTTTCCCTGGCCTTTTCTAAACCCAACTTGTACATCTGGAATTTCTTGATTCATATGCTGCTGAAGCTTAGCCTGAAGGATTTTGAGTATAACCTTGCTAACATGGGAAATGAGCACAGTTTTGTGATAGTTTGAGCTTTCTTTGGCACTGCCCTTCTTTGGGACTGGAATGAAAACTGTCCATTTCCAGTCCAGTCGCCACTGCTGAGTTTTACAAACTTGTTGACATATTGAGTGCAGTACTTTAACAACAACATCTTATAGGAATTTAAATAGTTCATTTGGAATTCCATCACCTCCACTGGCTTTGTTCATAGTAATTCTTCCTTAGGCCCACTTGACTTGACATTCCAGGATATCTAGCTCTAGGTGACTGACCACAACCATTGTGGTTATCTGAGTCATTAAGACGTTTTTAATATAGTTTTGTGTAATTCTTGCCACCCTTCTTTTCTACTTCTGTTAGGTCCTTACTGTTGCTGCCTTTTATCATGTCCATACTTGCATGAAATGTTCCTTTGATCTCTCTAATTTTTTTGAAAAAATGTCTAGTCTTTCCCATTCTATTGTTTTCCTCTATTTCTTCGCATTGCATATTTAAGAAGGCCTTCTTATCTCTCCTTTCTATTCTCTGGATCTCTGCCTTCATTTTGTTATGTATTTTCCTTTCTCCTTTGCCTTTCATTTTTCTTCTTTTCTCATATATTTGTAAAACTTCTTTAGATCATCACTTTGCCTTATTGAATTTCTTTTTCTTTGGGATGGTTTTAGTCACTGCCTCCTGTACAATGTTACAAACTTCTGTCTGTAGTTCTTCCAACACTCTGTCCACCAGATCTAATCCCTTGAATCTATTTGTCATCTCCAGCCTAAAATCATAAAAGATTTGATTTAGGCTACATCTGAATGGCTTAGTGGCTTTCCCTACTTTCCTTAACATAAGCCTGAAATTTCCAATAGTTTTGATAAAAGCCACAGTCACCTTAAGTCTTGTTTTCGCTGACTGTATAGAGCCTCTTCATCATCAACTGCATAGAATAAAATCAATTTGCATCTCTGTTTTTCTGCCTTTACCATACTATGTTGACTACTGTAGGTTTGCAGTATAGTGTGAAATCAAGGAGCCTTAATCTTCCAGGTTCGTTTCTCTTCCTAAAGATTGTTTTGATGATTTGAGGTCTTTTGTGTTCCTTATAAATTATAAAGTTTTTTCTAATTTTGTGATAAATATCATTGGTAATTTAACAGAGATTGCATTCAATCTGTAGATTGTTTTGGGTAATACAGTCACTTTCAAAATATTAATTCTTCCCATACAATAATATGGTCTATCTGCATCTGCTTATGTCGTTTTCACTTTCTTGTAACAGTATCATATATTCTGTGCCCAAACCTTTTGCCTTCTTACATACATTTATTCCTAAGTATTTTACTTTTTGCAGCAATGGTAAGAGGGATTGTTTCCTTAATTTCTCTTTCAGATTTTACATCTTTAGTACATAGAAATGAAAAATATTTCTGTATATTAATTTCACATCCTGCAGCTATGCAAGATTCATTAATTATCACTAGTAGTGTCTGGCGGCATCTTTAGGATGTTTTACATGTAATATCATATCATCTGCAAATAGTGACAGTTTTATTCTTTTCCGGTATGGATTCCTTTTATTCCCTTTCCTTGTCTGATTGCTTTCAATAGGACTTCCAAACTGTATTGATTAATAAAGGCTGGGGTAATTAATAAGGGACATTCTTGCCTTGTTCCAGCTTTTAGATGAAATTATTCCCTTTTTATCATTGAAAATGATGTTTGTTGTGGATTTTTCATATACATATGACCTTTAATGTGTTGAGGTTATTTTCCTCTATGCCCACTTTCTGGGAAGTTTTTACCATAAATGTTTATTTAATTTTGTCAAAAGCTGTTACTGAATCCACTGAGATTATCGAATGGTTTTTATTCTTGTTTGTTAGTATGGTGAATCACATTTATTAATTTGCATATACTGAAGAATCCTTGCATCTGTGCACTTGATAAGTCCAACTTAACTGTGTTATCTAATCTTTTTAATGTTTTGTTGGATTTCGTTTACTAATATTTTGAAGAAAACTTTGCATCTATGTTCATCAATGATATTTGCCTGTGGTTTTCTTTTTTGTGTGTGATATATTTATCAATTTTGGCATCAGGTAGTTGTGGCCTTGTAGAATGAGCTTAGCAGTGTCCATCCCTTTTCAGGCTTTCAGAAGAATTTGAGAAAGATAAGTGTTAAGTCTTTTCTAAATATTTGATAGAGTTCACCTATGAAGCCACATGTTCCTGGATTTTTGTCTGTTGGAAGATTTTAAATCATACTTATGATTATTCTTTTCATATTATCTATTTCTTGCTGGTTCAGCCTTGGGAACTTAACCAATCTTGAACTTGGGATTCTCAAGAATGTATTCATTTCTTCTAGATTGTCCATTTTATTGGCATATACTTGCTTATAGTAGTCTTGTATGTTCCTTTGTATTTTTGCAGTGTCACTGGTAACTTCTTCTTTTTCATTAATAATTTTATTGATTTGAGTCCTCTCCTTTTTTTCTTGATAAGTCTGGCTGAAGTTTTATCAATTTTATCTTTCCAAAGAACCAATTTTTAGTGTCATTAAGCTTTGTTATTGTTTTTTCATTGCTATTTTACTTATTTCTGCTTTGATTTTTATGGTTCCTTTCCTTATACCACTTTGGGTTTTGCTTGTTCGTCTTCCTCTAATTGTTTTTAAAAAAAGGTTAGGTTGATTATTTGTGACTTTTCTTATTTTCTGAGGTAAACTTATTTTGCTATAAAGATCTCTTTTATAATAGATTTCCTGCATCCCATATGTTTTGGATAATCTTGCCTTTGTTATCATTTGTCTCTATATGTTTTTTAAATTTTTTCTTTGATTTCTTAAGTGATCCATTGGTTATTTAGTAGCATATTGTTTAGCCTCCATGTGTTTGCTTTCTATGTTTTGATTCCTAAAATTTGATTGATTTCTTATTGTTGATTTCTAATCTCATAGTGTTGTGATCAGAAAGATTCTTGGTATGACTTCAATTTTCTTGTATTTACTAAGGATTGATTTGTGTATCAAAGTGTGATCTATTCTAGAGAATATTCTGTATGCATTTGAGAAGAAAGTGTATTCTACTGTTTTTGGATGAAATGTCCCATTAATTCTATCTGGTCTAATGTATCATGTAAAATGTGTGTTTTCTTAACAGTTTTCTGTCTGAATGGTCTATCCATTGGTGTAAGTAGAATATTAAAGCCCCCCCCCCCATTATTGAGTAACTGTCATTTTCCCCTTTCATGGCTGTTCAGTTCAGTTGAGCTCAGCTCAGTCATTCAGTCGTGTCCGACTCTTTGCAACCCCATGGACTGCAGAACAGCCTTCCTTGTCTATCACCAACTCCCAGAGCTTGCTCAAACTCATGTCCATCAAGTCAGTGATGCCATCCAAGCATCTCATTCTCTGTCATCCCCTTCTCCTCCTGCCTAAAATCTGTGCAAGCATCTGTTTTTATTTTTGTTTTTTCTTCTTTTTCACATGAGTCAGTTCTTTGCATCAGGTGGCCAAAGAAATGGAGTTTCAGCTTCAGCATCAGTCCTTACAATGAATATTCAGGAAGGATTTCTGTGAGGATGGACTGATTGGATCTCCTTGCAGTCTGAGGGACTCTCAAGAGTCTTCTGCAACACCAAAATTCAAAGGCATCAGTTTTTCAGCTCTCGGCTTTCTTTGTAGTCCAGCTCTCACATCCATAAGTGACTACTGGAAAAACCATAGCTTTGATGAGACAGACCTTTGTTGGAAAAGTAATATCTCTGCTTTTTAATATGCTGTCTATGTTGGTCATAACTTTCCTTCCAAGGAGCAAGTGTCTTTTAATTTCATGGCTGCAGTCATCATCTACAGTGATTTTGGAGCCCAAAATAGTAAACTGTGTCACTGTTTCCACTGTTTCCCTTTATATTTGCCATGAAGTGATGGGACCAGATTCCATGATCTTGTTTTTCTGAATGTTGAGTTTTAAGCCAACTATTTCACTCTCTTCTTTCACTTTCATCAATAGTCTCTTTAGTCTTCACTTTCTGCCATAAGGGTGGTGCCATCTTCGTATATGAGGTTACTGATATTTCTCTGGCAATCTTAATTCCAGCTTGTGCTTCATTCAGTTCAGTATTTTCCATGGTGTACTCTGCATATAAGTTAATTAAGGAGGGTGACAATATACAGCCTTAACATATTCCTTTCCCAATTTGGAACCACTCAGTTATTCCATGTCCAGTTTTAACTGTTGCTGCTTGGTTTTCATGACTCTTACCATTGCCTTATGTATTGAGGTCCTCCTATGTTTGATGAATGTATATCTACACTTGTTATATCTTCTTCTCAGATTGATTCCTTGATCATTATGTGGTGTTCTTCCTTGTCTCCTGTAATAGTCTTTATTTTAAAGTCTGTTGTGTCTGATATTAGTATTGCTACTCCAACTTTCTTTTAAATTCTATTTGCATGAAGCAATGTCTTCCATCTCCTCACTTGCAGTCTGTTTGTGTTCTTGTGTTCCTAGGTCTGAGGTACATCTCTCGTAGACACCGTGTACATGGGTCTTGTTTTTGTATCCATTCAGCCAGTCTGTCTTTTGGTTGGAGCATTTAATCCACTTACACCGATAGTAATTATTGCTATATATTATGAGATAGTTAGATAGCATCACCAATTCAATGGACATGAACTTAAGCAAACTCTAGGAGATAGTGGAGGACAGGAAAACCTGGCATTCTGTAGCCCATGGGGTTTCAAAGAGTCAGACATGACTTAGTGACTAAACAAAAACAACAAATATCCTTATTACCATTTTCTTAGCTTTTGCTTGTTAGAGATCGTTTGGTCTCTTCATATCTAAATAAGAACCTTGCTCTGTTGTGTATTCTTGGTTGAAAGTTTTTCTCTTTATCACTCTATATATATCATGCAAATCCCTTCTTGTCTCCAAAGTTTCTGATGAACAAAATCAGATGATAGTCTTATGGAATTCCCTTGTTTGTTATTTATTGCTTTTCCTTTGCTGCTTTTAGTATATTTTCTTTGTCTTTAAGTTTTTTTCCAATTTGATTAACATGTGTTTTGGCATGTTCTTCCTTGGCTTTTCTTGTATAGGAATTTCAGCACTTTCTGAACTTGTTTGACTCTTTTCTTTCCTCTTTAGAGAAGTTTTCATTTATTTTCTCTTCGAATAATTTCTTAGTCTCGTTCTCTCTCTTCTCCTTTGGGACCTATATAATGCAAATCTTAGTGCATTTAATATTGTTCCAGAGGTCTCTTAACTTTCTTCATTTCTTTTCAGCCCTTTTTGCTTTATTGTGTTCCACTTAATGATTTCTATCATTCTATCTTTCAGATCACTTATCAGTTTCTCTGCCTTATTTATTCTGCTCCTGATTTCTTCTATTTCAGTTATTTTATTCTTCAGCTCTGTTTGTTCTTTCTATCTTCTAGCTCTTTGTTAAAAAATTTTTTGTATTTTCTAGATCTGTACCTTCATTTTCTCCAAGACCTTGTATCATCTTTACCATCATTACTCTGATTTATTTTGGGATAGATTTCCTACCTCCATTTCACTTATCTGTTCTTCTGGGGTTTTATTTTGTCCTCTCATCTGGGACATATTTCTCTGCCATCTCATTTTGTCTGTATTCATGGCCTCCTTTCCACAGGCTGCAGGATTGTAGCTCCACTTGCTTCCAGTGTCTGCTCTTGGTGAGTGAGACTGAACTAGAAGCTTGTGCAGACTTCCTGGTGGAAGGGACTGGTGTATGACCACTAGTGAGCAAGTCTCTTGTGGGAAGGGCCATGCCAAATCATGTGTTTACAGGTGGCTGTTAGCTCAGTAGCACTTTTGGCAGCCTATCTGCTGATGTGTGAATCTGCGTTTCTGCCCTGTTTGTTGTTTGGCCTGAAGCATCCTAGCACTGGAGACTATAGTCTAATGGGTGGGTCCAGATCTTATTGCCAAAATAGTAGCCTCCAGAGGGCTCATATCAGTTAGTATTCCATGTTCCCTGTATCATTAATGTCCTCATTCCTAGAGTGATCCACAGCTACCCCTGCCAGTACAAGAGACCCTTCAAAACCATGGTCTGCCCCATGTTCCTGTGAAGTTACTGCTTTTTCCCTGAGTCCCAGTGTGCACAAGAGCTTGTCTGTGCCTCTAAGAGCAGAATTTCTTTCCCAAAATTTTGTGGAGCTCCTGAGATTAAGTCTCACTGGCCTCAAAACCAAAGGCTCTGGAAGTTCCTCCTCCTAATGCCAGACTCCCCAGTCTTGGGAGCCTGCTGTGTGTCTCAAAACGATCACTTCTGTGGGAGAGCTTCTGCATTATAATTATTATCCAGTTTGTGGGTCACCTACCCAGTGGATATTGGATTTAATTATATCACAAATTCTTCCGTCCTACCATCTCAATATGGCTTCTTGTCTGTCTTTGGATGTAGAATATCATTTTTTGTTAGTTCCAGTGTTTTTGGCTGATGTTTGGTCAACATTTAGTTTTGATTTCGGTGGAGTTTTTTTTTTTTTTTTTTCCCTTTGTTTTTAGAGAAGGTGAGTTCAAGTCCTTCTACTCAAACATCTTGTCTCCAATTCAGGTTGTAGTATATTTTTTATAATATCACATTTTCAATGCAATTGTGGAGCATTTTTTTAGTAGTAATTTTAAAATTCTAGGTAATAAGATATCAGGAACATATGCCTCAATTAAACGTGTACTAAGATGCTCTAGTTTCAGCTGGATTCATGACCTAGTAACCAACAATTCATTCAAAGTTTGATCTGCTTAATGAAGAACTGGATATGAGGACATAATACACAATTAAAAGCTTTGGAGTTTAGAAAATTATATTTATGTCATGAAAATAATACACAAGATATATTTAGTCTAGAGAATACTTAGAGTTTCAGTAGCTTTACATTTGGGCATTTAAAATTATTTCTCATTTATTTGAAAGAGCTAGATGCTTTATTACTATAAATACAGTGATATATATATATATATATACTTTAGTTGCATACCTAGAAAAACTTGAGTTTATTAAAAACCTGGTCATTTAATAATCTAATACTAATTTAATAATCTATAATAATCTAATCTATTAACATATCACCTGATTTTTCTTCAATGATATAAATTTGCATTAAAAGTATGATTAAAAACTATTTGTCACTATTACTTTGCAATTCTCTTATGCAATATTTGTTTCATTTATCACAAATGACATTCAAATTTACTCCAAATTTGACATGCAAATGACATTCGAAATTACTCCCCCAACCCATCTCTGAATTTCTAAGATAAATCTTAATATTTCCTTAACATTTTAAACTAAAATTATAAAGATCAAATGTAAATTCTCCACAAACTTTTTTTCATTCCTTTCTTCCTCTGGTTAATAGTGTCATTATTCTTCTAGCCATTTCTGCATTAAAATGTCTTTTATTCCTACCTTCCCAAGTCATACTGTACACCTTCCACTAACGTATTCTTGAACAGCTTGTGGTTGCCCATCCTCTCTCGCTCCATCACACAGGTACATACTAAGTAGAATGTCATTGTTTCCACAATTCATCTACCTCAGCTAAAGCCTAAAACATGCCTTGTTTGCTCACTCTATTACTCGCCCATACTTTTTTTATTAAGTGAAATTATTTAGAAAATTGGACAACATTCAATTTATTTTCTTAAAATATCAATTACTATTCATTGTACTAGTCAGTGGGGCATCCCTCATGGCTCAGATGACAAAGAATCCGCCTGCAATGAAGGAGACCAGGTTTGATCTCTGGTTTGAGAAGATACCCTGGACAAGTGAATGGCAACCCACTCCAGTATTATTGCCTGGAAAATTTCATAGACAGAGGAACCTGGTGGACAATAGTCCATGGTATCACAAAGAGCCAGATAGGACTGAGCAACTAACAAGTTTTGCTAATCAGCAATCTGTTCCATGTTTAATCTATATGTAATAATTTTAAAATAAGAGAATGGCAAATATTCTAATTAATCAGAGTATAAGGTATGTTGAACAGAATAGGCTCCACCAGCATTTACATCAATGGATATACCAAAGCTCTCAGCCTGTAATGCTGGGAACTTGATTTTGTCAGCATTCTCTATGCTAGTTCTGATTCCCCCAGAATCAGGTTTAACTTGGATTAAACATGTAAGGACTTCATTAGGGAAAATGTTCTTATGGTGAAAAAGATAAATGAGTAAGTAAAGAGGGAGCCAAGGAAGGATGGAGAGCCCTCACAATAGAATATCTTACCCAAAGTAAAGAGAGGTCCTAGACAGCCAGGGAAAATGGCATTATAGGGAAATTCAGCTCGGCTGTCTAGAAATCCTTGTGGCACAAGCAGAGGAGACTTGCAACTCCCAGGTATCACTTATTTTAGCATTTCAATCACATTTGATCATTCACTGGGAGTTCCTCTTGGGTAGATGGCCTTGGGACCAATATGAGTTCAGAACAAGGCAAGAGGAATTCTACTGTCAGTTACATCTGCAGTTACAGCTCTGAGTCCAGTTGGCCAACACAACCCTGGAAGATGATCCAGTTTTTAAAATATATTATATCTAACTACCTCATAAGAAATTTGATTACGTATTAGCAATCAGTTCAGTTCAGTCCCTCAGTCGTGTCCGACTCTTTGCGACCCCATGAATTGCAGCATGCCAGGCCTCCCTGTCCATCACCAACTCCCAGAGCTCACTCAGATTCACATCCATCGAGTCAGTGATGCCATCCAGCCATCTCATCCTCTGTCGTCCCCTTCTCCTCCTGCCCCCAATCCCTCCCAACATCAAAGTCTTTTCCAATGAGTCAACTCTTCGCATGAGGTGGCCAAAGCACTGGAGTTTCAGCTTTAGCATCATTCCTTCTGAAGAAATCCCAGGGCTGATCTCCTTCAGAATGGACTGGTTATCTCCTTGCAGTCCAAGGAACTCTCAAGAGTCTTCTCCAACACCACAGTTCAAAAGCATCAATTCTTCAGTGTTCAGCCTTCTTCACAGTCCAACTCTCACATCCATACATGACCACAGGAAAAACCATAGCCTTGACTAGACGGACCTTAGTCGGCAAAGTAATGTCTCTGCTTTTGAATATGCTATCTAGGTTGGTCATAACTTTCCTCCCAAGGAGTAAGTGTCTTTTAATTTCATGGCTGCAGTCACCATCTGCAGTGATTTTGGAGCCCCCCAAAAATAAAGTCAATAGTGTTTTGCTTATACTAAGAGCTAACAATCTTAGTGTCAAATTTTGACATTAATATTTATCATAGTGCATTGTTTAATTCTGTCATAAGATATGCTCTAAAGTAATATTGCATGTATAAATTTATCTTCAATTTATTAACTTTTTCTCAGCCTTCAATGTTGCAAGAATTAGAATATGTCTCTTTTTTATAATTCATGACAACCTGGAGGGATAGAGTAGAGAGAGAGGTGGAAGAGGAGGTTCAGGATGGAAGAGACACATGTATGTATACCTATGGCCGATTCACATTGATGTATGGCAAAAACCATCACAATATTGAAATTATTCTTCAATTAAAATAAATTAAACAAACTTTGGGGGTCCATGGATTTTCATTAGATAAGAACCTGCAAAGATCTGCTGTCAAATTAAGAATATTACATGGGAGAAACATTATGGAATTAATTTTTCATTTGATAGTGACTAGTCATTTCAATCAGAAGTAGCAATTTGTCACATTCCCCAATCCTAATAAAATATTAGGCATGTTAATTATTCAGTTTGATTGCTTTGTGAATGTGAAAAATAAGAGGTATAAATTGAGAAATATATGACTTGTTAATTGTCAATAGCTCTTCTGTTAATCTACTCTCCTGAATCCATTATTCAGGTGCTGAACAGGGTGAACACGAAAGCAACATGTTAAAAATAAAAAGTAAATGCTTTGGAATGACTAGTACTTTTACATGTGAACAAAGTAGTTTTGGGGGCATGAGGTAAAATTTGTGTTAGAAATGCTTGTAGATTGCATGCACCGCCCCCCATCCATCTTCTAGCCTGGGATATGCAGATGAGTGCATGGTTTCCATATGCTGTTACTATAACTCACATTCATAGAGCTAACCTGGCTCAAGTGTCCACAAGACCTCAGACATCATTTATGTTAACCCAAACATTGCTACAAATATTTCTCATCTCAATTCCTAGATAGCTCATGACTTTCACTTAAACCCATCTTTAATGAAATAGAATTTACTTGTATTGCCCGTTTCACAAAAATACCAATTATCCAGTTTTGCATTGCTCCACCAAGAGTTTGTGTGTGTGTGTGTGTGTGTGTGTGTGTGTGTGTGTGTGTGTGTGTGTATACATTCACATAACCATAGCAGTAAAAAGAGGAACAGGTAAGACCGACACTAGTTTTTTGCAGACAGCATTCATCTTCATTGACTCAGGTCATTCTTTAGTCATATTTAAATGACAGATATGTTTCCACATTGTGCAGGACCAAGCTAGTCTCTTTGACTTTGACCCAGTCTCTGACTGCTATGAAGCTTCTCTTCTGATCTGGCTATTATTCTCCATCAGCTCATAGCTAGAACACATAGGAAAGTATTTATTTTTAAACATTGCTCATCAAGTTGTTTAGTTCAATTGCACAGCTTCCAAGTTGTCTGAAACTGGCCATTCACTTGAATTTTTAAATTATTTTATCACAGTGTCTACTTTGGTCCTTGGAGTTGACCCTCTTCAGTTTATGTGTCAGGGATAATTGAGTGTTATGCAGTCATTCACAATCTGCACATGCTCATTCCAGTAAAGTTGTTTATCTTATGAGCAACCATAACCATGGTACCTTCTAAAATATTGTTCTGTATTATTATATTTTCTTTTCTGGCTAACATATAAAGTGATATCCTAGCAAATCTCATTTGATTTCCAGCTGTGTACTTCCTTGATAAAAGAAGCAATTTCAATTTCTCTCTATAAAACTAAGAACTTAAAGTATGTTTACTTTTGCATCATTTGGGATTTTTGTATATGTCTCCAGCAAATAAATGAAAAAAGAAAAAAAAAAACACGTTTTTTTCTTACTGCGTTTGTTCAGTTCTAAGAGCTTCAGGCCCCATTTAAACTCAACAGGTCTTTTTTTTCCCCCCCCCAGGACTATAATGATGAAATTCGTCAGGAACAACTACGTGAATTATCTTACTTAAATGGCTCAGAGGACTCTCTTCGTGGCAGAGGTGTTAAAGGCAGAGGGATAAGAATAGCTCCCACAGCTCCATCAAGGTACATTACTTCTTGCTTTAAATAAATTAACAGTCACTAAAGATGGCAATCCTTCGCCGGCCTGTTCTCTGTCATGATCACAGCTAGGAATAAACAACATCAGCCACAATAACCACCACTGAAAAAAAAAAAAAAACACAATAACAACAGATGCATATATAGCTCATAAGAGCTTTACATAAATTATTACCAGTGTACAGTTAAGCATTATCTACAGGTGAGCAACTGATAAAGATGTAACCAATAAGCCTGAGAACACACAAGCAGTCTGACTCCAAAATTCAGAGTCTGAGCTCTTAACAACTGTTCCAAAAAGAAAAGAGGCGCAAACCTGAGACTTTTTACTCTGGTCTTGTCCCCAGGATTAAGGCAAGCAGATGATATAGTCATACACATCTTTGAACCAGGATGACCTTGCATAAAGAGAAAATTTCAAATATTTTCAGTGTCTTAAGTGGCCCTTGAATTGATACAGTCTTGCCAGATAGGTATAGAGATAAATGAGGATAATGATAGATGGAGGTAAATAAGTAGATATTTAAATAAATAAACAGTCCAGGAAGCCAGATGTATATTACCTACATGGGTGAGAGTAAGAATATTTTAAGTTTAGTCATATTTGGTTGTGCAGTGTCATCAGAGAATATTTTCTTTGATATAATTCACTTCACAAACAAACTGGAATCTTTCTGTATCAAAATTTGTTTTGTAGGATTCTGTGTTTGTCAATCTTTCAACAGAAAGCATTGTTCTGTAAAGAGGTAAAATGAAAAATACTCACACATTTCACACAGAGACTGTGTAATTCTGTCCTTCTCTTTATCCTGTTGAAACTGGCTTTCAAAACTGTAAATATCTTAGAATTAGAGTAGTATATTGCCTAGAAACCATTTCAACAGAGAGATTCCAAGATACTTTACTAATTCAATTTGCCTTTTATTTGCTTTTATTAACATCATCATTAATTTATTTTTCTTTTTAAATTAAATTATTTATTTTAACTGGAGGATAATTGCTTAAGAATATTGTGACAATTTTTGCCATACATTAATAAGAATCAGTCACAGCTATATATATGTCCTCTTATCCTGAAATCCTTCCCACCTCTTTCCTCACCCTATGTCTCTGAATTGTGCTTTTTTATTTTTTTAATTATATCCCAAATATTTTAACCACCTTCCATCACTGGTTTTAACCTTTAATCACACACATCAAAAAAATCTATACTTATCAGAAAAAAGAGATAAGAATGACAATTTCCCAAATAAAGTATCAAGGGAATAATTGACTATCTAAATGTAAAACCTGGCACCTATGCAATTAATTTGCCTAATGAAAAACCTTCTGAGAACGTTTCATTATTTTTATATTTTATTCTTCAAAAAATTTTTATAATTGAGCTTTCTAATGCTACCCAGAAACAGTTTATATTTATGGATATACCTTTTATGAAATCAGTCTTTTATAAGACCCTTATATTAGCCCTATTTTTATGGGTTGGAGGATGACATCACTACAACTAATATTAAATAGATCATATCTTAGGGTTTAAATAATGAAAATGTCATTTTTGTAGTTTAAAAAGTGATAATTTTGGCAGTTTTTTATGGTGTAAATTATGTATTAAAGGAGAAGGAAATGGCAATCCACTCCAGTTTTCTTGCCTGGGAAATCCCATGGACAGAGGTGCCTGGCAGGCTATGCTCCATGGGGTCAAAAGATATGGACATGACTTAGTAACTAAACCACCACCACCAAGTATGTATTGAATGAGTATACAGGGAACTAGTCTTTTTATATTCTATATTCCTTGGAATTGGGACCATTAAAAAAAATAATGCATTAACCTGTTTTTGAGATTATAAAATAATTCTATTAAAGGATTTTGTTCTGTTATTGATGTTTCTTAAGGTAATAATTCAGTTGTCATATTTGAGCAAGCCATATAAAATTTCAACTTTAGTGAATTTTTATTATAAAATATTAATTTCTCCAATTGTTTAGTAAAGGGCAGAACATTGTATTCTTGATTTTTAAATACTTTGGAAAAATTTGATTGAAAGCTTTGCTCAATATGATACTGCATATGTAAAAAAGAGAACTAATATTGAAACTTAAACCTCAATTTCAATGCCATGTTAATGTCATTAATATATTAACATTTATAAAAGTAAATGTAGCAGAACTCTGATGTCTTCTTTTTCAGACCACATGATGAAATGCACCTGTAATTGTAAGAATAAGCATCAAAAGATGCTTGCTTTTCGGAAGGAAAACTATGACAAATCTGATATGAAGAATTAGCTTATTGTTAAAGACCCTGACACTGGGAAAGATTGAATCACGAGGAGAAGATGGCTACAGAGGATGAGATGGTTAGATAGCATCACCAACTCATTGGACATAAACTTGAGCAAACTCTGGGAGACAGTGTAGGTCAGAGGACACTGATGTGCTATAGTCCATGGGGTCACAAAGAGTCAGACATGACTTAGCTACTGAACAGTAAAAAACATTACATAATTGAAGACTTAAGATCTTTACATATATCACCACTACATGTTGGATTAGTGTAAACAGTAGAAAAATAAGACATTTGAAACAGTCTTTGAAGTTTTTGTTTGTTTGTTTGCTACAATGAGAACTATGGACGGAGGAGCCTGGTAGGCTGCAGTCCGTGGGGTCGCTAGGAGTCAGACACGACTGAGCGACTTCACTTTCATGCACTGGAAAAGGAAATGACAACCCACTCCAGTGTTCTTGCCTGGAGAATCTCAGGGACGGGGGAGCCTTGTGGGCTGCCATCTATGGGGTCTCACAGAGTCAGACACGACTGAAGCGACTTAGCAGCAGCAGTAGCAGCAGCAGCAGCAGCAGCAGCAGCAGCAGCAGCAGCAGCAGCAGCAGCAATGAGAACTAACACATAGATAGAACAAATGGAACTTGTTAAAGAGAAGAGTAATCACGTTTGTTTCCAAGAAAGATGACTCAGTCACCACTGTGATAACAGAGAAAAATTAGAGAAAGACACAGAGAGACAGACACTAATGGCAGAGAACCCAGTGAAAAAGAAAGTCCATTATTCCACCCAGAAATAAATACCACTCAGAATACTAGAGGTAAATGATGAGATTAGAGACAAAAATGTTTATGAATTAGTTTCTGATTGGGCTTCCCATTTGGCTCAGCTGGTAAAGAATCTGCCTGTAATGCAGGAGACCTGGGTTCAGTCCGTGGGTTGGAAGATCCCCTGAAGAAGGGAAAGGCTACCCACTTCAGCATTCTGGCCTGTAGAATTCCACAGACTGTATAGTCCATGGGGTTGCGATGAGTCAGGCACGACTGAGCAGCTTTCACTTTCACTTTACTTTCAGTGCCTGATTAGATGTTGGACATCAGAGAGTGGTCCTACACAGGATAAATCTCTGATGTCTGCCCTGGTTAGAGATTAATGGCATCAATTAAAATTAGGTTAAAAAAAAAAACAAGTTTAATGAAAAATATAATTATTTCTATAATTGATCCTAGGTCTATGGATTGCCGGTATGTCCTTGGGAATATGACTTGTATTTTCTGTGACTTGTTTCTCAACCTTTTATAATAGCTTAGAAATAGCTATGTGACATCTTTGTCAAGATTTTTAAGTTAGATGACACATGTTAAGCACTGTTTCCCAAACTGGTTCCATTCAGTTCAGTTGCTCAGTTATGTCTGACTCTCTGACACCATGGCAAAACTGGTTAGAACATTGGAATCACTGAAGATCACTGCTGCTGGAGACTGTGATTTAATCATCGTGGAGTGGAGTCTGGACTCTGGACCTTTTCAATGAATTTTAGGTGACTCTAACATGCAGACCAGATAAGGAGACATGGTCCAGGTTATGGTGTATGGTAGGGAGGAAAGTGCTAACAGCCATCAGAGTGAGAGACTGCAAAGTGCACTGTGAGGCGCAGAAAACGGTGACAATCATCTCCCAAGGAGGGCCTAGGAGAAGATGTTAGTGAATAAACCTGAAGAGTAAGAGGGAGGAATGGGAAGATAAGCAGAGTTATACATATCTAAAGAAGGCATTTATAACCCACACTGATAAATGTAGGATGTACTCTGATATGGGGGCTATGTAAATGAACCTGGTGGATCTGGAAACTAGTAAGATACTGGTAACACCAGTCAAGAGTATTTTCAACAAAGTGGAAAAATCAATAAGCAGATTTCAATAGACTCAGGAATGAGTGTGTGTGTGTGGAGGGGGGTGGAATTAAGGATAGAAAACTTTCAAGAAGTCAGAAAAGTAGAGGAAAGAACACTATAGTGTTGTCAGCCAGGAGCACTCTGTTCTATATAAGTTATATCAATCTTGAGTTTAACTGAAGATCTGAGTTGATGAGAGATATAGGGTTAATATTCCAGGGGAAGAACATACGATATCAGAGGTAATGAGTCAGGTTCAAGAAACAGGCAAGGCTCTGTCTGGAAGACAGCTGATGAAGAAATGGGATGAGAAATTAAATTTGATGTGAGCATAATGTAATTCTAAAGTGGGAAGAATTGTTATAGATTCAGAAATCTTATTTTACCCATTAAGAAAAGTTATAACAACTCAGGCTCAGGGAGTTATAACAACTTACCTGTGATTGTTCAATAGCATAAATAGAATTTGTGGCTAAAGTATGGTGACATGATTTACTACCCACCCAAGGGACACTTCCAAAGGCATTTAAATGCTAACCTAGGACAACAGTTATAATTCTGAACTATACTGGGCAAACCTAGATATATGCACACCTTACATATGAAGTCTTAGGAGGCCCAGTGAAGGCAAAAATTAGTCTATATTTCCATTTTATAGATGGGCTTTTGTGTTACACAGTAGGTTAGAATATTATGGGCTTAGATATATTGTGATTGAAGGGGGCACTGGGCCTTTCAGGATCTCCCAATGTAGGAGAGCATTCTCTATACATTAGATTCACAGTAAGTTCCCTAATAATTTCTATACTCATCAGCTCTATAATCTATTGAAAATTTTTAAAAGCTTTACCAGTATTCTTATTGTTCACTCTTAAAGTTCATTTACCACAAAAGCCAACTGCCTACTATTCATAGCAGAAAGCATAACCTATACCCCTACCTGTTCAGTTCAGATCAATTCAATTCAGTCACTCAGTCCTGTCTGACTCTTTGAGACTGCATGGACTACAGTAAGCCAGGCCTCCCTGTCCATCACAAACTCCAATAGTTTACTCAAACTCATGTACATTGAGTTGGTGATGACGTCCAACCATCTCATCCTCTGTCATCCCTTTCTTCTGCCTTCAATCTTTCCAGCATCAGGGTCTTTTCAAATGAGTCAGTTCTTACAATCAGGTGGCCAAAGAATTGGAGTTTCAGCAACAGTTCTTCCAATGAATATTCAGGACTGATTTCCTTTAAGATGGACTGGTTGGATCTTGTTGCTGTCCAAGGGACTCTCAAGAATCTTCTCCAACATCACAGTTCAAAAGCATCAATTCTTCAATGCTCAGCTTTCTTTAGAGCACAACTCTAACATCCATACATGACTACTGAAAAAACAATAGCTTTGAATAGACAGAACTTTGATGTCAAAGTAGGTCTCTGTAATTAAAAGTCTCTGCCTTTTAATATGCTGTCTAGATTGGTTGTAACTTTCCTTCCAAGGAATAGCCATCTTTTAATTTCATGTCTTCAGTCACTATGGAAATATAAACTAATTTTTGCCTAAGTTTTTATTTTGGAGCCTAAAAATAAAGTGTGTCACTGTTTTCATTGTTTTCTGATCTATTTGCCATGACGTAATGGGACCAGATGTCATGATCTTAGTTTTCTGAATGTTGAGTTTTAAGCCAAGTTTTTCACTCTCCTCTTTCACTTTCATCAAGAGGCTCTTTAGATCTTTGCTTTCTGCAATAAGGGTGATGTAATCTGCATATCTGGGGTTACTGATATTTTCCTGGAAATCTTGATTCCAGCTTGTGCTTCATCCAGCACAGCATTTCTCATGATGTATTCAGCATATAATTAAAAAAAAAAAAAGCAGAGTGACAATATACAACATTGATGTACTCCTATTTGGAACCAGTCAGTTGTTCCATGTCCAATTGTAACTGCTGCTTCCTGACCTGTATACAGATTTTTCAGGAGGCAGGTGAGTTGGTCTGGTATTCCCATCTCTTTCAGAATTTTCCACAGTTTATTGTGATCCACACAATCAAAGGCTTTGCATAGTCAATAAAGCAGAAATAGATATTCTGGAACATACTTGCTTTTCGATGATCCAACAGATGTTGGCAATTTGATCTCTGGTTCCTCTACCTTTTCTAAATCCAGCCTGAACATCTAGAAGTTCATGTACTGTTGAAGCCTGGCTTGCAGAATTTTGAGAATTACTTTGCTAGCATGTGAGATGAGTGCAATTGTGCGGTAGTTTGAGGATACTTTGATATTGTCTTTCTTTGGGATTGAAATGAAAACTGACATTTTCCAGTCTTGTGGCAGCAGCTGAGTTTTCTAAATTTGCTGGCATGTTGAGTGCAGCACTTTAAGAGCATCATCTTTTAGGATTTGAAATAACTCAGTTAGAATTCCATCACCTCTACTAGCTTTGTTCATAGTGATGCTTCATAAGGCCCACTTGACTTTGAATTCCAGGATGTCTGGCTCTAGATGAGTGATCACACCATTGTGGTTATCTAGGTCATGAAAATCTTTTTTATATAGTTCTTCTGTGCTTTCTTGTAACCTCTTCTTAGTATCTTCTGCTTCTGTTAGGTCCATACCATTTCCATCCTTTATTGTGCCCATTTTTGCCTGAAAATTTCCCTTGATATCTTTAATTTTCTTGAAGAGACTTCTAGTCTTTCCTATTCTACACCCCATGATCATCATTTTCCTAAAAGTCTTAGTGACCTTGCTGAAAGTAGTGCTTTCTGGAGGCCATAATTTCAGACAGAATAAAAAGTGAAATAATGATGGTTTTGTCCAAAGATTTTAGACAAACATTCAACCTTTCCAAAGGCCTCCTAATACTTAAGAATTAACTGCAGCCATTTGATCTCATGCTTTTAGTACGTTACTTTTGTGTCCAGCACTACAGTGCAAGGTACTCAGTTATTATTTTTATAGCAGAGTCCGTATGTGTTCACTAGCACCATAGTTACCCCAGGAAATAAATTATAACAGAGACTCTGCCCGTTTAAAGGGTTACATGCATAACAATAACTTAGTGACAATGAGTTGTGATTCAAGTGACCTTAAATTAAATCTAAGCTACTATAATAAGCAGAATGATATCATGATAGCTCCAAGTATTTTCAAAGTGCAGACAGCTTTTTTTTTTTTTTTTCTTTACGTGACAAAATTGCCTGTCACTGTCAGTTACCTTCAGCATGGAGGTGTTGTTGAAAATCAGGTGCTCTGAATGGTCCAGTGAGTCATATATTAGACATTGCTCTCGTTTTCCCCTTTTTGGTAAACTTGGAATAGAAATCAGAGTGGGTTAATTTTTGGTTGTTTTGCTTTAAATTTTTATGTTATAAAAAATATCAAAGTATTTTACACGGTTTTCATGATAACTAAGTCATACCCAATATTTACAAAACTTATTCTGTGGAGGTCAAAATGCTTTATATCCTAAAGAATCTCCATTAAACATGCACACTCACACTCTCAGGCATGCAGAAATAAATGTGGTTTTCTTTTCATTGTATACAGCCTGTAAGATGAGAAATTTCCCAGCTTTAATTCTGTTCTCTCATCACTTATTTCTCATCTGTACATGGCCTGTTTCTCCTAGGGGACGTGGGGGAGCCATTCCTCCTCCCCCACCACCAGGACGAGGCATTCTCACCCCTCGAGGGACCATTGTGACCCGTGGTGCTCTTCCAGCGCCCCCTATAGCGAGAGGCGTTCCTACCCCGCGAGCCCGTGGGTCACCCACCATGCCAGGATACAGGGCACCTCCTCTGCCAGCCCACAAGGGTTATGAAGAGTATGTAAGTACTCTTGAGAAATCAATTGTTAGGAGGAGTTAAATTGGTTGAGCATCAAGCTAATCTTCAAAGACATTCATATACCATCAGTATAGTAGATGATGTTTGTTGCAGGAAACAAGTGTCATTTGCAACAGAATGTAGTAGTGCATTTAAATGAGGTCATTTTGAGAAAAGATTTCATTGTACAGGTTCCATCACTGTTGTTATTACCAGTTAAATAGCTTACATTTTAAGAAACAAGCTATCTTGAGGTTTTCTTATATTTAGAAGACTTGATTCATTTCAAAAAGAAATAATTATGAACATAATGTGAATAGTCATGTATGTAGAAGATTCTCCTGGGACATGATAAAGATGAATATAACTCAGAAATATTTGACAAATATAATGTGATTATATTACAAACTTTGTTAGTAATTTAAGACCATGTGGTTGGTTTTTCATTTAAATATCCTACTCAGTGTATGAAAGATAAGAAATTGGCAGGTGTGAATTCAGAGCTCAGTACAGAATGAATATATGAATTGCAGTGTCTCTAAGTACCTCTTCCCCTTCTAGTCCTCTGTATTACTTTACACTCCTTTTGAACCTTTCACTTGAGTTGTTATCTTTCTTCTGATCACATGTTCTAGTTTCTGTCTCCATTTGTCCTACTGAATTGTTAAACTTGTTAAAAGGGGAAGTTTCCTATTCACTTTTGTAACCGTATTAAGTCCACTGTAAAAGTTTGATTGAATTGACACAACCAGATTATCATCCTATGAAACAGATACATTTTGCCTTTAACCTCTCCAAGGTGTCCATCCACTAACCTATGTGTTTGCTTCATTCTAACATAGATACACTGTCCTTTGTGAATTGTTACTTATATAAACTCTTCAGAAACAGTTAGCATCACATTCTATTCATTAAAAGCATATAAATATTTTATGAATTGGTCAATAACCAAGCAAAACTTAATCCTAAAGTAAAGTAAAAATGTTTGCTAGGCATCTCTAAGAACTTTAATGGTTAGAGCATGTTAGTTTTTAGGAAAGTTACTGATTAAAAATGAAACATGGAATAATGTCTCTAAGAGTGAAGAAAAATATTGTTTAATGACCAATTTCTATGGGATAATGGAAATGTGTTCATCTAAGTATCTTTTGTACAACATCAGCTATCAATATTTAAAATCTAAGTCTGAAAAATTGAAAAATCTGCAGCAGATATTGTGTTCTTTCTTCTGAACAAGCCCACGGATCTAGGAACTTAGAACCTGGTCCTGGTCCTACCGACTCTTCAGTGAGACATATGCACTGCTTCAGAAATAAGTGCTCTTTAAATGAATGAATGAATAATTCACAACATGGACAGTGGGATTTTGTTGTTTTGTTTTCCTTTTTCTTATCTCTGAGGAACCAGGTCTACCATCTTTATGTGTATTGACACTGTGGTGTTTTTGTCTACCAAAAAGAAAGATAACAGTCAGATCTTTATCTCAAAAATTAAAAGATAGAAATAGTGGTCAACATTGTTATCAATAAATAAATTTACAGCACTTATATGGCACGGTAAAAGAGAACAAGATTGGAAAAACTGTAGTCTTTCATGTAGCTACAAAAGCGTTCTGGCCTTTCACATTCATTCCAACTTGTAGTGAATAAATCAAGGAGTGCAAGGCAAAAACAGCAAGCTGCAAAGGCATAAAGATTTTATGGAAACATGAGCATATTCTGAAAAAGGTTATATTCTGAATTGGAAAGTTTAGGATGATTCTTATGGTAAGTAAAGAAAGTATGTCGAGCCTTGTAAATCTGATTTTTAAAACTTAAATTTAAAGTATCAATTCCTTCATTAATTCAGGTTTCAGTAAACCTCTGAACCTAGATCAAGGGTATGCATCCGTATAAGCACATCCCTGGTTAAGGAAACAGCAAGCAGAAAGGCACTCAGAAGAACCTGCTCAAAATATTTGGGGATCAGCTAGGAAAACATCAGAACTGGAGAGTATGTGAGAGAGACAGAGAAGGACAAAGGCAGGGCAGGCCAATTCATGTTACTATTGGAGAGCTTGAGGCAGGAAAACCACATGAGCAGATTTATGTTTTAAAAGATTTCTTCTTTACACATTGCAGTGGACAGAATATGCAATGAGATGGGCGCAGGAATAGAAACAAAGAGACTGTTGACATCTTCATGGACAGAGCAAGGCTCAGAGGAGTGAGAAGAGATCTATTCTGAGTCTATGGAAATGATCTAGAAGGATTTGATGATGGGACAGAGGGAGAATGTGTGCAAACAGAAAGGAGTGAAAGATAACTTTGTGAAGTTTTGTGAAACATAGGTTAAACTTACCAACCAGATAAAATTGAGGTGTCATTTGTTGAATTTTCGGTTATAGGGTGGTGGAGGTGGGGGGAATGGATAGGTCGTTGGAGATCTAGCGAAGTGTTTGGCTTTCAGGAAAGTCTGTCGTGTTGCTGGATGGACCTTACCTGACTTTCAAAACAGAAAGCAGCATCCCACAGTTTGAATTCTAACTGTGTCACTAGCTATGTAATTTAGAACACTCTGAGTCCTAGATTTCCTCTGCTATAAAATGGGGATAATCATTTCAGCCTCACAAGACTCCACTGAATATTAGAAATAAACATCCATAAGCACTTAAAACATGAGTATTCATGAGTACATGGAAGATTATAGACAGTAAATAAGAAGTAACTATTATAAAAATTTCATCTTGTATCATACTCTACAGTTTCCCCCTAGGTAAATTATGGACCCACTGAAGTCACAAATATGTATTTACTTTTTGTTAATTAACTGGGCAAATTAGTTGTTTTCAAATAGAGAAGCTGTATAATCTTCTTTTAATGATAAATAAATAAGTGAACAAACAAACCTGGGGAGATGCTGTGTTGACAAAAACATTCAGTAAACTATCTATAATAGGAATAAAATAGAGTTTTACTGGAGCCAAACTGAAGACAGTAACCCAGAAGACAGCTTCCAAGATTACTCTCAAGAACTGTTCAGGATAAGCAGGGTTTTCAGCATAGTTTTATGTCTTGTCAGAAGAAGGAACACCAAACAAGTTAAGGATTCTTCCCTTCAAGTTTTCTGAAAAGGCAGATCAACACACACAGGTAGTCAGCATGGCCTTGGCACATGCAAAGGGAGTCTTATCAACCAGCAGGACTAACACTGGTGTCCTGGGAAGGGAAGCATTTAATCTTTTGTAAACTTGGGCATTTTTTTTTCCACTTCTGGTCAACGCACACTTTTCTTTAATAATTAAAGTAGATGTACAATGTATGTAATCAAACATACTATTTTCTTTAGCAAAAAAAGTCAAGTTAATGTGTATAAGCCAAAATGACTTCCCTACACCTAATCATGTGAACATTTTCTTTTATCGGGTGTCATGAAGTCCAGTAATAGGAATGCCATCAGGGCTGAAGAAACAGCTAGACTGAGGCACTAGATTGTCTCCCCACATTTCCTCTCTATTTTCTTTGCACATATGTTTTCATCCCATGCTAATGTACAGACTGGATATTTGGCTTCTCTGATCAACTTGGCTCAGCTCGTGGTGAAATACTTCCACCCTAGGACTGCAGCATCTACACATCCAGTTCTCCTCACTGGCAGATACTGGCTGGCTGGCTGAATCGAATTCAGATACCTGGGTAGGAGAATCATATTCACTTGGGCATGCCAGGTGTTTATGACTATAGAACAAGAGTTTCAGGAAATCAGATCTGGGATCTACACTCATTAGCCACCAGTTACATGGGTGGTTCGGGTGTGAAGTTCACTGTTAAAAGTTCGTGGATACAAGCACGGTTCCTGGGAACTCAAGCCCAAGTGTCATATGGAGAGACATCAGTTTCCACAGAAGGAGAAAAATATTATAAACTTTGCAGTTATCCTAACTATACCTTTAATAGCATACTGTTGATAATAAGTAAAAGGAGATATTATCTCTTAAAAAACTTATACTTTATTAAAACCTGTCATATTTTCTATAAATAATACAATGAATACATACAATGTTGAACACGTGGCTGATAATCTCTGACACTAGTCTTTGATATCTCCATCCAAACCCAGATTAACATTCAAAGGCTGCTGCTCTCTGCTTTAATTTTAAAAAAAATTGAGTCCTCTTAAACAAAAAAGTTTAAGTGTCTCAGTAGCAAAATAACAGGACCATGATAAGTTGATGGTGCAAATATCAAAGGAGTTCTTCACTTTAAGATACAATTTCTTAGACAAGTTTCCCGTTATTATAAGTGACACTACAGAGCAATTCACTCTTCACAATTTTCTTTCTTCCTTGTTAAGGCTCTGATCACATAGACTGTCTACATGTAGCCAGATCATCTCTTTGCGGCTCACCATCAATGAGACTGCTGTTTAAAACCATCATTAGTATTAGTAGAGATATTACTTTGCTGACAAAGGTCCGTCTAGTCAAAGCTATGGTTTTTAATTTCTTTCTTTTTTTTAATTAATTTATTTTTAAAGGATAATTGCTTTATATAATTTTTCTGATTTCTGTCAAACCTCAACATGAATCAGCCATAGGTATACATATATCCCCTCCATTTTGAAACTCTCTCCCATATCCCTCCCCACCCCACCCCTCTAGTTTGATACAGAGCACCTGTTTGAGTTTCCTAAGCCATACAGAAAATTCTTGTCGGCTATATATTTCATATATGGTAATGTAAGTTTCCATGTTACTCTTTCCATACATCTCACCCTCTCCTCCCCTCTCTTCATGTTCATAAGTCTATTTTCTATGTCTGTTTCTCCATTGTTGCCCTGTAAATAAAAATTTTAGTACCATTTTTCTAGATTCCATATATATGTGATAGAATATGGTATTTATCTTTCTCTTTCTGACTCATTTCACTCTGTATAATAGGTTCTAGGTTCATCCATCTCATTAGAATTGACTCAAAGGCATTATTTTTTATGGCTGAATAATATTTCACTGTGTATATATGCCACAAATTCTTGATCCATTCATCTGATGATGGACATCTAGGTAGCTTCCATGTTCTAGCTATTGTAAATAGTGTTGCTGTGAACAATAGGATACATGTGTCTCTTTCAATTTTGGTTTCCCCAAGGTATATGGCTAGGGGTGGAATTGCTGGGTCATATGGAAGCAACACTTAGAACTGGCCATGGAACAACAGACTGGTTCCAAATAGGAAAAGGAGTACATCAAGGCTGTATACTGTCACCCTGCTTATTTAACTTATATTCAGGGTACATGAGAAATGCTGGGCTGGAAGTAGCACAAGCTGGAATCAAGATTGCCAGGAGAAATATCAATAACCTCAGATATGGAGATGACACCACCCTTATGGCAGAGAGTGAAGAGGAACTAAAAAGCCTCTTGATGAAGGTGAAAGAGGAGAGTGAGAAAGTTGGCTTAAAGCTCAACATTCAAAAAATGAAGATCATGACATCTGGTCCCATCACTTCATAGGAAATAAATGGGGAAACAGTGGAAACAGTATGAGACATTATTTTGGGGGGCTCCAAAATCACTGCAGATGGTGACCGCAGCCATGAAATTAAAACACGCTTACTCCTTGGAAGGAAAGTTATGACCAACCTAGATAGCATATTACAAAGCAGACATTACTTTGCCAACAAAGGTCCATCTAGTCAAGGATATGGTTTTTCCAGTAGTCATGTATGGATGTGAGAGTTGGACTGAGAAGAAAGCTGAGCACCGAAGAATTGATGCTTTTGAGCTGTGGTGTTGGAGAAGACTCTTGAGAGTCCCTTGGCTGCAAAAAGATTCAACCAGTCCATCCTAAAGGGTACCAGTCCTGGGTGTTCATTTGAAAGACTGATGCTGAGGCTGAAACTCCTATACTTTGGCCACCTCCTGCAAAGAGCTGACTCATTGGAAAAGACCATGATGCTGGGAGGGTTTCTTGTATAATCTCCATGTGTTTGTGTTTCTTAGTTTTTTTTTTTTTTTCATGTAATTGATATCTAGTCTCATAGCATTGTGTTCAGAGAAGATGCCTGATATGGTTTCAATTTTCTTAAATTTACTGAGGTTTGATTTGTGCCGCAAGTTGTGGTCAATCTGGAGAATGTTCCACGTGCACTTGAAAGGAAGGTGTATTTCTCTGCATTTGGATGGAATGTCCTGAAGATATCAATAAGATCCATTTCATGTTATGTATCATTTAAAACTTACATTTCCTTCTTAATTTTCTGTTTGATGATCTGTCCTTCGGTGTGAGTGGGGTGGTAAAGCCTCCCACTATTATTTTATTACTGTCAACTTCTCTTTTTATGTCTGTTAGTGTTCATTTTATATATTGAGGTGCTCCTATGTTGGGTGCATAGATATTTAGAATTTTTATGTCTTCCTCTTGGATTAGTCCCTTTATCATTATGTGGTGTCCTCCCTTATCTCTTGTAGTTGTCTTGAGTTCTGTTTTATCTGATATGAGGATTGCTACTCCAGCTTTCTTTTGCTTCCCATTTGCGTGGAGTATATTTTTTCTCTCACTTTCAGGCTATATGTGTCTTGAGGTCTGAAATGGGTTCCCTGTAGACAGCATATGTGTCAGTTTGTTTGTTTTTTGTATTCATTCAGACAGTCTGTTTTGGTTGGAGCATTTAATCCATTTACATTAAAGTAACTAAGTGCAGGTGGCTGTGGCCGGCGCACTAAGCATGGCCGAGAGGAGCTATCCCACATCCGCGGTCAGGGGCAGCGACCTAGGGTGCCAGGCTTCAACAGTGCAGGAACAGCTGAGACGAGCTACCTTGCGTCCGAGGTCAGGGGCTGAGAGGAGCTACCCTGAGTCTGAGGTCAGGGACGGCAGCCGGGAGGAGCTACCCAGTGTCTGAGGTCGGGGGCAGCAGCCGAGAGGAGCCACTCCGTGTCCGAGGCCAGGGGCGGCACCCGAGGCCAGAGGCAGCGGCCGTGAGGAGCAACCCCACACCTGAGGCCAGAGGTGGTGGCCAGGAGGTGTAACCCCATGTTCAAGAAGTGGTGGCTGCAGGGGCACAGGATGGCCTAGAGGACCCATCCCAGGTTGAAGGTCAGGAAGGGCAGCAGTGTGGAGATACCCCTCATCCAAGGTAAGGAGCAGCAGCTGCGCTTTGCTGGAGCAGCCGTGAAGAGATACCCCACGCCCAAGGTAAGAGAAACCCAAGTAAGATGGTAGGTGTTGCAAGAGGGCATCAGAGGGCAGACACACTGAAATTATACTCACAGAAAACTAGTCAATCTAATCACACTAGGACCACAGCCTTGTCTAACTCAATGAAACTAAGCCATGCCTGTGGGGCAACCCAAGACTGGCAGGTCATGGTGGAGAGGTCTGACAGAATGTGGTCCACTGGAGAAGGGAATGACAAACCACTTCAGTATTCTTGCCTTGAGAACCCCATGAACAGTATGAAAAGGCAAAATGATAGGATACTTGCTGGGGTCCAGCCCTGGTGGATCCAGGGAATTCAAAGGGTGGACGGAGTCGGTGATTGATTTAGAGAGAGACAGATAAGGAAAGAATGTTGTAGATAAGAAAATAGAGGAGAGAAGAAAAGAGGCTGATGTTCTTTGGTTTATACAGAAAATCAATAGTCTCAAGACAAGAGACTTACACCGTGTACATAAGGTCACAGGTGCCCTCTCGGTTTCCCGAGGGAGTGAAGGTGCAGGGCGCCTTCCCATTCAGGTCTTAGAAACCCAGGCAAATAAGTAGACATGGCGGACCTCTGTATTCCAGATGGGAACTAGCCTGAAAGAGAGTAAGAGGAGGAGAGAATGATTGACACAGGGAGACCAAGCTGTTTCAGTGAGCAAGGCCCCAATAACTTTATTTTTTAAAAGGACTATATACCTTTCCCACAAATGACGTTGTGTACATTATCTTCTGGTCTTGGAGGCCTGTGAAACATTCTAAGACCCTCTTTTGATAAAAGCTGCTCAACCAGAAAACTTATTTTCCCTTGAAGTGTTTTTTCTTTATATTTCTAATCTATGTCAGCCTCAGAAAGTATCAAATAAAGTTACATTTTCACAAAGCAAAGGTGCAGTAAGTTACAACAAAGAAAGTACTAATTAGCTCAAAAGTCTGATGTGGTCAGTTTCAAGGCTACACTTGTTTTTCTTACATTCTAACTATGTTAACAAATGTGCTCCCAGGTGCACAGTGGGTAAGAGATATGGGAACTTAGCAACAAGCATTGGCTCAACAGTGAAATCTTACACCAGCGCTACTCTAATAACTTTTAACTCTTTGAAAGGCTTTATGTTTTAGGCTTCCCATGTCTCTCACAGTTGGGGGGGGGGTTGCTGTAAACAATCAAATGCACAGTTGTAAAAGTCCGGGTAAGGCAAGTTAGAGAGCCATTAGAGGCGTTTGAGCTAAACACTCCTTTTATATGCAGGAAACTGTTAACTGGAGCCCTAAGTTAATTCCTTTTAGAAGAAGGTGATCGGGGATGGCCCCCTGTTATGTCAGGAGAGTGGAAAGCACAATACAATAAGGCAGGCAGACTCTGGTTATTTGGGGGTAGATGCTCGAGAAAATTCAGTGAGCCACCCTTAAGGCCTGACTCGCCTTTGCCTGTCAGACCACTTAACCTCATGACCTTTGCCACGGGTGAGACTCCTTGTGCTGGCTCCTGGCAGATACTGAAAGAGGAAATCCCCAGGTCAGTAGGTGCCCAATATGCTACTGGAGATCAGTGAAGAAATAAAATTAGAAAGAATGAAGAGATGGAGCCAAAGCAAAAACAATACCCAGCTGTGGAAGTGACTGGTGTTAGAAGCAAGGTCTGATGCTGTAAAGAGCAATATTGCATAGGAACCTGGAATGTCAGGTCCATGAATCAAGGCAAATTGGAAGAGGTAAAACAAGAAATGGTAAGAGTGAACATCGACATTCTAGGAATCAGTGAAATAAAATGGACTGGAATGGGTGAATTTAACTCAGATGACCATTATATCTACTACTGCGGGGTGAAATCCCTCAGAAGAAATGGACTAGCCATCATGGTCAACAAAAGAGTCTGAAATGCAGTACTTGGATGCAATCTCAAAAATGACAGAATGATCTCTGTTCGTCTCCAAGGCAAACCATTCAATATCATGGTAATCCAAGTCTATGTCCCAACCAGTAACACTGAAGAAGCTGAAATGGAACGGTTCTGTGAAGACCTACAAGATCTTGCAGAACTAACACCCAAAAAAAAGATGACCTTTCATTATATGGGACTGGAATGCAAAAGTAGGAAGTCAAGAAACACCTGGAGTAACAGGCAAATTTGGCCTTGGAATGTGGAATGAAGCAGAACAAAGACTATTAGAGTTGTGCTAAGAATATGCACTGGTCATAGCAAACACCCTCTTGCAACAACACAAGAAAAGACTCTACACATGGACATCACCAGATGGTCAACACTGAAATTAGATTGATTATATTCTATTCAGCCAAATATGGAGAAGCTCTATACAGTCAACAAAAACAAGACAAGATGACTGTGGCTCAGATCATGAACTCCTTATTACCAAATTCAGACTCAAAAAGAAGAAAGTAGGGAAAACCGCTAGACCATTCAGGTATGACCTAAATCAAAGCCCTTATGATTATACAGTGGAAGTGAGAAATAGATTTAAGGGCTTAGCTCTGATAGATAGAGTGCCTGATGAGCTATGGAATGAGGTTTGTGACATTGTACAGGAGACAGGGATCAAGACCATCTCCATGGAAAAGAAATGCAAAAAAGCAAAATGGTGGCCTGGGGAGGCATTACAAATAGCTGTGAAAAGAAGAGAAGCAAAAAGCAAAGGAGAAAGGAAAGATATAAGCATCTGAATGCAGAATTCCAAAGAATAGCAAGAAGAGATAAGAAAGCCTTCTTCAGTGATCAATGCAAATAAATAGAGGAAAAGAACAGAATGGGAAAGACTAGAGATCTCTTCAAGAAAATTAGAGATACCAAGGAAACATTTCATGCAAAGATGGGCTCGATAAAGGAAAGAAATTGTATGGACCTAACAGAAGCAGAAGATATTAAGAAGAGGTGGCAAGAATACACAGAAGAACTGTACAAATAAAAGATCTTTATGACCGGGATAATCACAATGGTGTGATCACTCATCTAGAGCCAGACATCCTGGAATGCGAAGTCAAGTAGGCCTTAGAAAGCATCACTACGAAAAAAGCTAGTGGAGGTTATGGCATTCCAGTTGAGCTATTTAAAATCCTGAAAGATGATTCTGTGAAAGTGCTGCACTCAATATGCCAGCAAATTTGGAAAACTCAGCAGTGGCCACAGGACTGGAAAAGGTCAGTTTTCATGCCAATCTCAAAGAAAAACAATGCCAAAGAATGCTGAAACTACCACACAATTGCACTAATCTCACATGCTAGTAAAGTAATGCTCAAAATTCTCCAAGCCAGGCTTCAGTAATATGTGAACCATGAACTCCCTGATGTTCAAGCTGGTTTTAGAAAAGGCAGAGGAACCAGAGATCAAATTGCCAACATCTGCTGGATCATGGAAAAACCAAGACAGTTCCAGAAAAACATGTATTTCTGCTTTATTGACTGTGCAAAGCCTTTGACTGTGTGGATCACAATAAACTGTGGAAAATTCTGAGAGAGATGGGAATACCAGACCACCTGACCTGCCTCTTGAGAAATCTGTATGCAGGTCAGATGCAACAGTTAGAACTGGACATGGAACAACAGACTGGTTCCAAATAAGAAAAGGTGTACGTAAACCTGTATATTGTCACCCTGCTTATTTAACTTATGTGCAAAATACATCATGAGAAACGCTGGACTGGAAGAAACACAAGCTGGAATCAAGATTGCTGGGAGAAATATTAATAACCTCAGATATGCAGATGACACCACCCTGATGGCAGACAGTGAAGAGGAACTGAAGATTGTTTATTTGGACTTCTGTGTTTCTAATTTGTTCCTTCATTTGTGCACTATTTCTTTGCCTTTTCATTTTCTTTTTTTAAGTTATTGAGGTCCCCTTTTCCCAGGCTTCAAGGAAAGTTGAATTATTTTCTTGAAGAAGGTTGAATTATTTCTTCCTTTTGGTTTCTGTCCTCCTAAGGTTGGTCCAGTGGTTTGTGTGAGCTTTGTATAGGGTGAGATTTGTGATGAGTTTTTATTTGTTTGTTTGTTTTTCCTCTGATAGACAAGGCTGAATGAGGTGGTCCTCCTATATGCTTATGATTGGGTTTGTATTTTTGTTTTGTTTGTTGTTTAGATGAGGCGACCTGCATGGGGTGCTACTGTTGGTTGCGTGATACTGGGTTTTGTATTCAAGTGGTTTCCTTTGTGTGAGTTCTCAGTATTTTACACTCCCTATGGTTACTTTTCTGATAGGCTAGGGTCTTATAGTCAGTGTTCCCACTGCAAAGGCTCAGGCTTTGATCTCTGTTCGGGAACGAATGTTCCATAAGTGGTTTGGTATAACATTAAGGGAGAGTAAAACAAATATCCAAAAATAAGAAACCAAAGATGAATGGCAGACTAATGGCAGTTACCAAATCAGGCAAATAATAATTAAAATAATGGAATATACACATATGCATATACACTTATGTGCAAAGTGAAAACAGTCCAACAAAATAAAGTACAGTAGATTGGTTCAGTGAACAAACATAATAAAAAAATATATATTTACCAGTTAAGAACAAAACTAACTTAAGAACAAACTGGAAAACAAAACTAAAGCAAGGTGCCAAGTGTGGAATAAAGCAATGAAAACAAAACTAACAAATAGTTGAAAGGAAAGGAAAGAAAGAATAGACATGCAAAGGTAAATGGAGGTAGAAGAGGAAGATTTATATACATTAAAGTTTAACTGCAAGGAGAAAAGAACAGTAGGAAAGGCAAATGAAGTAATAAATGTAGAAAAAATATAATAGGTTTTAAAAATTAAAGTCATAAAAAATTTAAAAAAAGAGAAACAAAAAAGCAGAGGAAGAAAAAAACAAAGGAGGAAAAAAGGGAAAACTCCACAGAACTGCAAAAGCCCAAAACAGAGGCAGAGATTTATAAAAATAATATAAAATATGACTAAATATACACATATACATATACACCCATAAGCAAAATCAAAAGAGTCCAACAAAAATTAAGTACAATAAATTATACAAAGGAAACCAAAAATTATATCTACCACAACAAAAGTAATTAAAACACAAAGTGGAAAAGAAAACTAAAGCAGGGTGCCAATTGCTGAATAAAGCAATGAAAATAAAACTAACAAATATATTTTGAGGAAAAGAGAGGAAGAAATGAAAGAAAGAATAAATATGCAAAGTTAAATAGAGGTAGATAAAGAAGATTTATATACGTTAAAGATTAACTGCAAGGGAAAAGAACAGTAGGGAATGTGCACAAGGGAATAAATGTAGACTAATAATAGGTTTAAAAAATTAAAATTTAAAATTAGGAAAAGAGAAAAGAAAGAAGAAAACTCCGCAAAACTGCCAAAGCCCAACATAGAGGCAGAGGTTTATGACAACAATAAAAAATTGTGACTGAGGAAAAGAAAAGAAAAGAAAAGCTCAAACTCTTAATTGGATTTCTTAATGACAATAAGGTCAACAACTACAACGCGGGGTGGGGGAGGGGAAGGAAAAAAAGAAAAAAAGAAATGCAAAAGAATCTACAGAACAAGTAAAAATAAGAATAATAAATGTTTTTCTTGAGTCACTTTTCTCAGAGTCCTTTCCTGTGCTTACCTTACTAGGATGCCCTCCAACACTGTGTTGATCTCCGGACCTGCTGTGGAAGCTGCTCAGATTCTAATCTGGTCCTATGCTTCTGTGTTCTTGCCTCCAATGTCCACAGCTATCAGAGATAGTTCATTTTCTTTTGTGGGAGCTCTCAATATCCTTTTATATATTCCATAGACACAGACTCTGCCTTTTTGATTGTGTGGATTTAATCTGCGCTTGTACAAATGGTCTGAAGGTTTTGAGTCTTCTTCCTTAGCCACATTGCCCATGGGTTTCAATTGTGACTTTATTTCCACTTCTGGATATGAGTCATCCACTGGGGTTTAGCTCCTGAGGCTACCATGGAGGACTTGGCTTTGCCCCTCTGAGGGCCAGGTGTGGATGGAAGCTACTTGGTGCAGCTACTTGGGTTGCAGGGGTTCTGGCAACACCAGGTGCTCAGAGTGTTGGCAGCTAGTTTATTAGGAAATATAGAGCTCTTGCCTGGAGAACCCCTTCCCTGATAGAGAAGCTTGAAGGCCAAGGTCTACAGAGTGGCAAAGATTCAGACAGGACCGAAGTGACCCTGCATGTGACTTCTTTTTTTTTTTTTTTGCCTGTGGCAGTTCTGGCCCAGTGAGGCTTGAGCATGAGGGTAGTGCCACTGCTTAAAGTAGTATTTTCCTTATTGGAACCATGAAGTGATGAGATCAGATGTCATAATCTTAGTTTTCTGAATGCTGGATTTTAAGCCAACTTTTTCACTCTCCTTTCATGGTCATCAAGAGACTCTTTAGTTCTTCTTCATTTTCTGTCATAAGGGTAGTGTCATCTGCATATCTAGGTTATTGATATTTCTCCTGGCAATCTTGATTCTAGCTTGCGCTTCTTCCAGCCCAGCATTTCTCATGATGTATTCTTCATATAAGTTAAATAAGTGGGGTGACAATACATAACTTTGATGTACTCCTTTCCTCATCGGAATCAGTCTGATGCTCCATGTCCATTGGAGCTTCAGCTTCAGCATCAGTCCTTCCAAGGAATATTCAGGACTGATTTTCTTTAAGATTGACAGGGACTCTCAAGAGTCTTCTCCAACAACACAGTTGAAAAGCATTAACTCTTCAGCACTTAGCTTTCTTTATAGTCCAACCCTCACATCCACACATGACTACTGGAAAAACCATAGCTTTGACTAGATGAACCTTTGTTGCCAAAGTAATGTCTCTGCTTTTTAATATGTTGCCTAGGTTGGTCATAGCATTTCTTCCAAGGAGCAAGAATCATTTAACTTTTAATTTCATGACTGCAGTCACCATCTACAGTGGTTTTGAAGCCCCCAAAATAAAGTCTGTCACTGTTTCTACTGTTTCCTCTTATATTTGCCATGAAGTGATGGGACCAGATGCCATGATATTAATTTTCTGAATACTGAATTTTAAGCCAACTTTTTCACTCTCCTCTCTCACGTTCATCAAGAGGCTCTTTAGTTCTTCTTCATTTTCTGTCATAAGGGTGGTGTCATCTGCATATCTGAGGTTATTGATATTTCTCCTGGAAAGCTTTATTCCAGCTTGTGCTTCATCCAGCCCAGCATTTCTCATGATGTATTCTTCATATAAGTTAAATAAGCAGGGTGACAATACACAACCTTGACATACTCCTTTCCTTATTGGAACCAGTCTGATGCTCCATGTCTACTTCTAGCTGTTGTTTCATGACCTGCATATACATTTCTCAAGAGGCAGATCAGGTGGTCTGGTATTACCATTTCTTAGATTTTTTTTTCTGGAACTCTCTTGCTTTTTTGATGATCCAGTGGATATTGGCAATTTGATCTCTGGTTCCTCTGCCATTTCTAAAACCAGCTTGAACATCAGGGAGTTCGTGGTTCACGTATTGCTGAAGCCTGGATTGGAGAATTTTGAACATAACTTTGCTAGCAAGTGAGGTGAGTGCAATTGTATAGTAGTTTGAGCATTCTTTGGCATTGCCTTTCTTTGGGAATGAAAACTGACCTCTTCCAGTCCTATGACCACTGCTGAGTTTTCCAAATTTGTTGACATACTGAGCGCAGCACTTTGACAGCATTATCATTTAGGATTTTAAATAGCTCAACTGGAATTCCATCACCTCCACTATCTTTGTTGGTAGTGATGCTTCCTAAGGCCCATTTGACTTTGCATTCCAGGATGTCTGGCTCTAGGTGAGTGATCACACCATCGTGATTATCTGGGTTATGAAGATCTTTTTTGTATAGTTCTTCTATGTATTCTTGCCACCTCTTCTTAATATCTTCTGCTTCTATTAGGCCCATACTGTTTCAGTCCTTTATTGTTTCCTGTCACATCATAGTATGTATTGCGTCAAATAGAGACTGTACCTTCTCCAGAAAAAAAGAATTATCTTTATGACTATAGGTGTTTAGAGAAATCCCAAAGATGGTAAGCAAAAAAGTAGCAGACCAAGATGAATAAAAATTACGTTTTTTTTTCTTTTTAACCAGTATGTGTAAATTAAATTATATTTGTTATTTTATTTTTTATTTGAACCTTTTTATTCTAGTAATTTTAGGATCAATAATATCACTAATATTCAATTACAATTAGTTTAAACATTTATTTGAAAAGGAGAGAGAAGAGCTAGGATGCTCCCTGCAAAAATAAATAAATAAATAATAAAGTGGAGTGGGGGTGGAATAAAAGACAAGAAGAGGGACTTTCTAAAGCAAATGTGAAATATATGGGGAAATAGGGGAATCAATACTCATTTAAAATAGCAGGGAAAATAATACAGGGATAAAGACCTCAAAGGCTGAGGTTATAACATCATTGATTGTAATTAAGGCCACCTGAAAGTTTTTCGGCAGAGGATGCAGTAAGTTTTAAGAGGATTTTCTAATTCTCAGTTGCTAAGGGAGGATTGGAGAACAGAGTAAAGAAAGGGGAAAATATTTAGGAATTCAACCATTGTGAGATTTACTGAGATGTGACCTTGGCTAGGTGCACAAGGATGGGCTTGAAAATCAGGCAAAGGTAACACTGAAGATGTATACACTAAAGTCTGACATCAGGGGGATGAGGAAGGAGTCAGGTCACATGGTCTAGGCTCAAGCAGAGGTGTGTCTCTGTGTTGGGTGGATTGCTCATGGGGGACAGGAGAAAGGAAAGCTGTGCCAGGGAGAGTGAGCAGTGAAGAACGGACTTCCCAACTTCAGGGAGGAGGCTGCCAAGTGTGCTCACACGGTCAGTTTTCATTTCAATTCCAAAGAAAGGCAATGCAAAAGAATGCTCAAACTATAGCACAATTGCACTCATCTCACATGCTAGTAAAGTAATGTTCAAAATTCTCCAAGCCAGACTTCAGCAATACGTGAACCGTGAACTCCCTGACGTTCAAGCTGGTTTTAGAAAAGGCAGAGGAAGCAGAGATCAAATTGCCAACATCTGCTGGATCATGGAAAGAGGAAGAGAGTTCCAGAAAAACATGTATTTCTGCTTTATTGACTATGCAAAGCCTTTGACTGTGTGGATCACAATAAACTGTGGAACATTATGAAACAGATGGGAATACCAGACCACCTAATCTGCCTCTTGAGAAATCTGTATGCAGGTCATGAAGCGACAGTTAGAACTGGACATGGAATAACAGACTGGTTCCAAATAGGAAAAGGAGTATGTCAAGGCTGTATATTGTCACACTGCTTTTTTAACTTATATGCAGAGTACATCATGAGAAATGCTGGGCTGGAAGAAACACAAGCTGGAATCAAGATTTCCAGGAGAAATCTCAATAACCGCAGATATTCAGACGACACCACCCTGATGGCAGAAAGTGAAGAGAAACTAAAAAGCCTCTTGATGAAAGTGAAAGAGGAGAGTGAAAAAGCTGGCTTAAAGCTCAACATTCAGAAAACGAAGATCATGGCATCTGGTCCCATCACTTCATGGGAAATAGATGGGGAAACAGTAGAAACAGTGTCAGACTTTATATTTTTGGGCTCCAAAATCACTGCAGACGGTGACTGCAGCCATGAAATTAAAAGACACTTACTCCTTGGAAGAAAAGTTATGACCAAACTAGATAGCATATTCAAAAGCAGAGACATTACTTTGCCGACTAAGGTACATCTAGTCAAAACTATGGTTTTTCCTGTGGTCATGTATGGATGTGAGAGTTGGACTGTGAAGAAACCTGAGCACCGAAGAATTGATGCTTTTGAACTGTGGTGTTGGAGAAGACTCTTGAGAGTCCCTTGGACTGGAAGGAGATCCAACCAGTCCATTCTGAAGGAGATCAACCCTGGGATTTCTTCGGAAGGAATGATGCTAAAGCTGAAGCTCCAGTACTTTGGACACCTATGCTAAGAGTTGACTCACTGGAAAAGACTGATGCTGGGAGGGATTGGGGGCAGGAGGAGAAGGGGATGACCCAGGATGAGATGGCTGGATGGCCTCACGGACTCGATGGACGTGAGTCTGAGCAAACTCCGGGAGATGGTGATGAACAGGGAGGCCTGGCATGCTGCGATTCTTGGGGTCGTGAAGAGTCGGATACGACTGAGCTACTGAACTGAACTGAACTGAACTGGACTGAAGGTGTTTTACTTGCTATCAGATGTGATCATTTGCACATCTGTCACACTTCCACTTGGGTGGTTGTATTAGAGTAAACAAAGTTGTTTTGGGGATCATGCCAAGTGGAGTTTCTGTTGGAGATGTGTAAGTTTGGATTTATCAGACTAGTTTTATTTGTGTGATTTAGTTTTCAGTAACACTCTTTTGTAGAAATGACTCCAGGGATATTTTTCCCATCTCCTCTGTTGTTTTCATGGATGGAGGTCTGATTCTGCTGTTCATTTGCGATCTCAAGCACTGGTGCTGGAATACGTGGTTTGTGTTGGAATCACAGGGACTGATTGTTTGGAGCCAGAAATTATCTGTCAAAAACTCTTCTATGACATTTAGCTCAGCTGGGAAAGAAACTTGATAGAGGCTCCCCCCAATTTGACAATTCTAACAGTATCTACACCATAACACTAATGAGATGTGAAACTGAAAGAAAGGCTTCAAAAATACCAGTGTTAAAAATGTTTTCTATCAATCACACTAAAGGGAACAAATTTGAATTGCTCCACCTCTGCATAGAAAATACTATGTCATATAAGAGGTGAAAAAGAACCACGCTTCAAAAAGTAGGGAAAGGTTTAGGGCTATATCAGGCAGTAAATAAAATACTGTATCATTTTCTGGATTTTATGATATTTATAGGATCATCAGCTTTTAAAATTTTGCAGTTGGTATTGATGGCTTTTCTCCCTTAAAATAAATATTCACTCCAATGTTTAACTTCCATTAATAATTTTGCAACCTTTTTTTCTTAAAGATAGAATGTAAAATTATATAATCTTCAAACCCATGAACTCTGGATCCTATAGAGGAAAACAATGGAAACATTGATAAGAAAGTGTATATATAAGGTTGGAGGGGTCCAGTGGGTATTGTTTAAAGACAAAACTGTTTAATCTTAGTTTGTTTACAGTACTGCAAGTCCATTCTGCAGTGCTTAGCTATAACCATGTTGCTACTATTGATATGTATGCTGTTCCCGGTGGAAATGCTGTCCTTTTAACAAAACCTTTATGGGAGAATTGAGATGTAAGTAATGGCATACAGGTTTGGAAGTGCCCACTGGATCCTAACACTCTGTGAAAACACACTGCTGACACTATAAATACTCTCTAGCACCTTATGTGTTGGTATAACATGAAAACAAACAAACGGAGAAGTTAAACCAGTGCAAATTAGATACATGAAGCAGGGCACCCAAAGCTGGTGCTCTGGAACAACCCAGAGGGAGGGGGAAGAGAAGGAGGTGGGAAGGAGGTTCAGGATGGTGGGACACATGTACACCCATGGCTGATTCATGTCGATGTATGGCAAAAACCACCAAATTATTGAAGAGAAATTTGTCTCCAATTGAAATAAATTTTAAAAAAAATGCACAAAATAGTTTCTAACTTTCAGAGAAATAGGCCTAATTTATTTTTATTTTATTTTATTTTTAATTAACATTTTAATTGGAGGCTAATTACTTTATCTGATGTTTTTGCTGACAGTTCATACGCAGACATCAGGGACATGTATGGGAACAAGCAAAGCAAGGAGGGATGTCAGCTCAGTTCTGTGCAAGAGGTACTGGTTATATATAATATCATGTTAACCTAGTTTATAAAATTCATTTTAGAAATATTTTGAGAAGCTTTTCTTCCCCTAAGCCTATTGGCACTTCAGCACATTCTACCATCTATTTCAGATTTCCAGTAACATTGATAGAACTAGAAAATTCCCTGTGAATGAAGAGTCCTTAAAAGTTCCAAGAATGAATTCAGGCTGCCAACCTTAAATTTCATGTGTATGGAGTATTTTTTGACAAGGGAGGGAAATAAGTATTAATAATTGAAATCAATTATTGTGTCATTTTTTGGAAGGAAAGATTATGAGTCTGAAATATAACACATTTGAGGACGAGCCATGTGTTAGGTAATTTTGTGTAACAGCTAAGATCCATTACCCAGTGAAAGGAGATTCTTATTAGAGTTTCTAGATTGGATATTTGTATTCCATTAAATTTTCTTGTTTAAGTTTCTTACTCAGTTCTCTCCTTAGTTCAGTTCTGTCACTCAGTCATGTCCGAATCTTCGCGACCCCATGAATTGCAGCACACCAGGCCTCCCTGTCCATCACCGACTCACGGAGTTCACTCAGACTCACGTCCATTGAGTCAGTGATACCATCCAGCCATCTCATCCTGGGTCGTCCCCTTCTCCTCCTGCCCCCAATGCCTCTCAGCATTAGAGTCTTTTCCAATGAGTCAACTCTTCGCATGAGGTGTCCAAAGTACTGGAGTTTCAGCTTTAGCATCATTCCCTCCAAAGAAATCCCAGAGCTGATCTCCTTCAGAATGGACTGGTTGGATCTCCTTGCAGTCCATGGGACTCTCAAGAGTCTTCTCCAACACCACAGTTCAAAAGCATCAATTCTTCAGTGCTCAGCTTTCTTCACAGTCCAACTCTCACATCCATACATGACTACTGGAAAAACCATAGCCTTGACTAGACAGACCTTTGTTGGCAAAGTAATGTCTCTGTTTTTTGAGATGCTATCTAGTTTGATCATAACTTTTCTTCCAAGGAGTAAGCGTCTTTTAATTTCATGGCTGAAGTCACCATCTGCAGTGATTTTGGAGTGCCCTCCCCCCTGCAAAAAAAAGTCTGACACTGTTTCCACTGTTTCCCCATCTATTTCCCATGAAGTGATGGGACCAGATGCCATGATCTTCGTTTTCTGAATGTTGAGCTTTAAGCCAACTTTTTCACTCTCCTCTTTCACTTTCATCAAGAGATTTTTTAGTTCCTCTTCACTTTCTGCCATAAGGGTGGTATCATCTGTGTATCTGAGGTTATTGATATTTCTCCTGGCAATCTTGATTCCAGCTTGTGTTTCTTCCAGCCAAGCATTTCTCATGATGTACTCTGCATAGAAGTTAAAGAAACAGGATGACAATATACAGCCTTGACGTACTCCTTTTCCTATTTGGAACCAGTCTGTTATTCCATGTCCAGTTCTAACTGTTGCTTCCTGACATACATATAGGTTTCTTAAGATGCAGGTCAGGTTGTCTTTTATTCCCATCTGTTTCAGAATTTTCCACAGTTTATTGTGATCCACACAGTCAAAGGTTTTGGCATAGTCAATAAACCATAAATTGATGCATTTCTGGACTCTCTTACTTTTTCCATGATCCAGACATATTAACCAGAATGCATTGTAGAATTTTGTTCTGTGAAATGGAATGATTAAGTGCAGGAGGAGAAGGGAGTAACAGACAATGAGATGGTTTGATGTCATCACCAACTCAATGGACATGAGTTTGAGCAAACTCCGGGAGATAGTTAAGGACAGGGAAGCTTGGTGTGCTATTGTCTATGGGATTTCAAAGAGTCAAAAATGATGTAGTGATGGAACAGCAACTAACATTTTCAATAACTAAAACATGTATGGTTAATGAAGCATTTTTTGAAACTATATTATGGGCATAATACTACTGTGATTCAAATGGTCATAGAAACTTAGTGGTATTTAAACAGTATTAAATATTAAACTATACTCCCAAAGAGTACAACTGTTGTCTTTTAAAATTGTGTGCATTTTTTCTTTCAAGTTTGAGACCTGAATAAGCTATCCTTCTAGCCTCGTGTTTTAGATTTTTAGTCCACTTTAGAAAAGGTCTTAATTCTGGAAAAGATTGAGGGAAAGAGGAGAAGAGGGCAGCAGAGAATGGGTTGGTATGACTAAGTTTTTAGCATTACCAGCTCAATGGACATGGACTTGACCAAGCTCCGAGAGACAGGGCAAGACAGAGAAGCTTGGAGTGCTACAGTCCATGAGGTCACAAAGAGTTGAACATGACTTAGAGATTGAACAACAACAATTGGAAAAGATTTAGATTCTTCAATTAGCCACACACTTGAAGATTGTACTTGCACCTTTTTTTTTCCAGAAAATTCCGTTTATTCAAAATAAGACTTGCAAATAGGAAGACAGTAAATGTATCTCCCCAGAAGTGAAGGAGTCCCTCAATGAATGAAAAGATAAGAGCTCAAATAGTGGACAAAATTTAATTTTGAAATTAATTGAACTTTGGCATATTTGAGTCTTTTGATGGTGTTCTTAATGTTGTTAATTAATTAATTAATTTTATTTGGAGGACAATTGCTTTAAAATATTGTGATGTTTTTTTGCCATACATCAGCATGAATCAGCCATGGATACACATGTATCCCCTGATCCTGAATCCCCCATCCAGACCACAGGCCTTGAACACCCTGATTCACACATGGAAATTGCACTGGTCATCAATTATACATATGGTAATATAAATGTTTCAGTGCTATTCTCTCAAATCATCCCACCCTTGCCTTCTCCCACAGAGTCCAAAAGTCTGTCCTTTGCATCTGTGTCTCTTTTGCTGCCTTGCATATAGGATCATCGTTACCATATTTCTAAATTCCATATATATGTGTTAGTATATATTACTGGTGTTTCTCTTTCTGACTCACTTCACTCCGTATAATAGGCGCCAGTTTCATCTGCCTCATTAGAACTCACTCAAATGTGTTCCATTTTATAGCTGAGTAATATTCCATTTTGTATATGTACCACAACTTCCTTATCAGTTCTTCTGCAGGTGGACACCTAGGTTGCTTCCATGTCCCAGATATTGTAAACAGTGTTTCAGTGAACATTGGGGTCTATATGTTTCTTTCAGTTCTGCTTTCCTCTCTGTGCATGCCCAGAAGTGGGATTGCTGGGTCATAAGTCAGTTCTATTTCCAGTTGTGTGTGTTTTTTTTTTTTTTTTTTCAGGAATCTCCACACTGTTTTCCAAAGTGGCTGCACCAGTTTGCACTCCCACCAACAGTGTAAGAGGGTTCCTTTTTCTCCACATCCTCTCTAGTATTTATTGCTTGTAGACTTTTTAATTACAGCCATTCTGACCAATGTGAGATGATACATGGTTTTGATTTGAATTTCTCTAAAAATGAGTGATATTGAGCATCTTTTCATGAGTTTATTAGCCAAGTGTCTTCTTTGAAGTAACGTCTGTTTAGTTCTTTGGCCCAATTTTTAATTGAGTTGCTAGTTTTTCTGATATTGAACTATGTGAACTGCTTGCATTTTTCGGAGATTAATTTTTTGTCAGTTTCCTATGCTATTATTTTCTCCAATTCCTGCCGGGGGCCAGCATGAGGAATACCGCCCATGACAAGGTCATGAGGAAGGAATCCTGACAAAATGCAAGGACATGATCAGGCTTCAGGGGTTCCCCCTGGAATTTCCTGAGCATCCACCCCCCCAAGACCAGAGTCTGCCTGCTTTACTGTGTAATGCTTTTCACCTACTCTTCTGTCATTAACAGGGGGCTGTCCCCCCACCACCTTTTTCTGGAAAAATTAGAGCTTTTAGATAATAAATCTCCTGGGCATAATACGAGTGTTTCAATCCAAAAACCCCTCTGATGGCTTTCTAGCCTGCCTGCAGGACTCGTACAGCTGTGCATGTGATTGTTTGAGGCCTCCTGACCGCAGGAGGCACAGGAAGCTTAAAACATCCTAGGAGTCTAGGGGCTTCTGAGGAGTCAAAATCATTAGAATAGGACTGATTAAAGGTTTCATTTGTTGAGCCAATACTTGCTGCCAAATTTTCATATATTTTACTTGTTGATATAGTTGATATATAGAAAAAACAAGTAGCAACATTAGATCTTTGAGCTAAGTAACTTCTTTGTTATAACCCACTGTGCCTTTGTTCTATAGAGATGTAACTTTAGTGCTTTAAGGAGATGCAGATTAAAGAAAAACACTTCAGAGGAAATGAAATTAACATTCATTAAGGAAGAGAGCTAAAAAGTGTTAGCAAGCCTCTTGGCCAGAAGATAATGTAAATCACCTGAGACCTTTTGTATACAAAACGATATACAGAGAGAGTCTGGGCTGCTAACACTACATAATTTTGCATTATCCATTGACCTCTATGCACAATCAAAAAGATATAAAAGGCCTTTCTAGACAATAGAGGCTGGGGACAGTTACTGAACTGGTTTCCCCCATGTCTCCTCTTTACTCTAATTTCAGGCTGAATTCCCCTCTGGAGCAGGGCAGCTCACCAAGTCTACTTACTTGTCCTGGCTTCCAAGACCCGCGCGAAAGGGAGCCTAAGGTGGGGCACCCTTCAGTATTCAAGTGGGCGCCAGTGGACCAGCGTAGATGGTGCAAATCTCTTGTCCTGAGATTTTATTGGTCTTCTCCGTAAGCCAAGATATTCAGCCTCCTTTCTCCACTTAATTTTCCTACTACACTATTTTTTCCTAATCTTATATTAATAAATAAATAAGTCTTTCCTCACCAACGTCATCCTCGCTTTGAATTCCCTGGATCCACAGGGGCTGGCCCCCAGCACATTCCGAAGGCTGCCTTTTCACTTTGCTTACAGTTGCCTTCATTGTGCAAAAGCTTTTAAGTTTAATTAGGTACCATTTGCTTATCTTTGGTTTTATTTCCATTACTGTGGAAGGTGGTTCATAGAGCGATCCACCTTCCATGACTCTGAGGCAGATAGTAGAGAAAACCTTATGTTTTCTCTAAAAGCTTTATAGTTTCTGGTATTACATTTAGATCTTTAATCCATTTGAGTATATTTATGTGTATGGTGTTAGAAAGTATTCTGGTTTCATTCTTCTACATGTAGTTGACCAGTTATCCCAGCACCACTTGTTAAAGAGATTGTGTTTTCTCCATTGTATATTCTTGCCTCCTTTGTCAAAGATAAGGTGTCCATAGGTGTGTGGATTTATCTCTGAGCTTTCTATTTTATTCCATTGATTTACGTTTGTCTTTGTGACAGGACTTTATGGTCCTGATGACTACAGCTTTGTAGTATAGCCTGAAGTCAGATATGTTGATTCCTCCAGTTCCAATCTTATTTCTCAACATTGCTTTGACTATTTGAGGTTCTTTGTATTCCCATACAAACAGTGAAATCATTTGTTCTAGTTCTGTGAAAAAAAACCGTTGGTAGCTTGATAGGGATTGCATTGAATCTATAGATTGCTTTGGGTAGTATACTCATGTTCACTATATTGATTCTTCCAATGCATGAACATGGTATACTTCTCCATCTATTTGTGTTCTCTTTGAGTTCTTTCTTCAGTGTTTTATAGTTTTCTATAAAACTACAGAAAACTTTCTATAGTTTTATAGACATAGTTTTGTAGAAATCACTTTCTATAAGATAAATCAGTTCAGTTCAATTCAGTAGCTCAGTCGTGTCTGACTGTTTGTGACCCCATGAATCTCAGCACGCCAGGCCTCCCTTTCCATCACCAACTCCTGGAGTTTACTCAAATTCATATCCATCAATTCAGTTATACAATCCAGCCATCTTATCCTCTGTTGTCCCCTTTTCCTCCTGCCTCTAATTTCTCCCAGTATCAGGGTATTTTCCAGTGAGTCAACTCTTCGCATCAGGTGGCCAAAGTATTGGAGTTTCAGCTTCAGCATCAGTCCTTCCAAAGAAAACCCAGGACTGATCTCCTTTAGGATGGACTTGTTGGATCTCCTTGCATTCCAAGAGACTCTCAAAAGTCTTCTCCAACACTGCAGTTCAAAAGCATGAATTTTTTGACTCTCAGCTTTCTTCACAGTCCAACTCTCACATCCATACATGACCATAGGAAAAATCATAGCCTTGACTAGACGACCTTTGTTGGCAAAATAATGTCTCCACTTTTGAATATGATACGTAGGTTGATAATAACTTTCCTTCCAAGGGGTAACTGTCTTTTAATTTCATGGCTGAGTTTTATATCCTGCAACTTTACTATATTCACTGATTAGCTCTAGTAATTTTCTGGTGGAGTCTTTAGGGTTTTCTATGTAGAGGATCATGTCATCTGCAAACGGTGAGAGTTTTAATACTTCCTTTCCAATTTGGATTCCATTTATTTCCTTTTCTACTCTGATTGCTGTGGCCCAAACTTCCAAAACTATGTTGAATAGTAGTGGTGAAAGTGGACACCCTTGTCTTGTTCCTGACTTTAGGGGAAATGCTTTCTATTTTTCACCATTGAGGTTAATGTTTGCTGTGGGTTTGTCATATATAGCTTTTATTATGTTAAGGTATGTTCCTTCTATTCTGGCTTTCTGGAGAGTTTTTATCATAAATGGATGATGAATTTTGAATATAGTAAAGTTGCAGGATATAAAATCAACACACAGAAATCCCTTGCATTCCTATACAATAATAATGAGAAAGTAGAAAAAGAAATTAAGGAAAAGATTCCATTCACCACTGCAATGAAAAGAATAAAATACTTAGGAATATATCTACCTAAAGATACTAAAGACCTATATATAGAAAACTATAAAACACTGGTGAAAGAAATCAAAGCTGACACTAATAGATGGAGAAATATACTATGTTCATGGTTTGGAAGAATCGATATAGTGTAAATGAGTATACTACACAAAACAATCTACAGATTCAATGCAATCCCTATCAAGCTACCAGCGGTATTTTTCACAGAGCTAGAACAAATAACTTCACAATTTGTATAGAAATACAAAAAACCTCGAATAGCCAAAGTAATCTTGAGAAAGAAGAATGGAACTGGAGGAATCAACCTGCCTGACTTCAGGCTGTACTACAAAGCCACTGTCATCAAGAGAGTATGGTACTGGCTCAAAGACAGAAATATAGATCAATGGAACAAAATAGAAAGCCCAGAGATAAATTCACACACCTATGGACACCTTATCTTTGACAAAGGAGGCAACAATATACAATGGAGTAAGGACAATCTCTTTAACAAGTGGTGCTGGGAAAACTGGTCAACCACTTGTAAAAGAATGAAACTAGAACACATTCTAACACCATACACAAAAATAAACTCAAAATGGATTAAAGATCTAAACGTAAGACCAGATACTATAAATCTCCTAGAGGAGAACATAGGCAAAACACTCTCTGACATAAATCAGAGCACGATCCTCTATGACCCACCACCCAGAATACTGGAAATAACAGCAAAAATAAACTAATGGAATCTAATTAAATTAAAAGCTTCTGCACAACAAAGGAAATTATAATCAAGGTGAAAAGACAGCCCTCACAATGGGAGAAAATAATAGTAATTGAAGCAACTGACGAACAACTAATCTCAAAATTATATCAGCAACTCCTGTAGCTCAATTCCAGAAGAATAAACGACTAAATTAAAAAAAAATGGATGAAAGAAATAAATAGACATTTCTCCCAGGAAGACATACAGATGGCTAACAAACACATGAAAAAATGCTCAACATCACTCATCATCAGAGAAATGCAAATAAAAACCACAATAAGGTACCATTTCACACCAGTCAGAATGGATGTAATTCAAGAGTCTCAGTTCAGTTCAGTCTCTCAGTCGTGTCCGACTCTTTGAGACCCCAGGAATCACAGCATGCTAGGCCTCTCTCTCTGTCGCCAGCTCCCGGAGTTCACTCAGACTCATGTCCATTGAGTCAGTGACACCATCCAGCTATCTCATCCTCTGTCGTCCCCTTCTCCTCCTGCCCACAATCCCTCCCAGTATCAGAGTCGTTTCCAATGAGTCAACTCTTCGAATGAGGTGGCCAAAGTATTGGAATTTCAGCTTTAGCATCATTCCTTCTGAAGAAATCCCAGGATTGATCTCCTTCAGAATGGACTGGTTGGATCTCCTTCCAGTCCAACGGACTCTCAAGAATCTTCTCCAACACCACAGTTCAAAAGCATTAATTTTTCAGTGCTCAGCTTTCTTCACAATCCAACTCTCACATCCATACATGACCACAGGAGAAACCATAACCTTGACTGACGGACCTTAGTCAGCAAAGTAATGTCTCTGCTTTTGAATATGCTATGTAGTTTGGTCATAACTTTCCTTCCAAAGAGTAAGTGTTTTTTAAATTCATGGCTACAGTCACCATTTTCAGTGATTTTGGAGCCCCCAAAAATAAAGTCTGACCCTGTTTACACTGTTTCCCCATCTATTTCCCATTAAGTAATGGGACCAGATGCCATGATCTTCATATTCTGAATGTTGAGCTTTAAGCCAACGTTTTCACTCTCCTCTTTCACTTTCATCATGAGGCTTTTTAGTTCCTCTTCACTTTCTGCCTTAAGGGTGGTGTCATCTGCATATCTGAGGTTATTGAGATTTCTCCTGGAAATCTTGATTCCAGCTTGTGTTTCTTCCAGTCTAGCGTTTCTCATGATGTACTCTGCATAGAAGTTAAATACTCAGGGTGACAATATAAGACCTTGACGTACTCCTTTTCCTATTTGGAACCAGTCTGTTGTTCCATGTCCAGTTCTAACTATGCTTCCTGACCTGCATACATATTTCTCAGGAGGCAGGTCAGGTGGTGTGGTATTTCCATCTCTTTTAGAATTTTCCCCAATTTATTGTGATCCACACAGTCAAAGGCTTTGGCATAATCAATAAAGTAGAAATAGAAGTGTTTCTGGAACTCTCTTGCTTTTTCCATGATCCAGCGGATGTTGGCAATTTGATCTCTGGCTCCTCTGCCTTTTCTAAAACCAAGTTGAACATGGGGAAGTTCATGATTGATGTATTGCTGAAGCTTGGCTTTGAGATTTTTAGGCATTATTTTACTAGCATGTGATATGAGTGCAATTGTGCCATAGTTTCAGCATTCTTTTGCATTGCCTTTCTTTGGAATTGGAATGAAAACTGACCTTTCCCTGTCCTGTGGCCACTGCTGAGTTTTCCAAATTTGCTGGCATATTGAGTGCAGCACTTTCACAGCATCATCTTTCAGGTTTGAAATAGTTCAAGTGGAATTCCATCACCTCCACTATCGTTGTTCGTAGTGATGCTTTCTAAGGCCCACTTGACATCACGTTCCTGGATGTCTGGCTCTAGATGAGTGATCACCCCATCGTGATTATCTGGGTCATGAAGATCTTTTTTGTACAGTTCTTCTGTGTATTCTTGCCACTTCTTCTTAATATCTTCTGCTTCTGTTAGGTCCAGACCATTTCTGTCCTTTATCAAGCCCATCTTTTCATGAAATGTCCCCTTGGTATCTCTAATTTTCTTGAAGAGATCTCTAGTCTTTCCCATTCTGTTGTTTTCCTCTATTTCTTTGCATTTATTACTGAAGAGGGTTTTTTTTTTTTTTAATCTCTTCTCACTATTCTCTGGAACTCTGCATTCATATACTTATATTTTTCCTTTTCTCCTTTGCTTTTCACCTCTCTTCTTTTCACAGCTATTTATAAGGCTTCCCTCAAACAGCCATTTTGCTTCTTTGGATTTCTTTGAAGAAAAGGGAACCCTCTTACATTGTTGGTGGGAATGCAAACTAGTACAGCCACTATGGAGGACAATGTAGAGAGTCCTTAAAAAACCTGGAAATAGAACTGCCTTATGACCCAGCAATCCCACTTCTGGGCATACACACCGAGAAAACCAGAATTGAAAGAGACACGTGTACCTGAATGTTTATCGCAGCACTGGTTATAATAGTCAGGACATGGAAGCAAGCTAGCTGTCCATCAGCAGATGAATGGATAAGAAAGCAGTGGTACATATACACAGTGGAGTATTAATCAGTCATTAAAAAGAAAACATTTGAATCCGTTCTAATGAGGTGGATGAAACTGGAGCCGATTATACAGAGTGAAGTAAGCCAGAAAGTAAAACACCAATACAGTATACTAACACATATATATGGAATTTAGAAAGATGGTAATGATAACCCTGTATGCAAGACAGCAAAAGAGACACAGATGTAGAGAACAGTCTTTTGGACTCTGTGGGAGAGGTGGAGGCTGGGATGATTTGGGAGAATGGCATTGAAACATGTATAATATCATATAAGAAACAAATTGCCAGTCTAGGTTCAATGCAGGATACAGGTTTGGGGCTGGTGCACTGGGATGACCCAGAGAGATGGTATGTGGAGGGAGGTGGAAGGGAGGTTCAGTTTTGGGAACATGTGTACACCTGTGGCAGATTCATGTTGATGTATGGCAAAACCAATACAGTATCGTAAAGTAAAATAAAATAAAATAAAAAATCATAATAATTTCTTGGCTGCAATCACCATCTGAAGTGATTTTGGAGCCCGCCAAAATAAAGTCTGGCATTGTTTCCACTGTTTCCCCATCTATTTCCCATGAAGTGGTGGGACCGGATGCCATTATCTTCGTTTTCTCAATGTTGAGATTTAAGCTGACTTTTTCACTCTCCTCTTTCACTTTCATCAAAGGCTTTTTAGTTCCTCTTCGCTTTCTGCCATAAGAGTGGTGTCATCTGCATATCTGAGATTATTGATATTTCTCCCGGCATATTTGATTCCAGCTTGTGATTCTTCCAGCCCAGCGTTTCTCATGATGTACTCTGCATATAAGTTAAATAAGCAGGGTGACAATATACAGCCTTGATGTACTCCTTTCCCTATTTGGAACCAGTCCGTTGTTTCCTGTCCAGTTCTAACTGTTGCTTCCTGACCTGCATATAGGTTTCTAAAGACGTGAGTCAGGTGGTCTGGTATTCCCATCTCTTGCAGAATTATCCAAAGTTTATTGTGATCCACACAGTCAAAGGCTGTGGCATAGTCAATAAGGCAGAAATAGATGTTGTTCTGTAACTCTTTTGCTTTTTTGATGATCCAGCAGATGTTGGCAATTTGATCTCTGGTTCCTCTGCCTTTTCTAATACCAGCTTGCACATCTGGAAGTTCACAGTTCACATATTGCTGAAATCTGGCTTGGAGAATTTTGAGCATTTCTTGACTAGTGTGTGAGATGAGTGCAATTGTGTGGTAGTTTGAGCACTCTTTGGCATTGCTGTTCTTCGGAATTGGAATGAAAACTGACCTTTTCCCGTCTTGTGGCCACTGCTGAGTTTTCCAAATTTGCCAGCATATTTAGTGTAGCAGTTTCACAGCATCATCTTTGAGGATCTGAAATAGCTCAACTGGGATTCCATCACCTCCTCTAGCTTTGTTCATAGTGATGCTTTCTAACGCCCACTTGACTTCACATTCCAGGATATTTGGCTCTTGGTGAGTGAAGACACCATCATGATTATCTGGGTTGTGAAGATCTTTTTTGTACTTCTGTGTATTCTTCTGTGTATTCTTGCCACCTCTTCTCATTTCTTTAAGTAACTTTATTTATAAGTATTTTGTTCTTTTCATTGCAATGGTGAAAGGGATTGTTTACTTAAATTCTGTTTTTTCATTGTTAATGTATAGGAAGGCAAGGGATTTCTGTGTATTACCTTTACATCTTGCTACATTACTATATTCTTCGATTAGCTCTAGTAATTTTCTCGAGGTTTCTTTAGGGTTTTCTATGTAGAGGGTCATGTCATCTGCAAACAGTGAGTGCTTTACCTCTTCTTTTCCAACCAGGATTCCTTTTATTTATTTTTCTTCTCTGGTCGCTGTAGTTAGGACTTCCATAACTATATTGAATTGTAATAGTGAGAGTGGACACGCTTCTCTTGTTCCTAATTTTAAAGGAAATTCTTTCAATTTTTTGCCATTGAGGACAATGTTTTTTGTGTTTGTCATTTTTGGTTCTTGTTATGTTGAGGTATGTTCTTTGTATGTCTGCTTTCTAGAGAGTTTTTATCATAAATGGGGGTTGAATTTCGTGAAAGGCTTTCTCTGCATCTATTAAGAAAGCCATGATTTTTATCTTTGAATTTGTTAATATGGTTTATCACCTTGATTCATTTGCAAATATTGAAGAATCCTTAATTCCCAGAATAAATCTTGATCATGATGTGTTTGAGAGTTTGCCTTCATCTGCAATTTTATGGTAGAGTTTGAGTAGGATAGGCTTTAGCTCTCATCTAATGTTTGGGTAGAATTCATCTGTGAAACCATCTGGTTTTGGGCTTTTGATTGTTGGAAGATTTTTTATTACAGTTTTCATTTTTTATTACAGTTGTGATTGGTCTCCTCAGATTTCCTATTTTTCCTTTTTCAGGTTACACTTTTCTAAGAATTTGTCCATTTCTTCCAAGTTGTCCATTTTATTGGCATATAGTTGCTCATATTAGTCTCTTATGATCTTTATTATTTCTGTGCTGTCTTTTGTGATTTCTCCATTTTCATTTTTAATTGTATTGCTTTGATTCTTCTCCCTTTTTTCCTTGATGAGTCTGGCTAACAGTTTGTCTATTTTATTTATCTTCTCAATGAGCCATCTTTTAGTGTTGCTGATCTTAGCTATAGTGTCTTTTGTTTCTGTTTTATTTATTTCTGCTCTGATTTTTATGATTTGTTTCCTTCTACTAACTTTGGGGTTCTCTTGTTCTTTTTCTAGTTTCTTTAGGTGTAACGTTAGGTTGTTTATTTGATGTTTCTGTTGTTTCTTGAGGTAGACTTCTATTGCTACAAACCTCCCTCTTTGTACTGCTTTTACTAATCCCATAAGTTTTGGGTTGTCATATATTCATTATCATTGCTATTTCATATGTTTTCATTTCGTTTTTGATTTCTTCCATGATCTGTTTGGTTATTCAGAAGAGTGCTGTTTTGCCTCCATGTTTATAGGTTTTTTTTGGTTGTTGTTGTTGTTGTTCATATCTAATCTTACTACATTGTGATCAGAAAAGATGCATGAAATATTTTCAGTTGTTGTTGTTGTTTTAATTTACTGACGCTAGATTTGTGGCCCAGGATGTGATCTATCCTAGAGAATGTCTTGTGTGCACTTGAGAAAAGAGTAAAATCCATTGTTTTGGGGTAAAATGTTCTTTGGATATCATTAGGTTTAACTGGTCCTTTGTATGATTTAAAGATTATGTTTTCTTGCTAATTTTCTTTTTGGTTGATGTATACATAGGCGTGAGTGAGGAATTAAAGTCCTCCACTCTTATCGTGTTACTGCTAATTTCCCCTTTCATACTTGTGAGTATTTGCCTTAGGTATTGAGGTACTCCTATGTTGAGTGCATATATATTTATAATTGTTATATCTTTCTCTTGGATTGATCCCTTGATCATTATGTGGTATCATGTTCTTTATTTCAAAGTTTATTTTATTGATATGAACATTGCTGATCCTGTTTTCTTTTGGTCTGCATTTGGATGAAATTTTTTTTTTCTTCCCCAGCCCCTCATTTTCAGTCTGTATGTGTCACTAGGCTTGACGTGGGTCTTATGGAGACAGCATATATAGGAGGTTTGCTTTTGCATCCAATTAGCCAGTCTTTGTCTTTGGGTTGGAACATTTAACCCATTTACAATTAAAGTAAATATTGATAAGTGTGATCCCTTTACATTTACTTTGTTGTTTGGGTTCATTTTTATAAAGCTTTTCTGTATTTTCTGTTTAGAGAAGATCTTTTAGCATTTGTTGAAGAGATGGTTTGGTGGTGTGAATTTTTCAGTTTTTGTTTATCTATAAAGCTTTTGATTTCTCCTTTGAATATGAATGAATTTTTGCTGGGTAGAGTAATCTTTGTTGTATGCTTTTCTCTTTCCTCATTTTAAATATGTCCTGCCATTCCCTTCTTTCTTGAGGTTTCTATTGAAAGATCAGATGTTATCCTTATGTGGATTCCCTTATATGTTATTTGTCGCTTTCCCCTGCTGCTTTTAATATTTGCTCTTTGTGTTTAGTTTTTTTTACTCTGATTAATATGTGTTTTGGGGTGTTTTGCCTTGTGTTTACCCTGTTTGGGACTCTTTGGGTTCCTTAACCTTGGGTGGCTGTTTCTTTACCCATTTTATGGAAGTTCTGCCTATTATATTCTTAAGTATTTTCTCATTAAATTTTCATCTTCTTCTGGGACACATATGATTTGAATGTTGGGGTGTTTAACGGTGTCCCAGAGGTCTCTGAGGTTATCCTCACTTATTTAAATTCCTTAATCTTTTTTCCTGTCTGCTTCATTTATTTACAACATTCTATCTTCCACGTCACTTATCCTCTCTTCCGTCTAAGTTATTTTATTGCAGCCATGAAATTAAAAGACGCTTACTCCTTGGAAGGAAAGTTATGACCAAATCTATAGAGCATATTGAAAAGCAGAGACATTAGTTTTCCAACAAAGGTCTGTCTAGTCAAGGCTATGGTTTTTCCAGTAGTCATGTATGGATGTGAGAGTTGGACTGTGAAGAAGGCTGAGTGCCAAAGAATTGATGCTTTTGAACTGTGGTGTTGGAGAAGACTGTTGAGAGTCCCTTGGAATGCAAGGTGATCCAACCAGTCTATTATAAAGGAGATCAGTCCTGGGTGTTCTTTGGAAGGAATGATGCTGAAGCTGAAACTCCAGTACTTTGGCCACATCATGCCAAGAGTTGACTCATTGGAAAAGACTCTGATGCTGGAAAGGATTGGGGGCAGGAAGAGAAGTGCATGACAGAGAATGAGATGGCTGGATGGCACCACCAACTCAATGGATGTGAGTTTGAGTGAACTCTGGGAGATGGTGATGGACAGGGAGGCCTGGCATGCTGCAATTCATGCCATCACCAAGAGTTGGACATGATTGAGCGACTGAACTGAACTGAACTGAGTTCTCTCCTGAGTGTTTTTAACATCAGTTATGGCATTGTCCATTATTGATTGGCTACTTTTATTTTTCTTGGTCCTTCTCAAACATTCCTTGCCGCTTCTCAATCTTTGTCTCTAGTCTATTATCTGTAATTCCATTTTGCTTTGAAATTTTGGGATCATCTTTTACATCATTTTTCTGAATTATTTTTCAGGTAAACTCCCTATCTTCTTTTCTTTGTTTTGTTTTGTAGGTTTTTTATCATATTCCTTCACCTGCTGGATTTCTCTGTCTTTTCATTTTGTTAACTTGCTGTGTTTGGGGTGCCCCTATCTGCAAGCTGGTAGGTAATCAGTTCAGTTCATTTCAGTTGCTCAGTTGTGTCCAAATCTTTGCAATTCCATGAACCGCAGAACGATAGGCCTCCCTATCCATCACCAACTACCAGAGTCTACCCAAGCCCATGTTTATTGAGTTGGTGTTGCCATCTAGCCATCTCATCCTCTGTCATCCCCTTCTCCTCCTGCCCTCAATCTTTCCCAGCATCAGGGCTTTTCAAATGAGTTAGTTCTTCACATCAGGTGGCCAAATTATTGGAGTTTCAGCTTCAGCATCTGTCCTTCCATGAACACGCAGGACCAATCTCCTTTAGGATGGACTGGTTGGATCTCCTTGCAGTCCAAGGGACTCTCAAGAGTCTTCTCCAACACCACAGTTCAAAAGCATCAATTCTTCAGTGGACAACCTTCTTTATAGTCCAACTGTCACATCCATACATGACTACTGGAAAAACCACAGCTTTGATTAGACAGACACTTGTTGACAAAGTAATGTCTCTGCTTTTTAATATGCTATCTAGGTTCGTCATAACTTTCCTTCCAAGGAGTAAGCATCTTTTAATTTCATGGCTGCAATCAACATCTGCAGTAATTTTGGAGCCAAATAAATGAAGTCGGTCACTGTTTCCACTGTTTGCCTAACTATTCGTCATGAAAAGATGGGACCAGAAGCAATGACCTTAATTTTCTGAATGTTGAGCTTTAAGCCAACTTTTTCACTCTCCTCTTTAACTTTCTTCAAGAGGCTGTTTAGTTCTTCACTTTTATCATAAGGGTGGTGTCATCTGCATATATGAGGTTACTGATATTTCTTCCAGCAATCTTGATTCTAGCTTGTGCTTCCTCCAGTCCAGCGTTTCTCATGATATACTCTGCATATTAGTTAAATAAACAGTGTGAAATATACAGCCTTGACATACTCCTTTTGCTATTTGGAACCAGTCTGTTGTTCCATGTCCAGTTCTAACTGTTTCTTCCTGATCTGCATACCTGTTTCTCAAGAGGCATGATATGTGGTCTGGTGTTCCAATCTCTTTCAGAATTATCCACAGTTTATTGTGATTAACACAGTCAAAGGCTTTGATACAGTCAACAAAGCAGAAATAGATGTTGTTCTGTAACTCTCTTGCTTTTTTGATGATCCAGCAGACATTGACAATTTGATCTTTACTTCCTCTGCCTGTTCTAAAACCAGCTTGAACATCTGGAACTTCCAGGAGGAGATAAGGGAGAGTCAAAATGGGAGAGATGTATCAAGCCACTAATCAGATCCATAAGTGAACACAGATAATGTAGGTTAGAGTCTTAAAGGTATAAAATTGATAACAAATATCAAAAAGCAAAGATTAACAACCTAGAATAGAGGTTAGACTCTAGAAAATACAATATAAAAAATACAAAACAGAATTGACTACAAAAATTAAAAAATATATATGTGGAATATATTTTTTTTAACTGTTTTTAAAGAAAGATTATAGTAGGTTGAAAGTGGAGGAGGTTGCTTGGGATGAAAGTGAAGTCGCTCAGTCGTGTCCTATTCTTTGCAACCCCATGGACAGTAGCCTACCAGGCTCCTCTGTCCATGGGATTTTCCAGGCAATAGTTCTGGAGTGGATTGCTATTTTCTTCTCCAGGGAATCTTCCCGACCCAGGGATCAAACCCGGGTCTCCCAAATTGTAGACAGACGCTTTACAATCTGAGCCACCAGGGAACTGCTGTGGGGGTGGGAGGGGGGGAGGAGGTGGTGGAGAGAGCAAGCGCTAGGAAGCAGGGGGATAGGCCCAGACGCGCTTCGACGGGCGAGCAGGAAGACACTCGAGGTGAGGAAGCCGGGAGCGGGGGTGGGGTGTTGGGAAGGCGCTCACCGGGCCTGAAAACCCAACAGCCCAGTCCCACCCGCGGCGAGGATGCCCGATCGCGCGCACACCCTCGGTTCACGAGGGTCCCAGCGCGCCGCCGCCACTGCGCGGAGGGACCAGGTGGGGGAGGAGGGCGGAGGGCCCCCCTCCTCCTCCACCCCACCCCCCGTCGCGAGCCCGCCAGCCCCGGCGGCCGCCCTGGGAGCCGAGCCGGGGACCCCTGGCAAAGGCCACACCGGGGACGGCCTACGCGCGCCCTCGGCGTCCGTCCGTCAACCCGCCCCAGAGGGGCGGGGGATGCCGGGCGGCGAGGATATGGCGACAGGCCCGCGGGGGGCAGACCGGGGGCCCGTCCCACGCTCGGGCGAGCGCACCGGAGCGAGGGCGCGCCGGGGGTCACGGGCGCTCCCCCTCATCCAGCACGCGACGGCGGCGGCAGCGGCGGACCGGCGGCGGCGAAACGAGCAACGGATCGGGGCCGCGGCGGGCCCGGGAAGCGAGACACACCAGGGCGCGGCCCCGGGGAGCAGCAGACGGCCAGCGGACTGAGGCGGACGGACGGACTGAGAGGGGCACCGACGGGATGCGGCCACGCGAGGCCAACGCCACGGAACCGGCGGCGGAGGTGGGATGGCCGCGCGCCACCATGAGGAGAATGCCTAAAAGCGACCTGGGGGGGACGCGAGTCGGCAGCCAGGGCCCACTGCGGGATCTCACTGCCAGAGGCCTCCCAGCACAGGGGCGGTCCCGCGGCACGCCCGGGAAGACGGACTGGCGCCCCCATCCTCGCGGAGCTCGCGCCCACCGCCGCCGCCACATCCAGAGCCGCAGCCGGCCCGGGAGAACGCTCTCCCGCCGCGTACCCGCGGCCCCCACGGCCCTCACAAGCGCAAGGCTCCCCGCCCGCTCCCTTTCTCAGGGCTCCGAGGGCACTGCTCCGCCCGGGGAAGCCACCGGCCGACGGAGGCCGGGGGACGACACCCACGTGAGGCGAGGCCGGCTCTGTCCCAGGCAGGGGAAGGGAACGCGGGAGATCGCACGCGCGGGATGAGGAGGAAAGGCCGGCAGCAGCGGGGAAGGGCCGGCAAGCATGCACGCGGGTGCCGCGGGACAGGGGCGCGGGCGCTGTCCAGGGACCAGAAAAACACCGGGACACGGCCGAGCAACCAGGAAAACCGGCGGGGGATCCCACCGCCACCCACACACGAGGGCGTTCCCGCGACGCCTGGAACGCCAGCCGGTCCTGGCCATTCCCGGAGCGTGCCCCACGACCCGGCCTCGCCGCCAGGGCCGGCAGGCCGTCCACCCATCTTCCTCCATCCGTCCTCGACAGACAGATCCGTCTTCCATCTAGTCTGACGCCTAGGCTCAACATCCTGGGGACAACGCTCTCTATCGGGGCGGCCCTAGTAGCTATAAAAATGAAAGTTAAAAGAGTAATAACTAACATTTAAAAAAAATAATAATAAATGATAATAGTAAAAATATATCTAGAAATATCTCTGGAGCTGTTGTGGGCAGTGTGGGGTTAGTTCAGTGTAAGATTGTCCTTTATTCCTACTTGTACTTGTTCTCAAAGTATATAGTTGCTGCTCAAATGCAGTCTCAGCATTAACTGTAGGTGTTTTTGTTTTGTTTTTTAAACTTTATTTTACTTTACAATACTGTATTGGTTTTGCAATACATTGACATGAATCCACCACGGGTGTACATGCGTTCCCAAACATGAACCCCCCTCCCACCTCCCTCCGGTTTTAATCTGTTGCACCTGTCACTTCCAGAGCGGTTCCTTCAGATCTTTGTTCATTTTGGCTTCCTCTGTTAACAAGTCTCTTCAATGTTTAATTTCTGCCCTGACATGATGGGTGAAGGTGGCCAAGTTCACTTGTTCAGTTGTGCTGTGGAGGGAGGAACCCTGCAAACAAATACTCCTGGTGCTTGCGGTGGCTGGACCACACTGGGTTAGCCACAGCCCAAGGGAGTGTGTACTTCCCGGGTGCACGCTGCTCCAGCTCCCAGGGTGTTCCATGCGGGCCCTTTCCCAATTGGACCCTGTGTTTCATGCATTCCCAGGTCTAAAGTGCTCAGGTTCTTAGCTGCTCTGCAAGGGCACAGACCCAAATGGGCTCTGCGTTTTGTGCTCTTCCCAGGTCCAGGCTTCTCAGGAGATCAGGTGCTTGGTGAGCACACTGTCCCAGGTGGGCTATGCATCTTATGTACCACCCTGTTCCTGGCTGTTTGGTTTCCTGGGGGAACCATGAGGGCACAGTCCCAAGTATGCTGTGTGTCTCCTCTGGGGAGCTGATCTCCAGCTGTGACACCCCTGGTGGATGTGAACCATCCAGGATCCCAGGAAGATGTGCTTTACAACTGGCAGCCTGCTCACAGTTTTGGTAGAACATGAGGTCTCTGGGACTGAGATTGCTATGGCCCCTAGCCTTCTGGCTCTGGCTGTTGCACCTGCCTTTCTGCCTCCAGGGCAGGAGACACCTAAATGGCAGCCAGCTTCTTCTCCTTTGGTATTCACTAGGGCATGATCCTTTGTTCTGTGAGCACACCAAGTGTCACTGTGCACTGCGTGGGAAAGGTGGTTGTTGTTGTTTTTTAATGTCTCTCTGGCCATCCCACAGTTTGAGTTGCTACGTCACATTAGCCCTCTCAGATTGTTCTCAGGGCATTTAAGCCCAGTCCTTACCCTAAGGACCAATGATGCATCCTATGCCTCCCTGCCCAGCCCTCACTCGCTGCTGGTGGACGGGAGCATCTGATCCCCTTTTCGACTGGTAATTGCAGTTAGGCCCATACTCTGAGGGTGTTTCCATCTGGATTATTTTACCCTCTGAGGTTTCAAAGCTCCCCACTGACACACCTGTGAGAGGGTTTCCTGTTTTGTGGAAACCTCTCACCCATGACTCCCTCTCCAGGATTGGGCTCCATCCCTAAATCCTTTATCTCTGTTTCATCTTTTATATTTTGTCCTACCTCCTTTCAAAGAGACGGGGCTGCCTTTCTTGGTGTCTGGTGTCCTCTACCAGCATTCAGTGGTTTTGTGGAAGTTGTTTCATATTCAAATGATCTTTTGAAGAATTTGTCAGGGAGAAAGTGGTCTCCCTATCCTATTCCTCCACCATCCTGGGACACACCCCCAAACTTGTACCTTATAATTGCCATGATAACTTCTTTTGTAACATTTGCAAGGATGAAAATATATTTTTTCTCTCTGTACCTTTTTAAGGTAAATTTTAGCTGATAGAAAATACATCTTATGTATTAATAATATTTTAAAGCTTCTTCTAAACTCTGCAGCTATGATCTTTTCATAGTGTTTTATATGGGGAGAAGAGCAAGACTGCCACTTCAGCATTAAGAAAGTCTACCAATTTCTTGTTTTTCCCTTTTTTTTTTCCATTATTAGTATATATTAGGTTAGTTTTTTTATCTTTAGTTATCTTTAGTTTTTAAACATGGCCTAAGGTTTAATAATGAAAGTGAGTTGAGCCTTAATTTATTGCTATAGGTATGTTCTTGAAAGGCTCTTTGGGAACAAGCTAATAATTTTTATATAATTTTTTCTGAATTGTTTATGATTTTGATGATTATATGCACATTGAAAAATTAAGACACAGTAAATGTGACAAATACCTAAATATACTTAAGAATCCCAAAGTTTATTTATTTTTTTGTTTGTTTTGCTGGTTGAAAAGAATTATTCTGGGCATTTTGCCAACACCACTTTCATAATTTTCAGTAAAAGAAAGCTTAATTAAATACAACTTGCATGGGTAGTTTGATTATCAATGATTTTTCCAAATTGAAATGGTTATATAGCATTAAGTCCTTGTCCATATTTTGGCTGTCTTCCATTTTGGAGTCTTCATTCAGTGGAAAATAGTGGCTGCTAATTCTTTCCATAAGTTACAGATTTTTGTGATTATTTTTCATGATGTTTTATGAACTAAAGCCTTTTACTGGTGAAACTATGTGTTCTTTGCAATAACTTTTAAAAGCTCATTATTTGAGTTAAAGCAATTTCTCTTAATTAGTGAAGATAGGAAATCTTACTTTCCCTTTAAATGAAAACATATTGTATGATAGTTTTCATATGTAACTTAGGCAGCAAATAAACATTCTAAAATAAATCTACCAAATCCCCTCCCTCCATTAAACATTTCCATTACAATTTTTTCCTAAACAACCAAGTTTTATCTAGCTATATTCCAGTTTTTCTATTGTGTTATCATAACATAACATTTTCAGTTTCCATCTCCAAAACTATCTTAAACTTTGATTCTCCTTGTGGAACTACTTGTCTTTAGAGGTTCCAAATCTTTGTGGAGCTTTCCACTCAGACACCTTTCTCTTCCTATGCACACTCATCTAAACTATCCATCAGTGTCTCCCATTTTAGTGTTTCTACTGATTTGTCTTCTTCTACTTAGTTGAACCTCAAAATATTTCCAAGTGGCTCAGTGGTAAAGAATCCACCTGCCAATGCAGGAGATGCAGAAGTTGCACGTTTGATCCCTGCATCAAGAATATTCCCTGAAGAAGGAAATGGAAACCCACTCAATATTCTTGTCTGAAAAATCTCATGGACAGAGGAACCTGGCAGGCTACAGTCCATGGGGTCATAAAGAGTTGGACACAATTTAGTGATTGAGTACACATACACACACAATTTGCACTCAATTGTGTTTATTTTGTTTTAACTGCTAAATTCAGATTTGTTTTCCTAAAATACTGAATTCATAATGGTGCTACTTTCTTAAAAAACAACAATCTCTCCCTGGTGCCTAAAGAATAAAAGTTCATCTTCTTAATTTTATTAGAAGGAGAAGCACTCCAATTTTATGTGCTAACTTGCCATTAACTTTGGTTCCTTTTCAAATGAGATTTTGAACATGAATAAAAAGATGAATGAACAAGAGAGAAAAGTTCTAAATTTATATAACCAATCTAGTTATTGGCAACTTCATAATGCTTAGCATATTAGAATGTATTGTGCTAGTTGATTCAATTCAACTTATCACTTATTGAATGCTCATTCTATATTATGTGAATTTCCACAGGAAGAGGCAATGAGGGATTAAAAAAAAAACCACAAATCTGTGGTATCTTTTAATAGTTGGCTGTTGTATTTTAGGACTTTACATGCATAATCTCACAACAATCATAAAAGGTAAGAGGTAGAATCTTTGCTTTTCTATTAGGGGGTCAGAGGATTAGAGAATTCTATCAATCACCCATCTGACAGCAGAACCAGATAGCTCTGTCTTCATAATTAATATATTTTTGGATATAAATATGCAAAATGCAAATCTCCTGGCTTAAAAGGACAACAGATAAAAACACCTGGACAAATTCCACAGGTTCAGGGCAGAGTAGAATTTTTGAGACTTGATTTAGACTTCACTGTATGAAATATGTTGATATTTTTCTGATGTATTTAATAAACTGGGTGTAAAGTAGTTATGACACTTGCTGGAAATCCCACTAGCTAAACATATTTGTAATTTTTTAATTTGCCTTTCTTCCACTCAGAAAGCTTGGTGAACTTATTAGTTCTAATGCTGTCTATTTGATATCCTGCAAATAAAGAAATTTAGAAGGAAAGCAACTAATAATCTTCAACTTTATAATAGTCAGTTGAAAAGACTGGGGCAGTTGGGCACATCCTCAAGTTCTCCAGAAGCATAAATTTAAAAGTACCAAAAAGTCCAATGATGATAATAAATAATGATAATATTGATAATAGAAACAATTATTAATAATAAAAGTACTTATTATGAGCCAGACACTACACATAATTTTTCAGCTTCAGCATTGAATTTTTACAACAATCTTACTATGTCGGCATTATTCCCATTTAACAGTTGAAGAAACTGATATTTAAAGAGGGTAAATTGTTCACTCAGTTACATGGCCAGTAAGCAACAATGCAAAATATTCTTAAAAATCTAAGGATGGTTCTCATACTCTCAAAGCTATAACATGGTCCATAGTACACAACAGGTACTTGCCTAAGTACTCTATGTGCATAGATTCAAGGGACCCTTTTGTCATCTCTATGCATTAGGTAGTATTACTTTCTTAGAAACAAAAGCTTACATATAGGATAGATTGCATAGCTCAGTCAACATCACCCAGGCAACCAACAGCAGAACTGGGATTTCAAACCTTCTAGTTCCAATCCACATCACCTTGCTCTGCTGTCTCTAAGAGAACTCGGGAACTAGCAAAAAAAAAAAAATAATTTGAAAAATTATTTGCAAATGATACCAATGGAAAAGAAATGAGTGAAACACTTCGGAAAACCACCTGGTAAATCCGCCTGTTCTAGAATGAACAAATAAAATAAAAAACTTGTCAGGGATGGGATAAGGAGGGACGGCTTGATCATGTGTTGGAGCAAAATAATAAAATGAATTGTGGGGAAATGCCTGGAAGGAAATATAGGATTTAAGTTGATCATTAGTAGGGACTGTTTATCCATTTCTAAGACATCCGGGGATTAATGTGGCTGTGCACATAGGCAAGGACTGAGGCGGGCAGACGCCAGAGGCAGGAAATACCATGGAAAACGTCATGATTTCAACAAGAGGGAATAGACAAAAGGGGAGAATGAAAGAGATGTTGAATTATGAACTCTGGAACTAATTTCAAATTTTCAGTTCAGCAAAACACTTCAGGTAATCTAAAAATAAAATGCTATTCATTATTATTTCTCTTTTCCTATTTTCAGGTTTAAAATAGCTTATCATAGAAAACGTCTTTTAAAAATTTGTATATGTGGTAATCAGATTCTTTTCCTGCCCTGTTGAGATACTACTGACATAAAACATGCAATTATAACATGTATAATGTGATAATTAGATAGATTATATATTGCAAATTGATTATCACAATTAGATTAGTTAACACTTCCATCCTCTCACATAATTACAATATTTATCTGTGTGCGGTGATAACATTTATAATCTATTGTTTTAACAACTTTCAAGTATATAATACATTATTGCTATTGTGACCATAAATCTTATTTACCTTTTAAGTGGGAGTTTATTTCCTTTGACCAACATCGTTCCATTTCTCTACTCTCAATATTACTTTTTTCGCCCTCTTTTACTGTAAATCTTGTTTTCCGATTTATCTACATCATAATAAAAGCTTAATTTAGGACACATTTTAGACAATTGTTTTTGAAAACCACAACTTTAAATGAGATTTTTAAAAGGGGTTTGGAAAAGAAAAATTGCATTCATTTTTCTTTAAGTGAAATAATATAATGTACTCTTATAGTGACTACTGATTTCACTTCAACCAAATGCTTGACCCACTTTCTAAAGTGATATTTCAAGTGATATATCATCACTATAACAGCATGGTTTAGAGGCACCCATCTGTCAAAAGCAGTTTTAGACCTTGCTCTGGTTACATATTAGTGGGGAACAAGTTTTTCATTTTGTTCTGTTCATCTGATAATTAATCTTCATTATGTGTCAGAGGTAATTTCTCTGTTTTCAGGGCCTCTGCACCTCCTCTGGGGGGATGGTGTGGTCCAAGGAGCAATGACCTCTGAGGGGAGGAGCAGCACCGAGCCTGAGTGGGGAAGTGATGTGTATGAGGAGGGGAGTTTGGGAAGGGAAGCTGGGATGAGTAATAGACCACCTTCCTTTTGCTTATCACCTATTACATTTTCTTTCTACTTTTAGGAAAACATCTACAATGTTTAGGAATTGTGGAATTGTTTTTACCCCTATGTATTTTGTAGGCATTTGTATTCCTCTAGCTCTTACCTTTCTGTTCCTTCAGGCTCTTCAGCCAGAACCACCAGAACATCTGGACAGTACACAATGGAGCTAGTCCAACACAGGGGTCAGCAAGCTCTTACTATAAAGGGCCAGAAAGTCACCATTTTTGGATTTTGAGAAACACAGTAATTGTCAGAACTACTTGATTTGCTTTTGTAGCACAAAAGCAGCCATGCACAGCACAAAAATGAATGAAACTGACTTCTGTGTCCAATAAAAAGTAACAAAAAATATGTGACAAGGCTGATTTGTCCCATTGGCTTAATGTATAGCAACCATTGCATTTTGCATCTATCCCAAAACACATGCCAGAATCAGATTTACAAGTAACATATTACTGCAATGGTGGGAAAAAGACCCTGGAGGTTTATCTCATGTAAATTGCCTGAGGCAGCCCCTGATCTCATAGGAGCTGCCTACCAAAGAGGAGGGTAAGATATTACAACAAACCATATGAAATTAACTCCAGCAGTTCTCAGAGATGTCAGTTTACATAAGATTAATTTCATTTCAAGCCCTTCCTGCCCTTTTAAAAATGCTTGTGTGATGAAGCACACTGCCAAACACCTCATCACAACAGTTGAATACCACTGAAGAAAAAGATCTCATTTTCAGCAGAGTTTCTGAAGGCTGGGGAATGGAGTCATAATTCAGATGAGTGTCTTGTTAAATGAAAGTGAACTTTGATCATCATAGTTTTTAGGAGAATGTAGGTACAGTAATACTAATATTGTATAATGCCACCTACTTCTGATGATAAATTCTCCTCTATGTCACCTCACTGGGAGTGCTATAGCCCTGCCATTTTTATTAATCTAGTATTATAAGCTGCTGTCAGGTAAATATTCACACAAGTGCACTACTTGTTTTCTCCTGAAAGAACTCATTCATCATCATGCCTCAGACAGACTCAAATTTAATGCAACCTTTTAAAAATGTATCTGGTAGTAAAAATCTTGTGGAAATTGATCTTGTTGTAAAATTTAGCACCTTAGATTTGACATTATGCCACTTAGGGACTTCGGCAAATAGTAAGGCAGAGAGGCAACAACTGACTTTCAAGGTAATAGTTCTAAAACCATAAATTGAGAAATTGGAACAGGTTACCAACCTAATCTTTCAAGTTGGTCATTTATTTGTCACCTACTGCTGCCCTAGGGTTCCGCACATGTACAAACTAATAAATAAATGATGTCTTGCTTCCCAGCATTTTTTTTAACCTAAGAGGATAGATCTGAAGATTTTAAGATTACTCCATCTTCACAGAAGACCAGCAAAAAAACAGTAAATGATTTTTTTTATTTTGAGTATTTATTTTTTTATTTTTATTTATTTTTTTACATGTCCAAACTTTTTTTTTATTTTTTATTTTTAATGTAAATTTATTTATTTTAATTGGAGGTTAATTACTTTACAATATTGTATTGCTTTTGCCATACATCAGCATGAATCCGCCACAGGTATACACGTGTTCCCCATCCTGAACCCCCCTCTCTCCTCCCTCCCCATACCATCAAGTACAATAAGAATACTATAATTGAGTTTACATTTGGAGAGTTATAACCAAATAGGCTAGTTTGGCTTTAGAAATAAAATAATATGGAATCAACTATTATGAGCATGGAGATTTAAATAATTATCAAGTTGATAAGAGAGGGTGAAAAAGTCATATTTGTATGTGATGCCTTTTAGAAGCTTGATGTCAGTGGCACATGTTATAGTCATGGCAGAATTCAATAGAAGCATAGATGTAATACTTCATGGAAATGTGGAAAGTTCCTTGTTCATGGCTTCCCGTGGTCTGTGAAGGACAGGCAGTTATAGAAAGATAATTGCAACAAATTTCTCAGAGGTAACCTGAATCAATCCTGAACAGTGTAGACTGTAAACTTCTGAAGAGCATCACCTTCAGGCAAGACGGGGATCTGAGTAAAACAGACTGAATGGACTTTACTCATTGGCACCTGTTACATGGGTGTATGATGAGGTGTTTTTTGTTTACCCTGGAACTGGTATTTCAATGCTGGCTTGATATCCTGCCTCATTTTCTTCTGCATCTTGCTTCTATAAACCCTAGCTTCTATTTACTAACCCACAACTCTATGTGCATTTTCACTCCTCCTTCATTTGTTCTGTTTCTTTCTACTTTTCAAACATATACACACACAGATTTACACATAAGTTCTACTCAAACTTCACGTTCCCAACTCAGAATTTACACAAGCATTACTTTAACTGACACCTTAAAAAGTGATCCTGGGTGTGGCCTGCCTTTAATATAATTAATTACACACTTGACTATTTCTTCTGCTAGATTGTAAGTCCCACTGAGGACACCATATGGCTTATTCTCATTTATTTTCTATGTTATTTACAAATAAGTAGCCAATAAGAAGAATCAATTGAATGACCATAATCAATCTAGTCAGTCACTTGAAAAAAGATGTGAAACCCAGTGAGGGGATAAAATGATGTGAAAGTCCCAAGAGGCTTTTAAACTGTGGCATCAGGAGTTCTGACTAGACACCAGGACTGACTGGGGATGAGTGTGGTGGGCAAGGCTAACCATCTGTGTCTAGACTACTGTCCATCAAGTTTCCTCCATTGTCCAGAGGTATTTTATTCATTCCTTAGACCTTTGGATTCATCTACATGAGATGCCCGTTGGGGTTGAGCTATGTATTCTTGTAAGACATCACTTTCTTTACCAGCGTCAACCTTGTGATACAGGCACAAATAATAAAGAAGCAATTAAGCAAACATTTAGATTAAATACTGATTAGGTAAAGTATTTTCTTAAGTAATTAATGATTTGGATAAAGGAGAAAAAAAAAAGCATGCCACTTAGATAGAAGGGACCTAAATCACATCAATTGATTCCTGATGTAAACTAGAGACTACTTTTGTGTTCGTTTTGCCAGCTATGGCTTCCCTGGAAGCTCAGTTGAAAGAATCCACCTGCAATGCTGGAGACACTGGTTTGATTCTTGGGTCAGGAAGATCCTCTGGAGAAGGGACAGGCTACCCGCTCCAGTGTTTTTTGGCTTCCCTTGTGGCTCAGCTGGTAAAGAATCTGTCTGTAATGCAGGAGACCTGGGTTCAATTCCTGAGTTGGGAAGAACCCCTGGAGGAGGGAAAGGCTACCCACTCCAGTATTCTAACCTGGAGAATTCCATGGACTGTGTAGTCCATGAAATCACAAAAACTCAGACGTGACTGAGCAATTTTCACTTTGCCAGCTATTCTGTTTAAACAATATTAATTCTTACATGATGCTGACAAATGTTTTAAATGAAGCACTTTGTGGAAATTGTTGTTAATTACTAAGTTTCTTAAAAGAAAATTATGTATCAGGATTTATTTTTGAGGACATTTAAACTTATGTTTCGTGCATAAGTGTAATGAAAGTTAGCTGCTATTTCTTATCTGAATAAAATCATACAAATGAATCAATTCCTCTGGTATTTAATATAGAAGCAGCATTATAAAATCAAAGGCAATTTTCAAAAATTAAAAATGCAATTATCCCTTATCCTAAATTGCTTTCATTATTTCTTTTTTTCCCTGTGGAGACTTTCATACATATAAGAGTTTATATCATTAATGTGCAGTTTAAAGAATAACGTTATTCATAAAATAAAAACATGGAAAACACAGAGACAAAAAATTAACCATTGCAAGTCTGAAGCTCCCCATGCATCCCTATCTAATCACAGCCCTTTCACATGTAATAGGCTGGACTGAATAGTAAACATCACCTTGCTTCTCTTTTGTCACTTATATATCAAAATAATGTGCTGTTTAGTTTTTTTTCTTTTTAAACTTTATATACAAACTATGCTTGTTCTTAATTTTAAAGTTTATTTATATTGGTACAGGTAGCTATAGCTTGTTCATTTTTCACTGAGGAATATACCATAATTTTTAAAATTCATTTGGATAGTTTCTCATTTTTTACTTTTATGAACATTCTTGTGTTTGTTTCCTTGGGCTGTGCATAGGAAAAGAGAATGTTCAGTTTCTTGAGATATGTTACCCAATGTATTATTAGAGTCCTCATTACTCCGGATTCTTTCCAATTAATCAAATAAATAAAATTTTATTGTGGTTTTATCTTGCATTTTTATGATTTGTTATATTTTCATGTATTTATGCAATTTTCTCTTTGGGGATGTGTTTTCGTGATTTTTGCCTCTTTTGGGTTGTCTTTTGCATTTATTTTTAAGAATTCTTTCTATACATATACATATGCATATATATATTAGTAACCTTTTGTCATTTATATTTATGCTTTAAATCACCCCCTGGTTTGTGGTTTTAACTCTTTCATCTTTTAACTCTTGTTTATGATGTTTGAAGAATGTAGGTTATTCTTTGAATGTGGTAGCATTTGTTAGTTTTTCTTTTACAAACTGATTTTTGTGTCTTACATAAGAAATCAGTTCAGTTCAGTTCAGTCGCTCAGTCATGTCCGACTCTATTCGACCCCATGAATCAGAGCACACCAGGCCTCCCTGTCCATCACCATCTCCCAGAGTTCACTCAGACTCACATCCATCGAATCTGTGAGGCCATCCAGCCATCTCATCCTGGGTCGTCCCCTTCTCCTCCTGCCCCCAAACTCTCCCAGCATCAGAGTATTTTCCAGTGAGTCAACTCTTCACATGTGGTGGCCAAAGTACTGGCTCTTCAGCTTTAGCATCATTCCTTCCAAAGAAATCTCAGAACTGATCTCCTTCAGAATGGACTGGTTGGATCTCTTTGCAGTCCAAGGGACTCTCAAGAGTCTTCTCCAACACCACAGTTCAAAACGCATCATCTCCTATTTTACTGTAGTAAAAATATTCCCATTAGATGTCTTTTGAAAGTGATATTGTTTTTCTTTCCTTATTGAATGACCAGAAACAGATGTTTTGTGTGGTATGTGAACAGCGTTTCATTTTTTTTTCCTTCCATGATCACCAATGCAATCAGTGCAATATATATTGAGCAGTCTGTTCACATATATACAAGTGTATGTATATAAACCTGCAGATCTGTTTCCAAGTTCTCTGGTCCCTAGTTCACTTTCTGCAAGTCTATACAACAGTGACTAATTTTCATAACTTTTTTTTATTGAATCCTGGTATCTAGTCACCCAAGTCCTCTTGTTCCCTCTTCAGGAACATCCTACACTGCTCTGAGCCTGTTTTCCTTCATATAAAAAGTATTGATATATTACTTGGGAAGGAATTAATATCTTTATGAGACTGAGTTTCCAATTTCATTCAAAAAGTTTTATGTTTTCTTTAATATCTTTTAGGCTTCCATATCGGAGAAGGCAATGGCAACCCACTCCAATATTCTTGCCTGGAAAATCCCATGGATGGAGGAGCCTGGTAGGCGGCAGTCCATGGGTTCCCTAAGGGTCGGACACGACTGAACGACTTCACTTTCACTTTTCACTTTCATGCATTGGAGAAGGAAATGGCAACCCACTCCAGTGTTTTTGCCTGAAGAATCCCAGGGAAGGGGGAGCTGGTGGGCTGCCGTCTATGGGGTCGCACAGAGTCAGACATGACTGAAATGACTTAGCAGCAGCAGCAGGCTTCCATATTACGTGGTAAATTTTTAAAACTTATGTCATTCTATGATTTCTTTTTATCATAAAGCAATTTAATGAAATCTTGTATATGAATATAATATCCTGTAATATTGCAAAGCTTTTTGCTAATTCTAATAATGTGTCTGAAGATTCTTTGAGCCCAGAAATTTGGACCTGTGTGCATTATACTTAAAAAAAAAAGTCTATCAATATTTTAAAACTTCTCTCTTATAACTAAAAAGAACACAGAATTAACAAATTCCAATGAACCTTTCAAATCCTAGACTACTTTCCAGTATTTTTTCACTTTATTTCTAAATTTTTCATGCTTTCTTACTCTCAAAATTTAAGATAAATTTCCTGTCTAAAATGCATTCCTTAGACGCTAATTTTGTGAGTTCTTAATAGTAATTCTCTAAGTTTTTAATCTGTCTAATATGTTTTCATTTTTACCCTTGTTCACTGAAAGATAGTTTCACTTGATGTAGAAGTCTGAGTCACCAAACATTGTCTCTCTTTACGTTGAAGGTATTCACCTTGCTTTCATGGTTGTTATTCAGAAGTCAGCCTTGACTGATAGAGAACCCATTTATCTCTGGTTTCTTTTAAGACTTTCTCTTCATCTTTGATATACTACTGTTTTTAACCCTGAAATGCCTAAGTACGGATTTATCTTTATGTATTCTTCTTTAGGTTTTTTAGACTTACTAAATTTGTGGGCTAGGTTTTTCAACAATTCTAGAAGCTCTTATAATTTCAAAACTGCCTTTTTAAATTCCTATTGTTATATCATTTTCAAACATTGATTATACCAGAATTTTCTCTTTTTTTTTCTATTCCTCTCATCTGCATGAATGAGGTCTCATCTCATTTTTCAGATTTTTCTTCCATGTTGCTTTATTTAATCTGATATTTGATTTACTATAATAGTTATATCTTTAGCTTATATTTTGTGTTTCAATCCAGTCACATTCTACTGCCTCCTACTTCTTCTCAGTTACCCATTTCTATTTATGTAAATGTATTGAACACACCTCCATCCTTTCTGCAGTTCTGATACCTGAAGTTTTTCTGAGCATCATTCTGAGCTTTGATGTCTGTGTTGGTTCATACTTGAGATGGCTTGTTCCATGATGAATTGTGAGCTCAGAACCACTGGAACTACACTGAGGCCAGAAATGCTTCCCAGGCTTGTGGGAGCACTGCCAAACAGAACCATTTAACGAGATCTGGGACTTAAAAGGCTTTGGGTCAATTGATACCATGAATATAGTCCGAAATCCCATATGAATGGAAGTCTTTTTGTTTGTTTGTTTTTTGTCAGTTTTACTCAAATATCTTTTCAGGAAGGTATTTGCATCGGTTTCCTCTGTTAGGTGAGTTTTCCCTTATTACCCAATAAAGTGTCATCTTTAAAAGGGTTCCAACATTTTGTGAGTTTTTTTTCTAAACCTGATTTTGACCTTTCTAGTGCTAAAAGTTACTGTATTTCCTATCCATGCATGTATGCAGACTATTAAAAATCAAGAATCAGGCAGCATGTATAAGTCGATAGTCCAGGGGAGACGTTTGGCCATAGTGTTTTTGGGTTTTGTTTGTTTTATAATGGATGAGAGAGTCTTTAAATTCTGTAGTGCTTTAAAATTTTCAAAAGTTTCACACATACAATTTCATATAATTCCATAATAAAACTATTTCCCTCTACCCCTACTTTACCCCTCTCCCCTTCCCACCCCCAATGGTAACTACTAGGTTTACTCTGTATATTTATGAGTCTACTTCTTTTTTTTTTTTTCCTTATTCACTAGTTTGTTGTATTTGTTTAGATTCTACATATAAGTGACATCATACACTATTTATCTTTCTCTGTCTGACTTATTTCACTCAACATAATGCCCTCCAAGTCCATCTATGTTGCTGCAAATGGCATTATTTTGTTCCTTTTTTGACTGAGTAATATTCCATAGTATATATGCACTACATCATCTTTATCTATTCATCGGTTGATGGGTGCTTAGGTTGCTTCCATACCTGTGGCCGCAGAGCTTTCTCACTTTTCTGAAATCCCATTTTCTAACTATTTGGGGCTCCGTTATTTTCACATCTGATCACCTATATAATTTAAAAGTACAGATTTTAAAATAGAGGCTTCCCAGGAGACACAGTAGTAAAGCAATGGCCTGCAGTGTAGAAGACTCAGGTGTGATCCTTGTGTCAGGAAGATACCCTGGAGAAGAAATGGCAACCCACTCAAGTATTCTTGCCTGGGAAATCCCATGGACAAAGGAACCTTGTAGGTTATAGTCCATGGAATCACAAAGAGTTGGGCACTACTTAGCAACTAAGCATATACACATATGCACATTTTAAAATATATATTTTTCCTTCATGTTTAGGTCTAAAAAGCTTTTCTGAATTTCTCACCCATAGTACCCAAGATCCAAAAGAGAAAAGCTCTTGAAAAACTTTTTTGAAGTCTTTATCCACATCTATACATAATCTTAAATGTATGCATTTCAATATATATTATGAGTTGAATACTGAGCAAATATACTATATCATTTGTATATGTTCTTAGAGAATTTGGTGACCATACAGCTCTTATGTAAAAACTGGCTGTTGTATATTATAGTACAAAGTTAGTAATTTAAAAATGATAAAAGTAGAAAATGAAATAAGAAGATTCACTACTAACTCATATATTCCGTTATAAGTAAATTTAGCCCTTATAGATTATAAAGAAACACAAACTTTATATACTATCACATCAAAAACACACCATTTTTTCTTTTTAATGGAAAGGAAGATTTTTGGAAGTAAAACATTGTCTCTCAAATGCAAACAGCTGTTAACTTAATGTAGAATAGCAAGTAGGAATAAATGCTTTTGAAGTGCTCATTCAGTTGTTCCAGAGATTAAAAAAAAAAAAATCAATCAAATAAGTCTGGTTTGATAATCTGACAGTGAAAGTTCATGTGATGTTGTACTATCTTTTAATAAATGAATTTACAACATACCAAGAATTTCAAAGCATTACAGGGAGTAAGAGTTGCTACAAATGATTTATAATCACATCAACCCTGCTTGAGATTTATGAGATCATACTGTTCAATCAATTCTAAAGCTATGAAGGTAAACTCCATGTATGTAAATAGCCTGCAGTTCACTCTGGGGTTGGGTAAACTAACCTGCAGTATGTTACTAACATGATTTTTACTTAAAGGTGCTATGGCAATTTCAATTGTCTTTTTTAAAAATATGTAATAACAGTTGTATTTTCCTTTATCCATGGAAAGATTGATTATAGATTCTATGAGGCTCCAGAGAAAATCATACTCTTACACCAGTCTTGATTATTTTTCTTTCTTCACTATGCATCCTTATTCCTTATTGTGAATTCTAGTTGATAATTTGTGAAAATTGTAAAGCTTTAATTATAGTTAAATGATGACATACAAAAGGGACACCATGAAAATGTCATGGGAATTTAGAGAAAAGTTTAGTCATTCTTTTAACCTATATTCTGAAAGTTATATTTTCAAATTCATCTTAATCTATGCGGTCATTTCACTTCATAAATTGAAATGAATATGCTATTATATCCAAGATTAATCTGGCATATAGTTCCCATATATTTCTGAAATAATTAGTTAGAACATTACTGGAGTCCATTCAGTTCAGTTCAGTTGCTCAATCGTGTCCAATTCTTTGTGACCGCATGAATCGCAGCACACGAGGCTTCCCTGTCCATCACCAACTCCCAGAGTTTACCCAAACTCAAGTCCATCGAGTCGATGATGCCATCCAGCCATCTCATCTTCTGTCATCCCCTTCTCCTCCTTCCCACAATCCCTCCCAGCATCAAACTCTTTTCCAATGAATCAACTTTTTGAACGAGGAGGACAAAGTATTAGTGTTTCAGCCTTAGTATCAGTCCTTCCAATGAACACCCAGGACTGATCTCCTTTAGAATGGACTGATTGGATCTCCTTGCAGTCCAAGGGACTCTCAAGATTCTTCTCCAACACCACAGTTCAAAAGCATCAATTCTTCAGTACTCAGCTTTCTTCACAGTCCAACTCTCATATCTATACATGACCACTGGAAAAACCATAGCCTTGATTAGACGGACCTTTGTAGGCAAAGTAATATCTCTGCTTTTTAATGGGCTATCTATGTTGGTCATAACTTTCCTTCCAAGGAGTAATCATCTTTCAGTTTCATGACAGCGATCACCATCTGCAGTGATTTTGGAGCTCCCCAAAATAACGTCTGGAGTCCATTAAGTCCATTTTTAAGACCACCTTAAAAATAAGGTAGTGGAGGCAAATCCAGGAAGGCCAGTTAGTTAATTAAAGTATATTTTATACTATTATCATTACTGAAATTATTATGAGTGAGTGAGTGAAAGTTGCTCAGTGGTGTCCAGCTCTTTGAGACACCATGGGTTGTAGCCCACCAGGCTCCTCTGTCCATGGAATTATCCAGGCAAGAATACTAGAGTGGTTTGCTATTCTCTTCTCCAGGGGATCTTCCCGACTCAGGGATCAAACCCAGGCCCCCTGTATTGCAGGTAGATTCTTTCCCATCTGAGCCACCAGGGAAGCCTGAAATTACTATGTCATATTATTAAATGTGTCCAAAGCAAGTTTAGAGCTGTACTCATCAACACAATATTTAAAGGGACTTGCCACTCATGATTGTTCTCATATTCTGGACAGACAAACTATGCAAGAACACAGGATGAACAGCCGCTGTATTGTATTGCTGGCCTTGCTCAGAAATTCTAGGAGTCTGCCTGGACCTTTTCAAGCACATGCAAGCCTTAAAAAGCACTGCTATTGAGGTCTCATCAGAAAATACACCCATACTCCTAGTGGAAAGCACAAAGGAAAAACATGATGGTTTTACAAAACAGCACAATAACTCAGTAACCTGGGAAAGAATCTTCTAAATATATCTTCTAACCAAAGAGGCAAAAGGAAAGCTTTAAAATACAACTTTCATCTAAAATAAGAAATAGCACCCAATTATCTTTCAAAATAAACTGACTGTAACATGGGCTTCATGGGCTTTTCATTACACCCCACAATATTCTTCAATTTTCAGATAAATTAAAACCACGAGAATTTAAGCATATTTATAAAGATTGAGGGACTTCCTTTAAACTCAGTTATCTGTCCTGGGTAAAAATAAGTGTGTGATATAGAAGCAAAAATCAAGGTGGCTTTTTTTTTTTTTTCTGTTAATAGCAGGGCAACAGACTAGTTACCAGGTTGGGGCTGAATCAGCATCATCTGCTCTCAATCGCACCAGTGGTGAAGATCAGATATTAAAGCATGAACACGTGTGTCAGGGATCCCACTGTGGACCATGAATGTAATAAAGGGGCAGGGAATGAGAGGCACAGAGAAATTAAAATACAAAATAGAGAATGAAAGTACAAAATGAAAATTTAACATCAGACATGAGAGAGGTGGGAAAAATCAACTGGATTACAAACTCACTGTACCCAAGTAAAGGGAAAAGGAAGTGAGACTGGAATTAGAAGGTGGTGGACAGAAACCTCAGGTATAGCTCAAACTGAACATGAGAATGGTAATGTTGCTGTTAGTTTTTGTTCTGAAAAAAATCAGAGCTGGAAACAAGGAGTTGGGCAGAGATGGTTTATTTAAGAGGATATAAGTGAGGTACTTACCCAATAGCCAAAATTAAAGGAGTAGTCTGATTGAAATCTTGTAGATGGTGACTGCAGCTGTGAAATTAAAAGACACTTGCTCCTTGGAAGAAAAGCTATGACAAACCTAGACAGCATATTTAAAAGCAGAGACATTACTTTGCCAACAAAGGTCCATCTAGTCAAGGCTATGGTTTTTCCAGTGGTCATGTATGGATGTGAGAGTTGGACTGTGAATAAAGCTGAGCACCAAAGAATTGATGCTTTTGAACTGTGGTGTTGGAGAAGACTCTTGAGAGTCCCTTAAACTGCAAGGAGATCCATCCAGTTCATTCTAAAGGAAATCAGTCCTGGGTGTTCATTGGAAGGATTGATGCTAAAACTGAAACTCCAATTCTTTGGTCACCTCATGTGAAGAGTTGACTCATTGGAAAAGACTCTGATGTTGGGAGGGACTGGAGGCAGGAGGAGAAGGGGACGATAGAGGATGAGATGGCTGGATGGCATCACTGACTCGATGAACATGAATTTGAGTAAACTCCAGGAGTTGGTGATGGACAGGGAGACCTGGTGTGCTGTGATTCATGGGGTCACAAAGAGTCGGACACGACTGAGAGACTGAACTGAACTGAACTGAACTGAAAGCTCATAAACTGCAACCGTAAATCAGCAAATTAGTTAAATATTGCCTCTGGGTAGTGATGTATGATGAAAAACAGAAGAAAGCATATTTAAGCTGCTGAAAAAATTAAAGTTCCATCTTTATTAAAATTAAAAAAAAAAAACTGTTTAAGGGATGTTATAAATTGTTGTGCCCTGGTAGCCAAATAATTATTGTTTCAAATGTGTATGTTTTATAATAAATGCTGCCATATCAATGGCACTTTTCAGTGCTATCTGTTGTAGATGATTCATTCTGTTCCCTGGAAGATGCAAGTGTGGGGCTAATTTGGAAAGACGTAGTCAAGCTTGTCCCAGCAGAGTACATGGAAATACCAAGAGTTTAATTCATAATACCAAGACCTGAGTCTGTCATCAGTAAGAACACAATAAATATTTATTAAAAGGCTGCTTACAAAATGGGAGAGTAACATTAATGCTTGTAAACCAAATGAATCTTCTTGATCTTGTTTACTATTTATATCTACTCTGCTTTATTTTAAACATAAAGATGAAAATTTTCAAGGTTCAATTCTTTTATGTTGTAAATGTATTTGAGATATTCATTGAATAGCTTTCTACATGAAAAGCACTGTTATAAGAAAAGAGATAAATTTAAAGACACAGATCCTGCCCTTGAGAGGACTTATGATTTAGAAACCATGCAAAATCATGCCTAGCACAAGTATTTTATTACCAATATTCAGAGTATTTAGATAGCAATAAGGTGGAGTAAACTGGAAAAAAAATGCTTAAACTGAGACTGGTTGACTCTAATTAAAGCTTGTTAGAAGCTTGGCTTACCTTAAATATAAGGAAACTAGCATTTCTTGTGATTAGTACTACCAGAACTCAAATGCCCTAAAATTTTGGGCTTTAAGTTGTTTTAAGGACTACTTTATGGTTACAAATTCAGTTATATTTTGATAAAAATTTTAACTCTCAAATATAATTCCAGAATATAATAAACACATATGGAACAGATGGTCCCCAAGAATCACTGAGGCCTATTGTTAGGACTCCATGTCTGTTTCACTCTAAAAAGATCATTTTATGTATTATCAGGGAATAGAAGATGGGAGCTTAGACAGAGTCAGTTTTTCTACTTCCACAGAGAATAGGATGAAAATTTCATCTCTCCCTGGATCAAACTCCTGAGCTTAATGAGCTCAGCTTGAGCAGCAGCAATGAGGGTTCACTTTTAAATGAGACAGGGCAAAGGCCACTGGTGAGACCAGATCATCACTGCCATATGCAGTCATACATGCAACCTCTCCCTCTTGGCCATGGGCACCATCAGTGTTTTTGTCTCTCTTGGTGTCCAGGACTTCTGTGAGAAGCACCAGCTAAGCATCAGCCTCAGCTACTAGATATAATTTTATCTGTTAGACCTTTATTCTTGTTGCAGAGGATTTTAAACTTCAAATTGTGCCCCTCTTTCCTTTTTTGTTTGTTCGTTATTAGGAAGCATGTGTCCAAAGAACAGATAGTAGCTTTCACCATTGATTGCTGCATCAAGTTTTAACAGAATTTTGCTTTTAGTTACTGTGGGCTTCCCAGATGGTGCTAGTGGTAAAGAACCTGCCTGCTAATGCAGGAGACAAGAAATGCAGATTCCATCCCTGCCTGAGGAAGATCTCTTGAGGGCATGGCAACCCATTAAATTATTCTTTCCTGGAGAGTTTCATGAACAGAGGAGCCTGGTGGGCTACATTCTACAGGGTCACAAAGAGTTGGGCACAACTGAAGTGACTTAGCATGCAAATACACACTAGACTGTGTGTTACAATTGTCTTGGACTATATGAAGTGTGATACTGCAAGCAACCAAACAAAATCATATTTGTGTTGTCCATTTTTATGATGTCAAAAGTCATTATTTACAAATAATGTGAAAAAAAATCCCATGCTACTAGTTTGACATAAGGAAACATTATATACTTAAATATATGCAATTTTAATGTCATTTTTGCAGCATGAATCTAGCTCTTTTTTTGTCCAAATCTCTACCAATTTGAAGGCAGGTTTTTAGCATTCACTTGAAAATTCTCTAAAATGTCACTCTAGGGACATGTCTGAGCCGTGGTGGCTCAGACAGTAAAGAATCTGCCCACTATGCAGGAGACCCAGGTCAATCCCTGGGTTGAGGAGATCCCCTGGCTATCCACTCCAGTATTCTTGCCTGGAGAATCCCATGGACAGAGGAGCCTGATGGGATACAATCCATGGGATCACAAAAAGTCGGACACGACTGAGCAACTACCACTTTCACTTTCTACTTGCACTATTTTCTATTCTTGCTCTAGCAATAATTGAGGACAAACAGTATTATGTAAAGTTGACAAAAACTTGCATAAATATTTTCACCACAAATATTTCATTCAAAATCAATGCACAATTTATCATATTTTATTCTTTTCTCCGGGGGGGGGGGTGGGGGGAGAATGGCAAAACTAGAAGAGCCAGTCATTAAATTCTACACTTCTTTTCTCCTCCACATTCTTCATCATCCACATTGAACTACTTCTTTCAATGTCCCTATGATATGCTACATCTTCCTTTTGAGTGATATGTTTGCTTATTTCTTCTCTAAGACTATCCAAACACCTGAGTTTTTGATCTTTTACTGACTTTCAATAGCTCATTAACACATTAATTTTCTCTATATCCTCATCACTTTTTACTTCTTGGCTAACTTTCTTATTTAACTAATCATTGTAATTTTACTATCATGATAAAATTGGGAAAATTATGTTCAAAATTGGGAAAGGAGTATGCCAAGGTTGTATATTATCACTCTAGTTATTTAACTTATATGAAGTTAAATCATGCAAAATGCTGAGCTGGATGAAGCACAAGCTGGATTCTAGGTTGCCAGGAAAAATATCAATAACCTCAGATATACAGATAACATCATCCAAATGACAGAAAGCAAAGAGGAACTAAAGAGCCTTTAGATTAAAGTGAAAGAAGAAAGTGAAAAAGCTGGCTTAAAATTCAACATTCATAAAACTAAGATCATGGCGTCCAATCCTATCAATTCACGGCAAATAGATGGGGGGAAAAATGGAAACAGTGACAGACTTTCTTTTATCGGGCTCCCAAATCACTGCGTAAAATGACTACAGACATGAAATTACACTTGCTCCTTGGAAGAAAAAATATGAAAAATGTAGATAGCATATTACAAAAGCAGAGACATCACTTTGCAAACAAAGGTCCATATAGTCATCTTTTCCAGTTCTCATGTACAGATGTGAGAGTTAGACCATAAAGAAGGCTGAGCACTAAAGAATTGATGCTTTCAAACTGTGGTGCTGAGGAAGACTCCTGAGAGTCCCTTGGGCAGCAAGGAGATCAGACCAGTCAATCCTAAAAAAAAATTGGCCTTGAATATTCATTGGAAGGACTGATGATGAAGCTAAAGCTCCAAATCTTTGGCCACCTGATGCGAAGAGACTCATCAGGAAAGACCCTAATGCGGGGAAAGACTGAGGGCAGGAGGAGAAGGGGGCAACGGAGAATGAGATGACTGTATAGCATCACTGACTCAATGGATATGAGTTTGAGCAAACTCCAGCAGACACTGAATGACAGGGAAGTCTGGAGTGCTACAGCCCATGGGGCACAAAAAGTAAAAACCAGATGAATGACTGAACAATGACATCATACTAAGCCCAAAACCACAGAGTTAAAAAAAAAAAAGACATAGAAAGTTTATTAACTTACCAATGTCACACACACACACACACACACACACACACACACACACACACACATAATAGCAAAGCTGGGATTTAAACCTCGACAATAATGGACCCTGTACATCTGATGGTCAAACACTTTCACGTCCTTGGATATTGGTCATGGGCTCTGTCCTTTTACTCACTCATCCATCTCTTCAGTTCCACAGACACTCTCTTAAAAATTGGTTCTTTAGGCCCTTGCTTCTAGCCATCCTTTGCTAGACAGAGGCTATCTAATGCAAAGCAACTAGAAAACAGTCACAATGTAGACTGAGGGTATAGAGAAATCACACAGATAAGCACAGAAATAAACATATAATTACAAATTATAATCTGATTCCTATGTAAGAAAAATAGATAACTGTTATAAGACATTATGATTGGAAACTCAGTGAAGCTTTTTTTCTTGAGCTTTAAGATGAGATAGGCTTTAAAATGAGATCTGGAGGGTGGAAAATTAGCCATTTATAGCTATGAAAATACCATTCCAGATTTATTTGCAAGATCCCTCCAGTGGAAAAGTGTTGGGCTATTAAAAGAAGTCTAGGGTTGCTAGAACATTGTAAGTCTGGAGGATAACTTTCAGAAATGATCCTGGGAGCTAAGGAGAGCTAGATTTGTCAACAAATTTTACTCCAGATTTTGTTGTTGTTGCCTTTGCTTCCACCTTATGCAATAAGAAATCTTTGAATCAAGAGAATATATAAACACATTTGTATGTTTTAAAGATCACCTTAATTGCAGCATAGAAAATAAATCAGAGGAAGCAAGTAAAGAAATAGGGACCAGTTATGAAGCCAAAATAATTGTCCAATTGAAAGATGTTAGTAGCTTGGCTTGGGTGGTGACAAGAGAGCTGGTGAAAAGTGGGTGGATTCAGGTATATTTCTATTTAAACACAATCACAGGAGCCTGAATAAATTACAAGTCATTCTAGGTTTTAGATGGTGAAAAGTGGGTGGATTCAGGTATATTTCCATTTAAACACAATCGCAGGAGCCTGAATAAATTACAGATCGTGTCTCGGTTTTAGTGTCTTTATATCTGTCCTGCATTCTTCGCCATCTACAGGGTTGAAAACCTGTTGCTGAGCCCTAAAGACACCAGTATTCTTGGCCTCTGGAGGAGAATAATTCAATCCAGGGCCAGTGACAAGGCCTGATCACTGAGAATTTTTGTGTAATAAAGTTTTATTAAAGTATAAAAGAGAAAGAGAAAGCTTCTGACATAAACATCAGAAGGGGGCAGAAAGACTACCCCCCACTCCCCCTCCCGCTAACCTTTAGCAGTGTGTTATATACCTATCAGCATGCTGTTAATTAGAGAAAGGATATATCCCCAAACTCAGAGTAGTACCAGGCCCCTCACCCACAACATGCATTTTGAGATAATATTGGCACCAGGTGAATCACCCCGGGTCATAAAATGATTGCCATGAATCTTAAAGAAAGGCAGGTTTCCAAGTAAATATATAGATTCATTAACATAGATTAAGAGAACGGTGTATGAGTAAAACATACAGGTTTGTTGAGCCCTTATAGATTCTGAGTCTTAAGTGAAACTGACTTGAAAGACAGAGTCTAAGGTAAATACATGGTTCATTAACATAGCTTAAAAAATTTCCATAAGAAAAACGCACTGGTTAACTCAAGGTTTGAGAAAAGCTAAGTTGAGGTGGAACCAGGTGGCAACACAGAGTTTTAAGAGGAACCCGGTTAAATTTGTACAGAAGGGGAAAAAATCTAACACTTGCTTGTTTCCTCCTGCCTCTTAAGAGAGAAATAAAAATGTCTGACATTTGCAACCTAATTCCTCCATTTGGAGACCCCTGGCCTTCCTGCCTGTTACCCTCTCAAGGTGAAGAAAGAAATATAAATTAAACAGCTTTGATTTCTTAGAAGAGATAATAGAGTGTTTTCATTATTGTATTATAACAATAGTGTATGTGATTATTTTGGGGGTAAACTGTATACAGAAGAAATATTCCAAAGATATATGAAACAATATTAAGAATTAAAAACTCATGTACTCTGTTTATGAGACAGTGAATCATATGATGGCTTTTCTTCAATTTTGTGTATCTTTGATTTAGGCACTAAGGCAATGGCACCCCACTCCAGTGCTCTTGCCTGGAAAATCCCATGGATGGAGGAGCCTGGTGGGCTGCAGTCCATGGGGTCACTGAGGGTTGGACACGACTCAGCGACTTCACTTTCACTTTTCACTTTCATGCACTGGAGAAGGAAATGGCAACCCATTCCAGTGTTCTTACCTGGAGAATCCCAGGGACGGGGAATCCTGGTCAGCTGCCGTCTATGGGGTCGCACAGAGTTGGACACGACTGAAGTGACTTAGCAGCAGCAGCAGCAAATATAAGTGCAACTTACTACAATAAGTGCTGCTGGTAGTGGTTTAGTTATTAAGTCATGTCCAAGTCTTGTGAAACCATGGACTATAGCCTGCCAGGCTCCTCTGTCTATTCTCCAGGCAAATACTGGAGTGTATTACCATTTCCTTCTCCAGGGGATCTTCCTAACCCAGGGATCAAACCTGAGTCTCCTGTGTTGCAGGCAGATTCTTTACCAACTGAGCTATGAGTGAAGCCCATTATAATAAGTATTCCATACCAACCCTGAACCAGGACCATTTATCATAATTCTTATGGAAAAACCCACATGTGGGAAGGAAAATAATGATCAAATTAGTGTGCCTTCCTTTGTGCCTTTTGGAAGTTATTCTCCTTCCCTTTCCTTAGTTCTAAAGAAAAGTATACTGTGTTTAATATATTTCTGACGTTTATACCAAAAGATCTTTTTTGTCATTATCTAGGATTAATGGGAATTCTCTCCCTATGGTCAACTGATGGGGTGTTTGCATTATTCTACTCCTAAAGGAATCCAGGTTCTTCACCTCAATGTGTGGTTTGGATAATAGGCAGGTGCTATAGGTTGCCTGAGATGTTGAATGAGGGTTTCTTCACCAAACTTGATCAGAATGCATTTCCATATATCATGCAAGATCTTAATTGGCTCTCTGAGCCAGAAGAAAACACTAGTGATAACTAGTCATTAATGCAGTTTCCATATGGTATCTAGTGCGGGCAGGAAAAAAAAAAAATGACAGTTGGTCTTTATCCTTCTAATCCTTGAGTTAGGAGCCATCCTGGCCAGGGTGGTCACTCCTCACCTATCCCCACAAATCATACACTCACAACACTGAAGGAAAGAGGAAACAGGGCAAGAATATTCACTCTTGTTTGTATCTTACAATAAGACTTTCTCCACTCCAGAGTCATGGATTCATTGCCTTTCATTCTGGGTTTCATCCAAAAAGAAATTTATTTTTTTCTTTAGCATTTGTATATTAGAAAGTGCATTATTGAAGTTTCTATACATTATTGAAATTTCTCCACCAAAAGAGACAACTGGTGTCTTAGATGTTGGTGCCTAAGGAAGAGATTAGCTCCAGAGTAAAAGAGTTTGGTGAAAGCAGATGCAGAAAAACTTGCAGAAACTTATGCATCCTATATCCCTCTCATTCTCTATTCTTTCAGTAGCTGTTAAAATGTGGACATTTTATGATTCCACACAGTTATGGAAAGATCCCTTGGAGAATGGAACAGCTACACACCCCAAAATTCTGGCCTGGAGAATTCCATGGACAGAGCTTGGCAGGCTATAGTCCATGAGGTCACAGAGTCAGATACTGTGACTTTCACTTTCACAAAATGTGGAGCAATGCTGTACATATTGAATAGTATGAGATGCTCATCTACTAATGATTTGTCTTCAATCAGTGATAGAATAAAGCATGTTCTGATTTGTGAACTAAGTTTTTCTTGTTGCAACTTAAAAGTTAAATCCAAAAATGTGTGCAAGTTTCAAAAATATTATGCTTGCTTTACAAAGAGTCTATGCATGATTGAAATCTGGACATGCACATAGGATAGAAAAGTTCTTGATTTAGGGTAAACTCAGAATGCTATTCTCCATCTATGTGTTTGAGTCCCCTTTGCAAGATTTTTGCAAGAACCCTTATATCCCATGTCTAGGGAGACTGTGTCATAGATGAATGTATTTCTGTTCAGTTCAGTTCAGTTCAGTTCAGTTCCGTTGCCCAGTCGTGTTCAACTCTTTGTGACCCCATGAATCGCAGCACGCCAGGCCTCCCTGTCCATCACCACCTCCCGGAGTTCACTCACTACTGCTCAATAGGTAAATTCTTAAGCTTCAATAACGTATTTTTGAACATATAAATGCTAAAGAAAAAAAGTAGATTTCTATCTGCATAGGATGATAGAAGAATTTTAAGCTTCTGTCAACACTAACTAATCGATATATAAATACTCTGGTCTCCTAAAAGTAATATGGCAATTGCAGATTCCTTAATTTTAGTGCTATTAATCTATTCTATGTATCTGTATATATTTGTATTTTCTACCTAGAATTTTTACCTAATGTGTATAACACTAAATATAGCCACAGCATAATTATTTTTAGCCAATTGACACTTCATCTTTTCTAAATTGAAAAGAGGTCATAGATGTTCATTTTATCTGTCTAGTTAGTTACAGCACTGATGCCTGAATATAAATCAGATTCATCTGTTGCAAATAAGGCAATAACAAGATTTTTCATGCTGCAGGCATATATTTATTATTTATTGGAAGTATTAAAAATGTGTCCCACCTAATTTTATCTGAGTAGATAGATAATAAAACATGAACATTTTCATAAAGTGAAAAATTAAAAAAAAAAAACCAGACTGTCTGATCTTCCTAAGCATGTGTGATGCAAGCTTCCATCCAAGATGCATCTATCTTTCATATGGAAAAACTACAAAACTTGCCTTATTTGGAGTTTGTGTGTAAAGGAAATCTAGGACAATATTTGGAATGCATGAACTAAGCTTCCTGCACTGACTACCAAAACAACTACCTAGAGAGGAGAAAGTTCTAGAGTAGTTTAAATTATCACTCTGTGTCAAGCAAAATGGTGGCAGAGAAGAGATGATTCCAGTTGCTATTACTAGCCAGATGCCTAATCCCCTAAACAGTTCTGATTCCATATGGAAGATGATGGGGGAAAAAAAAAACAAAAAATTCAGAATCAGAAGACATTCCAGCTTTATTCTTGAAGAGTCAGGTGATCTTATGTATAACACTTAATTCGTCCTGAACCTCAGGATGACCACTTCAGAACTAGGCAAAGATTCACATAGATGGTTGATCACAATCAGTGTTGTCATGCTGGGGAAAAAAAAAAATAATGAGATAAACAAGTTTTCCATATGTGCATGAAGGGCTGAGGAAATAATGATGGCCATTCAGTTCAGATCAGTTCAATCTGTTCAGTCATGTCCGACTCTTTGTGACCCATGGACTGCAGCACGCCAGGCCTCCTTGTCCATCACTAACTCCCGGAATTTACTCAAAATTGTGTCCACTGAGTTGGTGATGCCATCCAACCATCTCATCCTCCATCATCCCCTTCTCCCATCCTTGATCTTGCCCAGCATGAGGAACTTTTCAAATGAATCAGCTCTTCACATGAGGTGGCCAAAGTATTGGGGTTTCAGCTTCAATATCAGTCCTTCCAATGAATATTCAGGACTCATTTCCTTTAGGATGGACTGGTTGGATCTCTTTGCAGTCCAAGAGACTCTCAAGAGTCTTCTCCAACACCACAGTTAAAAAGTGTCAGTTCTTTGGGGCTCAGTTTCTTTATAGTCCAGCTCTCACATCCATACACGATTACTGGGAAAACTGTAGCCTTGACTAGATGGACATTTGTTGACAAACTAACGTCTCTGCTTTTTAATATGCTGTCTAAGTTTTAATATGCTGTCATAACTTTTCTTCCAAGGAGCAAGTGTATTTTAACTTCATGGCTGCAATCACCATCTGCAGTGATTTTGGAGCCCAGAAAAATAAAGTCATCCACTGTTTCCATTGTTTCCCCATCTGTTTGCCATGAAATGATGGGACCGGATGCCATGATCTTAGTTTTCTGAATGTTGAGCTTTAAGCCAACTTTTCCTCTCTCCTCTTTCACTTTCATCAAGAGGCTCTTTAGTTCTTTTTCACTTTCTGCCATAAGGGTGGAATCAGCCATAGGTATACATATATCCTCTCCCTTTTGAAACTCTCTCCCATCTACCTCCCCGTCCCACCCATCTAGGTTGACACAGAGCCCCTGTTTGAATTTCCTGAGACATACAGCAATTTCCCATTGGCTATGTATTTTATATATGATAATATAAATTTCCATATTATTCTTTCCATACATCTCACCCTCTCCTCACCTCTCCCCATGTCCATAAGCCTGTTCTCTATGTCTGTTTTTCCACTGTTGCCCTGTAAATAAATTCTTCAGTACCATTTTTCTAGATTCCATATATATGTGTTAGAATACAGTATGTAGGTTTCTCTTTCTGACTCACTTCACTTTGCATAATAGGTTCTAGGTTTATCCACCTCATTAGAACTGACTCAAATGTGTTCCTTTTTATGGCTGAGTAATATTCCATTGTGTATATATGCCACAACTTCTTTATCTATTCATCTGTCAATGGACATCTAAGTTGCTTCCATGTTCTAGCTATTGTAAATATTACTGCAATGAACAATGGGATACATGTGTCTCTTTCAATTTTGGTTTCCTCAGGGTATATGGCTAGGGGTGGAATTGCTGGGTCATATGGTGGTTTGATTCCTAGCTTTTTAAGAAATCTCCATAGCATCTTCCATAGTGCCTGCATTATTTACATTCCCATCAACAGTGCAAGAGTATTCTCTTTTCTCCACATCCTCTCCAGTATTTATGGTTATAGACATTTTGGTGAGGGCCATTCTGACCAGAATGAGGTGATATCTCATTGTAGTTTGATTTGCATTTCTCTAAAAGTGAGAAGTGTTGAGCATCTTTTCATGTGTTTGTTAGTCATCTGTATGTCTTATTTGGAGAAATATCTGTCTAGGTCTTTTTCCCACTTTTTGATTGGGTTGTTCATTTCCCAAAGTTTCAGTTGTTTGAGCTGCTTGTACAATTTGGAATCCATTGTCTGTTGTTTATTTTTCTATTTTCTCCTGTTCTGAGGGTTCCTTTTTCACCTTGCTTATGGTTTCCATTGCTGTGCAAAAGCTTTTAAGTTTAATCAGTTTTTTAATCAGTTTTTCACTTATTTACTTTTGTTTTTATTTCCATTCCTCTAGGTGGTGGGTCATAGAGATTCTTGTCTTATGTTGTAGAGTGTTCTGCCCATGCTTTCCTCTAAGAGTTTTATAGTTTCTGGTCTTGCATTTAGGCCTGTAATCCATTTTGAGTTTATCCTTGTGTACGGTGTTAAGAAGTGTTCTAATTTCATTCTTTTCCATGTAACTGTTCAGTTTTCCTGGCACCATTTATTAAAGAGCCCATTGTATATTTTTGTCCCGTTTGTCAAAATAAGGTACCTATAGGCGCATGGGTTTATTTCTGGGCTTTCTATCTTGTTCCACTGGTCAATATTTCTGTTTTTGTGCCAGTACCATACTGTCTTGATGACTGTAGCTTTGTAGTATAACCTGAAGTCAGGAAGCTTGATTCCTCCAGGTCCATTCTTCTTTCTCAAGACTGCTTTGGCTATTCAGGACCTTTTGGATTTTCATAAGAATTGTGGAACTTTTTGTTCCAGTTCTGTGAAAAATGTCATTGATTATTTGATAGGGATTGCATTAAATCTGTACTATAGTCATTTTCATAGTATTGATTCTTCCTACACAGAAACAGAATATCTCTCCATCTGTTTATGTCATCTTTGATTTCTTTCATTAGTGTCTTATACTTTTCTGTGTGCAGTTCTTTTATCTCCTTAAGTAAGTTTACTCAGATATTTAATTATTTTTGTTGCATGGTGAATGGGATTGATTCCTTAATTTCTCTTTCTGATTTTTCATTCTTATCATATAGAAATGCAGGTGATTTCTGTGTATTGATTTTGTATCCTGAAACTTTGCTAAATTCACTGATTAGCTCTAGTAATTTTCTGATACTATCTTTAGGGTTTTCTATGCACACTATCATGTCATCTGCAAAACAGTGAGAGCTTTACTTCTTTTCCAATCTGGATTCCTTTTATTCATTTTTCTTCTCTGATTGGTGTAGCTAGGACTTCCAGAACTATGTTGAGTAATAGTGGTGAAAGTGGACAGCCCTGTCTTGTTCCTGATCTTAGGAGGAATGTTTTCAGGTTTTTGTCAATGAGACTGAGGTTTGCTGTAGGCTTATCATACATGGCCCTTACTATGTTGAGGTAGGTTCTTTCTACACCCATTTGTTGAAGAGTTTACATCATAAATAGGTGCCAAATTTTGTGAAAGCCTTTTTCTGCATCTATTGAGATTATCATATGGTTTTTTTTTTTTTATCTTTCAACTTGTTAATATAGTATATCACATTGATTGATTTGTGTATATTGAAGAATCCTTGCATCCCTGAAATAAACCCATCTTGATAATGGTGTATGAACTTTTTGATGTGTTTCTGAATGCATTTTGTTAAAATTTTGTTGAGGATTTTTGCATCTATGTTCACCAGTGATATTGACCTGTAGTTTTCTTGTTTTGTCTTTGCCTGGTTCTGGTATCAGGATGATGGTAACATCATAGAATGAATTTGGAAGTGTTCCTTCCTCTGCAATTTTTTTGAAAGAGTTTTAGAAGTATAGGCATTGGCTTGTCTCTAAATAAAATATGGAATGCTTCACGAATTTGCGTGTCTGCTTTGTACAGCGGATGTGCTAATCATCTCTGTTTTGTTCCAATTTTAGTGTATGTACCACCGAAGCGAGCACTAGAGTATTGTTTAATTCTAAGGGAGTAAACAAAACCACCTCAAGGGGATTTGTACATGTACATTCTATACACATGTATATTCTTTTTTTTAATTTTTTTCACATGTATATTCTTATTAAAATAATTCCTTGTGTTTTTATTCCATAATATCCAAAGATTTTGCATAGTCATTATCTCAGCAGATCCTGGTAAGGGCTCTGTGAAATGGCTTAGCTGGTGATTATATCTCTGTGCCATGGAAAAGAGAAAGAAAGGCAAAGGCAAAATTTCCCAAAGAAAAGCAATTGCAAAAAATGCTCAAACTACTGCACAATTGCACTCATCTTACATGCTAGTGAAGTAATGTTCAAGATTCTCCAGGCCAGTGTTCAACAGTATGTGAACCGTGAACTTCCAGATGTTCAAGGTGGTTTTAGAAAAGGTCGAGGAACCAGAAATCAAGTTGCTAACATCTGCTGGATTATTGTAAAAACAAGTGAGTTCCAGAAAAACATCTATTTCTGCTTTATTGACTATGCCAAAGCCTTTGACTGTGTGGATCACAATAAATTGTGGAAAATTCTGAAAGAGAAGGAAATACCAGACCGCCTGACCTGCCTCTTGAGAAATCTATATGCAGGTCAGGAAGCAACAGTTAGAACTGGACATGGAACAACAGACTGGTTCCAAATAGGAGAAGGAGTACGTCAAGGCTGCATATTGTCAGCCTGCTTATTTCACTTATATGCAGAGTGCCTCATGAAAAACGGTGGACTGGATGATGCACAAGCTGGAATCAGGATTGATGGGAGAAATATCAATAATCTCAGATACGCAGATGACACCACCATTATGGCAGAAAGTGAAGAAGAAATAAAGAGCCTTGTGATGAAAGTGAAAGAGGAGAGTGAAAAAGTTGGCTTAAAACTCAACATTCAGAAAACTAAGATCATGGCATGTGATCCCATAACTTCATGACAAATAGATGGGGAAACAGGGGAAACAGTGACAGACTGAAATTTTGGGGGCTCGAAGATCACTGTGGATGGTGACTGCAGCCATGAAATTAGCAGAGCCTTGCACCTTGGATGAAAAGGTTTGACCAACCTAGACAGCATTTTAAAAAACAGAGACATGACTTTGCCAATAAAGGTCCGTTTAGTCAAGGGTATGGTTTTTCCAGTAGTCATGAATGGATGTGAGAGTTGGACTATAAAAAACAAACAAAAAACAAACAAACAAAAAAACACCTGAGTGTTGAAGAATTGATGCTTTTGAACTGTGGTGCTGGAGAAGACTCTTGAGAGTCCCTTGGACTGCAAGGAGATCCAATCAGTCCATCCTAATGGAAATTAGCCCTGAATATTCATTGGAAGGACTGATGCTTAAGCTGAAACTCCAATACTTTGGCCACCTGATGCAAAGAACTGACTCATTGGGAAGGACCCTGATGCTGGGAAATACTGAAGAGGATGGGAGAAGAAGAGGATGACAGAGGATAAGATGGTTCAATGGCATCACTGACTCAATGGACATGAGTTTGCACAAACTCTGGGAGTTGGTCATGGACAGGGAGGCCTGGTGTGCTGAAGTCCATGGGGTTGCAAACAGTCAGACACAATTGAACAACTGAACTGATGGAAGAGAGAAATGCAGCCTGTGATTAATGAACTGTGTCCACGATTGACACCACAACTGATTAAAGACCCTGACACTTACCTGGTGAGGTTTCTTACATTGCTCTTGCAACTATAATACTTTAATAAGAAATATTTAATATGGAATTGCTATGTAGGCATAAAATGAGTATCTTTAGAGAGCCTTCTATAACTGATATAGTCTGAACTTGTTATCTCCATCTGCATTAGTCATAATTTCAGTAGATTTTTGGCTACATATCTTCATACTTAAAAGTTCCAATATTCAAATAATGAGCCTCAAGCTTTTCTCATTTTCTAATCCAACTGTCAAATTTAAAATCTGATGAGAGTGGAATCTGTGATAGTGAAGGCATCATTCTGGCAGAAAGGATTCCATTTAGAGGCCTTGATAAATGTACTTTGCTTCCCTTTGTTTCCTCACTGTGGGAGTTCAATGTTTGAAATAAAGGAAGACTGAAAGAAAAAGAGAGAGAGAGGGAGAGATGGAGGATAGGAAAGAGAAAGGAAGCAATAAGTGATAAATATGATAAGTAAACATGAATCAAACCTGTAAATAAATATAGAATATAATTTGACTTTATATATATATATATATATATTTTACAGAAAGATACTTATTCACTAAGTTTGAATCAACTAAATTTGTTTTCAGTATATTCTTTCTACTAAAGAATTGAGTGCTAAACCCTACTAACAACTCCAAGAAGGCAACCAAGTCTCTACCTTATAATTCTCATCTACTGATATGTTGACACATGAACACATTTGTATTTGTATCTAGAATAAGAGACATAAAGAATGAAAATACAATTGATGCCCTAAAACCTAAAGAAATTAGCTTTGGAAAATATTTTTTATGACAATTACGATGAAGAAAATTAAAACAGAATCAAAATTACCAAAGATGAAAAAAACTCACCCTCTCTGCTGTTAGTTTTATTATGTTGAGTGATTATATTTACATATTCACTTCATTATGCAGTCTCCTTGTATCTTATACTTCGTACGCTGATTAAGCACATATTTTTGTTCTTAAATATCAACATTGAACAAACTTTATGTTCCTAAAGCTAAGAAAGTACATTTGGCTGCACATAATCCATTTTGAGGTCTTCCTAGGTGGTGCTAGTGGGAAAGAATAGGTTTCCCAATTCAGGAGACATGCGATGTGGGTTCAATTCCTGGTCTGGGAAGATCCTCTGGCAAAGAGCATGGCAACCCATCCCAGTATTCTTGCCTGGAGAATACCATGGACAGAGGAGCCTGGCAGTCTACATTCTATAGGATTGCAAAGAGGTGGACACAACTGTATCTCTTCTACCACAAGAGCATTTCTTTTTTCAAAGCTATTTTGTAATAGCTACAGAAATAATGCTTGCATGCTTAAATCACTCAGCCATATCTGATTCTTGCAACCCCATGGACGGTAGCCCACCAGGCTCCTGTCTTCATGGTATTCTCTCCAGGCAAGAATACTGGGATGGGTTGCCATTTCCTCCTCCAGAGGATCTTCTTGACCAAGGACAGAACCCAGGTCTCCAGTGTCTCCTGCATTGGCAGGTGGGTTCTTTACCACAATGCCACCTGGAAAGGCTCAGAGAAATAATATGCTGGGTTAAGTAAAAGCAAAAGAGAAACACTCCTGAGATTAGTGGCAGTATAGGTATAGGTGAAGGCTTGTTTGCACTGAAAACTAAAATATTTTCCATTTAGAAAATCTACCAACAGATATAGATTGGTATTTATCAGATATTTGTGTATGTATATTTTATGTCTAGGTATACTCTTCAATCGAGCAATTGTTTTTGTATGGAAACCTTGTAAAAATCATTTGAGAAAAGTTCAAATGAAAAGTAGAAGAAAGGAGGAAGGTGAGTGAGAAAGGACAAAGAGAAGGGAGGAGGTCAGGAGAAAGGGAGAGATGGAAAGTTCTCTTTTTAATTTTAAAGAAATTGAGAGTTGCTGAGGATATTCTATGCTTTCAATGATTTTTCTCAGAAAGCCCCAGAAGTATATTTTACTGGAAAGAAACTGGGGACCAGTTCAGTGTAACTATAGTGTTTTTCACACCAATATGTTTATAGCTGCACTTGCCCTTGGAAGAGATTTTCAAGTCATTAAAACCAGCCTTGTCCAATCACCTCCAATGACAGATCGTGGAGAGCTGTACACTGGGTTTCATTTAATATGTACCTGGGAGGAATGTTTTAGCTCATGAAAAAATGTCTTCCAAATAAACACCTCGTTGATTGATGTGACACATCCTAAAGCAGAAGGTTTTTTGAACTGGGAATATATGATAGAAGCTGAAAATATGGTATTACATAAAAAAAAATAACTCCTCCAGACAGTGTGAATGAAATAGCATTTTCAAAGCTATTTTAAAAATATTATATTTTGGAGGTGTTAGCAACTGTCTGGCCTAGAATTTAATTAACAGAAAAAGATTTGAAAAAAGTCCAAGACAAAGAATGTAGGTAATGTAAAAACATGCCTCTCAGGCCAAAAACTTTGGTGACAAATTGCCATGACTATGCTACAGGCATCATTCATACTAATGTCAATGATAGCTCTACAGACTGTAATTTCATAAGTATGCTGAGATATCTAATACAAACAGCCTGCCCAATTTGTCCTTTAAGCATCTATTCTGGTAAGTCCATTGAAATATTTTTTTAAATGGTGCTTTATAGGAAATTTATAATAAAAAGAAATTGTCAAATTGTGACTAGTGTATATAAATGAGGATCAACACATATTGCATATGGCTGATCTAGAGGTTTATCATTTATTAAGATTTATACAAAGTTTAATTTCAACTTATTTACTAATTTTAAATTGCTACTAATTTCAAATAGCTATTTCAAAGATCAAAATATGAAACTTAAATCTGGTCTTCAAAAGCATCTAAGAATTAAATCCTTGATGTAGACTTAAATCCAAAAATGTTAGGATTCCATCGTATAAACTAATTTAGATACAGAAGACTTTGGGACTCCTGTTTTTTCCTATAGGTCTTTTGAGTTGCAGATATACCAAGGGTCCGTAGCAGCAAGCTCATGACTGTCTTCTCATTTTAAACCATCCAATGGGACTTCATTATCATCAGCTGCCCCAATCTCGTGAAAGTGAAAGTGAAGTCGCTCAGTTGTGTCCGACTCTTTGCGACCCCATGGACTGTAGCCTACCAGGCACCTCCGTCCATGGGATTCTCCAGGCAAGAATACTCGAGTGGGTTGCCATTTCCTTTGCTTGTTACTGAACATGACACCTTGCAGTTTAAAACCAGCTGTTGAACATAGATTTAATTTTTTTTAATTAATAAATAAAGAAATATAGATCTAAAAAAACACACAGAAAACTGCTGTTGTAAATGTTTTCCTGTTTTCCTCTTAGCAATCCTTTGAGATGCATGAGTCTTCTAATCATCTGGTTTGAGGAAAACAAAAGCAAGGCATTTCCAATGCAGAAATGGCAGCTGAATTCAGATTTCCTGATGTTAACTTGTAGTCATTATTTACTTTGTCAAATTATTAGCACTTTTGAAGCTATTTGAGGATTTGAGACACACAGAGAAGACAAGGGAGGAGATTTTAAACAAGAAGGTATGCAGGCCACACTCGAAATAATGATTTAAGTGACCTCATTTCTAAAGTTAGTCCTGAGTGAATCATCTATCCACTATAATATTTAGAAATAATTTAAAGCATTTAATATTTCCCACTTTATTAGTGTACAGATATATTCACTTCATATAATAACTTATTATCTTTACTCATGGGTAGAGTGTGTTTATAGTTTATTATGGTTAAGATTGCCCTTGGAAATTGTATGGAAAATTGTTGCAATCAAATTATGTCTTAAGTTATTTTATTTTGATATATTTTAAATAGCTATAAAATTTCATTTCTGTTTGCCAATAAGGAACTTTCTATTAATTAAACTATATCATCACGATTAGATTTAAAAAGATATCTGAGAAATTATAGATGTCTATTGATCATATTAATATTTTTAATGTGTACTGAATTATTAATACCATTCATAAAAACTGGAAATGCCCAACTTTTAATTGAGTTATATTACAAAGTTTTGTATTAATCAGTTGCTTGGAATTCAATTTTTCTTTGAAAATTGTCAGAAATATTGGCTAGAATCTAAAGATATCCTTCTAGAGTCTCTTAAGTCACAATTCAGATGAAAGAAACAAAATAAATAATAACTGATAGAAAACTGTAATATTTATAAATTGAAATTAAGAGATTCATTCTAAACCTTGATGTGCATACACACATTTTTTTTTTTTTGGCCTTCAGGAATTGCACCACTGGTGACACATTAACTATAAGTACATATGTCACTTTTGTTCATTATTTGTGTTTTTTTAGTCTTTAATGTAACAAACTATTAATGCCAAATAATTTTATAATCTTCCAGAATTAAAACAGCAAAATTATATTGCAACATGTTTATTTAAGGTTAAGAATTCATTTGGTGTAGAAACTATTAAACATGTCATACAAAGGCTCATAACAGAGATTTATCCTAATTAAGAAGAGGGAAATAACTGAACCTCTAAGCTGTCATTTTGCTCAGCACAGTTTTAAGTATGTTAAGAATAAAAAGGTATCTGATCCAACTATAATTTTTCTCAAATTTTTAGATGCATATTTTTCATGTTCTAACATTTCTGAAGAAGAAGTTAATTTTAGAGGCAAGAATTGAGAGTACCTTTTTCTTCCTTCATGGTATATAAAATTATGACCCATCATATAACTACCTCAGATTTGATTAAATAAAATGTCCAAATTACCCATATTTGTTATATTTTTTTATTTTATAATCACAACTAATAATAAGAAGAGAATATACTGTTACAAATTAAAGAGTTTTTTTGCTTATTTAGCTGTACCACGCATGTGGGATGTGGCATGTGGGATCTTCAGTTGTGGCTTGTGGTTTCTGGGATCTAGTTTCCTGACCAGGGATTGAACCAGGGCCCCCTACTTTCAAAGCCACTGGACCACTAGAGAAATCCCTAGAGTATATTGTTGCCAATTAATAAGCATGTATCTCAACTCCTACTTACTTTTGGCTCAGAGATTTCATGACAAGCAAGCTTTAATGGGGACCCAAGTCATGATATTAGACCTGCAAGTGAGAAACCAGGGCTACAAACGCCCAATGTCTGACGTAGGGTGCAGCATGCTTGGGGCTGGTGCATGGGGATGACCCAGAGAGATGTTGTGGGGAGGGAGGTGGGAGGGGGGGTCTTGTTTGGGAACGCATGTAAGAATTAAAGATTTTAAAATTTAAAAAATAAAAAAACTAAAAAAAAAAGAATTAAAGATTTTAAAATTAAAAAAAAATAAAATAAAATAAATAAAAATAAAAAATAATAATAATAATAAAAAAAAGCAGACTGATTGGTGAGAAAAGGCTGGAGTGCCAGCTTCTATGTCAATGAGAAGAGAGAACAGAGAGAATTAAAAGTTTCATAGGTAAATTCTGAACAGGACACAGAAATGTAGAATTCAATCATAAATGGCGATTTCAACATCCATCTCTTTCGGGGAAAATTGCAGTGAGACTGCTAAAATTCTCTATTGTTCACCAATTATTCCTTCCAATTTCCTTTGAAAAAGTGAGTTAGGTAAGGACAAATTTAGAGAAGACTTGTACAGGCATTAGAGCAGATCTCTATTAATTCCTGAAATTATAGTTCTTACTATATCATTCTTGTACTTCAATGTGGATTTGCCCTAAACTAGAAAAAAAAAAAAAAAAAAACAAACAAAAACTCAAAAACTGACTAGGCTGAGGTGGGGTCCACATTCCTCTATTATTAAAAAATATACACTCAAGCTTCTTGTATTATCTGTTTCAAGGATTTAATTAAAGATGGCTTGTGAAGTGTAGTTTCTTGTTGATATATTTCATATGTCTTGTCCTTCAAGCTCCTTAAGATGTTGTCTATGTGTGTGCATGCTAAGTCACTTGAAGCATTTCCAACTCTTTGCAACCCTATAGACTGTAGCCCTCCAGACTCCTCTGTCCACAGGATACTCCAGGCAAGAATACTGGAGTGGGTTGCCATGCGTTCCTTTAGGGGATCTTCCTGATCCAGGGACTGAATCTGTAACTCTTATGTCACCTGCATTGGCAGGTGGATTTTACCACTTGTGCCACCTGGAAAGATCCAAGATACTGTTGTCTACATGCAGCATAAACTTGTCTTTTTTCCACTTATCAAAAACATATTCAGACTAGGAGTCAACTTAAGTAGAAATTGTAATAAATTCCCTTGAAATTTCTCTGAAATTTATGAGTGAGAAGAGGAAATACAAAATTAAACAAAAGATATTAAAATTTAGCTTCTAACTTTCACATTGCTGCCCAACTGGGTTAATCCAGTCCCAGCAATGTTTTTGTTGTTGTTGTTGTTCTTTCTCTCTGGCTGAAATCTAAGGTTCCAGACTATGGGTTAAGTGTTTGCTCTGACCATTTTTACAGAACTAAATATTGAGTATCATGTATGACTCCAGTTGTAAATTGATGTATTGCTATGGACTCATTAAAATATTTGGCATATCAGTATATAGGCTTTTTTCTTTTTCAGTTGTAGCTGGTTTGCAATACTATGTTAGTTTAAGGTGAACAGAAAAGTGATACATATATGTGTGTATATATATATATATAGTAATTTTTTCAGGTTATTTTCCATTTCAGGTTATTATAAAGTATTTCTAAGTCATTGTTATTTGTCTATTTTTATGTATAATATACTGTATCTGTTAATCTCATACTTCTAATTTGTCCATATCCTCTTCCCTCTCCTGTTTGTACCATGTTTGTTTTCTATGTCTTTGAGTCTATTTCTGTTCTCTATATAGATTCATTTGTATTATTTTGTAGATACCACATATAAGTGATATATACTTACATTTATCTGTCTGATTCACTTCATTAAGTATACTATTTTCTAGATATATCAGTGTTGCTGCAAATGGGAATATTTCATCATTCTATATGGCTGAATAATATTCCATGGTGGGTATGCATGTGTGTGTGTGTATGTGTGAATATATATCATTTATTAAGTTAATCATCTGTTGATTGGAATTTGGGTTGCTTCCAAGTCTTAGAAATTGTAAATAATATGAACATTAGTGTGCATGTGTCTTTTTCAAATTAGAGTTTTCCTTTTTTTTTCAGTTTACTGGATCATAGCAGGTGATGGCACCCCACTCCAGTACCCTTGCCTGGAAAATCCCATGGATGGGGGAGCCTGGTAGGCTGCAGTACATGGGATTGTGAAGAGTCGGACACGACTGAATGACTTCCATTTCACATTTCACTTTCATGCATTGGAGAAGGAAATGGCAACCCACTCCAGTGTTCTTGCCTGGAGAATCCCAGGAATGGGGAAGCCTGGTGGGCCGCTGTCTATGGGGTCACACAGAGTCAGACACGACTGAAGTGACTTAGCAGCAGCATAAGTATATTTTTAAATTTTTAAGGAAACACTATGCTGTTCTCCATAGTAACTGCAACTATTTGCATCCTTTCCAAAAGCATAGGCGGGATCCCTTTTCTCCACACCCTCTGCAGCATTCATTATTCATAGACATTTTAACACTGTTTGTTCTGACCTGTTTGAGGTGATATCTCATTGTAGTTTTGATTTGCCTTTCTCTTATAGACAACAATACTAAATGTCTTTTCACATGCATGTTAGTCATCTGTATGCCTTTGGGAAAGTATCTACTTAGGTTTTCTGCCCATTCATTCATTAAAAAAAAAATTGATAGTGCTATATGAGCTGTTTGTATAGTTTGTATTTAACCCCTTGTTGATTGCATCATTAGCAAATATTTTCTCCCATTAAAAAGTTGTCTTCTTGTTTTGTTGATGGTTTTCTTTGCTGGGCAAAAGCTTTTACATTTGATTAGGTCCCGTTTGATTATTTTGCTTTTCTTTCTTCTGTCTTGGATGACTAATCTAAGAAAACACTGCTAAAATTTGTGTCAGAGAATGTTTTTCCTGTATTCCCTTCCAGAAGTTTTATGGTGTCATGTCCTATATTTAAGTCTTTACACCATTTTCAGTTTAATTTTCTAATGATGTGAGGGAGTGTTCTAATTTTACTGATTTACATGTATCTCACAGCTTTTCCTGGAGACAGCAATGGCAATCCACTCCAGTACTCTTGCCTGGAAAATCCCATGTATGGAGGAGCCTGGTAGGCTGCAGTCCATGGGATCGTGAAGTCGGGCACAACTGAGCGACTTCATTTTACTTTTCACTTTCATGTATTGGAGAAGGAAGTGGCAGCCCACTCCAGTATTCTTGCCTGGAGAATGCCAGAGATGGGCAAGCCTGGTGGGCTGCTGTCTATGGGGTTGCACAGAGTCAGACATGACTGAAATGACTTAGCAGTAGCAGCACAGCTTTCCCAACATGCTTGTTGAAGAAACTGTCTTTTCTCCATTGCATAACTTGTAATCCTACAAATTAATTGCTTATACATGTATGACTATATTTTGTGTCTCTTTTTTCAATACCATTTTTCTCTATGTCTGTTTTTGTGTCAGTTTTATATTGTTTTGATTACTGTAGCTTTGTACAATAGTTTGAAGTCTGGGAGGGTTATGACTCCAGCTTTATTCTTTTTCCTCAGGATTGTTTTGGCAATTCTGAGACTTTTATGATTCCACATATATTTTAGGGTTCTTTTTTCTAGTTCTGTGAAAAATGTCATGTTGTTTTGATAGATATTGCATTAAATATGTAATCTTTAAATCATTAACTCTTTAATTGCATTAAATTTAGGTATATGTAATATGACAGTATTACAGTAGTAATTATTCCAATCTAAAAGCATGGGATACTTTTCTATTTCCTGGAATTATCTTCAATTTCCTTTATCATTTTTTTTTTTTAGTTTTTAGCATATAGATCTTTCTACTCCTTAGCAAAATTTGATATTTTATTTTATTTTTGTGCAATTTTATATGAGAATTTATTTTTCTTTATTCTGCTGGTATTTCACTATTCAGTTCAGTTCAGTTCAGTCGCTCAGTCATGTCCGACTCTTCGCGACCCCATGAATCACAGCACGCCAGACCTCCCTGTCCATCACCATCTCCCGGAGTTCACTCAGACTCATGTCCATCGAGTCCGTGATGCCATCCAGCCATCTCATCCTCTGTCGTACCCTTCTCCTCCTGCCCCCAATCCCTCTCAGCATCAGAGATTTTTCCAATGAGTCAACTCTTCGTATGAGGTGTCCAGAGTACTGGAGCTTCAGCTTTAGCATCATTCCTTCCAAAGAAATCCCAGGGTTGATCTCCTTCAGAATGGACTGGTTGGATCTCCTTGCAGTCCAAGGGACTCTCAAGAGTCTTCTCCAACACCACAGTTCAAAAGCATCAATACTTCAGTGCTCAGCCTTCTTCACAGTCCAACTCTCACATCCATACATGACCACAGGAAAAACCACAGCCTTGACTAGACAGACCTCAGTCGGCAAAGTAATGTCTCTGCTTTTGAATATACTATCTAGGTTGGTCATAACTTTTCTTCCAAGGAGAAAGCATCTTTTAATTTCATGGCTGCAGTCACCATCTGCAGTGATTTTGGAGCCCCCAAAAATAAAGTCTGACACTGTCTCTACTGTTTCCCCATCTATTTCCCATGAAGTGATGGGACCAGATGCCGTGATCTTCATTTTCTGAATGTTGAGCTTTAAGCCAACTTTTTCACTGTCCTCTTTCACTTTCATCAAGAGGCTTTTTAGCTCCTCTTCACTTTCTGCCATAAGCGTGGTGTCATCTGCATATCTGAGGTGTACAGAAATGCAACAGATTTTCATGTATTGATCTTGTATCTTGCCACACTGATGAATTCATGTATTAGTCCTAATAGTTTTTGTGTGGATACTTTATGATTCTCTACATAGAATACACTGTTATCTGCAAATAGCAACAGATTTAACATCTTTCTTTCTAATTTGGATAACTTTTATATCTTTCTGTTTTGTGATTGCTGTGACTAGGGCTACCAATACTATTTGAATAAAAGTGGTAAGGGTGGGCATCCTTGTCTTGTTCCAGGGACCAAACGAGTGTCTCTCACATTGCAGGCAAATTGTTTACTGTATGAGCTACCAGGGAAGCCTGGTGTATTTCTGCAGTATCAGTTGTTCTTTCCCCTTTTTCACAGCTTATCTTGTTTATTTGGGTCCTCTCTCTTTTCTTCCTGGTTAGCATGGCCAGAATTGTGCTATTTGTTTATCTTAAGAAACAACAACAAACTCTCTTTCATTTCTATTATTATTTCTGATCTCTTATCTCCTTTCTTCAATCAGTTCAGTTCAGTCGCTCAGTCATGTCTGACTTTGAGACCCCATGAATCGTAGCATGCCAGGCCTCCCTGTCCATAACCATCTCCTGGAATTCACTCAAACTCACGTCTCTCAAGTCGGTGATGCCATCCAGCCATCTCATCCTCTGTCATCCCCTTCTCCTCCTGCCCCCAATCCCTCCCAGCATCACAGTCTTTTCCAATGAGTCAACTCTTTGCATGAGGTGGCCAACGTACTGGAGTTTCAGCTTCAGCATCATTCCTTCCAAAGAACACCCAGGGCTGATCTCTTTTAGAATGGACTGGTTGGATCTCCTTGCAGTCCAAGGGACTCTCAAGGGTCTTTTCCAACACCCCAGTTCAAAAGCATCAATTATTCAGTGCTCAGCTTTCTTCACAGTCCAACTCTCACATCCATACATGACCACTGGAAAAACCATAGCCTTGACTAGATGGACCTTTGCTGGCAAAGTAATGTTTCTGCTTTTCAATATGCTATCTTGGTTGACCATAGCTTTTCTTCCATTTCCTTCCTTCTGTTGACTTTGGGTTTTGTTTGTTCTTTTCTTTCAAATTCTTTTAAGTGATTGTTTATTTGAGATTTATCTTATTTCTTGATGTAAGCTTGTATTGCTATAAACTTTCCTTCTGGAACTGATTTTCTGTATTTCATAGATTCTGTGATGTGTTTTCATTTTCATTTGTTTTTGTCATGAGATATTTCCTGATTGCTTCTTTGGTTTCAAAGTGGACCCATCATTTTATTATCATGCTTTTCTTTCTGTGGTTGATTTATAGTTTCATACCATTGTGGTCAGAAAAGATGCTTGGAATAACTTCTATCATAATTTGTTGATACTAGTTTGTGACTTTGCAGATCATCATATCCTAAACAGTACTTCATGTGCAACTGAAAATAATGTATATTATGAGGGGAATTTTTGCATGATGGCTTGTTAGATATAAATTCAGTATCACCTGTTGAATCACTGGGACAGTTTTCTCAAAAAATGGACATCTCTTGTTCATTGCATATGATGGCTTCAGTTGCAATATATCAGTTTAGTTCAGTTCAGCTGCTCAGTCATGTCTGACACTTTGCAGCCCCACGATCTGCAGCAAGCCAAGCTTCCTTGTCCATCACCAACTCCCAGAGTTTACTCAAACTCATGTCCATTGAATCAGTGATGCCATCCAACCATCTCATCCTCTGTCATCCCCTTCTCCTCCCACCTTCAGTCTTTCCCAGCATCAGGGTCTTTTCCAGTGAGTCAATTCTTTGCATCAGTTGGCCAAAGTATTGGAGTTTCAGCTTCAGCCTCACTCCTTCTGATGAATAGTCAGGTCTGATTTCCTTTAGCATGGAATGCTTAGATCTCCTTGCAGTCCAAGGGATTCTCAAGAGTTTTCTGCAACATCACAGTTCAAAAGCAACAATAATTTGGTGCTCAGTGTTCTTCATAGTCCAACTTTCACATTTAAACATGACTAATGGAAAAAGCATAACCATGACTAGATGGAGCTTTGTTGGCAAAGTAATGTCTGTTTTTAATATGCTGTCTAGGTTGGTCATAACTTTTCTTCCAATGAGCAAGAGTCCCTTAATTTCATGGCTGCCATCACCATCTGCAGTGATTTTGGAGCTCCCCCCAACCACTAAAAAAAATAAGAAAAGAAAAATAAAGTCTCTCACCATTTCCATTGCTTCCCCATCTATTTGCCATGAAGTGATGGGACCAGCTGCCATGATCTTAGTTTTCTGATGGATAGGGAAGCCTGGCATGCTGTAGTCCATGGGGTCACAAAGAGTCAGACACAACTGAGCAACTGAACTGAACTGAACAGCTTGTAAAGAACTATAATAAAAACAGTCAAACAGAACAAAAAGAAAATTTAAAATTCACAAAAAGAAGAAAAAATCTTTAAAATTTTTATTTTTTTCATTGATATTACCTTTACTTATATAAATTTATTTATTTTAATTGGAGGCTAATTACTTTACAATATTGTAGTGGTTTTGCCATATATTGACATGAATCTGCCACGGGTGTACATGTGTTCCCTATCCTGAATCCCTCTCCCACCTCCCTCCCCGTACCATCCTTTTGGGTCATCCCAGTGCACCAGCCCTGAGCACCCCATTTCATGCATTGAACCTGGACTGGCAATTTGTTTCACATATAATATACATGTTTCAATGTCATTCTCCCAAATCATCCCACCCTCGCCCTCCCCCACAGAGTCCAGAAGACTTTTCTATACATCTGTGTCTCTTTTGATGTCTCTCATATAGGGTTATCATTACCATCTTTCTAAATCCATATATATGCATTAATATACTGTATTGGTGTTTTTCTTTCTGGCTTACTTAATTCTGTATAATAGGCTCCAGTTTCATCCACCTCATTAGAATTGATTCAAATGTATTCTTTTGAAATAACCCATTGTGTATATGTACCACAGCTTTCTTATCCATTTGTCTGCTGATGGACATCTAGGTTGCTTCCACGTCCTGGCTATTATAAACAGTGATGAGATGAACATTGGGGTACATGTGTTTCTTTCAGTTATGGTTTCCTCAGTGTGTATTCCCAGTAGTGAGATTGCTGGGTCATATGGCAGTTCTATTTCCAGCTTTTTAAGGACCCTCCACACTGTTCTCCATAGTGGCTGTAGCAAGAAAAAAGAGAGGATAACTCCACAGCACCCTAAAACGCTAATGTGAAGGTTGAAAAATGTAGGCAGAATAAACAGCAAGAGAAGAAAGAAAAACGTTCTCAAGGTTTTCAATTGTCTTGGTTGTGCAGTTTGCCCCCATGGATGGGATTGGATTAGTGTCCTGTGATGTTTTCCTGGTTAGGGTTGGAATGTGCCTGTGTTCTGGTTGATGGAGCTGGATCTTGTCTCTCTGAAAGGCAGCACAGTGCCCAGTAGTAAGTTTGGGGGTGTGTATGGGTTCAGTATGACTTGGGACAGTCCTCCTGGCATTAGCTGTGTTACACACGTCTATTTCTGCAGTCACATAGAAGTGGCCTCCCAGCATATCCTCATTGCCACCAGCCTGCTACTTGCCCCTGGAATTTTTCCTAGAGCTTTTGTCCCCTGGGCTTAGCCTCTGTTATGCAGAGGTTTCAGTGCCCTGCAGAGATTTGTTTGTGCCTCTCTTTTGGCCCTCTGGGCCCGTCCTTTTTTCCATGTGGCTTTTGTGCACTTCTCTATATTCCCCGAGCCTTCTGTCTGGTGGGCACCAAAGCCTGTGAGCTGCTTATGGGCTGAGAAGTGCAACATTTTCTATATTCTGCCACCTAGGTCCCTGCTTTGCCTAGCTTTCTGAGATCCCTCAGCTCATCCTTGGTCCCACCTGTGTGGAAGCTTCTCAATACACAAGAAGTCTCTTCCTCTTTCACAACTTCCTCCCTTCCTCAAGGCAAAAGCTCCCATACTGAAATTCTCTGTCTGTTCTCTTTTCATATCTCCATCCCCTGTCCTACCTCACTCCAGGAAGCTTAGCCTGCGCCCCTCACCCTTCACTCCAGAAGCCTGGTGTCTTCTGCTGTTGCTTTTTAGCAGTTGTTCCATATCTTGATGAGTTTTTTACGTATTTATGGGGAGGCTGGCCATCTCCCTGTCTTACTCCTCTGCCATCTTCTTCTGCCTCTCAGCATTCCACATTTTAATCTATTTTTTTCAAAAGCAAACTAGTCCTCTTGGCAAATTTGATTATACCACAAACTAGGTTCCCTAAAACCTTGGGAAATAAATATTCTATTTACATTATTTAGAAAATATTCTATTTATTATTTAATAGATATTAAATTAATAATATGCATTTATTATTTAATTGTATATTAGTTATTTATTTAATAGAATATTAAAATGTTCTATTTAGAATGAATAGAATAAAATATAAGAGAATAAGTACATTTAGAAATTTATTCTCTTGTAGTTTTAGAGACTAGAAGTCTGAAATCAAGGATTCAGCAGGACTGTGCTCGCTCTAAGACTCTGGGTAGACTCCTTCCTTGCTGGTGGTGGCTGGTAGTCCTTGAATTGCAGCTGCACCATTTCTATCTCTTCTTCTGAGGATACATGGAATTCTCCCTGTGGATTCTCTTATAAACATATTGGATTATGCCCTACCCTAATGACCTCATCTTACCTTGATTACATATGCAAAGACTCTGTTTCCAAATAAGGTGACATTTATAGGATCCAGGAGTGAGATGTTCAACATTTTTAAGGGAACAAAATTCAACCTACAGCAACTGTTTTATGGAAGTGTTTTCTAAATCAGAAATTATTTATAATTTCTTATTAATAATTATATATAATTATTTAACTCAGATTCATTTATTATTTAAAAAGTCTGAAAGATACTTTATTTTGAATAAAGTGTCATCTTGAATTTAAGGGGGAGAAAGATAAGATTTTGATTCATTGAGGAAACTTTGATATTTGTGAGAGCTTTACTTAATTGAAAGGTCATGGTTGTAAAGTTCTTAATATAGTGAAACCTGTGCTTTGGTTATTTGTTCTGATTAACAGCGTTTCACTAGAACATATTAAAAATACATTCAGCAGGATTTTTCAAGGTTCTGGTTATCATCAACGCTGAGTTTTATGTTGCATATCCAGGACAAATTTTACAAAGCCTAGAATTTATGTAAACTGGCCAATGAGGAAGAAGCCCCCTAATGTGAAAGTAGGCTCCAAAACTGATTTACATGGATGAATACATTAATTTTACATTTTCTCTTTAAAAGCAGGGAAAAAAAAATTCCCTCAACAATCACTTCATAGAGAGAAGTGTTTATTGAGGTCAAATCCACACCAGTCTTCTCGTTATACCAAGTTCATGGAACTGGACACGCTGGGAATCAGATATTTTTTCTCATGTCCATTATCACTGATCCTTAGAATAATACCAGGCAAACTCTTACAGATCCAGGGTAAATCATAAGGCCATTGTAAATATATTAATATATTAGCAAGAATCCATGTGCTGGGTCACTTCAGTCGCGTCTGTCTCTGTGCCACCCCATGGACTGTAGCTCCACAGGCTTCTCTGTCAAAGGGCTTCTCCAGGCAAGAATATTGAAGTGGATTAGCATCCCCTTCTTCAGTAATAATCCATAACCTTTGCCAAAATTGCAAGCTAAAGTGTATACTTAGCTACTTATGAGCAAGCAATGACACTTGGGGACTTCATCATGTTTATGATGTTCACTCCCCACCACAGTCTCTTGAACACTTATGATTCCAGATTTTAGGTAAGGCTGAATTGTACTAGCGTTATGCATACAATTTTAATAGATTTCATTAATTTTAGCCCATGGACTGGAGTGTATTCATTTATTTTAATTTAAATCATGGTAGATTGTTATATAATTATAGAAAGCAACAGCAGTTCAAAGTTATGCTTTTTATTAAATAACTAAACAATAGATTTACCCTGAAGAAACCATTTGACATATTTTTGCTACAAGCTTTAAAGAATCATAGAAACCCTCATTTGAATGGAGCTTAAAAGTCTGCTCATGTAAATTTTCAGCCAGAGGTCCATAAAAGTTTAAATAAATTCAGTACTTTATTTCACTAGTAAGGTAAAAGTAATTCTTCTAGCAGTTAGGTGATGATCAGGGGACTAATTCAAATAAAAACCAACATTCAAGATTATATTATGACTTAAATTTTAAAACATATTGAACTTTACCAAATAATGACATGCAAGACAAATTACACAAAATCAAATTTTTCTAAATCATTTCATTCAGACCTATCGGATTCCAAAATGATTGAAAAACCAGTAAGTCACACACTCATGTGCTTTTATTAATTGTTTAATTTATAAATTCTGCTAATTACCTTCATTTGATGGTTTACCTAGTTGTGTAGTGTTACTTGCAACAACAAGTTTAAGTTACCTAATTTGGCTTAATTGTAGTAAAATTCCTAGTGGTCATAGGCTGTAGTAATATAATGGCAAGAATAATTATAATAACAATATGAATTTCATAGAGTGAAAGCATTTCATCTGAGTAGTATCTGCCTCATTAATTAACTTCAGCCTACTCATCTTGGAACCTCTTTCCTTCTTTAAACTGAAAGTGTTATTTATTCAATCATGTCCTACTGCTTGCGACCACATGGACTGTAACCTACCAGGGGATGGAATTCTCCAGGCAAAGGAAAGGGTACCCATTCCTTTCTCCAGGGGATCTAGATTGTCACAGAGGGCTGGATTAGGATTTCCTGCATCATACAGCAAATTCCCATTGACTATCTATTTTAAATATGGTAATGTATGTACATTTCAATGCTACTCTCTCAAATAATTCCACCTTCTTTTTCCCCCACTGTGTCTAAAAGTTGATTCTTTATGTCTGTGTCATTTTTGCTACTCTGCAAATGAGATCATCAGTACCATCTTTCTATATTCCATACTTATGTGTGTCTTAATATAGAATATTTGTTTTTCTCTTTGACTTACTTCACTCTGTATAATAGGCTCTATGTTCATCTTCTTTATCCATCCATCTGTCAATGGACATCTAGTTTGCTTCTATGTCCTAGCTATTTAAATAGTGCTGCAATGAACATTGAGGTACATGTATCCTTTTCAATTATGGTTTCCTCATGTTATATGCCCAGTAGTGGTATTGTTGGGTCATATGGTAGTTTTATTCCTGTTTTTTTTAAGAAATCTCTGTAGTGGCTGTATCAATTTGCATTTTGACCAACAGTGCAACAGCATTCCTTTTTCTCCACAACTTCTCCAGAATTTATTGTTTGTAGATTCTTTGATGATGCCCGTTCTGACCAGTGTGAGGTAATACCTCATTGTATTTGCATTTCTCTAGTAGTGAGCAATGTTGACTATCTTTTTATGTGTTCACTAGCCATCTGTATGTCTTCTTTAGAGAAATGTCTGTTGAGATCTTCTGTCTAACCTTTTCAATTAGGTTTTGGTTTTAAAAAAATTTACCCAAGTACATTTATATGCTCACATGATATTTGATGGTAGGCTTAACATATTTTACCAGAGATATAAATCCTATTGCAAGCTATGTTAGATTTTGAAGGGTTCTCAAAATCAAACAAGTGATGTACACAATTAACATAATATGATCATAACATATTTGTGAAAATATATAAGAATATATAAGAATATATGCATCAAAATGTGAATATATGTTAAAGGCAAGTACATTTAAAAATACATAAAAATGTTTATATCTCAACTCTCAAGCTCTGGTTTATTTTCAATATTTTTTATTTTTATTGTTTGTAAGGAGATCTTACCATATCACATATTTTTATTGTTTTCCAAAGCAGTAATTAATTTTATCATTTATCTTTTTATTGATAAGGATGATTTTACAAAATACATTGTGGATCTTTGTGATTTAACAGTTTTTAATTAGAATATGCAAACACCTTAGTCATTAATCTATAAACTAATTGATTGCTAAGCATTATTTTGCATTATTATGATGCTTTTCTATTAATTCTGCCACTACTGTTAATTTTGGGTAAGCTAACTAATATTTACAGATCTTTGTTTTCCCATGGGTTATTAGAAGATCAAATCAGATGATATGTAAAACTTATGGAAGGCCTGGCACTTAGTAAGTATTTTCTTTGGAGTTAGTATTTATTATTCATTTTTGAAAACCTATCATGTGCCAAGTACTATATCCACCGGTGGGAAGGCAAAGTGTGGAACTTGCTTAATTAGTGAACAGTTCATGGCCTAACAACAGGTAAGACACAAAAATCATATGGGTTATTTTAAATAATGCTGAAAGACTTGTTGTCTTGATGATTGAAAAGATCCAAGAGATCAAAAGTTTTCTGTGCAGAATTTTTTCAGACTAAATTTCTGTGTTCAATTACTGTAAGTGCAACTAAAAGTAAAGACATTTTAAAAGTTGAAATGAGGTAAGAGATTACAGGAATATGGAAAAAAATTCAGATTGTTATTTCATACATTTCCAGTTTTAAAATTAAATTAAAATTATATATTTTTTACTTTTAGTGATATGTGTGTGTTTGTGTGCAAAAACATGGATTGGAGCAACATACACATTTCTTTTATCCAAAAGAAATAAAGGAAGAAAATAGAAAATTAAACAAAATTTAGCCAATTTGACATGAAATTTTGGTTAAAGCAAGACAAGTGAAACTAGTCATTATGATTGTAAGGAAGGTAGCATTTCTGTCATTTGCGTGTTATTTGGTGGTATCAAAGAAGAAGCAAAAACTCATTTACACAGAATAATGAAAGATAAAAATGTTTATTTCCATATTCTAAGACAGGAAGATAAGAACTCTATTGATTCTTTAGAATAATACTTGAAGGATATAACACTATTTTTTCTCTATGGAAAAACACGAAAGCTGAGATATCTTAATTCAGGAGCTAGAAGGCTCAATGATATCAGAACTTGGAGTGAGAAATGTAGCCCATGCTGTGCATGAAGACACTTCAGTTTTAATCATGTGCTGAATTTAAACTTTCAAAGAAGTGAAAGGGACAGTTTTGTTACATTTCAGTATCAGAACTGATAGAAATATGAAAACAAGGAGTAGATGGAACAAATGATATTGAAGCCAAGTATCATGCAACTTGCTGGCTCTAGATGTCCTTCCCTCTGTACTCACAGAGAACTTTCATTCATTGCTCTTTAGATCATAATTTATAGTTTTACTCTATTCTCATTTATAGGTGATAAGTCACTCAGTCGTATCTGACTCTTTGTGACCTTATGGACTGTAGCCCAAAAGTCTCCTCTGTCCATGGGATTTTTCAGGCAAGAATACTGGAATTGGTTGCCATTTCTTCCTCCAAGAGATCTTCCTAACCCAGGAACCAAACCCGAGTCTTCCGCATCTCCTGTATTCGTGGGCAGATTCTTTAACACTGGACCACCTGGGAAAGTCCACTCTCATTTATAAGCGGCAGATTATTGTAGCTAATTCTCAAACGCTCCATGTGTTTTAGAATATTTTTGTTCTTTTGTCAATATTTTTCCATATTTTTACATTCTACTTAAACTTGTCATAAATAGTATCTATTTAATAATTTATCTAAACTGTTATGTTTATGAACACTAATATTCTTCTTAATATGAATTTTTGAATTCATGTTATAGATTTTCTCTTATGATATTTTATATAATTTATTTAAAGCACAAGTCTGTCTTTATAATACTTAAAAATATTCAATGACCAACACCTCAGGATTTCCTCCTTGATTTATACAGCTAAAATCCTAGCTACAATTTAAAAATTGCTGCAGTTATTTAAAAATATGAGAATATCAGACTAGGGTCTTGATGAGAATGTGTCACATTTGTCAGATAAGTTTTTTGAGGCTGATATTTTCTGGGCACAAATGTGTAACTTGACATTGGTTTGCAAAGCTTAATAATTTTTTTTTTGCAAATCATATTATTTCAGATATCAATAAAACATTGGCTTTAGGTTTCTTTATTGATGTGACATCAGCTCAGAAGAAAGCAGAGTTTGAAGGTCAATGTTTTCTTAAGATATTTTGCTGGTAGTTATTCTATTTACTGACTCAGACATTAGAATAGCTAAGTATTTCAGACTTATGTGCAGTAATATTCTTTTGCATGAAAAGTTGTCCAAATTTCTAGCTAACCAAATGTCAAAGAATATATTTGGGCAGTAAACTAATAGGGTATCAAGCTTCATTAAAAATTCTGGATGCAGTAATAGCTTTTCTTCAATTGTCACTGTCTTTAATGAGAAGGAGAAGAACAGATGCCATATTACTGTTCTGACTATTTGTTCTATTGGTTTATTCTGCCCGCTCTGCCACCAACCCCATAAAGGGTACAGAACACTTGTCTGGTTTTAGTACAGTTAGACTTCTGCAAATATGGTAAATGGGGACCAGTGCTTAATGTGAGACAATTGCTTCTCAGTTTACCTTTTTGTCCACAATGGAGTCTAGTAGCTGCCATTTAAATAAGAAATATATTCCAGAAATTGCTATCAAAAAGTTTTTATTTCAGTCTCAGAAATAGATGCAACATTTAAAAAATTAACTTAAACACACTTTATGCAAAATTTAATTAAATTTTATTTAATTTTCTACTTTTCTTTCCTTTATTCCTTTTAGAAAAGAGAAAATTTTAATGCTGCTTCATTCTATATAGATATCCTCAAAAGAGAAAAATATATATAATTTAATTAGAAAACAGCTTAAATGTCATTCTGGATATTTTTCACTTTTCTGGAATCTCTTACTTCATTTCAAATCCTAAGATGTCCCATTTTTCCTCTAGTTAGGGTTATAGTACCTGAAACATAAAAATTCAGGTTTAATTTATATTGAATGTAATCTTACAAAGAATACATTTCTCATTTTTCATTATTTTATCCTTAATGAACACATACTCCAAAGATTTGACTCTGGCAGTGGCTCCTTTAGTGACACTTTACCATTACATTTAGTAGAAAACAGATCATGTAACTGAGAGAAATCACGTTTGCCCTTTGGTCAGTACTTCTTTAGAAACATAATACTGAAGCTCCATTTCATTGTAATTACATTGACTTCTAGTTAATAAACAAGCAAACAAAAACTTGTTCAGTAGAACTATAACTAGAATTCTGGATATAATTTCACGTTTATAACAACATTATGTAAAATCTCAGTGGCATGTTTTATTTTAGAGTCCACTTGAATACTGTAAGTTCATATTAATGGATTGAGATATTTTCTGTATCTTTCTAGCAGGCAAGCATCAAAACTAGGTACTTAATGTGACTGTCCTCTGGAAAGAATTCTACCTTCAATTATTTAAGATAAATCAAGCTATACATAATTCTACCATTTACTTGATATATATATATATATATATATATATATATATATTCACATATATTTAAAATCATGAAGTAAATAAATTTGCCAGTGGAATATTCCTTCTCAAATAAGATGCACACAGAGTGATAATATGATGCCTACTGGGCATGCAGTTGCTTTATTTAAGTGACTAAATAGGAATATAATTTGTTTTTCAAATCTCCTCCTAATATGACCCTTGATTTAATATTGTTATCCAGTAAGAGTCTTCTGGCTAGGTTATTTATAGTAATTTCTGGTCTTATTCACAAAATAGAATATGTTTTGCAAAAAAAAAGTATTTATCAGGTATGCAGAGTCTTGCATCCTGAATATATGACATGACTTAGAAAAGATAGCAAAATTATATTAAATTATATATTTATATATAATTTATATAATATGTAATATATACATGCAAATTATATAAATATAAGTTATAATATAAAAATTATATTCATTTTAAAAGTTAGAACTGCTAGAATCTAGCTACTTTAGAACACAAAAGTGGAAAAACCAACTGGATCAAGCCAACTTTTGAGATTCAAATGAATCTCATCCACTTTTCCCCTTTGGTCAGTCAGTATGTTTCTGTTGTATAAATAAGTTCACATATATATTCTCTTTTTTTAAGTTCCACATATAAGCAATATCATAATGTTTTTTTTGTCTTTGACTTGCTTCACTTAGTATGATAATCTCCAGATTCATCCATGTTGCTGCAAATGTTATTATTTCATTCTTTTCTAATGGCTGAACAATATTCCATTCTATGTATGATAACATTTTCTTTATCTATTCATCTGTTAATGTCCATTTAGGTTTTTTCAATGACATGGCTATTTTAAACAGTGTTGCAATAAACTTTGGGGTGCATGTATTTTGAACTATGTTTTCTCTGGATACATGCCCGAGAGTTGGATTACTGAATCATATGGTACCTCTATTTGCAGTTTTATTTATTTTTTTTTATTGAAGGATAATTGCATAACAATTTTGTTGTTTTCTGTCAGAGATCAAACATGAATCAGCCATAGGTGTACATTTGTCCCCTCCCTCTTGAACCTCCCTTCCACTTCCCTAGCCATCCCACTCTTCTAGGTTGATACAGAGCCCCATTTGAGTTCCCTAAGACATATAGCAAATTCCCATTGGTTCTCTTTATTACATATGGTAATGTAAGTTTCCATTTTACTGTCTCCATAAATCTCATCCTCTCCTCTCCAACCCCCTTACCATAAATATGTTCTCTATGTCTGCTTCTCTATTGCTTCCCTGCAAATAAATTAATCATTCTCTAGATCCCATGCTGCTGCTGCTGCCAAGTTGCTTCAGTCATGTCCGACTTTGTGTGACCCCATAGACAGCAGCCCACTAGGCTCCCCAATCCCTGGGATTCTTCAGGCAAGAACAGTGGAGTGGGTTGCCATTTCCTTCTCCAATGCATGAAAGTGAAAAGTGAAAGTGAAGATGCTCAGTCGTGTCCGACTCTTCACGACCCCATGGACTGCAGCCTACCAGGCTCCTCCGTCCATGGGATTTTCCAGGCAAGAGTACTGGAGTGGGTTGCCATTGCCTTCTCCCTAGATCCCATATATATGTGTTATTACTGGATATATGTCTGTCTCTTTCTGACTTACTTCACTCTGTATAATAGGCGCTAGGTTCATCCTCCTCATTAAAACTGACTTAAATGTGTTCCTTCTTATGGCTGAGTAATAATGCCAAAGAATGCTCAAACTACCACACAATTGCACTCATCTCACATGCTAGTAAAGTAATACTCAAAATTCTCCAAACCAGGATTCAACAATACGTGAACTGTGAAATCCCAGATGTTCAAACTGGATTTGGAAAAGGCAGAGGAACCAGAGATCAAATTGTCAACATCCAGTTGATCAATGAAAAAGCAAGAGTTCCATAAAAACATCTATTTCTGCTTTATTGACTATGCCTTTGACTATGTGGATCAAAACAAACTCTGGGAAAGTCTTCAAGAGGTGGGAATACCAGAACACCTGACCTGCCTCTTGAAAAATCGGTATGCAGGTCAGGAAGCAACAGTTAGAACTGGACATGGAACAGCAGTCTGGTTCCACATAGGAAAAGGAGTACATCAAGGCTGTGTATTGTCACCCTCTTTATTTAACTTATATGCAGAGTACATCATGGAAACTCTGGACTGTATAAAGCACAAGCTAGAATCAAGATTGCCAGGAGAAATATCAATAACCTCATATATGCAGATGACACCACCCTTATGCCAGAAAATAAAAAAGAACTAAAGAGTCTCTTGATGAAAGTGAAAGAGGAGAGTGAAAAAGTTGGCTTGAAGCTCAACATACTGAAAGCAAAGGTCATGGCATCTGGTCCCATCACTTCATGGTAAATGGATGGGGAAACAGTGGAAACAGTGGTAGACTATTTTGGGGGACTCCAAAATCACTGCAGATGGTGACTGCAGCCATGAAATTAAAAGATGTTCACTCTTTTGAAGAAAAGTTATAACCATCCCAGACACCATGTTCAAAAGTGGAGATATTACTTTGTCAACAAAGGTCCATCTACTCAAAGCTATGGTTTTACCAGTGGTCATGTGTGGATGTGAGAGTTGGACTGTGAGGAAAGCTGAGAGCTGAAGAATTGATGCTTTTGAACTGTGGTGTTGGAGAAGTCTCTTGAGAGTCCCTTGGACTGCAAGAAGGTCCAACCAGTCCATCCTAAAGGAGATCAGTCCTGGCTGTTCTTTGGAAGGAATGATGCTAAATCTGAAACTCCAGTACTTTGGCCACCTAATGTGAAGAGCTGACTCATTGGAAAAGGCCCTGATGCTGGGAGGGATTCGGGGGAGGAGGAGAAGGGGATGATGGAGGATGAGATGGCTGGATGGCATCACTGACTTAGTGGACATGAGTTTGAGTGAACCCCGGGAGTTGGTGATGGACAGGGAGGCCTAGTGTGCTGCAATTCATGGGGTCACAAAGAGTCGGGCACGACTGAGTGACTGAACTGAACTGATCATCCTCAAGAAATGTCCTGGCATAACAAACAAGATGTGAAATTATTAAATAGATACCCTCCTATAGACAAATACTCAACACAAAGGAAATCAGCACATGCACCCAGGAAGTCCTCACAAGCAGTGTATGTCCTATGGAAACACAGAATCTGGGACCTCTTGATATTTGGATATCCTTGAAAACAGTCTGAATCAGGAGGCAGGGCCATAGTCACAGATGTTTAGAAGTAGGAGTGCTGTCCAAAGCGGTATGCTGTTCATCTGAATAGGACTTGAATCACAAAAATATGAACTTAACTTCATAATCATTCTCTTGTAAACAATTTATGTGAAGATTAATCAGGGATCAAGAACTGTCTCTTACCTCAAAGGATAAAGAACTTAGAGAGACTAGGACAAGTCCAATCAGCATAAGTAAAATTGCAAACTTAAGCTAAAGATGCTAAAAATGCCATTTTGCAGTGATTCGTATAGGTATATTATAAAGGAAATCTTATTAGAGATGTGTTATTTACTGGCATATATGTAACTTAGGTACACATATGTTTTGATTAATGCACATAGCTTACTACTTTATAACTTCTATGTACAATAATCAATACTCGTAAATAATATTTCATAAAACTACTGAGCCGCAATGGTGTCATAAAGTGTTCAAAGTATGAGATGGAATAGAGGGATGAATTAAATTAAGATTGCATACTAAAAGCATCTTTATTGCCCATCCAGCTATTTTTTTTCCTTTTAAACTGTATATTAGTACATTCCATGCCTGAATGGAGAAATAGAGTCATACTATTATTGATGAATATTTTGAATTCATACGTCAAGAGATTTATTTGAGAAGCTAATTCAGTTCAGTTCAGCCACTCAGTTGTGTCCAACTCTTTGCGACCGCATGGACTATAGCACGCCAGGCTGCCCTGTCCATAACCAACTCCCGGAGCTTGCTCAAACTCATGTCCATTGAGTCAGTGATACCATCCAACCATCTAATCCTTGTTGTTCCCTTCTTCTCCTGCCTTTAATCTCTCCCAGCATCAGGGTCTTTACTAGTGAGTCAGCTTTTCACTTCAGGTGGCCAAAGTATCGGAGATTCAGCTTCAGCATCAGTTTTTCCAATTAATATTCAGGACAATTTCCTTTAGGACTGACTGGTTTGATCTCCTTGCAATCCAAGGGATTTTCAATAGTCTTCTCCAACACCACACTTAAAAAGCATCAATTCTTCGCTGTTCAGCTTTCTTTATAGTCCAATTCTCACAGGCATACACGACTACTGGGAAAACCATAACTTTGACTATATGGGCGTTTGCTGGAAAATTAATGTCTCTGCTTTTTAATGTTTTCAAGGTTTGTCATAGCTTTTCTTCCAAGGATGCAATGATCTTCGTTTTTTGAATGTTGAGTTTTAAGCCAGCTTTTTCACTTTCCTCTTTCACTTTCCTCAAGAGGCTGCTTAGCTCCTCTTCATTTTCAGCTTTAATGTGGTATCATCTATGTATCTGAGGTTATTGATATTTTTCCCCAGCAATCTTGATTCCAGCTTGTGCTTCATCCAGTACAGCATTTCACTGATGTACTCTTCATATAAGTGAAATAAGCAAGATGACAATATACAGTCATGACATACTCTTTTCCCAATTTGGAACCAGTCCATTGTTCCATGTCCAGGAGGGGACTAATGGAAAGATAATCGATCAAAAATGACTTTGTGATTATGCACTTTAAAAAATGTTTGATTTCATGTTAGAAATTATAAGTCCTTACTTTCACCAAGGTGTTTTAATGATAGTAATCCCTCTTGGTTATTTTATTTAATATATAAATTGTTCACAAAATCACAAACTGAAAAAGTCTTAGTAAGCTTAAAAATCTGTAACTTTATTTTTTCCTAAGATTAGAGCAGTACGAATCTGCATGGAAAAGCCATCAAGACGTTCAAAATGATAAAAAGAAAGAAATTAAAAAGACACTTCTATAGCTTTTTCGTGCCTCCTCATATATCTGACCAAATATTTAATACTTTATTCATATATATTTATATTTATATATAATGCCTTGGAAAAGATACTTTGGAAACAAAATACTACAGTGTAAAAAGTTACTGCATCATAATTTATAATTGATGCTGCAAAGCCTTGAAAGAATATCAAGCCTCACAGTAGACATTTAACTGACTATAGTGTTCTTTGAGTAAACTAACCATAATTAATAATTCTTTTCTAAAAATGTCAAATGACTAAAGAAGTTTCCCTGGTACAAAGTATAATCTCATATATTCTTTGGTGTTTTGCCAATAATAGCATAGATTAAGCACTTTTATGGCCAAAAAATAAAGATAATGTAATTCACATTGTATAATGCTCTTTGTTCCTGCATCTGCATATTTCTACCCATATGCAGAATGAGCTGTGAACATAGGCTGGTAATAGTGCCATAGGGATGCATTACAATGACCACTGCAGAAGATGACATCAGCATCATGGCAACGTAAGACATTCTTTCTTTGTAGCCCACCTTTTAACAACAAACTAGATATCCAGCCAAAACATAGATGTTCACCTTTGTGTGTTTTGTGGTATCTAACACCATACTATGCCAAGGAACCTGGGAGAAGTCTCACCTAACTATGCATTCAGTAATAAGCAGTCAGACTTCAGTACAAGATGTAGAACCAGGGGAGACAATGAACATGCCCAGAGCATTTTCACCTAGGTTGAGAGAAGACATGGAGAGTGCTTACTTGGGCAGATTCCCACACATAGTGTAAAATTTTCAGAAATTCAACCTTTCCCAGGAGAGATTTCAGCACATCTCTGGAGGAAAGAAAATGTGAGTTTGGTCACAGTAGAGGCAGTAGGAAGAGAAACTTACCAGTGCTGCCCCTGTCCAAGGAAACATTACATAGGGATTTGGCTCCTGCTGACTGTAGTCAGTGGGACATCCACCCATGAACCTCTGGGAATACCAGAGCTGAGACCTCCCCACTGGGTCCACAGGACTGTGGGCAAGCTTCAGAGGGTTAAGCACACAATTCCTCTTACTTTGCTGCTGGCTAAATTACTGAGCATTCAGTTACTGTATGCTCCTGAGTGCAACAGCAAAAGATCTCCTATGGGCAGAGAATGCACTCAGAAACAGACCAGGATCTGTGGGCAAGGGAGAAACTACAAACCCACCACTTTATGGGTTTGCACCACTTTATGAAACAAAAAAGAGGTTTCCAGTAGCTTGCCTGGTCAATGAGAGAAGACATTAAAGCTTAAGGATCCTGCTAAACGATCCACATTCAGTGGAACTGGTGTACCGACTCCACATATATAGCAGTAAAATCCTTCATAATAAAAACACCACCCGATAGAATACCACATCTAAAGGCAACAAGCAAAGATTTAAGGGTGCCAGCTACTTCAAATGTGAACGTAGCAGCATAAAACGGTAAAGAATGTTTAAAATTAAGGAACCATGCTGTCATAAAGAGAAAATAATAATTCTCCAATAACTGGACTCAAAGATGCAAACTTTGTGATGTCACTGAAAGAACTCAAAATAATTGTTTTGAAAAAAATGAGCTATGAGAAGACTTATAAAGACAATTCAATGAAATTTACTAAATCTTGGGAAAAATACCTGATTGAAATGAATTTTTACTCGAAAAAGATAAAAATCTTAATGGAAACCAAAGAGTCTGGAGCTGAAGGACTCAATGAATCAAGTGAAATATGCAATAAACAACAGCTGCAATAGAGGAGAGCAAATGGTAAAAAATAAAGAATAAGTGAGCTAGAGGAAGGAATTTTGAAATAATCTAGTTGGAAGTAAACAAAGAAAAAATAATGGAAAAGAGTAAAGACAGCCTATGTAATCTATGGAATTTCATCAAAATTAAAAACATTAGAATAATTGCTATTTCAGAAAGAGAAGTGGCAGAAAAGGGAACAGAAATTTTATTTAAAGAAATTGTACCTGTTAAACTTCTAAACCTGGGAAGGGGTTAAGACATTCTAATTTACAAAGTTAATAGATCATCCTATTATCACAGTGCAAAAAGACTTTTCCAAGACACATTATAATAAAGCTGTCAAATATCAGTAGAAATGAACATAACATTTTAAAGCAAACATACTCTAATAAAAATTAATTTAAAAAGTCAAGAATAAATATAAAATTCTAAAATAAGAGAATGTAACCTAGAAAGGAGCCCCATTAGGCTATCAGCAGATTTCTTACCAGAAACCCTACAGGTCTATCGAAAGAGAAAAAACACATTCAAAGTACATAAATAAAGAAAAAAAATTGCCAGCCAAGAACACACTATTTTTCTAAATTAACCTTCAAATGTGAAGGAGAAATAAAGCCTTGTCTAAACAAGAAAAGCTGAGGAAGTTTCACTAGATGTTCAAGCAAGACATGCTAAAAATTGTTCTTCAAGTTTAACAATCAAAAGATGCTAATAAGCAACATGAAAATATAGGAAAGTTTACAACACACAGATAAATATTCAGTCACATGTATAAAACTCTAAATCTGTAATACAGTGGTTTCTTTATAGTATAAGATCAAAGGAAAACAGTACTATATGTTATTATAGCTACAGTAATGTGTTAATGAATATACAATATAAAAGACGTAAATGATGACATCAGAAAATTTGAAAAGGACAAAGTAAAAGAGTGCAAAGGGTGAAGCCGTGTCTTTGTGTGTGTTTGTGTAAAGGCAAGCTTTATTTCAAAACAACTTGGAGCAATCAGGGGGTCCTCAACCACAACCTAGTAGGAGAGATTACAGTTACATGTACAGTTGAGAGACTCTCAGTAGGGAGGCTTGCCCAATATTTGCTCAGTTTCCTCTTCAGGTTGAAACTATAAAGGTAAGCTTGAAGATGCCCATGATGTCTTTGTATTCAGACACACTTGTTTCAGGAAGGAAGACATTGAGAGTCAACTTAATTGAGAGAATCAGCTTAACTGCTAAAATAAATATTTCATTGAGAATACAGTTAATAGCTTTCTCACACTTTCACATTTTTAAAGGAGGCACAGAAGTTCGATTCACATTCTAAGCCATTGAGTTAGTAAAGATTTTGTCTCCATTTCATAGGAAATAGATTACATTCAATTATACTTCACAACAACTAACTGGAAAATACCATTGCTAACTGGTATATACCAACAGCTAACTGGAATATACCATTGTTTTTGAAGCACTGGCTGGGTTGACATCTGTGATAGTAACCAAGTAACTGAGGTTTCTGTGTAACAAGCGCTGGTGCTGGGTGCAGTCATTCGACCCACCTTTGTTCTGATGTTCCATGATACAGGGGATCAGCTAGTCATTCTCCTCCAGGAGCTGCTGGATTATTTGCTGAGTAACATCAACCTTATCTCTCAGCCAGTCCAGTACAAACATCATTGACATCTCCAGAAGCCAGATTGGCAACCAGCTTCAGCCCCTGCAAACCAGCAAGCATCTGCTGCTGCTGCTGCTGCAGTTGCTTCAGTCGTGTCCAACGCTGTGCAACCCCATTGACAGCAGCCCACTAGGCTCCTCTGTTCCTGGGATTCTCCAGGCAAGAATACTAGAGTGGGTTGCCATTTCCTTCTCCAATGCATGAAAGTGAAAAGTGGAAGTGAAGTAACTCAGTCATGCCCGACTCTTAGTGACCCCATGGACTGCAGCCTACCAGGCTCCTCCGTCCATGGGATTTTCCAGGCAAGAGTACTGGAGTGGGTTGCCAGACCCAATTTTCCCCATAGCCAGTCCTCTGAAGGGGAAGGTTGCACAAGCCTTTAGACTTCATGCGTCAGAGGGCAGACTAACTGAAAACCACAGTCTCAGAAAGCTAACCAAAATTATCATATGGAGCACAGTCTTCTGTAACTCGATGAAACTATGAGTCATGCTGTGTAAGGCCACCAGAGATGGACAGGTCTTTGTTGGAGAGTTCTGGCAAAACGTGGTCCACTAGAAAAGGGATTGGGAAACTACTTCAGCTTCTTGCCTGGAGAACTCCAGTAAATTATGAAAAGGCAAAAAGATATGACACTGAAAGATGAAACCCCCAGGACTGTAGGTGTCCAGTATGCCACTGGAGAAGAACAGAGAAAAGGCCTTAGGAAACATTATTATGAGCAAAGCTAGTGGAGGTGATGGAATTGCAGCAGAGCTATTTCTAATCCTAAAAGATGATGCTTTAAAGGAGTGCACTCAATATACCAGCAAATTTGGAAAACTCAGAAGTGGCTACAGGGCTGGAAAAGGTTAGTTTTTATTCCAATCCCAAAGAAGGGGAGTATCATTAATGTTCAAACTGCTGCATGATTGCACTCATTTCACATGCTAATAAGGTAATGCTCAACATCCTTCAACATAGGCTTCAACAGTTTGTGAACTGAGAGCTTCCAGAGGTAAAAGCTGGATTTAGAAAAGGCAGATAAACCAGAGATCAAATTGCCAACATCCATTGGATTACTAAAAAAGCAAGGGAATTCCAGGAAAAAAAAATCTACTTCTGCTTTACTGACCACAACAAAAATTCTGACTATGTGGATCACAACAAAGGATGGAAAATTCTTAAACAAATGGGAATAAAATACCAACTCATCTGCCTCTTGAGAAACCTATATGCAGATCAAGAAGCAATAATTAGAACTAGACATGGAACAAGGGACTGGTTCAAAATTGGAAAAAGAGTATACCAAGGCTGTATATTGTTGCCCTGCTTTTTAAAATTTTATGCAGAGTACATCATGCAAAATGCCAGGCTGGATACATCACAAGCTAGAAACAAGATTGCCAGGAGAAATAACAATAACCTCAGATATGCAGATGACACCACCATAATGACAGAAAATGAAGAGGAACTTAAGAGCCTCTTGATGAAGTTGAAAGAGGAGAGTGAGAAAGCTGGCTTAAAACTCAATGGTCAAAAAAGACAACACGGAAATACAAAGAATCATAAGAGAATATTATGAGCAGTTATATACTAACAAAATGGATAAGCTAAAGGAAATAGACAGATTCCTAGAAAATGTTAACTTTCCAAGATTGAACCAGGGAAAATAGAAATTATCAACAAACCAATTACATTAATATCAAAACTATGATCAAAAATCTCCCCCAAAACAAAAACCCAGGCCTAGATAGCTTCACAGGTGAATTATATCAAACATTTAGAGAAAAGCTAATGTTTATTTTTCTGAAACTCTTCCAAAAATTTGCAGAGGAAGTAACACCATTCTATGAGGCCACCATCACCCTGATACCCAAACCAGGTAAGGATAAAACAAGAAAACTGTAAGCCAATATAATTGATTAACATAGATGCAAAAATATTCAACAAAATTCTAGCAAACAGAATTCAACAGCACATTGGAAAGCTCATACATCATGATCAAGTTGGGTTTATTCCAGGGAAACAAGGATTCTTCAATATACGCAAATCAATGTGCTACACCATATTAACAGATTGAAAAATTTGTTAAAATAAAAACCACATGATCATCTCAGTAGATTCAGGAAAAGCCTTTGCTAAAATTCAACAACTACTTATGATTCAAACTCTTCAAAAAATGGGCATAGAAGGAACTTACCTCAACACAGTAAAGTCCATATATGACATACCCACATTATTCTCAATGGTGAAAAACTGAAAGCATTTCCTCTAAGATCAGGATCAAAACAAAGGCACCCACTTTCATCACTATTATTCAACATAGGTATGAAGATATAGGTATGGAAGATATAGGTATGGCAATTAGAGAAGAAAAAGGAATAAATGTAACCTTGATCAGAAAAGAAGAAGTGAAGTTCTCACTGTTTGCAGATGACATGATACTATACATAGAAAAGCCAAAATGAAACTATCAGAAAATTAAGAGATAATCAGTGAATTTAGCAAAGTCATGGGATACAAAATCAATACACAGAAATCACTTGTATTCTTATATAATAACAATAAAAAATCAGAAAGAAAAATTAAGGAATCAATCCCATTCACCATTGAAACAAAAAGAATAAAAGATCTAGGCATAAACCTACCTCAGGAGATAAAGAACTGTATATGGAAAACTATAAGACACTGATGAAAGAAATCAAAGATGACACAAACAGAGGGAGAGATATTCGATGTTCTTGGGTAGAAATAATCAATATTGTAAAAATGACTGTACTATAAAATGCAGTCAACAGATTAAATGCAATACCTATCAAAATACAAATGTCGTTTTTCACAGAACAAAAATATTCACAATTTATATAGAAACACAAAAGACCCCAAATAGCCAAAGCAGTCTTAAGAAAGAAGAATGGAGCTGGAAGAATCAACCTTTCTAACTTCAGACTATACTACAAAGCTACAGTCATCAAGACAGTATGGTACTGGCACAAAACAGAAATATAGACCAATGAAATAAAATAGAGAGCCCAGAGAGAAATCCGCACACCTATGGTTGCCACATTTATGACAAAGGAGACAAGAATATTGTATGGGGCAAAGATAGGCAAGTCTTTTCAATAGGTGGGGCTGGGAAAATTGGACAGCTACATGAAAAAGAATGAATTTAGAACACTTCATAATGCCTTACACAAATATAAACTCAAAATGGATTAAAGACCTAACTGTAAGACCAATAAATATAAAACTCTTAGAGGAAAACATAAGCAGAACACTCGATGACATAAATCAAAACAAGATCCTCTATGACTCACCTCCCAGAGTAATGGAAATAAAAATAAACAAGCAGACCTAATTAAAATCTTTTGCACACCAAAGGAAACTATAAACAAGTTGAAAAGACAACCCTCAGAAAGCTAGAACATAATAACAAAGGGAATAACTGACAAATAATTAATTTCCAAAATATACAAGCAGCTCATACAAGTCAATCCCAGAAAAGCAAACAACCCAATCAAAAAGTGGGAAAAAGACCTAAACGGGCATTTTTCCCAACCAGACATACAGATGGCTAACAAGCACATGAAAAGTTGCTCAACATTGCTCAGTACTGGAGAAATGCAAATCAAAACTACAATGAGATACCACCTCACATCAGTCACAATGGCCATCATTAAAAAGTCTCAAAGAATAAATGCTGGAAAGGGTATGGAAAAGGGGGAACACTCTTGCATTGCTGGTGGGAATGTAACTGATATAGCTACTATGGAAGACAGTATGGAGATTCCCTTAAAAATAAAAAAAAGGAATAAAACCACCATATGACTCAGCAATCTCACTCCTAGGCATATACTCCAAGGAAAGAAAAATTTAAAAAGACACATATAGCCCAATGTTCATTGCAACACTATTTACAATAGCTAGAACATTGGAAGCAACCTAGATGTCCATTGACAGATGAATGAATAAAGAAGCTGCGTTATATATATACAATGGAATACTGCTCAGCTATAAAAAGGAACACGTTTAAATCAGTTCTAATGAAGTGGATGAACATAGAGCCTATTATACAGAGTGAAGTAAGAGAAAGAGAAATTCAGAAAGAGAAATATAAATATTGAATACTAATGCATATATATGAAATCTAGAAAGATGGTACTGATGAATTTATTTTTAGGGAAGCAATGGAGAAACAAACATACAGAACAGACTTATTGACACGGGGGAGGGGTGGAGGGAGAGGGTGAGCTGTCTAGAGAGAATCACATGGAAATTTACACTACCATATGTAAAATAGATAGCCAATAGGAATTTGCTGTATGACTCCAGGAACTCAAACACAGGCTCTATAACAATCTAGAAGAGTGAGGGAGGGAAATTGGAGTGGGGGGACATGGGTGTACCTATGGCTGATTCTTGCTGATATTGTACAGAAAACAACAGAATTCTCTAAAGCAATTATCCTTCAATTAAAAACTAAATTAATTAAATGAAGAACCTGGATGGAGGGGACTAAGATCATGGCAGCAAGTCTCATCACTTCATGGCAAAAGGGTGGAGAAAAAAAGGAAACATTAACACACTTTATTTTCTTGGACTCCAAAATAACTGAAAATGGCAAGTGAGGCCATGAAATTAAAAGATGCTTGTTCTTTGGAAGCGAAGTTATAGCAAATCTAGACAGCATAGTAAAAGATAGAAACATCACTTTGCTGACCATAGTCCACATAGCCAAAACAATGGGTCACCAATAGTCATGTACAGATGTGAGATTTGGACTACAGAGAAGGCTGAGTACCAAAGAATGTATCCTTTTGAACTGTGGTGTTGTAAAAGTCTCTTGAAATTTCCTTGAACTCAAGGAGATCAAACCAGTCAATCTTAAAAGAAATCAACCATGAATATTCTTTGTAAGGGCTGATGCTGAAATTGAAGATCCAATACTTTGGTCACCTGGTGTGAAGAGCTGACACTGGAAATGACCCTGAAGCTGGGAAAGATTGAGGGCCTAAGGAGAAGGGGGCAACAGAGGGTGAGTTGGTTGGGTGGCATTACCAACACAATGGACATGCGTTTGAGCAAACTCAGAGATAGTGAAGGACAAAGAAGCCTGGCATACTACAATGGGCTCACAAAGAGTTGGACATGACTGAGTGACTGAACAACAAACAAGGTGAAGTTTATATAGACAGTTGAAGTTAAGTTGCTATCAGCTTAAAATGGACTGTTTAACCTATAGTGGTTTTTTTTTTTTTTTTTTTGTAAACTGCATGGGTAACACAAACCAAAATCCTAGAACAACTGCATAGAATATAAAGGAATGATAGCATATCACCACAGAGAATCACCAATTTACAAAGGTAAGCAGAGACAGGGAAAATGTGAAACAAGGAAAGTATAAAATAATTAATAAAATGGCAACTGTAAGCCTTCTCACATCAACAGAAACTCAATGTATATGGATTGAATTTAAGAATAAAATTCGCAATGTGACTGAATGGAATAATTAAAAAGATCCAAATATATAATTTCTACAAAAGCCTCCTTATAGACTCAAAGTAATGGGTGGAAAAAAATATTCCATGTAAGTGAAAATAGAAAGAAAGGAGAGAAATATGTACAACAGAAAAATTAGGCTTTAATCCAAAACCTGTAACAAGAGACAAAGAAGGTCATTATATAATACAAAGGGGTCAATTCATCAAGAAGATATAACAACTGTAAATATATATGCACCCCACATAGGGACAGCTAAACATACTAAGCAAGCACTAATAGTTGTAAAGTGAGAAAAAGACAAAGATATAGTAACAGTAAGGGACATCAGTACCCATTATCAACAATCGATACATCATTTTCCAGGCCAAATAATCAATGAAGAAATGATGGTTGAACCATACATTGGACCAAAATGAATTCAACAGATATTTTTAGAACATTCCGTCCATACAGAAAGTGGAATACAGGTTTTTCTCAAGTGTACTTGGAACATTCCCCAACATTGACCATATGATAAGGCATTAAACAAGTCTTATGAAATTTAAAAATGTTAAAATAATATGAAACATCTTTTCCAATTACAAGGAACTGAAACTAAAAGTCAACAACTATAATAAAGCTGGCAAATCTACAAATATATTGAAATTAACACTCTCCTGAGCAACGAATGTATTAAAGAAAAAATCAAACCCATAATTTAAAAAATCTCAAAATAAATGGAAATGGAAGCACAGCATACAAAATCCATACGTTTTTGCCTCAAAAAGCAGTTTTGAGAGGGAAGAATATAGTGATAAATGCATATTATTAGAAAATAGATCTCAGAGGGGAAAAAAATCCTAAATTTGTACCTCAAGGGAATAAAAGCAGAAGAACAAACAAAGGCCAAAGTTAGCAGAAGGAATAAAGTAACAAAGATCTGGAAAGAAATAAATGAAATAGAGGCCAGAGAAAGCAACAGAATCAACAAAACTAAGAGCTTTTTAAAAATACAATAAAAAATAATCAAAATTGGCAAGCCCTTTTTTCTAATGTAAGAAAAAAAGACTCAAATAAAATCATTAATGAAAAAGGAGACATTACAACTGATACTAGAGAGATACATAGAATCATAAGAGACTACTGTGAATATGTATATGCTGAAAAATTGGATAACTTAAAAGAAATGGATAAAGCTCTAAAAACATACAACCCACCAAGATTGAATCAAGACGAAAAAAAGAACCCGAATAGGGCAATAATAACAAAGTCAGATGAACCATTTCAATGAAAATATAGACCAATATCCCTGATTAATATAGATGTAAAATTCTCAGAAATATTAGCAGACCTATGTGCCTTCCCTATAGCCCAGATGGTGAAAAATCTGCCTGCAATGCAATTCCACAACATGTTAGAGGATACATCCTCCTTAAGAAATAAATGAAATAGAGGCCAGAGAAAGCAACAAAATCAATAAAACTAAGAGCTTTTTAAAAATATAATAAAAAATAATCAAATTTGGCAAGCCAAGGAGAACTTATCCCTGAGATATGAGGATCGTTAAAAATATGGAAATCAATCAATATGATAAACCACGTTGATAAAATAAAGGTTAAAAACATGATCATTTCCATAGGTAAAGAAAAAAATATTTTACAAAATGCAATATTCTTTCATCATTAAGACACTCAGCAAATTAGAAAGAACATATGTCAGCATAATAAAGGCCATATATGACAAATCTACAGCTAAATTTATATTAATTGGTGAAAATTTTAAAATGTTTTCTCTAGGATCAGGAATAAAGCAGGTCACTCATTCTTACCACTCTTGGTCAATATAGTATTGGAAAACTTAGCTAGAGCAATTGGGGCGAGGGAGAAATTAAAAAAAAAAAAAGTGTATTTCAAAAGAAAGAAGTGCCAGCCCCAAGCATCCTGTATCTTGTATCGAACATAGACTGGCGCTTCATTTCTTACATGAGGTGCACGGGGATGATCCAGAGAGATGATATGGGGTGGGAGGTGGGAGGGGGATTCAGGATTGGGAGCTTGTATACACCCGTGGTGGATTCATGTCAATGTATGGCAAAACCAATGCAGTATTGTAAAGTAAAATAAAGTAAAAGTAAAAAAAAAAAAAAAGAAGCAAAATTCTTTATTTGAAGATGATTTTGTAGAAGGCAATAGCAACCCACTCCAGTACTCTTGCCTGGAAAATCCCATGGACGGAAGAGCCTGGTAGGCTGCAGTCCATGGGGTCGCGAAGAGTTGGACATGCCTCAGAGACTTAACTTTCACTTTTCACTTTCATGGTTTGGAGAAGGACATGGCAACCCACTCCAGTGTTCTTGCCTGGAGAATCCCAGGGACGGCAGAGCGTGGTGGGCTGCTGTCTATGGGATTGCACAGAGTTGAACACTACTGAAGCGAGTTAGCAGCAGCAGATGATAATTTGATCTTATATATGGAAAATCTGAAAGACTCAATCAAAGCCCTTGGAAATAATCAAAGAATTCAATAAAATATTATATATATAAATCAACCTACAGAAATCAGTGGCGGTTTTGTACACTAACATGAAAACATGAAAAGTCATGTAAATAAATGTATCTCATCTATCATTCACAATATCATCAAAAGCAACAAAATACTTAGTATCAAATTTCACCAATGAAGTAAAAGATGTATATAATAAACGTTATAAGAACAAAACCTTAATGTAAGAAATTAAAAAGATACAAACAAGAGGAAAGATACACCATGTTCATGGATCAGAAGAATTAATATCGTAAAGTGTTCATACTATTCAAAGACTTCTAGTGACTCTGTGCAACCCCTATCAAAATTTAAATGGCAATCCTAAAATTTGTATGGAAATAAAAAAAAAGATACCAAATAAATCAAAGAAATCCTGAAAAAGAACAATGCCAGAGGCATCATACTTCCTGATTCCAAACTGATATACTACAAATCTTTAGTAATTAAAATGATGTGATGCATGATAAAAATAGACCCTTAAACCAATGAAAAAGAATAAAAAGCCCAGAATTAACCTCCCACATATATGTTCAACAAATATTTGACAAAAAAGCCAAAAACACTCAGGTGTGAAAGTCTCTTCAACAAAAGGTGTTGGGGAAACTGCATAACGACATGCAAAAAAAAAAAAAAAAAGAAAGAAAGAAAGAAAGGAAAGAAAAAAGAGAAAATTAAATTGGACTCCTATCTTACCCTGGGGTTTCCCAGGTAGCACTAGTGGTAAAGAACCTGCCTGCCAATGCAGGAGACAAGAAAGGCAGTTTTGATCTCTGGGTCAGGAAGATCCCCTGGAGGAGGAAATGTATTTTTCCACTCCAGTATTCTTGCCTGGAGAATCCCATAAGCAAAAGAGCCTGGTGGGCTACAGTCCACAGGGTGACAAAGAGTCTGATACAACTGAAGTGATTTAGCATGCACATCTTACACTACTTACAAAAATGAAAAAAAGAAATTCAAAATGAATTAAAGACTTAAACATAAAACCCTGATATCATAAAACTCCTAGGAAAAAACCAGGGAAGAAAATCGTAAACATGCAGTTCAGTTCAGTTCAGTTCTGTTCAGGAATTCAGTCCTGTCCAACTCTTTGTGACCCCATGAATCGCAGCACGCCAGGCCTCCCTGTCCATCACCAACTCCCGGAGTTCACTTAGACTCACATTCATTGGGTCCATGATATCATCCAGCCATCTCATCCTCTGTTGTCCCCTTCTCCTCCTGCCCCCAATCCCTCCCAGCATCAGAGTCTTTTCCAAAGAGTCAACTCTTCGCATGAGGTGGCCAAAATACTGGAGTTTCAGCTTTAGCATCATTCCTTTCAAAGAAATCCCAGGGCTGATCTCCTTCAGAATGGACTGGTTGGATCTCCTTGCAGTCCAAGGGACTCTCAAGAGTCTTCTCCAACACCACAGTTCAAAAGCATCAATTCTTCGGCGCTCAGCTTTCTTCACAGGCAATTATTTTTCAGATATAACACCAGAAATCTCAAAAAGCAAAAGCAAAAATCAACAATTGGGGCTAAATCAAAATTGAAAATTTCTTCATAGCTAAAGACACCATCAACAAAATGAAACAGCAACATGCATAATGGGAGAAATATTTGCAAAATGTATATTGATAAGGGATTAATATAGAAAATATATAAAGATCTGTTGTTGTTGTTGTTTAGTCACTGAGTTGTGTCTGACTTTTTGCGATCCCAGTGGACTGTCACCCACCAGACTCCTTTGTCCATGGAATTTTCCAAGCAAAAATACTGGAAAGGGTTGTCATTTCCTTCTCCAGGGGGCTCTTCCCTTCTCAGGGATGGAACCCAGATCTTCTGCTTTGTCAGGCGAGTTCTTTACCACTGAGCCATCTGGGAAACCATCTTGTGCAAAAATTTAACTTCTTTGGTCAGAAACCAGTTTAAAACAGAAAAATGGATACCCTAGCCTATTAGGATAACAAGGAGTACCCTAACGTGTACCATGTACTCAGAAGTATTTAGTAAAGGGGGAGATTTGTTAGAAGCTTTTTAATTCCCCATCTTGACAACGTAAAATATTGAACCATGAAAATGACTATTTTGGAAGAGTCATGGATTTCTTCGTTTTCCCCCCCAATCGCACTCCACCTTGGGGGAATTGTTCAGCACTTGTTCGAGCTCCCCTGATAGCTCCTGCAATGCAGGAGACCCCAGTTCAGTTCCTGGGTCGGGAAGATCTACTGGAGAAGGGATAGGCTACCCACTCTAGTATTCTTGCCTGGAGAATTCCATGAAATGTATAGCCATGGGGTCACAAGGAGTGGGACACAACTATGAGCAATTTTCACTAGACTTCTGTTCCACTTTTGACTAGGAACTTTCTCTGGGCTCTCAAGCTCCTGACATGGTTAGTTTGTAATAGCTGGTTAGGCAGCAGAACAGAACCATTCAATAACAAAAATAAGCAATCTGATTTTTAAAATGGGCAGAGGAACTGTTTTGCTGAAAGTTTTAACTTTTGTTTCCGGTCCAAAGGATTCATTAACAAAAGGCACCACTTACTATAAATAAATAAATGCTTTCAGTATTTAATAGAAAATTGCCTAACTTTCTTTCAATATACAGTAACTAGAAGAAAAGAGAAACAGAAACTGTAGACGAGAGTACATACATAACCTAACTGGGCCAATTCAAACACCATCCAGGCTCAAAGAGTGCTGGGAAGTCCCATGTAATGGCAATCTGCAGTCCCAGTTGGGAAAAGGACTTCCACAGGTAAAACTTCAAAATTGTCCTTTGGGGAGTGTTCACCTACAATCTCAGGTTGCAAAACTGACAACCAGGTTGCTCTGGTTTTATGTTAATATTTTTTACACTGTTGTTTGTTTTCTCTTGCTAATCTTGGAATGTTGTTAAGCACCAGACTTAGTTATCTAGACCCCCTCCAGGGGCTCAACAATTCCAAGATATGCCCCTGTCTTATCTACAGTGCCTCTGGCTTACTGGTAACAATAGGTGCACTCAGGAGCAGTCATGTAATCGGGGCAGTGTCCACAGAAGTTATAAGCAGGGCCAGATGTCTACTTACTTTCTTGTCTCTGAAGCCTGAACTACTTTAATTTAACTTCCCCAACAGGAATTAAATAGAGATTTTACCAAAGAAGACATCCAAATGGCCAACATGTACCACAATAAGATAGCATCTCACAACTATTAGAATGGCAGTCATCAAGAAGACAAGGGATAAAAAGTGTTGGCAAGAATGTGCAGAAAATGGAACACTTCTTCGTGGAAATGTAGGTTAGTTTAGCCTCTACGGGAAACGATATGGAGATTTGGGAAAAACTTAAAAATAGAAATATCATATGGTTTAGTGACTCCACGTTTGGCTGTATATCCAAAGGAAATAAAGAGAGAAGTTTGAAGAGCTATAGTAAGCAAAGTCAGCCAGTCAGAGAAAGACAAATATCATATGATATCACTTATATGTGGAATCTAAAATACGACACAGATGAATTTACCTACAAAAGAGAAACAGACTCACAGACATAGAGAACAGACATGTCAAAGGGGAGGAGGAATAGGTAAGGGAAAGACTGGCAGTTGAAGATTAGCACATGCAAACTATTATATAAAGTTGGAAAGAAAAACAAGATCCTACTGTATAAGCCATAATTAAAAAAATACAAAAAATGACATATAGATATACCTGAATCAGACAAAACTCAGGTATATCTATCTATATAGAGATATAATTTTATATTTATATAATTATACAAATTATAAATAAAGGTATGCCTATATAAATATGTAAATATAAATTATATAGATATGCAAAAAGACAGACACAGTTAAGCGAGTGAACAGCAACAATATCCAAATCACTTTTGTGTATAGCAGAAATTAACACATTGTAAATCAACTATACCTGAAAAAAACTTTTAAAAAATAGATATGAATACTTTGTCTTACTGGGTTTTAATGAAAATTATTGAAATAAGATACATCTCAGACACATGTGATGAAATATTAGAGTGGTATTATACCCATAGGGAGTATTGTAGTGGTGTGTTTGTCAGTATATGTCCTCTCATGCTCAACAAACATTTTCCGTTCATCCCACTTCCTCCAGGTGCAACATTGAAACAGGACCCTCATTTTTTTCTTTTTATGGTCAATTTTTGACCATATATGTTCAGCTAGGTGTCTTTATGCTATTTTAAATTTTATTTTACTTTACAAAATGTTTATGAATACATATGATGCTATATTAAAGCAGAAAGAAATTTCTATAAAAAATTCTTTGTTTTATTCTTTATTACCACTTACATAATTTAGAAATCTGCAGTGATTTTCTTCCGCAGATTTTGCATGTATGTTTATATGTAAACTTAAAATATAGGTAGCTTGAAAACTCAAAGTCATTATCTGTGTGTTACAAAGTAATAAAGAATTCACATTGAATTATGGGCAGTTCTCATATTCCATGACATATTTTCAAAAGTGACCATCTGTTCTTATAAACTATTGCTGCAGTATACAATTGTTGTTCACTCACCCAGTTGTGTCCAACTCTTTGGACACCATGGACTGAACAACAAAAGCAATTTCAATATCAGTTCAGTTCAGCTCACTCACTCAGTCGTGTCTGACTATGTGTGACCCCATAGACTGCAGCACAGCAGCTTTCCCTGTCCATCACCAACTCATGGAGCTTGTTCAAACTCATGTCCTTTGAGTCGGTGATGCCATCCAAGCATCTTATTCTCCGTTGTCCCCTTCTCCTCCTGCCTTCAATCTTTCCCAGATCTTTCAGGATCTTTTCAAATGTGTCAGTTCTTCACCTCAGGTGACCAAAGTATTGGAGTTTGAGCTTCTGCATCAGTCCTTCCAACGAATATTCAGGATTGACTTCCTTTAGCATAGACTGGTTGGATGTCCTTGCCATCCAAGGGACTCTAAAGAGTCTTCTCTAATATCACAGTTCAATATATACAATATATAATGTATGGGGTTAAATTATATTCTTTCAAAATTTGTAGAAATCAAGTATACTGACCTCTTTTAAATAAAGCCATATACTTTTTAATTATAAGTGGAATCTTACAGATAACCAAAATTAGAGGCATGCTATGTATTAAAATTTTTTATTTAAATTTACTTGTTTTAATTGGAGGCTATACACAATATTGTATTAGTTAAAAAAAAAAAAACTATAGGGACTTCACACACAAAAATTTTTTTTTCAAGTTCCTTAACTATTTTATGGATTCTTTTCTCATTGTTCAGTATACCATTTTCTAAATTATGTACTATTTTATTTGTTTATATAAAACCTCTAAAGGAGATCAGTGCTGGGTGTTCTTTGGAAGGAATGATGCTAAAGCTGAAACTCCAGTACTTTGGCCATCTCATGCAAAGAGTTGACTCATTGGAAAAGACTCTGATGCTGGAAGCGATTGGGGGCAGGAGGAAAAGGAGATGACAGAGGATGAGATGGCTGGGTGGCATCACCGACTCGATGGACGTGAGTTTGAGTGAACTCTGGGATTTGGTGGACAGGGAGGCCTGGCATGCTGCAGTTCATGGGGTTGCAAAGAGTTGGACATGACTGAGCGACTGAACTGAATTCACTAATAGCATTACCAAAAAAAAGTGATGAAGTGTAATTGGTTTACAATGCTGTATTAACTTCAAGTGTTACAGCAAAGTGATTCTCTTATACATACAAATATATACTTTTTTTTTTCAAATTCTTTTCCCATATAGGTCTATCGAATAGAGTTACCTGTGATATGTAGGTCCTTGTTGGTTATCTATTTCATGTAAAGTAGTGTTTGTATGTTAATTGAACTCTTAATTCATCCCCAACCCATATTTCTCCTTCTGTTTCTGTTTTGTAAATAAGCTTATTTATATCATTTTCTTTTAAAAAAAATAGATTCTACATGTGAGTGACAACATATGCTATTTGTCTTTCTTTCACTTACTTCTGATTTAGTATGATAATCTCTAGGTCTATCTATCTTGCTGAAAATATCATATTTCATTCTTTTTTATGACTGAGTAGTATTCCATTGTATATATGTACCAAAATGTCATTGTCTTCTTTATTTATTTATTTAATTTTTTATTTTTACTTAATTTTGCTTTACACTACTGTATTGGTTTTGCCATACATTGACATGAATCAGCCACGGGTGTACATGAGTTTCCAATCCTGAATCCCCCTCCCATCTCCTACCCCAAATCATCTCTCTGGATCATCCCCGTGCACCAGCACCAAGCATCCTGTATCCTGTATCGAACATAGACTGGTGATTCGTTTCTTACCTGATAGTGTACATGTTTCAATGCCATTTTCCCAAATCATCCCACCCTCTCCCTCTCCCACAGAGTCTAAAAGTCCGTTTTATACATCTGTGTCTCTTTTGCTGTCTCGCATAGAGGGTTATCATTGCCATCTTTCTAAATTCCATATATATGTGTTAGTATACTGTATTGGTGTTTTTCTTTCTGGCTTACTTCACTCTGTATAATAGGCTCCAGTTTCATCCACCTCATCAAAACTGATTCAAATGTATTCTTTTTAATGGCTGAGTAACACTCCATTGTGTATATATACCACTGCTTTCTTATCCATTCATCTGCTGATGGACATCTAGGTTGTTTCCATGTCCTGGCTATTATAAACAGCGCTGCAATGAACATTGGGGTACACGTGTATCTTTCAATTCTGATTTCCTCAGTGTGTATGCCCAGCAATGGGATTGCTGGGTCATCAGGCTGATCTATTTGCAATTTTTTAAGCAATCTCCACACTGTTCCCCATAGTGGCTGTACTAGTTTGCATTCCCACCAACAGTGTAAGAGGGTTCCCTTTTCTGCACACCCTCTCCAGCATTTATTGCTTGTAGACTTTTGGATCGCGGCCATTATGACTGGTGTGAAATGGTACCTCATTGTGGTTTTTATTTGCATTTCTCTGATAATGAGTGATGTTGAGCATCTTTTCATGTGTTTGTTAGCCGTTTGTATGTCTTTTTGGAGAATGTCTATTTAGTTCTTTGGCCCATTTTTTGATTGGGTCATTTAATTTTCTGGAATTGAGCTGCATAAGTTGCTTGTATATTTTTGAGATTAGTGTTTGTCAGCTGCTTCATTTGCTATTATTTTCTCCCATTCAGAAGACTGTCTTCACCTTGCTTATAGTTTCCTGAGTTGTGCAGAAGCTTTTAATTTTAATTAGATCCCATTTGTTTATTTTTGCTTTTATTTCCAGTATTCTGGGAGGTGGGTCATAGAGGATCCTGCTGTGATTTATGTCAGAGAGTGTTTTGCCTATATTCTCCTCTAGAAGTTTTATAGTTTCTGGTCTTATGTTTAGATCTTTAATCCATTTTGAGTTTATTTTTGTGTATGGTGTTAGAAAGTGATCTATTTTCATTCTTTTACATGTGACTGACCAGTTTTCCCAGCACCACTTGTTAAAGAGATTGTCTTTAATCCATTGTATATTCTTGCCACCTTTGTCGAAGATAAGGTGTCCATATGTGTGTGGATTTATCTCTGGGCTTTCTATTTTGTTCCATTGATCTATATGTCTGTCTTTGTGCCAGCACCATACTGTCTCGGTGACTGTGGCTTTGTAATAGAGCCTGAAGTGAGGCAGGTTGATTCCTCCAGTTCCATTCTTCTTACTCGATTGCTTTGGCTATTTGAGGTTATTTGTATTTCTATACAAATTGTGAAATTATTTGTTCTAGCTCTGTGAAAAATATCGCTGGTAGCTTGATAGGGATTGCATTGACTCTGTAGATTGCTTTGGGTAGTATACTCATTTTCTCTATATTGATTCTTCCGATCCATAAACATGGTATATTTTTCAATCTATTAGTGCTCTTTTTTATTTCTTTCATCAGTGTTTTATAATTTTTTATATATAGGTCTTTAGTTTCTTTAGGTAGATATATTCCTAAGTATTTTATTATTTTCGTTGCAATGGTGAATGGAATTGTTTACTCAATTTACTTTTCTACTTTCTCATTATTATTGCATAGGAATGCAAGGGATTTCTGAGTGTTGATTTTATATCCTGCAACTTTACTATATTCATTGATTAGCTCTAGTATTTTCTGGTGGAGTCTTTAGGGTTTTCTATGTAGAGGATAATTTCATCTGCAAACAGTGAGACTTTTACTACTTCTTTTCCAATTTGAATTCCTTTTATTTCTGTTTCTACTCTGATTGCTTTGGCCAAAACTTCCAGAACTATGTTGAATAGTAGTGGTGAAAGTGGGCACCCTTGTCTTGTTGCTGACTTTATGGGAAATGCTTTCAATTTTTCACCATTGAGGATAATGTTTACTGTGGGTTTGTCATAGATAGCTTTTATTATGTTGAGTTATGTTCCTTCTTTTTCTTTTATGTATTTCATTTTATTATTAATATTACTTTTTATTTTTTTTATTTTACTTTATTTTACTTTACAATATTGTATTGGTATTTTCCTTCTATTCCTGCTTTCTGGAGAGTTTTTATCATAAATGGATGTTGAATTTGTCAAAGCCTTTTCTGCATCTATTGAGATAATCATATGGCTTTTATTTTTCAATTTGTTAATGTGGTGAATTACATTGATTTATTTGTGGATATTGAAGAATCCTTTCATCCCTGGGATAAAGCCCACTTGGTCATGATGTATGATCTTTTTAACGTGTTGTTGGATTCTGATTGCTAGAATTTTATTAATGAATTTTGCATCTATGTTCATCAGCAATATTGGCCTGTGGTTTTCTTTTTTTGTGGCATCTTTGTCAGGTTTTGGTATTAGGGTGATGGTGGCCTCATAGAATGAGTTTGGAAGTTCACCTTCCTCTGCAATTTTCTGGAAGAGTTTGAGTAGGATAGGTGTTAGCTCTTCACTAGATTTTTGGTAGAATTCAGCTGTGAAGCCGTCTGGACCTGGACTTTTGTTTGCTGGGAGATTTCTGATTATAGTTTCAATTTCTGTGCTTGTGATGGGTCTGTTAAGATTTTCTATTTCTTCTTGATTCAGTTTTGGAAAGTTATCCTTTTCTAAGAATTTGTCCATTTCTTCCACGTTGTCCATTTTATTGGCCTATAATTGCTGATAGTAGTCTCTTATGATCCTTTGTATTTCTGTGTTGTCTGTTGTGATCTCTCCATTTTCACTTCTAATTTTATTGATTTGATTTTACTGCTTTCGTTTGTTGATGAGTCTGGCTAATGGTTTGTCAATTTTATTTATCCTTTCAAAGAACCAGCTTTTGGCTTTGTTGATTTTTGCTATGGTCTCTTTTGTTTCTTTTACATTTATTTCTGCCCTAAATTTTAAAATTTCTTTCCTTCTACTGACCCTGGGTTTCTCCATTTCTTCCTTTTCTAGTTGTTTTAGGTGCAGAGTTAGGTTATTTATTTGACTTTTTTCTTGTTTCTTGAGGTATGCCTGTATTGCTATGAACTTTCCTTAAGCACTGCTTTTATACTGTCCCACAGGTTTTGGGTTGTTGTGTTTTCATTTTCATTCTTTTCTATGCATATTTTGATTTCTTTTTTTATTTCTTCTGTGATTTTTTTGGTTATTCAGATGTGTGTTGTTCAGCCTCCATATGTTAGAATTTTTAATAGTTTTTCTCCTGTAATTGAGATCTAATCTTAATTCATTATGGTCAGAAAAGATGCTTGGAATGATTTCAATTTTTTTTGAATTTATCAAGGTTAGATTTATGGCCCAGGATGTGATCTATCCTGGAGAAGGTTCCGTGAGCACTTGAGAAAAAGGTGAAATTCATTGTTTTGTGGTGAAATGTCCTATAGACATCAATTACGTCTATCTGGTCTATTGTACTATTTAAAGTTTGTGTTTCTTTGTTAATTTTCTGTTTAATTTATCTGTCCATAGGTATGAGTGGGGTATTAAAGTCCCCCACTATTATTGTGTTATTGTTAATTTCCCCTTTCATACTTGTTAGCATTTGTCTTACATATTGCAGTGCTCCTATGTTGGGTGCATATATATTTATAATTGTGGATTGATCTTGGACTGATCCTTTGATCATTATGTAGTGTCCTTCTTTGTCTCTTTTCACAGTCTTTGTTTTAAGTCTATTTTATCTGATATGAGTATTGCTACTTCTGCTTTCTTTTGGTCTCTATTTGCACTGAATATCTTTTTCCAGCCCTTGACTTTCAGTCTGTATGTGTCCCTTGTTTTGAGGTGGGTCTCTTTTAGGCAGCATATATAGGGGTCTTGTTTTTGTATCCATTCAGCCAGTCTTTGCCTTTTGGTTGGGACATTCAACCCATTTACGTTTAAGGTAATTATTGGTAAATATGATCCCTTTGAAATTAGTTGTATTGTTTTGGGTTCTGGTTTATAAGCCCTTTTTGTGTTTCCTGTCTAGAGAATATCCTTTAGCATTTGTTGGAGAGCTGGTTTGGTGGTGCTGAATTCTCTCAGCTTTTGTTTGTCTGTAAAGCTTTTGATTTCTCCTTCAGATGTGATTGAGATCCTTGCTGGGTACAGTAATCTGGGCTGTAGGTTATTTCCTTTCATCACTTTAAGTATGTCTTGCCATTCCCTCCTGGCCTGAAGCGTTTCTATTGAAAGATCTGCAGTTATCCTTATTGGAATCCCCTTGTGTGTTATTTGTTGTTTTCCCCTTGCTGCTTTTAATATTTGTTCTTTGTGTTTGATCTTTGTTAGTTTGATTAAATGTGTCTTGGAGTGTTTCGCCTTGGGTTTATCCTGTTTGGGACTCTCTGGGTTTCTTGGACTTGGGTGATTATTTCCTTCCCCATTTTAGGGAAGTTTTCAACTATTATCTCCTCAAGGATTTTCTCATGGTCTTTCTTTTTTGTCTTCTTCTTCTGGGACTCCTATAATTCGAATGTTGGAGCATTTCATATTGTCCTGGAGGTCTCTGAGATTGCCCTTATTTCTTTTAATTCGTTTTTCTTTTTTCTTCTCTGATTCATGTATTTCTACCACTTTATCTTCTACTTCACTAATCCTATCTTCTACCTCCAATATTGTATTTGTTGCCTCTAGAGTGTTTCTGATCTCATTTATTGCATTATTCATTATATATTGACTCTTTTTTATTTCTTCCAGGTCTTTGTTAAACCTTCCTTGCATCTTCTCAATACTTGTCTCCAGGCTATTTATCTGTGATTCCATTTTGATTTCAAGTTTTTGGATCATTTTCACTATTATTAATAGCAATTCTTTCTCAGGTAGATTCCCTATTTCTTCCTCTTTTGTTTGGTTTGGTGGGCATTTATCCTGTTCCTTTACCTACTGGGTATTCCTCTGTCTCTTCATCTTGGTTATATTGCTGTGTTTGGGGTGGCTTTTCTGTATTCTGGGAATTTGTGAAGTTATCATTATTATGGAGTTTTCTCACTGTGGGTGAGGTTGTATCAGTGGCTTGTCAAGGTTTCTTGGTTAGGGAAGCTTGCGTTGGAGTTCTGGTGGGTAGAGCTGGATTTCTTCTCTCTGGAGTGCAATGAAGTGTCCAGTAATTTGTTATGAGACGTCTATGGTTTTGGAGTAACTTGAACTGCCTGTATATTTAAGCTCAGGGGTGTGTTCCTGGTTGCTGAAGAATTTGTGTGGTATGTCTTTCTATGGAACTTGTTGGCCCTTGGGTTGTGCTTGGTTTCAGTGTAGGTATGGAGACTTTTGATGAGTTCCTATTAATTAATTATCCCTGGATTCAGGAGTTCTCTGATGTTCTCAGGATTTGGACTTAAGCCTCCTCCTTCTGGTTTTCAGTTTTATTTTTATGGTAGCCTCAAGACTTCTCCATCTATACAGCATCAATGATAAAACATCTAGGTTAAAGGTGAAAAGTTCCTCCACATTGAAGGACACCCAGAGAGGTTCATTGAGTTACATGGAGAAGAGAAGACAGAGGGGGTAGTTAGAGGTGACTGGAAATAGATGAGGTGGGATAATATGAGGAGAGAGCAAGCTAGCCAGTAATCACTTTCTTATGTGTGCTCCTCAGTCTGGACTGCTCAGAGATGTCCATAGTGTTATACAGGGAAGAGGAGAGGGAGGAAGTAGACAGAGGTGGCCAGGAGAATAAAAGAGGGAAATGAAAAAGAGAGAAACAGATCCAGCCAGTAACTAGTTCCCTAAGTGTTCTCCATTGTCTGGAACACAGAGATTCACATAATTGAGTAGAGAAGAGAAGGATGAGGGAGGAGACAGAGATAACCTGGTGGAGAAAAGGAAGAGTCCAAAGGAGAAGGGAGTGGTTAAGCCAGTAATCTCGCTCTCAGGTAAACTTGGGTACTGAAGATTGAATTTTTAAATGTAAAAAATTGACAACAAATACAAAAAGGCAAAGATTAAAAATCTATAGTAGAGGTTGGATTTTCAAAAATACAATACTAAAGAAAAGAAGAACAAGAAGAAAATAAAAAAAATAAAGTAACGAGAATTATTAAACAACAACAACAGCAACCACACACACACACACACAAATATATATATATATATATATATATATGTATATATGTATATATATACAGCGTTTGTTTTAAAAAATAGGGTCTTTTTTTTGAAAAGTGATAGTAGGTTATAAAAATTAAAATTAAAGGAGAAATAGAGGACTTGAAAACTTAAAAAAGTTAAAAAAAGGAGAAGAAAAAGAAAAGAAGAAAAAACAATCAAACAACAACATCAACAACAACAACAAAAAAAGACAATGGTGGTAAATATAGTAGATATTTCTGAGACTTTCTCTGGTGTTGCGGGCAGTGTGAGGTCACTTCCAAGGTGGTTCCCTCTGTTTAGCTTCTTCTGTTTGCTCATCTCTTCAGTGTCTGATTTCTGCCCTGACGCAAGGGGGGTGGTGATAGACACTTTATGTATTTATTTTTTTTTTAGGCTCACTTGTTCAGTTGCGCTGTGCGGAGGGAGGGATGTTGCAAAGAAATAACACTGGCATATGCTCGCAGTGTCTCAGCCATGCTGGGCATGCCCCTGCACACGGTGCACACCACTCAGGCTCTACATTGCTCTGCCGGGAATCATCTGAGCTTGACCCTAGGCTGCATGCACCTCCCCGGTCCAAGCAGCTCAGTCTTAGCTCTCAGGTAGCCCTCAGAGGAGCAGATTCAGTTGGGCCTGCGTTTTGTGCCCTTCCCAGGACCGAGTAGCTCAGGTGTTTGGTGAGCGTGGTCTCTGTGACTTATCGCCTTTCCCTGCTGCTCAGTTTTCTGGGTGTACCGCTGGCGCCCCTTGTCAGGCAGATGGTGACTGTCCAGAACCCCAGGAAGTCTTAGTTAGCAAAGAAGCCTGCTTTCAGTTTGGTAGGTAAAGTCTCTCTGGGGCTGCGATTGCCCCATTCCAGCCCTTACAGCTCTGGCTGCCTGTCACCAGTGGGGGTTGGTCTGCAGCTGGCTATTTCTGTTCTGTCCTTTGTTCTGTGTGTGATCCTGGTGGTGTCTTATGTTAGAGCTTTTTGCGTGGTATCTATCCCACAGTCTGGTATGCTAGCCCAAGTTAGTTCGCTCTGGTTACATTTGGGGAATTCCGGCCCAATTCTTAAAAAGCACTGCAGCCCACACCTCCCTGCCCAGCCCCCACTTGCTAGTGGTGGATGCAGTCATCTGCGCTGCTTTTCCACTGGGGGAGTTACTAGTGGGCTCATAATCTGTTGGTTTTAATTATTTATTTATTTTTCTGCCCTGTTATGTTGCCCTCTGTGCTTCCAAGGCTCGTCACAGTCTTGGCAGTGAGAGTGTTTCCTGGTGTTTGGAAACTTCTCTCTTTTTAAGACACCTTTCCTGGGACGGGACTCCCTTCCCAGGACAGAGCTCCCTCCCTACCTCCTTTGTCTCTTTTTTCATCTTTTATATTTTTCCTACCTGTTTTTGAAGACAATGGTCTGCTTTTCTGGGTGTCTGATGTCCTCTGCCAGCATTCAGAAGTTGTTTTATAGAATTTACTCAGCTTTGAAATGTTCTTTTGATGAATTTGTGAGGGAGAAAGTGGTCTCCCCATCCTATTCCTCCGCCATCTTCTGAATTCCCCTATCTTCTTTTTTTTAATTGTTATTAGATATAATTTATTTGCAGTGTTGTGTTAGTTCAAACTTTAGGAAGAATGACTCTAACATAAGGTTTGTAAATATAACTTTATGCTTGTTTTAATACTAAATTCTCATCATTTGAATTATGTCTGGCTGATAAATAGTTTATATTTGTTGAATGCATGAAACAAATGTTTACATAATTTGAAAATTCTGCAGATCCTGCAAAGAAAGTAAATGCTCCATTTATACTAGTACAAAAGAGTTGAATAAAATGTTTCAAGCTTACTTCTTTATTTTACATCACTTCTGAAATAATAAAAAAGCCAAATAAGTGAAATAATGAAACACGAGTAGTTTTTCATGCTCCTGAAAGTGTGATTTTAAATATTATTTAATCTTAGAAGTTTTTCATCCTGTTCATGTCCTAACATTCCAAGTTCCTATGCAATATTGCTCTTTACAGCATCAGACCTTGCTTCCGTTACCAGCCACATCCACAACTGGGTGTTGTGTTTGCTTTGACTCCATCTCTTCATTCTTTCTGGATTTATTTCTCCACTGATCTCCAGTAGCATATTGGGCATCTGCTAACCTGGGGAGTTCATCTTTCAGTATCCTATCTTTTTGCCTTTTCATACTATTCATGGAGTTCTCAAAGCAAGGATACTAAAGTGGTTTGTCATTCCCTTCTCCAGTGGATTACATTTTGTCAGAATTCTCTACCATTACCCGTTCATCTTTGGTGGTCCTACACTAAGTTGGACAAGGTTATGTTCCATGTGATCAGATTAGTTAGTTTTCTGTGATTGTTGTTTTTAGTCTCTCTGCCCAATGATGGAGAAGGATAAGAGGCTTATGGAGGCTTCCTGATGGGAGAGACTGACTGAGGGGGAAACTGGGTCTTGTTCTGATGCTGGGCTGAATGAAGCACAGGCTAGAATCAAGATTGCCAGGATCAATATCAATAACCTCAGATATGCCAATGACTCTTATGGCAGAAAGTGAAGAAGAACTAAAAATCCTCTTGATGACAGTGAAAGAGGAGAGTGGAAAAATTGGCTTGAAACTCAACATTCAGAAAACTAAGATCATGGCATCTGGTCCCATCACTTCATGGCAAATAGACGGGGAAGTAATGGGAACACTGACAGACTATTTTGGTGGTCTCCAAAATCACTGAAGATGGTGACTGTAACCATGAAATTAAGAGACTCTTGCTCTTTGGAGTAAAAGCGATGACCAATCTAGACAGCATATTAAAAAGCAAATACATTGCTTTGCCAACAGAGGTCCATCTCATCAAAGCTATGGTTTTTCCATTAGTCATGTATGGATGTAAGATTTGAACTATAAAGAAAGCTGAGCGCTAAAGAATTGATGCTTTTGAACTGTGGTGTTTGTGAAGACTCTTGAGAGTCCCTTGGATTTCAAAGAGATCCAACCAGTCCATTGCAAAGGAACTCAGTCCTGAATATTCATTGGAAGGACTGATGCTGAAGCTGAAACTCCAATACTTTGGCCACCTGATGCAAAGAACAGTCTAATTGGAAAAGACCCTGATGCTGGGAAAGATGGAAAGTGGGAGAAAAAGAGAATGACAGAGGATGAGGTGGTAGGATGGCATCACCAATTCAATGGTCTTGAGTTTGAGAAGCTCCACCAGTTGGTGATGGACAGGGAAGCCTGGAGTGCTGCAGTTCACGGGGTTGCAAAGAGTCAAACACATCTGAGCAGCTGAACTGCAACAAACTTATGAAAACTTTCATGAGTATTTTGAAAGGTAGCACATTAAATCTCTAGACAGCTTTGGGTATTATGGCTATTTTAAAGTATTAACTCTTCAAATTCAAGAGCATAATATTTTCAATTTATTTGAATTATGTTTAATTTCCTTTCTCAGTGTTTTATATTTTTAAGGGTATACTTCTTTCAACTTAGTTGTGTCTAATGCTAGGTATTTAAATTTGTGTGTGTGATATTAAATGCATTTTTCTTTATATTTCTGATATTTCTTTATGAAATAAATTAACAGATTTCTACATGTTTAATTTTATTATCTTACTACCTTGCCTAATGTATTAGTTCTAATAATTTTCATTTGGAAGTTTGGAGTTCTCTATAAAGTATCATGTCATCTGTAAATAGTGATAGTTTTACTGCCTTTCGCTCCAGCTGGTATAACCTCTACTTATTTTTCTCTGATCGTTGTGACTAGGATTTCCAATACTATTTGAACAGAAGTGGTGAGAATGGGTGGGCTTCCCATTTACCACTCAGTTGCCGTTTAGTTGCTCAGTCGTGTCCGACTCTTTGTGACCCCATGAATCGCAGCATGCCAGGCCTCCCTGTCCATCAACAACCCCTGGAGTTCACTCAGACTCACGTCCATCGAGTCACGATGCCATCCAGCCATCTCATCCTTTGTCGTCCCCTTCTCCTTCCCCCAATCCCTCCCAGCATCAGAGTCTTTTCCAATGAGTCAACACTTCGCATAAGGTGGCCAAAGTTCTGGAGTTTCAGCTTTAGCATCATTCCTTTCAAAGAAATCCCGGGGCTGGTCTCCTTCAAAATGGACTGGTTGGATCTCCTTGCAGTCCAAGGGACCATCAAGAGTCTTCTCCAACACCACAGTCTAACAGTATCAATTCTTTGGAGTTCAGCCTTCTTCACAATCCAACTCTCACATCCATACATGACCACAGGAAAAACCATAGCCTGGACTAGAAAGACCTTAGTCGGCAAAGTAATGTCTCTGCTTTTGAATATGCTATCTAGCTTGCTCATAACTTTTCTTCCAAGGGGTAAGCGTCTTTTAATTTCATAGCTCAATCACCATCTGCAGTGATTTTGGAGCCCCCAAAATAAAGTCTGACCCTGTTTCCACTGTTTCCCCATCTATTTCCCATGAAGTGATGGGACCGGTTGCCATGATCTTCATTTTCTGAATGTTGAGCTTTAAGCAAACTTTTTCATGCTCCACTTTCACTTTCATCAAGAGGCTTTTTAGTTCCTCTTCACTTTCTGCCATAAGGGTGGTGGCATCTGCATATCTGAGGTTATTGATATTTCTCCCAGCAATCTTGATTCCAGCTTGTGTTTCTTCCAGTCCAGCGTTTCTCATGATGTACTTTGCATATAAGTTAAATAAGCAGGGTGACAATATACAGACTTGACGTACTCTGTTTCCTATTTGAAACCAGTAGTACGTGGTAAAAATGCTGCCTGCCAGTGCAGGAGATGCAGGTTGGGAAGATCCCCTGGAGGAGGGGATAAGCAACCCATTTCAGTATTCTTGTCAGGAGAATCTCATCAACAAAGGAGTCTGGTGGGCTACAGTCGATAGTGTTACAAAGAGTTAAACACGATTGAAGTGACTTAGCACGCATGCACAGTGAGAGTTGGCATCCTTGTCTTGTTCTTGAATTTATGAGAAAGGCCTTCAACTTTTCACTGTTGAGTATTATGTTGATGGTAGGTTTGTTGTGAATGGTTTTTATTATATGTTCCTTCTATATTCACTTTAGTGAGAGTTTTTATCATCAGTAGATGCTGTATTTTGTCCAATGCTTTTTCTGTATCTAGTGAGATGATCATGTGGCTTCTGTTTTTCCTTTCATTGGATGATTTGCATTTGCTGAGCCATCCGTCTGACCCTGGGACAAATCCTATTTGATCATAGTGTATGATTCTTTTAATATATTATTTAATTCCATTTGCTTTATATTTTGTTGAGCATTTTGAGATCTATATTCATCAATTATATTGGTGTATATATATATATATATATATATATATATATATTTTTTTTTTTTTTCTTGGTAGTGTCTTTTCTGGCTTTGGTATCTTGGCTGTTTGGATAGCGACTTCATAGATTGAATTTGAGAATGTGTTATCCTCTGTGCTTCTTTGGAGTAATTTGAGCAGAGTCAGTGTTAAATCTTTTTGAAATGTTTGGTGATCACAGACATTCTGACTGGTGTGAAGTGGTACCTCATTGTGGTTTTGATTTGCATTTCTCTAATAATGAGTGATGTTGAACATCTTTTCATGTGTTTGTTAGCCATCCATATGTCTTCTTTGGAGAAATGTCTATTTAGTTCTTTGGCCCATTTTTTTTTTTTATTGGATCTTTTATTTTTCTGGAATTGAGCTACATAAGTTGCTTGTATATTTTTGAGATTAGTGTTTGTCAGTTGCTTCATTTGCTATTATTTTATCCCATTCAGAAGGCTGTCTTTTCACCTTGCTTATAGTTTCCTTAGTTGTGCAGAAGCTTTTAAGTTTAATTAGATCCCATTTGTTTATTTTTGCTTTTATTTCCAGAATTCTGGGGGGTGGATCATAGAGGATCCTGCTGTGATTTATGTCAGAGAGTGTTTTCCCTATGTTTTCCTCTAGGAGTTTTATAGTTTCTGGTCTTATGTTTAGATCTTTAATCCATTTTGAGTTTATTTTTGTGTGTGGTGTTAGAAAGTGATCTAGTTTCATTCTTTTACAAGTGGCTGACCTGTTTTCCCAGCACCACTTGTTAAAGAGATTGTCTTTAATCCATTGTATTTTCTTGCCTCCTTTGTCAAAGATAAGGTGTCCATAGGTGTGGATATATCCCTGGGCTTTCTATTTTGTTCCATTGATCTATATTTCTGTCTTTGTCCCAGTACCATACTGTCTTGATGACTGTGGCTTTGTAGTAGAATCTGAGGTCAGGCAGGTTGATTCCTCCAGTTCCATTCTTCTTTCTCAAGATTGCTTTGGCAATCGCCAGTCTATGTCCAATGCAGAATACAGGATGCTTGGGGCTGGTGCATGGGGATGACCCAGAGAGATGTTAAGGGGAGGGAGGTGGGAGGGGGGTTCATGTTTGGGAACGCATGTACACCCGTGGTGGATTCATGTCAATATATGGCAAAACCAATACAGTATTGTAACGTAAAATAAAGTAAAAAAAAAAAATAAAAAAAAAATAAATGTTTGGTGAAATGTTCCACTGCAGCCATCCTGTCCTGCACCTTTGCTTGGAGGGAACATTTTCTTTCTCCTTTTTAAAAAATACAGATTCAGTTTCATTTTTAGTGATCAGTTTATCTGTTTTACCTTGACTCAGTTTTAGTAGGCAGTATGCTTCTAGACTTCCCTATTTCTTTTAGGCTGTCCAATTTGTTGGCATATAACTGTTCATAGTTTCTCCAATGATTTTTTTTTGAATTCTATAGTATTCATTGTTAATTTTTTCTTTCACTTCTTGTCTTCTTTATTTGTATTCTCTCTTTTTGCTTCCTTGTAAACCTAACCAGAGTTAATCTTTACAAACATCCAACTCTTGGATTTCTTGGTTATTTCTTTTGTTATTTTTATTTTGTTTATTTCCTAAGTAAACAAATATTTTGTTTATTATTTTTATTTTTAATATGACTTTATTTATTTTAATTGGAGGTTAATTACTTTACAATATTTTATTGGTTTTGCCATACATCAACATGAATCCACCACAGGTATACACGTGTTCCCCATTCTTGCTCTTCAATCCTTTTATATATTTGCCTTTCCTATTGTGATTTTCTCTTTCCCATTAATTACTGTTTCTTTGCTATTCATAGATGATCTTCAGTATTTCATTTAAGTTAGTTTTAGTTTTGCTGAATTATGTTAAAAATTATTTATAAAGAGAGATATTCTTTATGTCTCCTATTCTAAATGATAGTCTAGCTGGGTAGAGTATCCTAGGTTGTAGATTTTTCCTTTTCAGGACTTTGAATATATTATGTCACTCCTTTCTGGCCAGCATAATCGCTACAGAGATATGAACTGATAGCCTTATGAGACTTCCCTCGTTTTGTGATTTTCATTATGATATGTCTTGGTGAAGTTCTTTTGGGGTTCATCTTGAGGGCCCTTTGTGCTTCCTGTACTTCAATGTTTCCTAATTTAGTTTGGGAATTTTTAGATAATTTCTTCAAATACATTTTCAATCTCCTTTTCTCTCCCTTCTTCTTGAAGCTCTATTATATGTTGGTTGGCACAATGTATTTTATCCCATAGATCTTGTATGTTATTTTTTTTTCTATTTTTACATGCATTCCCGTGTGGGTGATTTCCTTTGTTTTACATTCTAGATGGCTTTTTAAAAATATTTAATTAGAACATTTTTATTTTTATTTTTTACTTTATTTTACTTTACAATACTGTATTGGTTTTCCATACATTGACATGAATCCACCACGGGTGTATACAAGCTTCCAATTGTGAATCCCCCTCCCACCTCCCATCCCATATCATCACTCTGGATCATCCCCATGCACCAGCCCCAAGCATCCTGTATCCTGTATCGAACATAGACTGGCTTTATTTTTTTCAGTGTAATCTAGTCTGGTCTTCATTGTTTCTAGATTGGTTTTTATCTCAGCAATGGAATTTTCTGAATTTGGTTCATCTTTATAGTTTCTACTTCCTACTTACAGTGATCTGAATTTCTATAGATATTTCTTTTTTAATTCTTTTAACATTTTATTGTCTCCTTTTTGAACTTCATTTCAGCCACTCAGTCGTGTCCAACTCTTTGTGACCCCATGGATTGCAGCATGCCAGGCCTCCCTGTCGATCACCAACTCCCAGAGTTTACTCAAACTCATGTCCATTGAGTCAGTGATGCCACCCAACCATCTCATCCTCTGTCGTCCCCTTCTCCTCCTGTCTTCAATCTTTCCCAGCATCAGGGTATTTTCCAAAGAGTCAGTTCTTTGCATCAGGTGTCCAAAGTATTGGAGTTTCAGCTTCAGCATCAGTCCTTCCAATGAATAATAAGGACTGACTTCCTGTAGGATGGATTGGTTGGATCTCCTTGTTGTCCAAGTGACTCTGAAGAGTCTTCTCCAACACCACAGTTGTAAAGGATCATTTCTTCGGTGCTCAGCTTTCTTTATAGCCCAACTCTCATATCTATAAATTCCATACTGGGAAAACCATAGCTTTTTTTTTTTTTACTTTATATATTGTTTAATAAACTTAGTGATGTTTCAACTTTTCTTTTATGAATTTCATAATATTCTCTCATTATCCATGTTAATTTTATGTCATGCTACATAGGACCTAATTCTCTAAGATAAGTGGTTCAAATAAAATTATATCTGCCTTGGGAATTCCCTGGTTATCCAGTGTTTATTTTTATTTTTTATTATTTTAATATAAATTTATTTATTTTAATTGGAAGCTAATTACTCTACAATACTGTATTGGTTTTGCCATACATCAATATTAATCCACCACAGTATACATGTGTTCCCCATCCTGAACCCCCCTCCCACATCCCTCCCTGTACCATCCCTCTGGGTCATCCCAGTGCACCAGCTCCAAGTATCCAGTATCATGCATTGAACCTGGACTGGTGATTCGTTTCATATATGACATTATACAGGTTTCAATGCCATTCTCCCAAATCACCCCACTCTCTCCCTCTCCCATAGAGTCCAAAAGACTGTTGTATACATCTGTGTCTCCTTTGCAGGGTTATTGTTACCGTCTTTCTAAATTCCATATATATGTGATAGTATACTGAATTGGTGTTTTTCTTTCTGGCTTACTTCACTCTAAATAATCGGCTCCAGTTTCATCCACCTCATTAGAACTAATTCAAATGTATTCTTTTTAATGGCTGAGTAATACTCCATTGTGTATATGTACCACAGCTTTCTTATCCATTCATCTGCTGATGGACATCTAGGTTGCTTCCATGTCCTGACTACTATAAACAGTGCTGAGATGAACATTGGGGTACACGTGTTTCTTTCAATTCTGGTTTCCTTGGTGTGTATACCAAGGAGTGGTATTGCTGGGTCATAAGGTAGTTCTATTTCCAGTTTTTTAAGGAATCTCCACACTGTTCTCCATAATGGCTGAACTAGTTTGCATTCCCACCAACAGTGTAAGAAGGTTCCCTTTTCCCCACACCCTCTCCAGCATTTATTGCTTGTAGAATTTTGGATCACAGCCATTCTGACTGGCATGAAATGGTACCTCATTGTGGTCTTAATTTGCATTTCTCTGATGAGTGATGTTGAGCATCTTTTCATGTGTTTTTTAGACATCTGTATGTCTTCTTCAGACAAATGTCTATTGAGTTCTTTGGCCCATTTTTTTTTTTGATTGGGTCATTTATTTTTCTGGAATCGAGAGCTGCAGGAGTTGCTTGTATATTTTTGAGATTAGTTGTTTGTCAGTTGCTTCATTTGCTATTATTTTCTCCCATTCCAAAGGCTGTCTTTTCACCTTGCTTATAGTTTCCTTTGTTGTGCAGAACCTTTTAATTTTGTAATCCTAATTAAAATTAAAACCATAGCTTTGACTGGACAGACCTTCGTTGACAAAGTAATGTCTCTGTTTTTTGCCAAGTAAACTGGTGAGGTCTTTTTCATTCTTCCAGGGATTTTTCCTGTTCTTTAATTGGAAGTTGTTCCTCTGTTTTTTTATTTTAGTAAACTTTGTCTGTGTCTATGAATTTAGGATGAACAGTTTTTGAAATGGTGATTTTATGTGGCAGGATCCCTGTGTAGAATTTTGTGCACCCAATATTTTTAGTATAAAGCCTGGTTTTATTTTGGGTCCCAACCTATATTTCCTCAGAATGTGCTAGCCAATATCTCCTTGATAGTGAGTGTGATTGATGTTATGCTATTCAGAGTCTGTGCTGGAAATGAAGTGGGATTTCCCCTTTGATCCATGGCTGTCATTGCCTTGTTGGGATTAAGGTTTTATCTCCAGTTATTGAAATAGAAGTCTTGAGAGTCAGGTTCCATCAGGTTCCATTGCCATGGTGTGCCCTGCTGCTAAGGAGGTGACCACTGAAACAAATGAGGCTTATGCAGACATAGAGAACAGATGCACCATCCATATAGGCATCCACAGTTCTGCCCAAAAGCAGCACAAGGTTGCATCTCATTGTCCTTTGTGTTCACTCCAAATTTAGTGCAAGGCTATGGTGTGGAGTGGGCTCAGACTAGGGGCTGGGGCACACTGGCTGCAGGAGTCAATGTGGCCATGCTGCTGCCTGGGACCTGGACTGACTCTCTGTCAAACTTCTCCCGGGACCTGAATGCCACAGATTCAGCACGAAGCTGTGATGTGAAGTGGATAGATCTGGGCCACTTCAGCTGGGAAATGATTCACTCCATACTCCTGACCAGGGCCTGTCTGGCAGAGAACAACCCCCGCCATGTGCAAGCTTAAAATATGAGCTGTGGCTAGAGTTACCACTGTCGTGTACACATTTTTTTTTAATTTTATTATCTTTAATTCTTACATGTGTTCCCAAACATGAACCCCCCTCCCACCTCCCTCCCCATAACATCTCTCTGGGTCATCCCCATGCACCAGCCCCTAGCAGGCTGCATCCTGCGTCAGACATAGACTGGTGATTCAATTCTTACATGATAGTATACATGTTAGAATGTCATTCTCCCAAATCATCCCACCCTATCCCTCTCCCTCTGAGTCCAAAGGTCCGTTATACACATCTGTGTCTCTTTCCCTGTCTTGCATACAGGGTCGTCATTGCCATCTTCCTAAATTCCATATATATGTCGTGTACACATTAATGATAGACTTCACAAGTACTCTTGACTACATACCCCTAGGCTGTCACCACTGAGCTAGGCCAAGCGATCTGCGAAGGTCTGTCTGAGATTAAGTGCTTATCCACTGCACATTCTTGTGGTGCTACCCAGTTTGTTCACAGACGACACCTGACTGGTACAAGCCCTCTGCCCACACACATGTACTGACAGTAGTTTCCATTGTTCCATGCAGATCACAGCCGTGATGCCTCAGTCTGTATTCATAGCTATATGAAATCCCCGCCCTGATCTTGGACCAGGCTGTGGTGTGGAGTGAGCAGGACTGAGTGCTAACCCCTTCAGACTGGGGAGTTCAACAAGGTGGCAATCACTAGCACAGGTTTCTTCCCACCTTGACATAATGCAAGCTGGCATGCAAACACTCCTCAGGAGTGAAATGTAAGCTTCTTCAGTCCCTCAGTCCATCCTAGTAGACTTCCCAGCAGGGAAGGGCGCCCTCCAGATGAAGGGCTGCCTACATGGACCTTTTCCTTACAGATCCTTCACAGGGATGCTGATCCTGACCTGATGCCTTCCTCCCATTATACCCAGTTATGTGGAAATCTTTCTTGCAGCTTTGATTGCATAGGAGACCTCCTGCCAGTTTCCAATTAGTTTTCCCTGAGAAATTTTCCACATTTAGATGTACTTTTATATATTTGTGGGGGCACATGAACCTCACATCCTCCTACTACATTTTGATTCATCTTCTCAAGTTCACAGTAGTTTTTGTTCCCTGTTATGTTTTCTTTTGGTCATACAAGACATAAGTCAGTGACAAAAGCAATCAATGTGTCAGATCATGAAAGTCATTGTTTTCTTTTCCAACATTACATAGCAGAGGATTTTGTTTTAAGATACATTATGAGATCACTGATTACCAGGTGGCTCAGTAGTAAAGAATCTGCCTGCCAACGCAGAAGACATGGGTTTCATCCCTGGGTCACAAAGATTCTCTGAAGGAGGAGATGGCAACTGACTCCAGTATTCTTGCTAGGAAAATCCCATTCACAGAGGAGCATGGTGGACTACAGTTTGTGGCATCACAGAGTCAGACATGACTGATCAACTGGCCACAAATAAGATCACTATTTGCTTATAACTATAAATATAAAGCTACACAAATTTTTGACCAGTATTCATTTGTAATAAAACTAGAGAAATATTATATCCAACAAACTTATAATGCAATATTAGTAGAACATAGTAGTTGGATAAAAGGCTAAAGTGTCTGTCAATATAGCAGAAATAGATGTTTTTCTGGAACTCTCTTCTTTTTTCCATGATCCGGTGGATGTTGGCAATTTGATCTCTGGTTCCTCTGCCTTTTCTAAATCCAGCTTAAACATCTGAAAGTTCACGGTTCAAGTGTTGCTGAAGCCTGACTTGGAGAATTTTGAGCATTACTTTACTAGCGTGTGAGATGAGTCCAATTGTGCAGTAGTTTGAGCATTTTTTGGCATTACCTTTATTTGGGATTGGAATTAAAATTGACCTTTTCCAGTCTTGTGATCACTGCTGAGTTTTCCAAATTTGCTGGCATATTGAGTGCAGCAATTTCACAGCATCTTCTTCCAGGATTTGAAATAGCTTAACTGGAATTCCATCACGTCCACTAGCTTTGTTTGTAGTGATGCTTCCTAAGACCCACTTGACTTCATATTCCATGATGTCTGGCTCTAGGTAATGATCACACTATTGTGATTATCTTGGTCATGAAAATCTTTTTTGCACATTTCTTATGTATATTCCTGCCACCTCTTCTTAATATCTTCTGTTTCTGTTAGGTCCATATCATTTCTGTCCTTTTTCGAGTCTCTCTTAGAGCCTTAACTGTGTGGCTCACAATACACTGTGGAATATTCTGAAAGAGATGGAAATACCAGACAAACTGACCTGCCTCTGAAGAAACCTATATGCAGGTCAGGAAGCAACAGTTAGAACTGGACATGGAACAAGGGGCTGGTTCCAAATAGGAAAAGGAATACAGCAAGGTTGTATATTTTCAACATGTTTATTTAACTTATATGTAGAGTACATAATGAGAAACGCTGGACTGGAAGAAGCACAAGCTAGAATCAAGATTGCTAGGTGAAATATCAATAACCTCAGATATGCAGCTGACACCACCCTTATGGTAGAAAGTAAAAAGGAACTAAAAAGCCTCTTGATGAATGTGAAAGAGGAGAGCAAAAAAGTTGGCTTGAAGCTCAACATTCAGAAAACGAAGATCATGGCTTCTGCTCCCATCACTTCGTGGGAAATAGATGGGGAAACAGTGGAAACAGGGTCAGACTTCATTTTGGGAGCTCCAAAATCACTGCAGATGGTGATTGCAGCCATGAAGTTAATAGACACTTGCTCCTTGGAAGGAAACTTATGACCAACCTAGATAGAATACTCAAAAACAGAGACATTACTTTGCCAACAAAGGTCCGTCTAGTCAAGGCTATTTTTTTTCCCTGTGGTCATGTATGGATGTGAGAGTTAGACTGTGAAGAAAGCTGAGCACCAAAGAATTGATGCTTTTGAACTGCGGTGTTGGAGAAGACTCTTGATAGTCCCTTGGACTAAAAGGAGATCCAAGCAGTCCATTCTAAAGGAGATCAGTCCTAGGTGTTCTTTGGAAGGACTGATGCTGAAGATGAAACTCCAATACTTTGGCCAAATCATGAGAAGAGTTGACTTATTGGAAAAGACTCTGATTCTGGGAGGGACTGGAGGCAGTAGGAGAAGGGGATGACAGAGGATGGGATGGCTGGATGGCATCACTGACTAGATGGAAAAGAGTTTGGGTGAACTCTGGGAGTTGGTGATTGACAGGGAGGCCTGGCGTGCTGCAATTCATGGGGTCACAGAGTCGGACACGACTGAGTAATTAAACTTAAACTGAACTGGACAATGTTAAACTATGATGTACTGTGCACACCAATGGTTTTTTTAAAGAACTACATCAAAAGTAACTTCTTAGAGGCAAGTAGTTTTATGCAACAAACTTACTTTGTTGGATTCCTGAACTTAACTCCGGTTATGGTAAACTTTTACATGTTAAAATCCAATCTGCTTTTAAAATTTCTGATGCTTGGGCTTCCCTGATGTCTCAGTGATGGAAAGTCTGCCTGCCTATACAGGAGACATTGATTCCATCCGTGATTTGGAGGGATCGTACGTGTCCCAGAGCAACTAAGCCCATGTGCCACAACTACTGAGCCTGTGTGTGGTGTGACTACTGAAGCCCATAGATCCTAGAGCCTGTGTTTCACAACAAGAGAAGCCACCATATGCAAAACTGATGCACTACAACTAGAGAGTAGCCCCCTCTCACCACAACTAGAGAAAAACTCACACAGCAACAAAGACCCAGCACATTAAAAATAAATAAATAAACTGATAAAATGGTTTAAAATCCTTGCTATAAAAACTGGACAACCGCTTGTAAAATAATGAAACTAGAACACTTCCTAACACCATACACGAAGATAAATTCAAAATGGATTAAAGATCTAAACGTAAGACCAGAAACTATAAAACTCCTAGAGGAGAATATAGGCAAAACACTATCTGACATAAATCACAGAAGGATTCTCTATGACCCACCTCCCAGAATATTGGAAATAAAGGCAAAAATAAATAAATGGGACCTAAATAAAACTAAAAGCTTTTGCATAACAAAGGAAACTCTAAGCCAAGTGAAAAGACAGCCTTTTGAATGGGAGAAAATAATAGCAAATGAAGCAACTGACAAACAACTAATCTCAAAAATATACAATTTTTCCTACAGCTCAATTTCAGAAAAATTAACGACCCAATTGAAAAATGGGCCAAAGAACTAAATAGACATTTCTCCAAAGAAGACATACAGATGGCTAACAAACACATAGAAAGGTGTTCAACATCACTCATTATTAGAGAAATGCAAACCAAAACCTCAATGAGGTACCATTTCACGCCAGTCAGAATGGCTGTGATCCAAAAGTCTCCAAGCAATAAATGCTGGAGAGGGTGTGGAGAAAAGGGAACCCTCTTACACTGTTGGTGGGAATGCAAACTAGTACAGCCACTATGGAGAACAGTGTGGAGATTCCTTAAAAATCTGGAAATAAATCAGCCTGATGACCAGCAATCCCACTCCTGGGCATACACAGTGAGAAAACCAGAATTGAAAGAGGCACGTGTACCCTAATGTTCATTTCAGCACTGTTTACAATAGCCAGGACATGGAAGCAACCTAGATGTCCATCAGCAGATGAATGGATAAGAAATCAGTGGTACGTATACACAATGGAATATTACTCAGCCATTAAAAAGAATACATTTGAATCAGTTCTGATGAGGTGGATGAAACTGGAGCCAGATTATACAGAGTGAAGTAAGCCAGAAAGAAAAACACCAATTCAGTATACTAACACCTATATATGGAATTTAGAAAGATGGTAACGATAATCCTGTATGTGAAACAGCAAAAGAGACACAGATATATAGAACCGTATTTTGGACTCTGTGAGAGAGGGAGAGGGTGGGATGATTTGGGAGAATGGCATTGAAACATGTATAATATCATGTATGAAACGAATCACCAGTCCAGGTTAGATGCAGGATACAGGATTCTTGGGGCTGGTGCACTGGCATGACCCAGAGGGATGGTATGGGGAGGGAGATGGGAGGGGCTTTCAGGATGGAGAACACGTGTACACCCATGGCAGATTCATGTTGATGTTTAGCAAAACCAATACAATACTGTAAAGTAATTAAACTCCAATTAAATAAATTTATATTTTAAAATAAATAAAAACAAACAAAAACCCCTCATACTCTAATTTAAAAGTAGCATTGCACTGAACATTCCTGAAAAAGTGAAGTGAGTTCAGTTCAGTTCAGTTGCTCAGTCATGTCCAACTCTGACACCATGAATCTCAGCACTCCAGGCCTCCCTGTCCGTCACCAACTCCCGGAGTTCACTCAAACTCAGGTCCATCTAGTCAGGGATGCCATCCAGCCATCTCATCTTCTGTTTTCCCCTTCTCCTCCTGCCCCCAATCCTTCCCAGCAGCAGAGTCTTTTCCAATGAGTCAAATCTTCACATGAGGTGGCCAAAGTATTGGAGTTTCATCTTCAGCATCAGTCCTTCCAAAGAACAACCAGGACTGATATCCTTTAGAATGGACTGCTTGGATCTCCTTGCAGTCCAAGGGACTATCAAGAGTCTTCTCCAACACCACAGTTCAAACGCATCAATTCTTCGGCACTCAGCTGTCTTCACAGTCCAACTCTCACATCCATACATGACTACTGGAAAAACCATAGCCTTGAATAGATGGACCTTTTTTAGCAAAGTAATGTCTCTGCTTTTGAATATACTGTCTAGGTTGGTCATAAATTTCCTTCCAAGGAGTAAGCGTCTATTAATTTCATGGCTGCAATCACCATCTGCAGTGATTTTGGAGCCCCCAAAAATAAAGTCTGACACTGTTTCCACTGTTTCCCATCTATTTCCCATGAAGTGATGGGAGCAGAAGCCATGATCTTCGTTTTCTGAATGTTGAGCTTCAAGCCAAATTTTTCACTCTCCTCTTTGACTTTCATCAAGAGGCTTTTTAGCTTCTCTTCACTTTCTGCCATAAGGGTGGTGTCAGCTGCATATCTGAGGTTACTGATATTTCTCCTGGCAATCTTGATTCCAGCTTGTGCTTCTTCCAGCCCAGCTTTTCTCATGATGTACACTGCATATAATTTAAATAAACAGGGTGACAATATACAGACTTGAGGTACTCCTTTTCCTATTTGCAACCAGTCTGTTGTTCAATGTCCATTTATAACTGTTGTTTCCTGACCTGCATATAGGTTTCTCAAGAGGCAAGTCAGGTGGTCTTGTATCCCCATCCCTTTCAGAATTTTTCACAGTTTATTGTGATCCACACAGTCAAAGTCTTTGGCATAGTCAATAAAGCACAAATAGATTTTTTTTTTCTCTGGAACTCTCTTGCTTTTCCCATGATGCAGTGGATGTTGGCAATTTGATATCTGGTTCCTATGCCTTTTCTAAATTCAGCTTGAACATCTGAAAGTTCATGGTTCACATGTTTCTGAAGCCTGGTTTGGAGAATTTTGAGCATTACTTTACTAGCATGTGAGATGAGTGCAATTGTGTGGTAATTTGAGCATTCTTTGGCATTGCCTTTCTTTGCGATAGGAATGAAAGCTGACCTTTCCAGTCTTGTGGCCACTGCTGAGTTTTCCAAATTTTCTGACTGAGAAAGTGCAGCACTTTCACAACATTATCTTTTAGGATTCGAATTAGCTCAGCTGGATAAGTGAATAAGTGAGTAAATTTCCTAAATGAGACTAATTGAAAGAAAGCCTGGCATTAGTCAATAATACAGGTTAAGACTTAGACATTTGTGATGAATATGGGCTTTATGGACTGATAATAGGTCAGGCCAATTTACAAAGTAAACAAACCAGAAAAAAACTTAATAAGATTTAAGATATAGTGTTAAATATACTACCTTCTTCTTTTTATTTTTCATGAGAAGCATAAAAATGGTGAATAATTCTTTTTAAAAAAAATCCAAGGTTTTAATCTGTAATGAAAAAAATGACAATAACTGAAATAGGTAAATTATTATCTGCTTGTAAGAGCGTCTATCATGCAAAACTTTTCAAAAATTGCAAGAGATTTGAAGCTGTGATCAGAGTGTAGTCACATACCATTTCAGCCATAATTTTGCAGTAAATAAAGGTGGACAGCTCAGTTCAGTTCAGTCACCCAGTCGTGCCGACTCTTTGCAACCCCATGAACGGCAGCACACCTGGCCTCCCTGTCCATCACCAACTCCCAGAGTTCACTCAGACTCATGTCCATCGAGTCAGTGATGCCATCCAGCCATCTCATCCTCTGTTGTCCCCTTCTCCTCCTGCCCCTAATCCCTCCCAGCATCAGAGTCTTTTCCAATGAATCAACTCTTCTCATGAGGTGGCCAAAGTACTGGAGTTTCAGCTTTAGCATCATTCCTTTCAAAGAAATCCCAGGGCTGATCTTCAGAATGGACTGGTTGAATCTCCTTGCAATCCAAGGGAATCTCAAGAGTCTTCTCCAAAACCACAGTTCAAATGCATCAGTTCTTCAGTGCTCAGCCTTCCTCACAGTCCAACTCGCACATCCATACATTACCAGAAGAAAACCATAGCCTTGACTAGACAGACCTTAGTTGGCAAAGTAATGTCTCTGCTTTTGAATGTACTATTTAGGTTGCTCATAACTTTTCTTCCAAGGAGTAAGCGTCTTTTAATTTTATGGCTGCAGTCACCATCTGCAGTGATTTTGGAGCCCCCCAAAATAAAGTCTGACACTGTTTCCACTGTTTCCCCATCTATTTCCCATGAAGTGATGGGACAAGATGCTATGATCTTCGTTTTCTGAATGAGCTTTAGGCCAACATTTTCGCTCTTCACTTTCACTTTCATCAAGAGGCTTTTTAGTTCCTCTTCACTTGCTGTCATAAGGGTGATGTCATTTGCATATCTGTGGTATTGATATTTCTCCCGGCAATCTTGATTCCAGCTTGTGTTTCTTCCAGTCCAGCGTTTCTCATGATGTACTCTGCATATAAGTTAAATAAGCAGGGTGACAATATACAGCCTTGATGTACTCCTTTTCCTATTTGAAACCAGTCTGTTGTTCCATGTCCAGTTCTATCTGCTGCTTCCTGACCTGCATACAGATTTCTCAAGAGGCATGTCAGGTGGTCTGGTATTTCCATCTCTTCCAGAATTTTCCTTATTTTATTGTGATCCACATAGTCAAAGGCTTTGATATAGTCAATAAACCAGAAATAGATGTTTTTCTAGAACTCCCTTGCTTCTTCCATGATCCTGCAAATGTTGGCGATTTGATCTCTGGTTTCTCTGCCTTTTCTAAAACCAGCTTGAATGTCAGGGAGCTCACGGTTCACATATTGCTGAAGCCTGGCTTGGAGAATTTTGAACATTACTTTAGTAGCATGTGAAATGAATGCAATTGTGCGGTAGTCTGAGCATTTTTGGCATTGCCTTTCTTTGGAATTGGAATCAAAACTGACCTTTTCCAGTCTTGTGGCCACTGCTGAGTTTTCCAAATTTGCTGGCATATTGAGTGCAGCACTTTCACAGCATCATCTTTCAGGATTTGAAATAGCTCAACTGGAATTCCATCACCTCCACTTTCCAAGGCCCACTTGACTTCACATTCCAGGATGCCTGGCTCTAGATGAGTGATCACACCATCATGATTATCTGAGTCATAAAGATCTTTTTTGTATAGTTCTTCTGAGTATTCTTGCCACCTCTTCTTAATATCTTCTGCTTCTGTTAGGCCCATACCATTTCCGTCCTTTATCGAGCCCATCTTTGCATGAAATGTTCCCTTGGTATCTCTAATTTTCTTGAAGGAATCTCTAGTCTTTCCCATTCTGTTCTTTTCCTCTATTTATTTGCATTGATCACTGAAGAAGGCTTTCTTATCTCATCTTGCTATTGTCTGGAACTCTGCATTCAGAGGTGTATATATTTCCTTTTCTCCTTTGCTTTTTGCCTCTCTTCTTTTTACAGCTATTTGTAAGGCTTCCCCAGATAGCCATTTTGCTTTTTTGCATTTCTTTTCCATGGAGATGGTCTTGATCCCTGTCTCCTGTACAATGTCACAAACCTCATTCCATAGTTCATCAGGCACTCTATCTATCAGATCTAGGCCCTTAAATCTATTTCTCACTTCCACTGTATAATCATAAGGGATTTTATTTAAGTCACACCTGAATGGTCTAGCGGTTTTCCCTACTTTCTTCAATTTGAGTCTGAATTTGGTAATAAGGAGTTCATGAACTGATTCACAGTCAGTGCGGACATTCTATGAGAATTAATTTTTTTGTAGAAATCCGTCCTAAGGAATTAATGAAAGGTAAGATCAAAGATTTATATTTACAGATGTTCTTTAGCATTATTATAGTAACCCAATGTTGAAAAGAAACTAAATGTCTAATACAAAAGGCCTGCTAAAATAAAACATTTTACATTCCTAACTACACCATACCTGTATGCGCTGAAATGGTATACTTTAAAGAATATTTAAGGATTAAGAAAATAAGGAGGAATGACTAAGATGGCAGAATATGACCTTGAACTCAATTCTCATGTGAAGTGAAGTGAAGTGAAGTGAAGTGACTCAGTCGTATCCAACTCTTTGTGACCCCATGGACTGTAACCTACCAGGCTCCATCCATGGGATTTTCCAGGCAAGAATACTGGAGTGGGTTGCCATTTCCTTCTCCAGGGGATCTTCCTGAACCAGGGATCGAACCCGGGTTTCCCACATTGCAGGCAGACGCTTTACCATCTGAGCCACTAGGGAAGCCCAATTCTTCTCAGAGGCACAGAAACATTTCTGCTATTTACAGAGCAACTATTGATGAAACAGACCAGAAGACTAGCAGGAGAAAAAAAATTATCTGCAACGAAAATATAAAAAAGAATCCACAATGAGATAAATAGGAGAGGCAGTGTCATGGTCTATACTATAGTCAAGATCTGTACTCCCAGGTGAGGATAAACCCACCAACTGGATGATAATTAGAATTGCTCAGGGTCTCTCCATGAAATGGGGGGAAGGGGCCTGCGACCCAGATCTGGTGCCCCAGCCCAGGGCTCCTCTAAAGTGGAGACAGGCCCTGAAATATTAGACTTTGAAGGCTAGGGATTCAAACTTCTGAAGATCCAGAGGGCTGTGTGAAATAGAGTCTGCTCACAGAGGATACATACAAAATCCCATACATGTTCCCAGATCCAGAGTCAGATCCATGGGCTGATCTTGGAGAATCTCCTGGATAAACAGGAGGCAATGGAGCTCATCCTGGGGAAACAAACACTAGCAGGACCTCTTTTGTATATTTTATTCTACCACAAGAACACTGGTGCTGGAACGCAATATTTTGAAATCCTCCCTCTAGCTAACTAGTGACAGGAACCAGCCCCTCCTATCATTCTGTCAAAATCAGTACTACGATACCTAGGGCGAAGGAATGACCCTAGTGAAGAGACACTCCACCTACAAGCAGGCCTGCTGTCTTAAACACTCACAACTACAACCAGCTTCCTCATGACTTGGCCCTGCCCACCAGTAGCCAGCAGCCTCCACACAGGACAGGAGCTGTTAAGGAAGCAGACTGCAGACCAGCCACACCTAGCAGACCACCCATAGTAGTCTGGCTGCCCCAACAGAAGAATGCACACAACTTTCACAGTAGGGAACCTCTAGAGGATACATCTTGGGTGACCAGAAAGGAGTGCATTACTGGGAAGTGTATAGGATATCTCCCACAAAATGTTTCTTCCCCAAGGTCAGAAAACATAACCAACTGTGCAAACACATAGAAATAAAAAGATTAAATTAGGCAAAGTGAGGCCTCAGAGGAATATGTTCCAAACAAAGGAACAAGATAAAACCCCAGAAGAATTAAGTGAAGTAGAGATAACAAACTCCCTAACATAGAGTTCACAATAATAATAAATATGTTAAAAAACACTCAAGGGAAGATTAGACTAACACAGTGAGGTGTTTGAACTTAAGATATAAATACTGTAAAGAAGAGAGAAATTGCAATATATGAAACACATGGTCACCACAAAGCAAAAATCTGTAATATATACACAAAAAAGAATAAAAACCAAGCATAACACTAAAAATAGTCACTAAATAACAAGGGAATAGAGCAAAAGAAGTTAAAAAAAAAAGGGGGAGTTATGAAAGCAATCCTAGAACCATTAACAAAGTTGCAATAAGTACATAAATATCAACAATCGCTTTAAATGTGAATGGATGCAATTATCTAATCAAAAAACATAGAGTGGCTGGATGCATAAAATGACAAGACCATGTATATACTACCTCCAATAAACTAAATTCAAATCTAAAGACACAGACTGAAAATGAGGGGATGGAAAAAGTAGTCCATGCAAATGGGAATGACGAGAGAGGGTAGGGGTACTTATATCAGACAAAGTAGACTATAAAATAAAGACCATAACAAGAAACAAAAGAAAGACTACATAATGGTAAAGGTATTGATCAAAGAAAATATAGCAACAACAAATGTGTATCCACCCAATATTGGAACCCATTACACACCAAATATCAATAAACTTAAAGAAATTAACTGTAACACAATGGTAGTAGGGGGTTTTAACACCCCACGTACAAAAATGGGCTGATCATTCATTCAGGAAATTGACAAGGAAAAACTGTCCTTACACACAACATATTACGTTACATGCACTAAATAGATTTACAGAGAGCATTCCATCCCAAAGCAGCAGAATACACATTCTTTTCAAGCGCACATGGAACATTCTCCAGGACAGATCACATGTAGACCACAAAGCAAAATCTCAGTGCATGTAAGAAAACTGAAATTATACTGGGCACTTTTTCAAACACAATGCTATGAGATCAGTTATCAACAACAAGCAAAAACCTAAAACAACAACAACAAAGCACATAGGCTAAATAATATAGTACTACACAGCCAGTGGATCCATGGATCCTGAAGAAATCAAAGAATACACTTAAAAATATATGCAGACAATTGAGTACAAAAATACAATGATCCAAAATTTATGCTTGCATACTTAGTTGCTCAGTTTTATGTGACTCTCTGCAACAATTTGTACTGTAGTCTGCCAAGCTACTCTGTCCATGAGATTTTTCAGGCAAGAATATTAGAATGGGTTGCCATTTCCTCCTCCAGGGGAACTTCCTGACACAGGGAGAAAACCCACATTTCCTGTGTCTCCTGTACTGCATCTCCTCTGTCTCCGGATTTTTTACTTGCTGAATCACTGGAGGAAGATCCCAAACTCTATGACATACAGCATAACAGTTCTTGATGGAAGAGTATAGCAATAGAAGTCTACCTCAGGAAACAAGAAAAAAGTCAAATAAAAAACCTGACCTAATACCTAAGGGAACTAGAAAAAGAAGAAAAAAACAAAAGTCAAAGATATAGACTGTAATAAACCATAAATCACAGTAGAAGTAAATAAAATAAGATAAAATAAATAAAAATATTTATGAAATGAATAAGTGGTTCTTTGAAAAGAAAAACAAAATTGATACACTTTTAGACAGACTCTTTAAGAAAAAATAGAGAGGACCCAAATAAGTATAAATCAGAAATTAAAAAGAAGTTACAATCAATAGGACATAAATGCAAAGATTATAAGATATTATGCAAATAACTATACACTGATAAACTAGAAGCCCTGGACAAATTCCTTGAAATGTAAAATCTCACAAGATTAACAAGGAAGAACTAAAAGATGTAAACACACAAATTGCTGGTAGTGGAATTGAATTCATAATTTAAAAACAAATAAACAAAAAGACTCAACAGACACAAATTCAAAATCAGATGACTTCACAGATGAATTCTACCAAATATTTACAGCGGAGTTAACATCTATTTTTGTCAAATATTCTGAAAAATTTCACAGGCAAGTACACTCCTGAGCTCATTCTATGAGGCAAATATCACCCTGATTTTAATACCAGAATACTAGTCTAAGATATGAAAAAAAGTTACATATCAGGTCAATATCACTGATAAACATGAATGTAGTCATCAGCAAAATATTAGCAAACTGATTCTCCAACAATACATTAAAGGATCATACAACATCATAAAATGAGATTCATTCCAGTAATGCAATGATGGGTCAATGTCTGCAAATCAATGAAAGTAACATCATACTAACAAATTGAAAAATAAAAATCATATAATCATCTTAATCGATACACAACTTTCTTTTTACAAAATTCAACAGCTATTTATGATAAAACCTCTCAAAAAATAAGTATAGAGGAATATACCTCAATGTAATAAAGACCATATATGACAACCCACAGTTAGCGTCATCTCAATGGTTTAAAACTAAAAGCATTTCCTCTAAGATTAAAAGCAAGACAAATCCAATCTCAAACATTTATTCAACATATCATTAGAAGTACTAGACACAGTAATTAGAAAAGGGAATAAAATATATCTAAATTATATAGAAAGTATTAAAACTCTCACTTTGCAGTTGATAGGATAATATACATAAAAAATCAGTAGATAAAGAAAATGTATAGCTATATAATGAAATATTACTCAGCAATAAAAAGGAATTTGCCATTTGCAAAAACATGGATGGACATAGAGGATATTACACTAACTGAAATAACTCACATGGAGAAAGACAAATACTGTATGATTTTGATGTGTAAAACACATCAAAAATCTATTAGAACTCATTAAAAATTTCAATAAAATTGTAGAATATCAAACTAAAACACAGAAATCTGTTGCATTTCTATACATCAAAGCTGAAAAAAAAAACAGAGAAATTAAGTAAACAATCCCACTTACAATAAACTCAAAAAGAACAAGACATCTAGAAATAAGATTATAAGATATTGATGAAAGAAACTGAAGGTGACACAAAGAGTTGGAAAGATATTCTGTGTTCATGGATTGCAAGGATTAATATTTTTAAAATGATCATACTGCTGAAGGCAATCTGTAGATTCAAGGCTGCTGCTGCTGCTGCTAACTCACTTGAGTCTTGTCCGACTCTGTGTGACCCCATAGACGGCATCCCACCAGGCTGCCCCGTCCCTGGGATTCTTGAGGCAAGAACACTGGAGTGGGTTGCCATTTCCTTCTCCAATGCATGAAAGTGAAAAGTGAAAGTGAAGTCGCTCAGTTGTGTCTGACTCTTAGTGACCCCATGGACTGCAGCCTACCAGGCTCCTCCGTCCATGGGATTTTCCAGGCAAGAGTCCTGGAATGGATTTTCATTGCCTTCCCTGATAGAGTCAATGCAGTCTCCATCAAATTACAATGGCTTTTTTTGTTTATTTAGAACATAAAATATTAAAATTTGTACAGACACACAAAGGACTTTGAGTAGTCAAAACAATCTTGAGAAAGAAGAACAAAGCTAGACTTACCACGGTCCTAGACTTTAGTCTATACAACAAGCTAAAGTAGTCCACAAAGGATGGAACTGGAACAAAGAGGCAATTAGATTAATGGAACAGAACTGGGCACCCAGAAATGTATCCACACTTATTTGGACAATTAACCTAAAACAAAGGAGGCAATAATATACAGTCAGTAAAAGAGCATCTCTTCTATAAATGGTGTTGGGGAAACTAGACAGCTACATATAAAATAATGAAGCTAGACTACTCACTCTGGAGAAGGAATGGCACCCCACTCCAGGACTCTTGCCTGGAAAATCCAATGGATGGAGGAGCCTGGTAGGCTGCAGTCCATGGGGTCGTGAAGAGTCGGACACGACTGAGTATCTTCACTTTCACTTTTCACTTTCATGCATTGGAGAAGGAAATGGCAACCCACTCCAGTGTTCTTGCCTGGAGAATCCCAGGGACAGGGGAGCCTGGTGGGCTGCCGTTTATGGGATCACACAGAGTCGGACACGACTGAAGTGACTTAGCAGACTACTCTCTCACACCATTCACAAAAATACATTCAAAATGGATTAAAGACTTAAAAGTAAGACTTGAAACCATAAAACCTCCAGAAGTAAACAAAATCAGTAAACTCTTTAGTTTTAGTGTATTTATTTTGAGTGTATCCTCATGCAGTGGAAGCAAAAGCAAAAGTAAACAAAGAGACCACATCAAACTAAAAAGCTTTTGCAAAATTAAAGAAACTCTCAGGAAAATGAAAAGGCCACCTACTGAATGGCAGACTAAATTTAAAATTGATATATCTGATAAGGGGTTAATATTCAAAATATGCAAAGAACTGATATAAATTAAAGATGAAAATAAAATAAATGGCCTGATTAAAATATAGGCCGAAATTCTGAAAAGACTTTTTTCCTCAGAGAAGATATACAGATGGCCAACAGGCACATGAAAAGACCCTTGCCATCTTTAATCATCAGAAAAACTCAATTAAAAAAACAAAGAAAAAAAAAAAGAAAAACTCAAATCAAAAGAAAAGTGAGATATCTCACACCTGTCAGAATGGCTATTATCAAAAATATACAAAATTGTAAGTGTTAGTGAGGATGTGGAGAAAAATGAAATCCCCATAATCTGTTAGTGGGAATGTACATCAGTGCAGCCACTACAGAAAACAGTGTGAAGATTACTCAAGATATTTTTCAAAAAAACTACCATTTTATCCAACAATTCCACTCGTGTGCTTATCTAAAGAAAATAAAACTAATTTTCAAAAAAAATGCACTTGTATGTTCATTGTAGCCTTATTTGTAATTATCAAGATACAGAAGCAATCTAATTGCCCATGCATGCTAAGTCACTTCAGTTGTGTTCAACTTTTGGCAACTCTATAGACTGTAGCCCAACAGGCTCCTCTATCCATGGGATTCTCCAGGAAAAAGAATACTGGAGTGGGTCTCGATATCCTCCTCTAGCGAATCTTTCTGACCTAGGGATCAAACCCGTGTCTCTTACATCCCCTGCATTGGTAGGCAGGTTGTTCATCACCAATGTCACCTGGGAAGCTAACTAAGTGCCCAACAATAGATAAATAGATAAAGAATATGTATAGATATATAATGAAATATTACTCAGTCATGAAAACAGAATGAAATTTTGGCACTTGCAAATACATGAATGGACCTAGAGGATATTATGCAGACTGATATAAATCAGACAGAGGAAAAACAAATACTGCCTAATTTCACTTACACGTGGAATCTAAAAAAAAAAAAAAACAAAAAAACAAATGAACAAACATAAGGGAAACAGAGTTATAGACACAGAGAAGCAACAGGTGTGGGATGGGAGAAAGAAAAAAAAATAGGTGAGGGTGATTTCAGAGATACAAACTTTCGGTTGCAAAATAAGTGACTCATGGGCATGAAATACAGAGTTAAGAACATCGTAGTAACTTTGTATGGTGACATATCACGACTTACTGTGGTGAACATTTTGAAATGTTGAGAAATATTGCCTATGTGACATATCAGGAAGTAACATTGTGTTCTAGGTTAATTATATTTCCAAAACAAATATACAAACTCGTAGAAGTGATCAGATTTGTGACTACCAGAAGCAACAGGTGCCTGAGGGTGAATTGGAGGAACGTAGTAAAAAAGTATAAGCTTCCAGTTATAAATAAATACTTAAGATGTAACATACAATATAATGCACATAATTTACACTGTTATATGTTATATATGAGAGTTACTAAGAGACTAAATACAAAGAGTTCTCCTTAAAAGGAAAGATTTTTTTTATATTTATTTAATCTTGTATCTATAATTGATGATCACCAGACTTATTTTATCTAATGATGTGTATAAGTCAAATTATCATGCTGCACACCTTAAACAGAACTATATGTTGATTACATCTCAATAATACTTGAAGGAAAACAGTGCCAAGGACACTCAAGAACACCTGCAACTTGTCACAATACTGGACTTCTACCTCCCTCTAGTGATAGCTTTTAGCAACCAACCATATACAGATAAGCACAGCTTTAGTTTGCAGCACCAACCATAATCTTTTGAAAAGAAATTTTGCCATGTTGCAGTTTTTTTTCTTGGTCCTTATAAACTCCTGCCTTTTCTCTGCCAATTAGCATATTCTTTGATTTTGCTTTTTTCTAGCAGTGTCAGTATTATGAATTACTTTAATTTTCAAAATATTTTACAAATTTCTCCAATAAAATTTATGTTGTTTTGTCATATAAATGTTTATTGAGCAAATAATGTGTTATATTTCATGACCTTAATCATGAAAAAGACTTTTTTAACTTATTTTTTAACTGAAAGATAATTGCTTTGCATAATTTATGGTTTTCTGTCAGACATCAACAAGAATCAGCAATAGGTACACCCATGCCCCCTCCTCCTGAAACTCCCTCCCATTTCCCTCTCCTTCCCACCCTTCTAGACTGTCATAGAGCCTCTGCTGTTTTAGCTCCCTGAGTCATACAGCAAAGTCCCATTGGCTATTTTACATATGCTATTGTAAATTTCAATGTTACTGTACCAATACACCTCACCCTCTCCCTCCTCCCATCCCCCTGTGTCCATATATCTGTTCTCTGTGTCTATTTCTCCATTGCTGTCCTAAAAATAAATTCATCAGTATTTGGATTTCATACATATATGCATCAATATACAATACTTTTCTTTCTCTTTCTGACTTATTTCACACTGCGTAATAAGCACTAGATACCTAAAAAGAAACAAAGATACATAAAGCAAAAATCAGATGAAATATAAGGGAAAAGAAAGAGATACAAAATCATAGTGAGACATATTAACATTTAATATTTCTAAGAATATTTTATAAACTGCAGAAAAATAAGAATAGGAATATCTTGAATGATGTCATTAATAATTTAGATATAATAAATATATATATATTAATCTTTTATCCTACACAAATACATTTAAAATTTTGAATCTCATACATTGCTTCAGCTGTCCATTCAGTTCAGTTCAGTCGCTCAGTCATTTCAGAATCTTTATGACCACATGGACTGCAGCACACCAGGCTTTCCTGCCCATCACCAGTTCCTGGAGCTTACTCAAATTCATATCCATTGAGTCAGTGATGCCATCCAACCATCTCATCCTCTGTCATTCCCTTCCCCTTCTGCCTTCAATCTTTCCCAGCATCAGTGTCTTTTCCAGTGTGTTAGTTCTTGACATTGGGTGGCCAAAGTATTGGGGTTTCAGCTTCAGCATCAATCCTTCCAATGAATATTCAGGACTGATCTCCTTTAAGATGGACTGGTGGGATCTCCTTGCTTTCCAAGGGACTCTCAAGAGTCTTCTTCAACACCACAGTTCAAAAGCATCAGTTCTGCCGGGCTCAGTTTTCTTTTTAGTCCAACTCTCACATCCATACATGACTACTGGAAAAACTATAGCTTTGACTAGATGGATCTTTGTTGGCAAAGTAATGTCTCTGCCTTCTAATATGCTATCTAGGTTGATCATAACTTTTCTTCCAAGGAGCAAGCTTCTTTTAATTTCATGACTGCAATCATCATCTGCAATTTTGGAGCCCTCCTCCCAAAAAAGTTTGTCACTGTTTCCATTGTTTCCCCATCTATTTGCCATGAAGTGAGGGGATAGGATTCCATGGTCTTAGTTATCTGAATGTGGAGTTTTAAGCCAATTTTTTTGTCTCCTCTTTTACTTTCATCAAGAGGCTCTTTAGTTCTTCAGTTTCTGCCATAAAGGTGGTGTTATCTGCGTATCTGAGGTTATTTATATTTCTCCTGACAATCTTGATTCCAGCTTGTGCTCCATCCAGTCCAGCGTTTCTCATGATGTATTTTACATATAAGTTAAATAAGCAGCGTGACAGTATACAGCCTTGACGTGCTCCTTTCCTGATTTGGAACCAGTCTGTTGTCCCATGTCCTTTTCTAACTGTTACTTCCTGACCTGCATTCAGATTTCTCAGGAGGCAGGTCATGTGGTCTGATATTCCCATTTCTTTGAGAATTTTCCATAGTTTGTTCTGATCCACACACTCCACACAGTCAAAGGACTCTTGAGAGTCCCTTCTATTGCAAGGAAATCCAACCAGTGCATCCTAAAGGAAATCAGTCCTGAATATTCGTTGGAAGGACTGATGTTGAAGCTGAAACTCCAATACCTTGGCCACCTGATGCAAAGAGCTGACTCATTTGAAAAGATCCAGATGCTGGGAAAGATTGAAGGTGGGAAGAGACAGGGATGACAGAGGATGAGATGGCTGGATGGCATCACCGACTCAATGGACATGAGTTTGAGTAAACTCTGGGAGTTGATGATTGACAGGGAGGCCTGACATGCTGCAGTCCACGGGGTCACAAAGAATTGGACAGCACTGAGCGACTGAAATGAACTGAACACAGTCAAAGGCTATGGCATAGACAATAAAGAAGCAGCAGATGTTTTTACTGAAACTCACTTCCTTTTATTTAATTTGAATATCTTGCAGATACTGACTGGCCCTTTTGAAAGCATATCTATATTAGTAATTTATCTTAGAACATTACCAGCATGATACATATTTTTCCTGTCCTAAGATAATCACAGAAACATTTACATTAGTTGTTACAAAACAAAAACATTGTGTCTTTCTTGTACAAACATACAAGTAATTATAGATGACTGCTCTACGTCCTTTAGGAAATTGTGGGTTGCCAGGAAAGATCTCTATCTATTCTGTGGATTTTATGTGTTAAGACTTTTAAAGAGTGCAAATGTAAATAAGGGAAAAGATGTAATAGTCATACAAAGGCCAAATGATAAAGCTATTCTTCATAAATAGAGATACTACTACTTTCTACTCATCATTTGTAATATTTCCCTATTAGTAGTGATTGATATGAGTCAATACATATCTACACTGGATGAGAATAGTCTTATTTGTGTTAATTTAACAACTCAATGCATATTTATTGAATGAATACTGTATTGCTGATCCTGTTCACAGCACCAATTGTCTCACTCTTCACAGTGTCCACACTGTTCATTTAACCCAGGGTAGGCAAGGCTTGAGCTAAGGGGCTGGGAGGAGACTAGCGAGGTCATAGGAACTACAAGCACATTTATTCTCTCCTGGCTGGCACAGTGGCCATAACATTATTTGCTCCTGGCTGACGTAGCAGCCATACCAATAGTGAAGTCGCTCAGTCGTGTCCGACTCTTTGCGACCCGGTGGACTGTAGCTCGCCAGGCTCCTCTGTCCATGGGACTCTCCAGGCGAGAATACTGGAGTGGGTTGCCATTTCCTTCTCCAGGGGATCTTCCCGACCCAGAGATCAAACTCAGATCTCCCGCATTGCAGGCAGACGCTTTAACCTCTGAGCCACCAGGGAAGCCCATAGCAGTAGACATGCTATATTCTCTACTCTCTTGAATGACCCAACTGTGATGCAGTAGTAAATGCCACCACTTTCTAAGTGAGCTGATATATCCTTACAGCCCAAAGTAGCTCATGACCAAGTGAGTACCTCCTGATGTGCATGTGCAGTGCTACAAATGATCTCAGCTGCTACATAGTCATTACTTACTTACCAAAGTGGGACAAGAGAGCCTGGACTCAACATCTTGGTTAATTTGCTTTATCCCTGCAAATACTCTGTGGAGAACACTATGATAAGTACCACAAGGCAACAAAAAAGTGATTAACTTGCTTTCAGGAACTTAAATTCTGAAAAGAGAAAATTATAGAAAAATAAACAGGGTATATGTTTAGATATCCACAGTTGCAGTGAGAAGAAAACAATGGGCTACTAAAATTCAGACGGTAGAGAGTTACTGTGCTCAGTGATAAGGAATCTGCTTGCACTGAAGAAGCTACAGGAGATGTGGGTTCGATCCCTGGGTGGGGAAGATCATTGGAGGAGGGAACCAAAATCCTCCTATTCTAGCCCTCATATTCTAGCCTGGAGAATCCCATGGAGAGAGAAGACTGACAGGCTACAGTCCATAGCATCACAAAGAATCTTGTATGACTGAAGAGACTTAGCATGCACGGAGGGTTACCATATGCTTGGTAGGAGTAGGAAAATCTCTTGAAATTATGTAATTTAGATGGCCTTTTGAAGTCAGTAGCATTTTAACAGATGGAAATAGGACAAGGAAAGGGAATTCAGGAGACTGGAGGCTCCAAAGACATGCACCTGCCCCTCCATACCTATTCTAGCCATTTGCTGTAGGACATGCACATACATACAAAGGGACAAGATGAAGCAAAACTTTCTTGCCTCCAGTGGGATGCTTGAGCTCTTGAGTCGTGAGTAGGACATAAACATGACTAAAGCTAAATTTTTACAAGCTTGGCAGAGGAACAATAACTTAGGTGCTGGAAAAAAGACACCTGTGGCAAATATCATTCATCTCCCAGTTACAGACCCAGGTGGATACCAGAATAAAAAGCTGGGACCAGGCACTGCCCATTGCTGCACTGAGAAAGTCTAACTGTGATGTTAATTCTTAATCTACCAGAGGAGAGATGAAGATAAGATGCTAACTCAAGGAAATCTTCTCTCCACACCCTAACAATTATGAGTGTTCATGTGTAATTTTTACAGAATAGTTGGAAGACTAACTTATAGAAGTCTCCCTTTACTAAAACAAAAAGAGTAAGAGGTTTCATATAGGAGACAAAGATAAAATTAATGTACCAATCCAGAAGATCCAACATTTCACTAGTAGGAGCTCAAGAAATTGAAAACAAAAACAAAGCACTTCCCAGAACTGGAGAGCATAAGCTTCCAGATGCAAAGAGCTTATTAAGTACCCAGCACAAGGAGTGAAAGGAAGTGAACATATGAACACAGAATTGGAAAATTTCAGAACATAGAGAAAAGTTGTAAAAGTATCTAGAAAGGGGAAAAAATGAAATGAGACAAAATGAAACTAGGTAACATACAAGTAGCAGGAATACCCAACATCACATGTGTATAATGATAGAATACATTGAATCAAAGAAAGGGAAATTTTGAATGAAAATAATTCTCAGCTTAAATGATTTTTTTTTGTCATGAGATGTGGCATGCAGGGTCTTCTCCAACCAGTAATTGAACCCATATTCCACGTATTAGGAGCACAAAGTCTTAGCCACTGGACCTCCAGGGAAGTCCCATGCTTCTCCTAGTAAAAGATTTATTCGCAGTCAAAACTCCCAATATAAGTTTAGTACTCAGCCAATCAGTCAAATGTAAATCTAGAATTTTTAATTTTGTAAATGTTCAACACAATATCACAGATGTATTCTTTCAAAAATATCCAGTTGGAATATAATTATGAGACTAATCAGGCAAATTAAGAATGTTGGACAGTCTTAAAAACAACTTATCCAGAATACTCAAAAATTAGTGTTACAGAAAATAATAAAAGGCTGGAGACTATGCTAGTTCCAAAAAAAAACTAAAGAGATATAGTGACTAAATACTATTCATAAATTTTCATTGCATTTTGATCTTTAAAAAATACTTGTGAAAGGTTGCTTCCATGTTCTAGCTATTGTAAATAATGCTGCAGTGAGAAATGGGATACCTGTGTCTTTCAATTTTGGTTTCCTCAGGGTATATGCCTAGGAGTGGTATTATTTACAATAGCTAGAACATGGAAGCAGCCTAGATGCCCATCTACAGATGAATGGATAAGAAGTTGTGGTACATATACACAATAGAATACTACTCAGCCATAAAAAGGAAAACATTTGAGTCAGTTCTGGTGAGGCGGATGAACCTAGAACCTATTATACAGAGTGAGGTGAGTCATAAAGACAGATAAATATTGTATTCTAAAGCACATATATGGAATCTAGAAAAATGGTACTGAAGAATTTATTTATGGAGAAACTGACATAGAGAATAGACTTATAGACATGGGGTGGGGGAGAGGGGAGGAGGGGATGAGATGTATGAAAAGAGTAACATGGAAACTTATATTACCATATGTAAAATAGATAGCCAAGGAGAATTTGCTGTATGGCTCAGAAAACTCAAACAAGGACTCTGTATCAACCTAGAGGGGTGTGTTGTGGAGGGAGATGGGAGGAAATTTCCAAAGGGAGGGGATACATGTATATCTATGGCTGATTCATGTTGAGGTTTGACAGAAAGCACCAAAATTATGTAAAGCAATTATCCTTCGAAGAAAAAAAAAAAAAAAGAAACAAACCTGTAAAAGAAAGCCCTGTTTTTGAAAATAACAGAATTTTAACTACACACAGTAAATGGTATCAAAGTAAATGGTATTATTAAATTATTGTGAGCAATTTTGAGGGAGTAATAGTACTGTATCTATGTAGGGTAATATACTCAGGAGTTGGAAGCTGAGATGTTAAATGATGAACTGTCATATTCCCGGAGTAGACTTGTGAATGGTTTAGCGTATATTGAGATAATACAGATGGGACAAAATTGACATATCTAGATGAAGAGTAGATGAGTTCATTGTACTATTATTTAACTTTTCAATGTAATTAAAGTTTTTAATGTCAAGAAAAGTAAAATAAAAAAGCTAGGTATGGAGGGAATATAAAACTAAAAAGGAGAGAAAGAGAGAGAAAATATAGATATTTCTCTCCTATATACCTCTTATCAGAGTTTACTGAAAGCGATGTTTCAGGAAGAAATTAGAACAAGCAGAAGATAGAATGTAGTAAAATGGAACTCCACATGAACTATAGGGGTGGGGGAGGTTTGAGAAAAAGTACTCTGCCTTCAGGCCTAGGAGTTCAACAGTCTAGACCAGTGCAATAATCTGGTCGTGAAGAAGGTGATCTCCATGGAGAAGAAAAGGATTTGAGAGATTATCTGATACTTGGGAATATGTGAAAATAGTATTGCTATATTAGTGTAAATATTGGAACAATTGAAGTAAAACAATTCTAAACATATAGAAAAATAAAACAATAAAGTGAATGAGCAATTATTAACTTTAGAAGAAACAAAAAGATATGAAAATAAGGTAGAAATATTATAAATTATTTGTCTCATTTGTAAATAATAATTAGTTATTACTCAGTAACAAGGAACATTTAATGAAAAGATATGATGAAATTATATTAGGAAGACATGTTTGGTGGAGTCTATCAGTTCAGTTCAGTCGTGTCCGAGTCTTTCTGACCCCATGAATCATAGCACGCCAGGCCTCCCTGTCCATCACCAACTCCCGGAGTTCACTCAGACTTGCGTCCATCGAGTCAGTGATGCCAACCAGCCATCTTATCCTCTGTCGTCCCCTTCTTCTCCTGCCCCCAGTACCTCCCAGCATCAGAGTCATTTCCAATGAGTCAACTCTTTGCATGAGGTGGCCAAAGTACTGGAGTTTCAGCTTTAGCATCATTCCTTCCAAGGAAATCCCAGGGTAAGGTTCTAAAGAATTATTGTAAAGAATGAATAGCCAATCAAGAGAAAGATGACTAACATTCATAAATCAAGCAGCATAAATTTAAGCATATTATTTAACACAAAAATAAACAAAATCACATTTATGGATGTGAGAGTTGGACTGTGAAGAAAGCTGAGTGCAAAGAATTGAAGCTTTTGAACTATGGGGCTGGAGAAGACTCTTGTGAGTCCCTTGGAGTGCAAGGAGATCTAACCAGTCCATCCTAAAGGAGACCAGTCCTCGGTGTTTATTGGAAGGACTGATGCTGAGGCTGAAACTCCAATACTTTGGCCACCACATGCGAAGAGTTGACTCATTGGAAAAAACCCTGATGCTGGGAGGGATTGGGGGAAGGAGGAAAAGGGGATGACAGAGAATGAGATGGCTGGATGGCACCACCAACTCGATGCACATGAGTTTGGGGGAACTCCAGGAGTTGGTGATGCACAGGGAGTTCTGGCGAGCTGCGATTCATGGGGATCCCAAAGAGTTGGACACAGGTGAGCGACTGAACTGAACTGAACTGAAATTCTAAAATACTACTAAAACAATAGGTGAAAACCTAAATGAGAACTGGAAGTTGGAGAAGGATAAGAAAAGTAGCTATTGCGTTTTGGAAAAAAAAATCCTTTAGCCCTATTTTAAAACAATCTGTATGCAATATTTTATATAGAAACACTATTTTTTAAAATTCAATAGAAACAATTAGGAATTTGAAAGATCAAACCGAGCAACTGGTGCATGCTTCAGAACATAAATAAGATGAAATCGAAATCATTAACAGAAAAATACAAGAAAGGTACAAGAAAATAGAAATAATTGAGGTGAGACTCAGGAAAAAACCAAAATATTATTATATATGAATAAATCAAATGGGGGAGTAATAAAGAAGTAATGTTTTTAAAACATGCTTTGTTGGTGAAAAAGAGTAGCTCTCAGATTCAGTTCATTTCAGTTGCTCAGTTGTGTCCGACTCTTTGCGACCCCATGAACTGCAGCACGCCAGGCCTCCCTGTCCATCACCAACTCCCGGAGTTTAATGAAACTCACGTCCATTGCGTCAATGATGCCATCCAACCATCTCATCCTCTGTTGTCGCCTTCTACTCCCACCTTCAATCTTTCCCAGAATAAAGGTTTTTCAAATGAGTCAGTCCTTCACATTAGGTGGCCAAATAATTAGAGATTCAGCTTCAGCATCAGTCTTTCCAATGAATATTCAGGACTGATTTCCTTTAGGATGGACTGATTGGATCTCCTTGCCATCCAAAGGACTCTCAAGAGTCTTCTCAGACATCACAGTTCAAAAGCATCAATTCTTTGGTGCTCAGCTTTTTTTATAGTCCAACTTTCACATCCATATATGACTACTGGAAAAAACTACAGCTTTAACTAGATGGACCTTTGTTGGCAAAGTGATGCCTCTGCTTTTTAATATGCTGTCTCGGTTGCCATAAGTTTTCTTCCAACGAGCAAGTGTCTTTTAATTTCATGGCTACAGTTACCATCTGCAGTGATTTTGGAGCCAGGATAAATAAAGTCTATCACTGCTTCCACTGTTTCCCCACATTTTGCCTTGAAGTGATGGGACCAGATGTCAAAATCTTCATTTTCTGAATGTTGAACTTTAAGCCAACTTTTTTACATCCTCTTTCATTTTCATCAAGAGGCTCTTTCTACCGCAAGTGTAGTGTCATCTGCATATCTGAGGTTATTGATATTTCTCTGGGAAATCTTGACTGCACCATTTTTCATGATGTATTCTGCATATAAGTTAAAAAAAATCGGGTGACAATATACAGTCTTGACATACTCTTTTCCTATTTGGAAACAGTTTTTGTCCCATGTCAAGTTATAACCGTTACTTCCTGACGTGCTTACAGATTTCTCAGGAGGCAGGTGAGGTGGTTTGGTATTCCCATCTCTTGAAGAGTTTTCCACAGTTTGTTGTGACCCACATAGTCAAAGGCTTTGGCATAGTTAATAAAGCAGAAATAGATGTTTTTCTGGTACTCTCTTGGTTTTTCAATGATCCAGCAGATGTTGTCAATTTGATCTGATTCCTCTGCAGTTTCTTTCTTTAAAAAGAAATAAATATATTTATTTTAATTGGAGGCTAATTACTTTAAAATATTGTATTGGTTTTGCCATATATCAACATGAATCTGCCAAGAGTCTACATGTGTTCCCCATCCTGAACCCGCCCTCCCACTTCCCTTCCCGTATCATGCCTCTGGGTCATCACAGTGCACCAGCCACAAGCCCACTGTATCCTGCATTGAAAATCGACTGGTGGTTCATTTCGTTTATGATATTATACATGTTTCAATGCCATTCTCCCAAATCATCCCACTCTCTCCCTCTCCCATAGAGTCCAAAAGACTGATCTATACATCTGTGTCTCTTTTGCTATCTCGCATACAGGGTTATCATTACCATCTTTCTAAATTCCATATATATGTGTGTTAGTAAGCTGTATTGGTGTTTTTCTTTCTGGCTTACTTCACTCTGTATAATAGTCTCCAGTTTCATCCACCTCATTAGAACTGATTCAAATGTATTCTTTTTAATGGCCGAGTAATACTCCATTGTGTATATGTACCACTGCTTTCTTATCCATTCATATGCTGATGGACATCTAGGTTGCTTCCATGTCCTGGCTATTATAAATGGTGCTGAGATGAACATTGGGGTGCACGTGTCTCTTTCAATTCTGGTTTCCTCGATGTGTGTGCCCAGGAGTGGGATTGCTGGTTCATAAGGCAGTTCTATTTCCAGTTTTTTAAGAACTCTCCACACTGTTCTCCATAGTGGCTGAACTAGGTTGCATTCCCACCAAGAGTGTAAGAGGGTTCCCTTTTCTCCACACCCTCTCCAGCATTTATTGCTTGTAGACATTTGGATTGCAGCCATTCTGACTGGCATGAAATGGTACCTCATTGAGGTTTTGGTTTGCATTTCTCTAATAATGAGTGATGTTGAGCATCTTTTCATGTGTTTGTTAGCCATCTGTATGTCTTCTTCAGACAAATGTCTATTTAGTCCTTTGGCCCATTTTTTGATTGGGTCGTTTATTTTTCTGGATTTAAGTTGCAGGAGTCGATTGTATTTTTTTGAGATTAATTCTTTATCAGTTCCTTCATTTGCTATTAATTTCTCCCATTCCAAAAGCTGTCTTTTCACCTTGCTTAGAGTTTCCTTTGTTGTGCAGAAGCTTCTAATTTTAATTAGGTACAATTTGTTTATTTTTTGCTTTTATTTCCAATATTCTGGGAGGTGGGTCATAGAGGATACTTCTGTGATTTATGTCAGATTGTGTTTGCTATGTTCTCCTCTAGGAGTTTTATAGTTTCTGGTCTTATGTTTAGATCTTAAATCCACTTTGAGTTTATTTTTGTGTATGGTGTTAGAAAGTGTTCTAGTTTCACTCTTTTACAAGTGGCAGACCAATTTTCCCAGCACCAATTGTTAAATAGATTGTCTTTTCTCCATTGTATATTCTTTCCTCCTTTGTCAAAGATAAGGTGTCCATAGGTGCATGGCTTTACCTCTGGGCTTTCTATTTTGTTCCATTGATCTATATTTCTGTCTTTGTGCCAGTACCATAGTGTCTTGATGACTGTGGCTTTATAGTAGAGCCTGAAGTCAGGCAGGTTGATTCCTCCAGTTCCATTCTTATTTCTCAAGATTGCTTTGGCTATTCGAGTTCGTTTTCTTTACTTTCTTTCTTTCTTTTTTTTTTTAAACAAATTGTGAAACCTAGCTCTATGAAAAATACTGTTGGTAGCTTGAAAGGGATTGCATTGTATATATAGATTGGTTTGGGTTCAGTTCAGTTTGGTTGCTCAGTCCTGTTCGACTCTTTGTGACCCCATGAATCACATTACACCAGGCCTCCCTGTTCATCACCATCTCCCGGAGTTCACCCCGGCTCACGTCCATTGAGTCCGTGATGCCATCCAGCCATTTCATCCTCGGCCTTCCCCTTCTCTTTCTGCCTCCATTCCCTCCCAGCATCAGAGTCTTTTCCAATGAGTTAACTCTCCGCATGAGGTGGCCAAAGTACTGGAATTTCAGCTTTAGCATCATTCCTTCCAAAGAAATCCCAGGGTCGATCTCCATCAGAATGGACTGGTTGGATCTCCTTGCAGTCCAAGGGACTCTCAAGAATTTTCTCCAACACCACAGTTCAAAAGCATCAGTTCTTCGGTGTTCAACCTTCTTCACAGTCCAACTCTCACATCCATACGTGACCACAGGAAAAGCCATAGCCTTGACTAGACGGAACTTAGTCGGCAAAATATTGTCTCTGCTTTTAAATATACTATCTAGGATGGTCATAAGTTTTCCTCCAAGGAGTAAGCGTCTTTTAATTTCATGGCTGCAGTCACCATCTGTAGTGATTTTGGAGCCCCCCAAAAATGAAGTCTGGCACTGTTTCTACTGTTTCCCCATACTTCCCATGAAGTGATGGGACTGGGTGCCAGGGTCTTCGTTTTCAGAATGTTGAGCTTTAAGCCAACTTTTTCACTCTCCTCTTTCACTTTCATCAAGAGGCTTTTTAGCTCCTCTTCACTTTCTGCCATAAGGGGTAGTATACACATTTTCACTATATTGATTATTCTCATCCATGAACATGGTATATTTCTCCATCTATTAGTGTCCTCTTTGATTTCTTTTGCCAATGTTTTATAGTTTTCTATATATAGGTCTTTAGATTCCTTAGGTAGATATATTCTTCAGTATTTTATTCTTTTCATTGCAATGGTTAAAGAAATTGTTTCCTTAATTTCTCTTTCTATTTTCTCGTTATTAGTGTATAGGAATGCAAAGGATTTCTGTGTGTTGACTTTATATCCTGCAACTTTACTATATTCATTGATTAGCTCTAGTAATTTTCTGGTGGAGTCTTTAGGGTTTTCTATGTAGAGGATCATGTCATCTGCAAACAGTGAGAGTTTTACTTCTTCTTTTCCAATTTGGATTCCTTGTATTTCTTTTTCTGCTCTGATTGCTGTAGCCAAAACTTCCAGAACTATGTTCAATAGTAGTGGTGAAAGTGGGCACCCTTGTCTTCTTCCTGACTTTAGGGGAAATGCTTTCAATTTTTCATCATTGAGGATAATACTTGCTGTGGGTTTGTCATATATAGCTTTTATTATATTGAGGTATGTTCCTTCTATTCTTGCTTTCTGGAGAGTTTTAATCTCAAATGGATGTTGAATTTTGTCAAAGGCTCTCTCTGCATCTATTGAGATAATCATATGACTTTCATTTTTAAATTTGTTAATGTGGTGTATCACATTGATTGATTTGTGAATACTGAAGAATCCTTTCCTCCCTGGGATAAAGCCCACTTGGTCATGGGGTATGATCTTTTTAATGTGTTGTTAGATTCTTATTGCTAGAATTTTGTTAAAGATTTTTGCATCTATGTTCATCAGTGATATTAGCCTGTAGTTTTCTTTCTTTCTTTCTTTCTTTCTTTCTTTCTTTCTTTCTTTCTTTCTTTCTTTCTTTCTTTTTTTTTTGTGGCATCTTTGTCAGGTTTAGTATTAGGGTGATGGTGGCCTCATAGAATGAGTTTGGATGTTTACCTTCCTCTGCATTTTCTGGAAGAGTTTGAGTAGTATAGGTGTTAGTGCTTTTCTAAATTTTTGGTAGAATTCAGCTGTGAAGTTTTCTGCACCTGGGCGTTTGTTTGCTGGAAGATTTCTGATTACAATTTCAATTTCTGTACTTGTGATGGGTCTGTTAAGATTTTCCATTTCTTCCTTGTTCAGTTTTAGAAAGTTGTACTTTTCAAATAATTTGTCCATTTCTTCCAAGTTGTGCATTTTATTTGGCATATATTCTAAAACTAGCTTGAACATCTGGAAGTTCACTGTTCACATATTGCTGAAGCCTGGCTTCGAATTTTAAGTGTTATTTTACTAGCGTGTGAGACGAGTGCAATGGTCTGGTAGTTTGAGCATTCTTTGGCATTGCATTTCTTTGGGGTTGGAATGAAAACTGACATTTTTCAGTCCTGTGGCCACTGCTGAGTTTTCCAAATTTACTGGCATACTGAGTGTAGCACTTTCACAGCATCGTCTTTCAGGATTTGAAATATCTCAGCTGGAATTCCATCACCTCCACCAGCTTTGTTTGTAGTGATGCTTCCTAAGGCCCACTTGACTTCACATTCCAGGATGCCTGGCTCTAGGTGAGTGATCACACCATCATGATTATCTGGATCGTGAAGACCTTTTTCGTACAATTCGTATTCTTGCCACCTCTTCTTAATATATTCTGCTTCTGTTAGGTTCATCCCATTTCTGTCCTTTATCAAGCCCATCTTTGCATGAAATGTTCCCTCAGTATCTCTAATTTTCTTGAATACATCTCTAGTCTTTCCCACTCTGTTGTTTTCCTCTATTCCTTTGCATTGATCGCTGAGGAAGGCTTTCTATTTCTCCTTGCTATCCTTTGGAACTCTGCATTCAAATGGGTATATCTTTTCTTTTCTCCTTTGGCATTTGCTTCTCTTTTTTTCATAGCTATTTGTAAGACCTCCTCAAACAACCATTTTGCCCCTTTGCACTTCTTTTTCTTGGAGATGATCTCCTGTACAATGCCATGAACCTCCATCCATAGTTATTCAGGCACCCTGTCTATCAGATCTAATGCCTTGAATCTATTTGTCACGTCCACTGTATAATCATAAGATATTTGATTTAGGTCATACATGGTCTAGTGGTTTTACATACTTTCTTCAATTTAAGTCTGAATTTGGCAATAATAAGTTCATGATCTGAGCCACAGTCAGCTCCCAGTTTTGTTTTTGCTGACTGTATAGAGTTTCTCCAACTTTGGCTGCATAGACTATAATCGATCTGATTTTGGTGTTGACCATCTGGTGATGTCCATATGTAGAATCTTCTCTTGTGTTTTTGGGACAGGGTGTTTGCTATGGCCAGTCTTCCATGGGAAAAACTCTATTAGCCTTTGCCTTGCTTTATTCTGTACTTGATTGCCAAATTTGCCTGTTACTCCAGTTATTTCTTTACTTTCTTCTTTTGTGTTCCAGTCCCCTATCAAGTAGAGGACATATTTTTTGGTGTTAGTTCTAGAAAATCTTGTAAGTCTTCATAAAACTGTTCAACTTCAGCTTCTTCAGCATTGCTGGTTGGGGCATAGACTTGGATTACCGTAATATTGAATGATTTACCTTGCAAATGAATAAAGATCACTCTGTCATTTTTGAGGTTGCACCCAAGTACTGCATTTCAGACTCTTATTGACTATGATGGCTACTCCACTTCTTTTAAGGGAATCTTGCCCACAGTAGTAGATATAATGGTCATCTGAGTTAAATTCATTCATTCCAGTCAATTTTAGTTCAATGATCCCTAAAATATCTATGTTTACTCTTGCCATCTCCTGTTTGACAACTTCCAATTTGACTTGATTTATGGACCTAACATTCCAGGTTCCTATGTAATATTGCTCTTTATAGCATTGGACTCTTCTTCTATCAACAGTCATGTCCACAACTTAGTGTTGTTTTTTGCTTTGGCTCTGTCTCTTCATTCTTCCTTGAGCTAGGTCTCAACTGATCTCCAGTAGCATATTGGACACCTACCGACCTGGGAGTTCATCTTTCAGTGTCCTATCATTTTATCTTTTCTTCCCATTCATGGGGTTCTCAAGGCAAGAATACTGAAGTAGTTTGCCATTCCCTTCTCCAGTGGACCACATTTTCTCAGACCTCTCCACCGACCCGTCCATCTTGGGTGGCCCTGCACAGCATGGCTCATAGTTTCAGTGAGTTAGACAAGGCTGTGGTCCATGTTATCAGATTGGTTAATTTTCTGTCATTGTGATTTTCAGTCTGCTGCCCACTGATGGAGAAGGATAAGAAGCTTGTGGAAGCTTCCAGATGGGATAGATTGGCTGAAGGGGAAGCTAAGTCTTGATTAAATTTGTTTTCAGATTAAGTGAACTCAGAAATCTTAGTCAAAATTAATGTAGAAAAATGCACATATTTTGGTTTAAATTTATGAATAAAATAAGGAAAGATTTGCAAGCCTCCAGACTGAAATGGAGTTATAAAATTGGTAGGGTGGGATGGAAGTACATTCTAAAGAAAGTGTTGCACCAACAAAGATACAAAGCAGAAAAAAATAAAGGTTTTCTTAGAAGTTGAGAGTAATCGAGATGGATGGCAAGAGTTTTAAATAAAGTCAATGACCACAAAGGAAAACAAAACTAAATCACTAAAAGAACAATGTACAACTGGAGTATATCATTTGTATACATTATACAGTTTTTCCTTTTCTCCTTTCATTTTTTTTTAAACAATAATTGCTGTACCTTTTTTAACTAAAAGTTGAAGAATCCTGATTTCAGATTCAGTCTAATTATTATTATTGTGGGAAGAAATAAATTCCAGTAGCATTGTAACAAATAGATAATTGTCACCATTAGGTTATCATAACTATTCATATTCTCTCATAGCATTTAACAAAATATTATGACTTTTTAATTTGTCTTGATCAAAATTCTAAATAAATCCATGAATAGGCATTGATGCTTCAATGATATGTTGAGTTTGGATATTATATATTAAAATTTGGACCATGAATTATTACTCAACATTGCATACAAATTGTTTATCTAGTAAAATATGACGTAAAGTGACTAAACAAACATAACAACTAAGTTAAGTTCTCATTAATGAAAAACAGATTAATCAGTTAAACTGTTTGCTAATATATATTTTTATCATTTTTGCCTCAGGGTTATAATGATGGCTACGGGGGTGAATATGATGATGAAATCTATGAGACTTATGACAATAGCTATGCCATCCAAGCACAAAGGTAAAGTATACTTTGTCTAAAGCATCCTTCTCAGGATGATTTCTTATCTTGGTATTTTGTTTCTTGTATCTGAATATTAGCTACATTTTGTGAAAGTTTCTAGCAGTGGATTTAATTTATTGTCCTTCTGAATTATCAAATTATTTACTAGTCTGTGAGAAATATAATGATCTTGCAATTGGTAATAATGAACTAGTAGTATGTAGTTTTAAGACTAGGTGATTATCATAACTAATCAATTCATTATGTGAGTTTATATTTTAAAAATACTGTTAATATTAGAACTTTTTAGTGAATTCATAATTAAGACAATAATAAAAACAAATCTCTTGTCCAGTGGGGCTATATTGCCAGAAATTTAATATTTTATTTTTAAGACAAAACATAGGAAAATATTAGTGTTCTGAAAAGAGAAAAATTCTTAAAACATCTTATGGAATTAAGAATTTATTTCTTTTAACTGATTTTAAAATTTCCAACAAACAAAAGTACAAGAGCAGATAGCTTCACAAACAAACTCTAAAAAACATTTAGAAGAGAACTAACACCTGTCTTTCTGAAATCATTCCAAAAGTCTCAGAGAAAGCAAAACTCCAAAACTCATTCTAGGAGGCCACTAGTACCCTGATACCAATACCAGACAAAGATACTGCCAAAAAAAAAAAAAAAAAAAGAAAAGAAAAAGAAAATTACTGGCCAATATCACTGATGAAAATAGATGAAAAAACTCCTGTACAAAATACTAGCAAGTTCCATTAAATCATCATACACTATGATCATGTGGTATTTATTCTAGGGATGCAAGGACTTTTCAATATCAACAAATCAATGTGTGATACACCACATCAACACGTTGGAGAATATTAACCATATAATCATTTCAATGGATACAGAAAAAGCTTTTTACAAAATTCAACACTCAGTTATGACAATAACTCTCCAGAAAGTGGGCATATAAGAAGCATACCTCAACATAATAGAGGCCATATATGACTAATCTACAGCTAACATCATACTCAATGCTGAAAAACTGAAAGGATTTTCTCTAAGATCGGTAACAAGACAAGGATTTCCACTCTTGCACTTTTATTTAGCATAGGTTTGGAAATCTTAGGTTTAGAAATCAGAGATAAAAGAACAGAAATAAAGGGAACACAAATTGGGAGCAGGGGAGTGAAACTGTCGTTGTTTGTATATAATATGATATTATACATAGAAAATCCTAAAGATGCCACCAGACAGCTCAATTCAGTTCAGTTCAGTCACTCAGTTGTGTCTGACGTTTTGCAACTCCACGGACTTCAGCACACCAGGCTTTCCTCTCCATAACTAACTCTTGGAACTTACTCAAATTCATGTCCATTGAGTCTGTGATGCCATCCAAACATCTCATCCTATGCTGCCCCCTTCTCTTCCCACATTTAATCTTTCCTAGCATCAAGATATTTTCAAATGGCTCAGTTCTTTGCACCAGGTGGCCAAAGTATTGGAGTTTCAGCTTCAAAATCAGTCCTTCCAAGGAATATTCAGGACTGACTTCCTTTAGGATTAACAGGTTAGTTCTCCATGCAGTCCAAGGGACTCTCAAGAGTCTTCTCCAACACCACAGTTCAAAAGCATCAATTCTTCTTTCGTTATAGTCCAACTGTCACATCCATACAGGACTAATGGAAAACCATAGCTTTGACTAGATGGTGACCTTTGTGGGTAAAATAATGTCTCTGCTTTTTAATATACTGTCTAGGTTGGCCGCAGCTTTTCTTCCAGGGAGCAACCATCTTTTAATTTTATGGCTGCAGTCACCATCTGCAGTGATTTTGGAGCCTCCCCAAATAAAGTCTGTCACTGTTTCCATTGTTTCCCCATCTATTTTCCATGAAGTGATGGGACCAGATGCCATGATCTAAGTTTTCTGAATGTTGAGTTTTAAGCCAAATTTTTCACTCTTCCTTCCACTTTTACCAAGAGGTTCTTTAGTTCTTTATTTTCTGCTAGAAGGGTGGTGCCATCTGCTAATCAATGAATTTGGCTAACTGGTGTTTCAGGATGCAAAATTAACACAGAGAAGTCTGTTACATTTCTACACATTAACAAAGATGAGAAAGAGAAACCAAGGAAACCATCCAATTGCTGCAATAAATAAATGAATAAATAAATAAATATAATATCCTGGTATAAACCTATCTAAGGAGGCAAAATACTTTTACTCTGAAAACTACAAGAGACTATAAGAAAAATATAAGAAAGAAAGAATGAAAGGAGAAAAGAAAGAAATGATTACACAAATGGATGGAGTAAAAATATATCATGTTCTTGGATTGGAATAATCAATATTGTCAAAATGACTATAGTACCCAAGGGAATCTACAGATTCAATGGTAATCCAATGCCATTTTTCACAGAACTAGAATTTTTTTTAAAATCTTAAAATTTCTGTGGAGACGCAGAAGACTTCAAATAGTTAAATAAATATTCAAACAAAAATGGAGCTGGATAAATCAGGCTGCCTGAATTCAGACTATACTACAAAGCTACAGTCATCAAAAGAGTGTGATACTGGCACAAAAACAGAAATAAAGATCAATAGAACAGGGTGGAAAGCCCAGAAATAAACTCAAACATCTAGGTTCAATTAATCTATGAAAAGGGAGGCAAGAATATACAATGAAGAAAAAACCGTCTCTTCAATAAGTGGTGCTAGAAAACTGAATAGCTACATGCTAATGGCATACATAAAAATAAACTCAAAATTGATCAAAGATATAAATGTAAGACCGGATATTATAAAATTATTAGAGGAAAATATATGTAGAATGCTATTTGACATAATAAATATCAATGTACTTTCCCTTCTGTTTCTTAGAGTAAGGGACACAAAAATGAAAATAAACAAATGGGACCTAATCAAAATCAAAATCTTTTGCACAGAAAAAGAAACCTAAGCAAAGGAAAAGACAATCCACAAAATGGGTGAACATATTTGCAAATTATGTGACCAGCAAGGGATTAATCTCAAAAATTTACAAACAGGTCACACAGCTCAATATCATAAAAGTGGCAATGCAAAATGGGCAGAAGATGCTCTTAAACAGACGTTTCTCTGAAGAAAAAAACAGATGGCTAATAGGTGAATGAAAACGTGTTCAACATCACTAATGATTCAGTTCAGTTCAGTTCAGTCCCTCAGTCGTGTCCGACTCTTTGTGACCCCATGAATCACAGCACTCCAGGCCTCCCTGTTCATCACCAACTCCCAGAGTTCACTCAGACTCATGTTCATTGAGTCGGTAATGCCATCCAGCCATCTCATCCTCGGTCGTCCCCTTCTCCTCCTGCCTCCAATCCCTCCCAGCATCAGAGTCTTTTCCAATGAGTCAACCCTTCACATGTGATGGCCAAAGTACTGGATTTTCAGCTTTAGCCTCATTTCTTCCAAGGAAATCCCAGGGCTGATCTCCTTCAGAATGGACTGGATGGATCTCCTTGGAGTCAAAGGGACTCTCAAGAATCTTCTCCAACACCACAGTTCAAAAGCATCAATTCTTCAGTGCTCAGCCTTCTTCACAGTCCAACTCGCACATCCATATATGACCACTGGGAAAACCATAGCCTTGACTAGACGGACAATAGTTGGCAAAGTAATGTCTCTCCTTTTGAATATGCTATCTAGGTTGGTCATAACTTTTCTTCCAAGGAGTAAGTGTCTTAATTTCATGGCTACAATCACCATCTGCAGTGATTTTGGAGCCCCCCAAAATAAAGTCTGACACTGTTTCCACTATTTCCCCATCTATTTCCCATGGAGTGATGGGACCAGATGCCATGATCCTCATTTTTTTGAATGGTGAGCTTTAAGCCAACTTTTTCGCACTCCTCTTTCACTTACATCAAGAGGCTTTTAAGTTCCTCTTCACGTTCTGCCATCAGCGTGGTGTCATCTGCATATCTGAGGTTATTGATATTTCTCCCAGCAATCTTGATTCCAGCTTGTGCTTCTTCCAGTCAAGTGTTTCTCATGATGTATTCTGCATATAAGTTAAATAAGCAGGGTGACAATATATAGCCTTGACGTACTCCTTTTCCTACTTGGCAACAGACTGTTGTTCCATGTCCAGTTCTAACTGCTGTTTCCTGACCTGCATACAGATTTCTCAAGAGGCAGGTTAGGTGGTCTGGTATTCCCATCTCTTTCAGAATTTTCCATAGTTTATTGTGATCCACACAGTCAAAGGCTTTGGCATAGTCAATAAAGCATAAATGGATGTTTTTCTGGAACTCTCTTGCTTTTTCCATGATCCAGCAGATGATGGCAATTTGCTCTCTGGTTCTTCTGCCTTTTCTAAATCCAGGTTGAACATCAGGAAGTTCACTGTTCACATATGGCTGAAGTCTGGCTTGGAAAATTTTGAGCATCACTTTACTAGCCTGTGAGATGAGTACAATTGTGCAGAATTTTGCGCATTCGTTGCCACTGCCTTTCTTTGGGATTGGAATGAAAACTGACCTTTTCCAGTCCTGTGGCCACTGCTGAGGTTTCCAGCTTTGTTGGCATACTGAGTGCAGCACTTTCACAGTATCATCTTTCAGGATTTGATATAGCTCAACTGGGATGCCATCACCTAGACTAGCTTTGCTTGTAGTGATGCTTTCTAAGGCCCACTTGACTTCACATTCCAGGATGTCTGGCTCTAGGTGACTGATCACACCATCGTGATTATCTGGGTCACGAAAATCTTTTTTGTACTAATGATTCACTTCAGTTCAATCACTCAGTCGTGTTCAACTCTTTGCAACCCCATGAATCACAGGACACCAGGCCTCCCTGTTCATCACCAACTCCTGGAGTTCACTCAGACTCATGTCCATCGTGTCAGTGATGCCATCCAGCCATCTTATCCTCTGTCGTCCCCTTCTCCTCCTGCCTCCAATCCCTCCCAGCATCAGAGTCTTTTCCAATGAGTCAACTCTACGCATGAGGTGGCCAAAATACTGGAGCTTCAGCTTTAGCATCATTCTTTCCAAAGAAATGCCAGGGTTGATCTCCTTCAGAATGGACTGGTTGGATCTCCTTGCAGTCCAAGGGACTCTCAAGAGTCTTCTCCAACACCGCAGTTCAAAAGCATTAATTCTTCGGTGCTCAGCCTTCTTCATAATCCAACTCTCACATCCATACATGACCACAGGAAAAACCATAGCCTTGACTATATGGACCTTAGTCGTCAAAGTAATGTCTCTGCTTTTGAATATGCTATCTATATTGGTCATAACTTTTCTTCCAAGGAGTAAGCGTCTTTTAATTTCATGGCTGCAATCACCATCTGCATTGATTTTGGAGCTCCCAAAAATAAAGTCTAACAGTTTCCAATGTTCACCCATCTATTTCTCATGAAGTGGTGGGACCGGATGCTGTGATCTTCATTTTCTGAATGTTGAGCTTTAGGCCAACTTTTTTGCTCTCCTCTTTCACTTTCATCAAGAGGCTTTTTAGTTCCTCTCCACTTTCTGTCATAAGGGTGGTGTCATCTGCATATCTGAGGTTATTGCTATTTCTCCCAGCAATCTTGATTCCAGCTTGTGTTTCTTCCAGTCCAGCGTTTCTCATGATGTACTCTGCATAGAAGTTAATAAGCAGGGTGACAATATACAGCCTTGACGTACTCCTTTTCCTCTTTGAAACCAGTCTATTGTTCCATGTCCAGTTCTATCTGCTGCTTCCTGACCTGCATACAGATTTCTCAAGAGGCAGGTCAGGTGGTCTGGTATTCCCATCTCTTTCAGAATTTTCCACAGTTTATTGTGATCCACACAGTCAAAGGCTTAAGGCATTGTCAATAAAGCATGAATAGATGTTTTTCTGAAAGTCTCTTGCGTTTTCCATGATCCAGCAGATGTTGGCAATTTGATCTCTGGTTCCTCTGCCTTTTCTAAAACCAGCTTGAACGTCAGGGAGTTCACGGTTCACGTATTGCTGAAGCCTGGCTTGGAGAATTTTGGACATTACTTTACTAGTGTGTGAGATTAGTGCAATTGTGTAGTAGTTTGAGCATCCTTTGGCATTGCCTTTCTTTGGGATTGGAATGAAAATTGACGTTTTCCAGTCCTGTGACCACTGCTGAGTTTTCCAATTTGCTGGCGTATTGAGTGTAGGACTTTCACAGCATCATCTTTCAGGATTTGAAAGAACTCAACTGGAATTTCATCACCTCCACTGGTTTTCTTCATAGCGATGCTTTCCAAGGCCCACTTGACTTCACATTCCAGAATGTTTGGCTCTAGATGAGTGATCACACCTCATGATTATCTGGGTTGTGAAAATCTTTTTTGTACAGTTCTTCTGTGTATTCTTGCCACCTCTTCTTAATATCTTCTACTTCTGTTAGGTCCAGACCATTTTTGTCCTTTATCAAGCCATCTTTGCATGAAATGTTCCCTTGGTATCTCTAATTTTCTTGAAGGAATCTCTAGTCTTTCCCATTCTGTTCTTTTCCTCTATTTCTTTGCATTGATCGCTGAAGAAGGCTCTCTTATCTCTTCTTGCTATTCTTTGGAACTCTGCATTCAGTGCTTATATCTTTCCTTTTCTCCTTTGCTTTTCACCTCTCTTCTTTTCACAGCTATTTGTAAGGCCTCACCAGACAGCCGTTTTGCTTTTTTTTCATTTCTTTTCCATGGGGATTCCATGGTCTTGATTCCTGTCTCTTGTAAAATGTCACGAACCTCATTCCATAGTTCATCAGGCACTCTATCTATCAGATCTAGGCCCTTAAATCTATTTCTCACTTCCACTGTATAATCATAAGGGATTTGATTTAGGTCATACCTGAATGCTCTAGCGGTTTTCCCTATTTTCTTCAATTTCAGTCTGAATTTGGTAATCAGGAGTTCATGTTCTGAGCCACTGTCAGCTCCTGGTCTTACTTTTGTTGACTGTATAGAGCTTCTCCATCTTTGGCTGCATAGAATGCAATCAATCTGATTTCAGTGTTGACCATCTGGTGATGTCCATATGTAGAGTCTTCTCTTGTGTTGTTGGAAGAGGGTGTCTGCTATGACCAGTGCATTTTCTTGGTACAACTCTATTAGTCTTTGCCCTGCTTCATTCCACATTCCAAGGCCAAATTTGCTTGTTACTCCAGGTGTTTCTTGACTTCCTACTTTTTCATTCCAGTCCCCTATAATGAAAAGGACATCTTTTTTGGGTGTTAGTTCTAAAAGGTCTTGTAGGTCTTCAATGATTAGAGAAATGCTAATCAAAACTACAAGGAGGTATCGCCTCACATCAGTCAGAATTGGTATTACCAAAAAATACTTGTCAACAATAAATGCTGGAGAGGGTGTGGAGAAAAGGGAGTCCTCCTACACAGTTGGTGGGAATGTAAATTGGTGAAACCACTATTGAGTATAATAAGAAAGTCCCTTAAGAAACTGAAAGAGCTACCATATTATCTAGCAATCCCACTCCCAGGCTTATATCCAGAGAAAACCATGATTTGAATGGATGCATGTATTCCAATGCTTATTGCAATAGCCAAGACATGGAAGCAACATGAATGCCTATTGACAGAAAATAGATGAGTAAATAAAGAAAAATTCATACATATATGCAATAGAATATTACTCAGCTTAAAAAGAATCAAATGATCTAATTTGCATCAACACGAATAGATTGGAGATTATCATACTAATTGAAGTAAGCCAGACAAAACAAACATCATTGAGACTAATTATACACACAATCTAAAATAAATTATAGAAATGAATGTATTTACAATACAGAAACAGAATCACAGACTTAGAGAATGAATTTATGGTTACCAGGGGTGAAGAGTTCAGGGAGGGAGAGTTTGGAAATTTGGAATTGACATGTACATATTGCTGCATTTAAAATGGATAACCAACATGAAGACTCTTGAGAGTCCCTTGGATTTCAAGGAGATCAAACCAGTCAATCCTAAAGGAAACCAATCCTGAATATTCATTGGAAGGACTGATATTGAAGCTGAAGCTCCAATAAGTTGGCCACCTTATGCTAAGAACCAACTCATTAGAAATGACCCTGATGCTGGGAAAGATTGAAGGCAGGAGCAGAAGGGGACAACAGAAGATGAGGTGGTTGGATGGCATCACTGACTCAATGGTCATAAATTTGAGCAAGCTCTAGGTGTTGGTGATGGACAAGGAAGCCTGGCGTGCTGCAGTCCATGGGATTGCAAAGAGTTGGACATGATGGAATGGCTGAACTGTACTAAATGAACATGAACCTACTGTGTAGCACACGAAACTCTGTTCAATATTATACAGTAACCTAAATGGGAAAAGAGTTTGAAAAATAATAGATGCATACATATGTATAACTGAATCACTTTTCTCTACACCTGAAAATAATGCAATGTTAATCAACTCTAATATAATATGCTTTTAAGAAAGTGAATTACAGGCTCAATATATGAATTTTAGGATGCAAATAGTCAGTCTGTAGAAATTGTATTTCTTCGAACCTTTCCCTTCATTTTTTTGTTCAAATAACCTGCAATTCTTACCTAGAGAAAACGTATTTTCATAAAAATTTCATATGAAGGAACTGGAGGGGTCATCAACAATAAAAGGGAATTACAATTTAAAAAAAAAACAAGCAAAGAAAGAATTATTCCCTTTCTTAATGAATATCTTATAAATCTGTCTATATATACTCACAATCTGTGATAAAATTAATTTCTACTTTTTGAAAGTTTGACTTATTGAAGTATTATATTTACATATGGTAAAATTTGTCCATCTAGGCTACAGTTGTTGTACAAGTCTGACCAATACAATCCATTATTATCCCAACATTATGATATAGGGCTTTTTAATCAACCCCAATATTTCCATAGTGGTCTTTAGGGTCAACATTTTCCACACCCGAGGCCCTGGGAACCATTATTCACTTTGTCAGTATAGTTTTCTACAATGTCATATAAGAAGAACCAATAAAAAGTATAGAATTCTTAATCTGCCTTCTTATTCACTCCATATCTATTCATGTTGTTGTGTGTATTAGTGTTCTTTTTCTTTTTACTATGGTGTGGCATTTCACTGCAAGGATGTACCAGTGTCCTCATTCACCAGTTTAAGGACATTTGAGTTATTTCTATGTTTTGTAATTATGAATAAAGTTGGTATAAAACAAATACATCTTTAGAAAAGTTAATCATGTATTATTTTTTCTGAAAATAAATTACAAATTTCATGGGCAAGTAGGAATCCATGTGATTATTAGCTAAATGTTTCACCCCATATATGATTCACAGAAACACAATAGGACTAATTGTCATAAAATCATGATAACACTGATCATTTACTAATCAGTTTATTGGCACCCAAAAAGATTTGAATGCATTAAGTAATATTTGGAGGAGGGAAATGGCAAAGAAAGAAACCACTTTAAGTTCATTAAGTAGTGGAGGACATCTACATAGTGAATGTTTTATGGGCTGAGAGACAGCATAGTGAAAGGACTGACAGGGAATTCTACTTAGGGAAACCACTTTAGACAATTAGAAAAAAAAAAAAAAACTCATGTGAACATATGCCTGTAAAGCTCAATGTAACTTAAGATATTACTAAGGAAATGACCATTTTCAACTTTGAGTTCTTGATTACTTTGTAGCAGGGTAAATAAAAGAGGCATCATGAACCAAGAGCTACTGCTTCAGGTAATAAGTTAATTGTTCCAATTACACATTAGAATTCAGCAGTTACTTGCATGGGGGAGAACCTTTGCATCACATCACAAACCCTAAATAGATTACTGTATGCAAATTGGCTATTTAAAATACTTGGTAATATCTTAAATCAAATTTATAATTCATCACTGTATATTAGTGCAAAAGAACAGTGATAATAAAGTTCTGTACCATGTTTCAGAAACTGTTGGCAGAAAACATAATTACCACATACTGTGAACACTGCTAAAATAGAGTAAAATGATTTCTTTATGTAGCTCTACAGTTACATTCAACTTGTAGAAATTTGGGAATGACTTTCTGCATCTTTATTCTGGTTAGATTTATTGGATTTGGTTTACTCTAATAAACAAAGAAGAAAAAAATTGGAGATTATAATAACTTATCTTGAATGTTTGAAAAGTGAATACTAGAATAATTGAATATAATTATGAATAAAATTTGGCTTCCCCAGTGTCTCAGCAGGAAAGAAACTGCCTGCAATGCAGAAAATGCATAAGATGTGAGTTCAATCCTTGACTCAGGAATATCCCCTGGAGGAGGGCAGGGCAACCCACTCCAATATTCTTGTCTGCAGAATCCCTTGGATAGAGGAGCCTGGTTGCCTACAGTCCATAAGATTGCAAAGGGTCTGACTGAAGTAACTGAATACACACACACGTATAAAATTAAATGGCTATATAGAGTAACCTGAAAATCACTTTGTATTTATGAAATATAATTTATATGTAAAATATATTTTCTATGCACTCTACTACCTTCTCTTTTCCATTTCTTAACCATTCAATATTTTATGGATAAATTATTCCCACATTCCTACACCAAGTTCAGAAACCAATACTTCTGAAGTCTTTTGTTAAATCTATATTTGTGAATAATCTGTTTCTTTGCTGAATTTCTCAGCATCATATCTTTATTTCTTTACAACATTTCTCTCTCTGCCTTGTGCTGGGATTATTTATGTACCTGTCCCTTTTCACTCTAACTACTTGCCTATAATCCTAGTCTCATACATCCTCTTGTCTTTCACAACATCTATCTTTGAGCATTTCATGATGCATGTTCCGAACAGATGATCATAGAATGCATGGATGTGAGACCTGAGAGGTATCTACAAGATCGGGATAAAAAACAAAAGCCTTATCCCTCAAAGAGAATACAATATTTGGAATTACATGTTTCATTTTTACCAACAAAATATTTATGTATTTCTGAGATATCTTAGTGCTAAAGCAGAAAGAAAAAGGTCATGAAATTAACTACAGTGATATTAGTACTTTGTATGCAATAATAATTAAGCACTTGTTAAATGATTACTTGTGCCAGAGAGTATAGTCACCATACAGTGACAATACATATTTTTCAGTTTGTAAATATATTTTAACATTTTCTCCTAAGAATGTGTTGGAGAAGGAGTCATGTGCAAGCTGCATATATACGTAAATTACTATAAGTGAAACAACTATTATAGACTAAACCAGTATTAAGAATTAGAAATAAAAGTTTACTTTCTACAAAAATCAGTTTGAAATTGGTTCTGTTTTCAGCTGGTGGTTCTTTAATTGGACTTTTTAAAGTATTGTTAGAATGGCATTGAAACATGTATAATATCACATGTGAAACGAGTCGCCAGTCTAGGTTCGATGCATGATACTAGATGATTGTGGCTGGTGCACTGAGACGACCTAGAGGGATGGTATGGGGAGGGAGGAGGTAGGGGGTTTCAGGATGGGGAACACGTGTATACCTATGGCGGATTCATGTTGATGTATGGCAAAACCAATACAATATTGTATAGTAATTAACCTCCAATTAAAATAAATACATTTATATTAAAAAATAAAGTATTGTTTAGATTTATGGAGACAAATGGAGAAAGCTTTTAGAGAAATATGTGATCGTAAAGCATCTCCATTATTTACAAGTAATATGGATATTATTTTGACACTGTAGTGGTAAAATCAGAAGAAACACTGATTTAGAACTTTGAAGGTAAAACTATAGGTTTTGTGTGACTTAGCAGAACTGTGATAAAAGGAAAAAAAATATTTAGATAAAATGGGTTTTAATTGACTAGTTACTCAGCACAAGTGAATACAGAATTTGTGGAGATTATAAAATCAGATTTGGCAGTTGCCTAAATGGAATAATTATTTCATTTTTAGTAGAGAACCTAAAGGAAGTTCACAAAGTAACAGCCCTACAAATGTTAACCTGGAGTTCAGAAACTATAAAACATCAATTAGCCCCCAACTGTCTTGTAAGATGTTGTTAATTCGTTGTGGAAAATTTCAAAAGGATCATAAAAGGGGCTTTACTAAAAATTCCTTAGGAGGCAGTTCAACTAAATAACATGTTAAGGTCTGATAAAGATGAAAGTGATATGGAGGGTTTCCAATCATCTTTTTCTCTTTTCCTGCATCTATGAGAAGGAAAAGTAAAGAAATAGTTTTATAAGATTACTGTACAAGTTTCAAATTGCAGGTCTACTGTTACAGTTTCCAGGGAAGCTTAATTACTTGAATTCTATGGCTTGAGACAAACTACATCCTGTGATCAACACCTTTAATTAGATCAAATATTAAATTCTGTATATGTTCTGATATTTTATTTTTTGTTACTCCTCAGTCATTAACATTTTCAGAATTCAGTCCTCCATAATTACATAAATTCACAAGTCTTTACCAACAATTTGTTTTTTTTTTTTCCCCAACACAAACAAAACTCTACATCAAATCAAATAGATAGAGAAAAAAAGTAACTTTCATGTACTTAGAGGCAAATAGTAATTTTGCAAATGAAAGTCAAAAGACCAACTCTGATCTTTAATTCTTATAAGATTTTAACTTGAATGTGAAATGTTAAGATTTTGTATTCAACATATAAATTTTTATATATTTCTGTATAACAAAGATTTTTTTGGTAGCATTAAAAAAAGATTTTGTAATTTTTAAATATAAATTTCTAAGTGCAGAATTGTAATAGGCAAATATAAAAATGAAAGACTTTGCTTTCCTTGAAGTATGATCAAATGTTTAATTCACACAAACTAGGAAAATAATCCTCTTTAGATTAATGGAGGAATATGCTAGGGGAGGAAAGATAAAGGTCCATCTCACATATATTAGACAATAGTTTACAAAGTTTTCTAGAAATGAGACCCTCTTGGAATATTTACAACTGTCAGGTGAAAAATGAGACAAATTATGAAAGTTTAAAGAGAGCTTAATGAGGAAACCCTTTTTAGAGTATATCACGGGGCAAGGTGTTTACCACCAAAATCCAGGAATGGAAGGAAGATGGAAAACTGTCAGAGACCTGTCCTAACAGAAAAGGCTCCTCTCCTTTGAATCAGAGTGGCAACCATGGCCAACCAACATAGAAGAAGCTCAGGTGTTCATATCCTGACCTCACTTTGCTCCCATTGGCTGAACCCATTAGGAGACAAAGGACAAGAAACTGAGTAGATGAAGTTGCCAGCAGTCATCTTGGGTATAGAGCAGGGTGAAGGGAAGGGTAGAAGAAGGGGATGAAAATGGAAGAGACCTTACACAACATCCACAATGATTATCAAACTTTGATGACAGTTCATTGTATATATTAGTGTCAGTTGCTTGACGATATAATGACCTGCATTTGCTATGGAAACAGCAGTGCTTTTAAATTTGTATTTTATTAATTATAAAGAATTTATACTAAAAAAGTCACAATATACATGAACATAAAGCTATACATTTGTGAACTAATATCTTCTTGAATCCCCTGGCACAGGTTAGCTCCTTTGAGAGTCAGGGCATCCATGGTGGAGACCACTGTTCTGTTGTTCAGAGGCTGCTTGGAACTCATGATTCATGATAACTAGCATTAGTTTTGTGCTGGTTTCTATGCTAATTGTCTAGGACTTTATTTCATTTAATCCTTGCAATACCATGAGGCAGAAAAAAAAAATGAAGCTTAAAAATGTTAAATGACTTACCCTTGTTCATAAAGTAGTGAATGTTGGCTTCAAAATCATATCTGTTAACTCCAGATGCTTGAGATATAAAGACTGATAAATACTGTCTGAAAAATTAAATTGATTTATTGATTCAACAGACTTGTTATATACAAATAATCCAGAGAGAACATGCTTTAAAATAATAACAATATAGTGAGGTATTTGCATGGTTTTCAAAGGGCTCTGACCAAAGGATACTAATAAGCAGGAAAAAATAAAATTGCTTAGCTATTGTGTTTAGGCTATAAGTTTAATGTCAGCCATGGTATTTGATATTTCACAGGAATCTGCAGTGTTAGGTCTATGAATTGGATGTGGTCATGTAGGAGATGGCAAGATTGAACATTGACATCTTAGGAATCACTGAACTAAAATGGACTGTAATGAATGAATTTAATTCAGATTTACATTATATTTAATATTGTGGGCAAGAATCCCTTAAAAGAAATATTAGCCCTTAGAGTAGCCTTATAGTCAACAAGAGTCCAAAATGCAGTACTTGAGTGAAACCTCAAAAACAGCAGAATGACCTTGGTTCATTTCCAAAGCAAAGCATTCAGCATCACAGTAATCCAAGTCTATGCCCCAACCACTGATGCTGAAGAAGCAGAAGTTGACCAGTGCTGTGACGATATACAACATCTTCTAGAATTCACACACACACACACACACACACACACACACACACACACATCCTTTGTATCATAGGCGATTGAAATGTACAAGTAGGAAATCAAAATATACCCAGAATAACAGGCAAGTTTGGCCTTGTGGTACAAAGTAAAGCAGGGGAAAGGCTTACAGTTTTGTCAAGAGAACACACTGGTCATAGCAAACGCTCTTTTATTAACACAAAAGATGATTCTACGCATGGACATCATCAGATGTTCAATACTGAAATCAAATTGATTATATTTTTTGCTGTTGAAGATGGAGAAGCTTTATATAGTCAGCAAAAACAAGACCTGGAGCTGACTGTAGCTCAGATCATGTGCTCCTCATTGCTACTTTAGGCATAAATCAAAGAAAGTAGGGAAAATCAATGGACCATTCAGATATGGCATAAATCAAATTCCTATGATTATACAGTGGAGGTAATGAAGAGATTCAAGGGATTAGACTGGTAGACAGAGAGCCTGAAGAACTATGCATAAAACTTAGTAACATTGTACAGGAGGATGTGACCAAAACTACATCAAAGAAAAAGAAATGCAGGAGACAAAGTAGTTGTCTGAGTAAGCTTTGCAAATAGCTGAGGAAAGTAGAAAGTGAAAGGAAAGGGAGAATGGGAAAGGTATACCCAACTGAATGCAGAGTTCCAAAGAACATCAAGGAGAAATAAGAAGGCCTTTTTAAGTAAACGATGCAAAAAATAGAAGAAAACAATAGAATGGGAAAGACTAGAGATCTCTTCAAGAAAATTGGAGATATCAAGGAATATTTCATGTAAGGATGGGCACAATAAAGAACAGAAATGGTAAGGACTTAATAGAAACAGAAGACATTAAGAACAGGTGACATGAATACACAGAATAACTGCATAATAATAATAATAATAATAATAATAATAATGTCCCCTATTACCACAATGGTATGTTATTCCACCTAGAAGCCAGGAGTGTGAAGTCAAGTGGGCCTTGGGCAGAACAAAGCTAGTGGGGGTAGTGGAATTCCATCTAAGCTATTTAAAATCCTAAATGTGAGGCTGTTAAAGTGCTGCACTCAGGACTAGGAAAGGTCAGTTTTAATTCCAAATCCAAGGAAGGGTAATGCCAAAGAATGTTGAAACTACAGTACAATTTCATTCATTTTACATGCTAGAAAGGTCATGCTCAGAATTTTTCAATCTGGACTTCAGCAGTCTGTGAACCAAAAACTGCCAGATATACAAGCTGGGTTTAGAGAAGGCAGAGGAACCAGAGATCAAATTGCCAACATTCACTGGATCATGGAAAAAAAAAAAAAGAATTCCAGAAAAACATCTACTTCTGCTTCATTGACTACTCTATAGCCTTAGACTGTGTGGATCACAAAAACCTGTGGAAAATTCTTAAAGAGATGGGAATACCAGACCACCTTACTTGTCTCCTGAGAAACCTGTATGCAGGTCAAGAAGCAAGAAAACCAGAAGTGGAACAACAGACTAGTTCAAAATTGGGAAAGTAGTGTGACAAGGCTGTATATTGTAACCTTGTTTATTTAGCTCACATGCAGTGTACATCATGTAAAATACTGGGCTGGGTGAATCACAAGCTGGAATCAAGATTGCTGGAAGAAATATCAACAACCACAGTTATGCAGATGATACAACTCTAATAGCAGAAAGTGAAGAGGAACTAAAAAGTCTCCTGATGAGAATGAAAGACTCATCCTTATTTTGTAATTCAGTTCTCTTATGTCTTAAACTACAGTCAGCAATGAGTTTGAACTTACAGATTTTTTTTTTATTTTAGATGTTTCCTCATTCATGGCTTTCTCACACAACTACAGACTTCTACACAGACAGTGGGTCTGGTGCTGTTTGAAAATATCTCACCAGAGGGGGAACCCCGATCTTTCAGATCTTTTTTTTTTTTTTTTTAAATTTCTATTTTTACTTTATTTTGCTTTACAATACTGTATTGGTTTTTCCATACATTGACATGAATCCACCACGGGTGTACATGCATTCCCAAACATGAACCCCCCTCCCACCTCTCTCCCCATAACATCTCTCTGGGTCATCCCCATAAAAGCAAAAATAAACAAATGGGATATAATTAAAATTAAAAGCTTCTGCACAACAAAGGAAAATATAAGCAAGGTGAAAAGACAGCCTTCTGAATGGGAGAAAATAATAGCAAATGAAGCAACTGACAAACAACTAATCTCAAAAATATACAAGCAACTTATGCAGCTCAATTCTAGAAAAATAAATGACCCAATCAAAAAATGGGAACCCAGATCTTGATACACACTACTCTTCTGTTATTATCATATGACATATGCATGATGATGTGATCACTAATCTAGAACGAGACATCTTGGAATGTGAAGTCAAGTGGGCCTTAGAAAGCATCACTACGAACAAAGCTAGTGGAGGTGATGGAATACCAATTGAGCTGTTTCAAAACCTGAAAGATGATGCTGTGAAAGTGCTACACTCAATATGTCAGCAAATTTGGAAAACTCAGCAGTGGCCACAGAACTGGAAAAGATCAGTTTTCATTCCAATCCCAAAGAAAGGCAATGCCAAAGAATGCTCAAACTACCGCACAATTGCACTCATCTCACATGCTACTAAAGTAATGCTCAAAATTCTCCACACCAGGCTTCAGCAATACGTGAACCATGAACTCCCTGACGTTCAAGCTGGTTTTAGAAAAGGCAGAGGAACCAGAGATCAAATTTTCAACATCTGCTGGATCATGGAAAAAGCAAGAGACTTCCAGAAAAACATCTATTCATGCTTTATTGACTATGCCAATGCCTTTGGCTGTGTGGATCACCATAAACTGTGGAACATTCTGAAAGAGATGGGAATACCAGACCACCTGATCTGCCTCTTGAGAAATCTGTATGCAGGTCAGGAAGCAACAGTTAGAACTGGACATGGAACAATGACTGGTTCCAAAGAGGAAAAGGAGTGCATCAAGGCTGTATATTGTTACCCTACTTATTTAACTTATATGCAGAGTACATCATGAGAAACGCTGGACTGGAAGAAACGCAAGCTGGAACCAAGATTGCTGGGAGAAATATCGATAACTTCAGATATGCAGATGACACCACCCTTATGCAGAAAGTGAAGAGGAGCTAAAAAGTCTCTTGATGAAAGTGAAAGAGGAGAGTGAAAAAGTTGGCCAAAAGCTCAACATTCAGAAAACGAAGATCATGGCATCTGGTCCCATCACTCCATGAGAAATAGATGGGGAAACAGTGGAAACAGTGTCAGACTTTATTTTGGGGGGCTCCAAAATCACTGCAGATGGTGATTGCAGCCATGGAATTAAAAGACACCTACTCCTTGGAAGAAAAGTTATGACCAATATAGATAGCATATTCAAAAGCAGAGACATTACTTTGCTGACTAAGGTCCGTCTAGTCAAGGCTGTGGTTTTACCTGCAGTCATGTATGGCTGTGAGAGTTGGACTGTGAAGAAGGCTGAACGCTGAAGAATTTACGCTTTTGAACTGTAGTGTTGGAGAAGACTCTTGAGAGTCCCTTGGATTGCAAGGAGATCCAACCAGTCCATTCTGAAGGAGATCAACCCTGGCATTTCTTTGGAAAGAATGATGCTAAAACTGAAAATGCAGTACTTTGGCCACCTCATGAAAAGGGTTGACTCATTGGAAAAGACTCTGATGCTGGGAGGGATTGGAGGCAGGAGGAGAAGGGGCGACTGAGGATAAGATGGCTGGATGGCATCACGAACTTGATGGACATGAGTCTGAGTGAACTCCGGGAGATGGTGATGAACAGGGAGGCCTGGCATGCTGCGATTCATGGGGTCGCAAAGAGTTAGACACGACTGAGCGACTGAACTGAACTGAACTGAATATTTATTTGAAGTATCTAAGATAACTGATATTTTTAGAAAAGAAGCAACGAGTTTTTTAAGATTATTCATTATGTGTTTATTGTATTTTTGTTAATTTAATGTTAATGATATTGTAACTATTTGTCTAAATAGTTTGTATATAAATTATGCATTAAGGTGCATTTCATAAGACTCTAACAAGAGTAAGAAAAATAATTTTCCCTGTTTATTTGAATAACAAGTTTCCCAAGAGGACTTAAGGAAGCATCCAGTTAGTACCCGAAACCTGCTCAATCAGTTGCTGAAATCAGCACATGTCAGCAAATTCATTTAGATTTATAGACACACCTCAACATGAATCCAGAGAATACAATGGCAACACACTCCAGTACTCTTGCTTGGAAAATCCCATGGGCAGAGGAGCCTGGTAGGCTGCCGTCTATGGGGTCGCTAAGGTTCAGACACGACTGAGAGACTTCACTTTCACTTTCATGCATTGGAGAAGGAAATAGCAACCCACTCCAGTGTTCTTGCCTGGAGAACCCCAGGGACGGGGGAGCCTGGTGGGCTGCCATCTATGGGGTCGCACAGAGTCAGACACAATTGAAGCGACTTAGCAGCAGCAGCAACATCAATCAGGAATGTAGTAAGCAAACCATGTGCAATCAGAGCTTCAGAAATGTGTAATATGAGATCAGCTTAGACTCTTGAAGAACCTTATATGTTTCACAAGGCAAGTTAAAGAATCCAGGGTGAAATTCTGGCTTACATGGTAGATAAAGAAGTTTAGTTTCACCAAAAAAAAAAAAAAGAATATATATATATATGTATGTATGTATGTATGTATGTATTCAACAAATAGTTAATCAACATACTTAAGGGGTCATGGATGTTCATGAATGTGTGTCATTGCAAACTGGAAAGAATGTACTCTGTCTAAAGCAACCATCTCTTGTTCAACTTTAGGATATTGTGTCCACGTGGTCCATGTATGGTAAAGGACTCAGTACTGTTCTTTATCCAAAGAAAATCTGGAAGTCCAGTTTTTCTTGTTATTATTCCTACATAACAGACCTCTTCAAAACCAACTGGTACAAGTTTACCATCTTTATTATCTTGAGGATTTTTCACATCAGGAATATTAACAAGGCACAGGAGGTGTGAGTTTCTTCTACTTTCCTGTGTCTGGGACCTTATCTGGGAAGTCTAATAAGGTAAGACTGGGAGCTAGAATCATCTGGACATTCCTTTAGCAGCTGATGTTATATGTCTGTTGGTATCTTAATTGCGGCTGCTGTTTGAAATACTCACGTTTAGTGCTCTCCATGTCACTTAAGCTTCCTCATTATCTGGCAGCTCAGAGCTGCCAGATATGAATACCCCAGGAACAAAATAAAAGTTATATCATCTTTTGTGACTTAGCCTCATTCTGTTAGTTGCAAGCAAGCCACAAGTGCAGCCAGATTCAAGAGAAGGTTTATTAGACATCACCATACAATGGGGACTGGCATGGATCAAGGATGAAAAATATCATGAGCCTTCTTGGAAAATATAACTTGACACATCAGTTTTTAAGTGCAATATTCTGAATTTTATATGATGAAAATTCTTTTTTAAATTAAATACTTTAGAGGATAGTGTTAGGTAGCCATACCCATGACCGTGTTTCCAAATTCTCCCTTACGCACACACACACACACACACACACACACACACACACACACACATCAAAATAGAGAAGAAGACATATACAGAAAATGCTTCCAAGGGCATCATAAAAAAAGGGGTCCTTCAGAACAGCTTTCGGAGGGCACTATACGATTTGTCGAAGAATATTTTGAAATCCAAGAGTGGTTTATTTGCAGACAATTAAGGAAGGCAGACATGCAAATAAGTGCATAAGCATGTGATGAATACTATCCTAGGGTGTGCCAGAGGGTTTGAGGGTACATAGGAGGCCATCTAAGTAAGGTTAAGAGAAAGTACCAAAAATCTCTTCAGAAGAACTGATGCCAAGCTACTATTTAACCAGGGAAATAAAATTTAGCCAGGCAAGGGTATTCTCATGTGCAAAGAGAAAGAAATGAAAATATATTAGTAAAGAATCACATGTCCTTCAGCTGAATCAGATTATAACAGTGGCAGGGCATTTAGCTATGTAATAGAAAGAGAGCAGGAAAGCTTGTATACAGCACATAGAGGTAAGAAAAGAATGCTATTTGGATACAATCTGAGGTTGTTTTCAAGTCCAGAAGTTAGTCATCACTGGGGAAAACTATGGTTATCCTTTCTCCATATCAGGGAGATTTGGTCATTTGCATTAAGTTCTTAGTTGCTAATTGGCCCTTTCCTGAAAAAAAAAAAAATTTTCCTTTCTTTGCTTTCTTTCATTTCTTAGTAAATTTACACTAAAAAAAAAAAAAAAAACCCTCCAGGTATTGTTTTTTTTTTTGCACTTGCACACTGATAATGAAAGAGGAGAGATATTTTTTCTTGTAATACCATGATCAAGATGGAAAATATAATCTGTGATCGTTTCAGTTTCAAGGTGAGAATACCGAAAAAAGACACTTTTGATGACTTCAGAAAAGGAAATAGAATTTATCTTGCATGCATGTGAAATACAGTTATAACAAGGTATAGATATTATTTGTTTTCCATGATTACTATAGTATTTGCAATATCTTATTTACAGTTTCAGTACATTAGTGTTTATTAAGAGTGCACTGTTTTCTACGTGATGGAAGTAGAAAACTAAATAATTTGGTGTGCTTAAGTACAGGTTCACAATCTTATAATTGCAATCATGTGGACCAGATGTTTCATATTCAGATATGTTTGTATTTTAGAACAGCAATGCAACACAGGTACTGCATATCACTCCCAGTGGCATCTAAGCCAAAACTTGTCAATACTGTTGTATTGAAATATGAGTAAATAAATTAAACAGGTTATAAATGTCTATAATAGCTTCTTATTTTAGATCAGAATTTAGGTTACATAATGAGAAATGTTGGGCTGAAAGAAGCACAAGCTGGAATCAAGATTGCCAGGAGAAATAGCAATAACCTCAGATATGCAGATAACACCACCTTTATGGCAGAAAGTGAAGAGGAACAAAAAAGCCTCTTGATGAAAGTGAAAGTGGAGAGTGAAAAAGTTGGCCTAAAGCTCAACATTCAGAAAACGAAGATCATGACATCCGGTCCCATCACTTCCTGGCAAATAGATGGGGAAACAGTGGAAACAGTGTCAGACTTTATTTTGGGGGGCTCCAAAATCACTGCAGATGGTGACTGCAGCCATGAAATTAAAAGACGCTTATTCCTTGGGGAAAAGTTATGACCAACCTAGATAGCATATTTAAAAGCAGAGACATTACTTTGCCAACAAAGGTCTGTCTAGTCAAGGCTATGGTTATTCCAGTGGTCATGCATGGATGTGAGAGTTGTACTGTGAAGAAAGCTGAGTGCCGAAGAATTGATGCTTTTGAACTGTGGTGTTGGAGAAGACTCTTGAGAGTCCCTTGGACTGCAAGGAGATCCAACCAGTCCATTCTGAAGGAGTTCAGGCCTGGGATTTCTTTGGAGGGAATGATGCTAAAACTGAAACTCCAGTACTTTGGCCACCTCATGAGAAGAGTTGACTCATTGGAAAAGACTGATGCTGGGAGGGATTGTGGGCAGGAGGATAAGGGGACGACCGAGGATGAGATGGCTGGATGGCATCACTGACTGAATGGATGTGAATCTGAGTGAACTCCGGGAGTTGGTGATGGACAAAGAGGCCTGGCGTGCTGCAATTCATAGGGTCGCAAAAAGTCGGACACGACTGAACTGAACTGAACTGAATGATTTTCCATACTCAATTAAAGAGAAAATTTTGATGTCCAAGTTCTTGGATTTAGAATTCAAGTGTGATTCTAACCTTTTATTCTTATATTGATAACATTTAGCATATGTGTGTGTGTGTGTGTTAGTTGTTCAGTCATGTCCAACTTTTTGCAACTCCATGAATTGAAATCTCCAGGCAAGAATACCAGAATGGGTAGCCATTCATTTCTGAATTACAGGTGAAAAACAAGAGAGGAATTTGAACAGAAAGTCAGAGGCTTCCCTGTGGCTCAGATGATAAAGAATCCACCCGCATTGTGGGAGAGTTGGGTTCAATCCCTGTGTTGGGAAGATCCCATGGAGAAGGGCATAGCAACCCACTCCAGTATTCTTGCCTGGAGAATCCCAATGGACAGAGGAGCCTGGCAAGTGTTAGTCCATATGGTCACACAGAGTCCGACACGACTGAGCTACTAAGCACACACAGTTAAGGAACACTCAACCATTCTTAAAGACTGTTAGACTCTAATAATAATAATGATAATGGCAGAGCAGTTGTTATGTGCAAATACCCATATTAGGTAGTTATTGAATGAGGGAGATACGTTTATTTTCATATCATAAATAAAGAATCTCCAAGCCAAGCTTCAGCAGTACATGAACCATGAACTTAGAAAAGGCATAGGAACCAGAGATCAAACTGCCAACATCAGCTGCATCATGAAAAAAGCAAGAGAGTTCCAGTAAAACATCGATTTCTGCTCTATCGACTATGCCAAAACCTTTGACTGTGTGGATCACAATAAACTGTGGAAAATTCTGAAAGAGATGGGAATACCAGACCTCTTGAGAAATACCTCTTGAAAAACTGTTATGCAGATCAGGAAGCAACAGTTAGAACTGGACATGGAACAACAGACTGGTTCCAAATAGGAAATTGAGTACGTCAAGGCTGTATATTGTCACTTTGCTTATTTAACTTCTATGCAGACTACATCATGAGAAATGCTGGTCTGGAAGAAACACAAGCTGGAATCAAGATTGCCGAGAGAAATATCAATAACTTCAGATATGAAGATGACACCACCCTTATTGCAGAAAGTGAAGAGGAAATAAAGAGCCTCTTGATGAAAGTGAAAGAGGAGAATGAAAAAGTTTGCTTAAAGCTTAACATTCAGAAAACGAAGATCATGGCATCTGGTCCCATCACTTCATGGGAAATAGATGGGGAAACAGTGGAAACAGCGTCAGACTTTATTTCTTTGGACTCCAAAAATCACTGCAGATAGTGATTGCAGCCATGAAATCACTGAATTCTTGCCAGGTATTCTTGCCTCACTGATGCTGGGAGGGATTGGAGGCAGGAAGAGGAGGGGAAGACAGAGGATGAGATGGCTGGATGGCATCACTGACTCGATGGACGTGAGTCTGAGTGAACTCCGGGAGTTGGTGACAGACAGGAAGGACTGACGTGCTGCGATTCATGGGGTCACAAAGAGTAGGACACAACTGAGGGACTGAACTGAAGTGAACTGAACTGAACTGTGGTATTGGAGAAGACTCTTGAGAGTCCCTTGGACTTCAGGGAGATCCAACCAGTCCATCCTAAAGGAGATCAGTCCTAGGTGTTCATTGGAAGGACTGATGCTGAAGCTGAAACTCCAGTACTTTGGCCACCTCATGTGAAGTGTTGACTCACTGAAACAGACGCTGATGCTGGGAGGGATTGGGGGCAGGAGGAGAAGGGGATGACAGAGGATGAGATGGCTGGATGGCCTCACTGACTCGATGGACATGAGTCTGAGTGGACTCCAGGAGTTGGTGATGGACAGGAAGGCCTGGCGTGCTGCGATTCATGGGGTCACAAACAGTCAGACACATCTGAGGGACTGAACTGAACTGAGGGCCTTGAATGTTACCTTTCCCAGAACTTTATAGCTTAATAGGCAAAATAACAAAGCTATGAACTAATTCCTATCCAATTTCAAAGACTGGGCCCATGTATTATTACCATATTGTTTCCTGTTAACTTTAACCATGCTTTTAAAAATTTCAGCTTATTAGGAAACTTAAACAGAAATAACATCTCCTATTCTGTAATTTCTATTTATATACATTGATCAATAATTGTCTTTGTGAAGCTTCACAAAACAAATTTTTCTTCCACTTTCACCCTTTCTTTATGAAGATAATGTTCCGCTAATGATATCCAATCCAGAGTGTAGTACAGTACACTCTTGAATAAAATTCTTCATCCCTTCTGTGTTCACATCCTTTGATGTGTGATTTTTTTTCAGTCCTTTTCAAAACAAAAGTGCAAGAGTATGTTTTCCTGATTCCTCACCATTGTGTGCCTTGCTTTGACTAATAGAATAATTACTTTTCTAAGCCTAGATTTTTGGTTAAGAGGACTGTGTGTTTCCCACTTGCTCTTTTGTAATTGTCCTAGAAGAGCTTCCCCAGGTAATTGTTGTGCCCTTAGTCAGAACTCCAGAGTAAATACAGTGAACAGATTGAACAAAGCCCAAACTTGAGCAAGGCCAAGAACAGCCCCACATAGAGCCTGGGACAGAGCCCCCAGTAAGCCCAGCCTCTGTCAGCATACTCCCAGCCAAGCCAAAATACATGAGCTAAATAATTGTTTATTTTTGTGTGAAGCTAATATTTTGTGATTGTTCATTAAGCAACATCATTGTACCCATAGCAAAACAATATCCAGAGTGAATGCACACCAGACAGGCATTATTTCCTCAATTGTTCTTTGTGTATCATGATTCTTATTTCACCAAATACCATAGTTGTTCTCTTCGAAAAGCATTCCTGTTGTTCAAGTGCTCATCTCAAAATATGGCTGTGATCTTAAGGTACATTTTATTAGATTAGAGTGGACTGGCACAAAGAAAAGACATTACATCATCTGCTTCTTGCCTTAAAGCCCCTCAACATCATCTGACCATGCAGTTTTCCTTAATGACTATGTCACAATACTGGATTTTATTGAATTTCTGTTAAACAGAAAATCTTGGCTCTTTCTAGATGAACTGCTGTTGAACCAGCTCTAAAACCATCCAGTGTCTTTAGAATTTTTTTTTTAATAAACACATAAATGTACATTGATCACTATGAGGATTCACCTTGCTTTTAGCCTTCTGTGGTTGATTTTGAGCTATCTTTTTGGATATTAATTATTTTTTTTTCCTCTAGGATACTTTTTATTTTTTGTTTTTCTGTTTTTTCAACTTTACAATGTTGTGTTACTTTCTGCTGTATAACACACATTAGACATAATTATACATAAACCCCCTTCCTCTTGAGCTTCCCTCACCTCTAGCCCATCCCTGTCATCACAGAGCATGTTTCATCATAGAGCATGAGACTGGGGTCCCTGTGTTAAACAGCAACCTCTCACCAGCTATCCATTTTAAACATGATAGTGTACATATGTTGATGTTACTTACTCCATTAGTCTCACTTTCTACCTCCCCTGCTGTGTCCACAAGTCATCTCTAAATCTGTGTCTCCATACCTTCCATGCAAATAGGTTCATCACTACCATTTTTCTAGATTCCAAATATATGTATTAATATATGATTTTCTTTTACTTTCTTTATTTTTTTTTTAAGCAGCCATACGAGTTTATTTTGTGGTAACAAGCACCTGACAGGTCTCATTAGAAGGACCTACTGAAATACAAAGATATAGGCTGGTTTACTTCTACTGCATCATATTTACATGACCTCTCAGCAACAGTAGAAAAACATCCTACTCTTGCTTTTAACCACATGAATGGTGGAATGTCACCATCTCTTCCTCTTTGTTTCCAGGTTCTTTTTTTAAATTAATTAATTTATTTTAATTCAGTTCAGCTCAGTTCAGTTCAGTCACTCAGTCGTGTCTGACTCTTTGCGACCCCATGAATCAGAGCACGCCAGGCCTCCCTGTTCATCACCATCTTCCGGAGTTCACTTAGACTCACATCCATCGAGTCCGTGATGCCATCCAGCCATCTCATCCTTGTTCGTTCCCTTCTCCTCCTGCCCCCAATCCCTCCCAGCATCAAAGTTTTCTCCAATGAGTCAACTCTTCTCATGAGGTAGCCAAAGTACTGGAGCTTCAGTTTTAGCAACATTCCTTCCAAAGAAATCCCAGGGTTAATCTCCTTCAGAAAGGACTGGTTGGATCTCCTTGCAGTCCAAGGGACCCTCAAGAGTCTTCTGCAACACCACAGTTCAAAAGCATCAATTCTTCAGCGCTCAGCCTTCTTCACAGTCCAACTCTCATATCCATACATGATCACAGGAAAAACCATAACCTTGACTATATGGACCTTAGTCGGCAAAGTAATGTCTCTGCTTTTGAATATGCTATCTATATTGGTTATAACTTTTCTTCCAAGGAGTAAGCGTCTTTTAATTTCATGGCTGCAATCACCATCTGCAGTGATTTTGGAGCCCCCCAAAATAAAGTCTGACACTGTTTCCACTGTTTTCCCATCTATTTCCCATGAAGTGGTGGGACCGAATGCCATGATCTTCGTTTTCTGAATTTTGAGCTTTTGGCCAACTTTTTCACTCTCCTCTTTCACTTTCATCAAGAGGCTTTTTAGTTCCTCTTCACTTTCTGCCATAAGGGTGGTGTCATCTGCATATCTGAGGTTATTGTTATTTCTCCCAGCAATCTTGATTCCAGCTTGTGTTTCTTCCAGTCCAGCGTTTCTCATGATGTACCGTGCATATAAGTTAAATAAGCAGGGTGACAATATACAGCCTTGATTCACTCCTTTTCCTATTTGGAACCAGTCTGTTGTTCCATGTCCAGTTCTCACTGTTGCTTCCTGACCTGCATACAGATTTCTCAAGAGTCAGGTCAGGTGGTCTGGTATTCCCATCTCTTTCAGAATTTTCCAGTTTATTGTGATCCACACAGGCAAAGGCTTTGGCATAGTCAATAAAGCAGAAATTGATGTTTTTCTGGAACTCTCTTGCTTTTTCCATGATCCAGCAGAAGTTGGCAATCTGATCTCTGGTTCCTCTGCCTTTTCTAAAACCAGCTTGAATGTCAGGGAGTTCATGGTTCACGTATTGCTGAAGCCTGGCTTGGAGAATTTTGAGCATTACTTTAGTAGCATGTGAGATGAGTGCAATTGTGCGGTAGTTTGAGCATTCTTTGGCATTGCTTTTCTTTGGGATTGGAATGAAAACTGACCTTTTCCAGTCCTGTGGCACTGCTGAGTTTTCCAAATTTGCTGGCATATAGAGTGCAGCAATTGAAGGCTAATTATTTTACAATATTGTAGTGGTTTTTGCCATAAACTGATATGAATTAGCCAAGGGTGTGCATGTGTATGTGTTCCCCATCCTGAACCCCCCTCCCGCCTCCCTACCCTTCCCATCCATCAGGGTCATCCCAGTGCACCAGCCCTGAGCACCCTGTCAGATGCATTGAACCTGGACTGGTGATCTGTTTTACATATAGTAATATACATGTTACAATGCTATTCTCTCAAATCATCCCACCCTCACCTCCTCCCACAGATTCCAAAAGACTGTTCTATACATCTGTGTCTTTTGCTGTCTCATATATGGGGTCATTGTTACCATCTTACTAAATTCTTTATATATGTGTTAGTATACTCTATTGGTGTTTTTCTTTCTGACTTACTTCATTCTGCATAATAGGCTCCAATTTCATCCATTTCATTAGAACTGATTCAAATGCATTCTTTCCAATAGCTGAGTAATATTCCATTGTGTATATGTACCACAAGTTTTTTATCCATTCATCTGCTGATGGACATCTAGGTTGCTTCCATGTCCTGGCTATTGTAAACAGTGCTAAGATGAACACTGAGGGTACACGTGTGTCTTTCAATTCTGGTTTCCTCAGTGTGTATACCCAGCAGTGAGATTGCTTGGTTGTATGGCAGTTCTATTTCCAGGTTTTAAGGAATCTCCACATTGTTCTCCATAGGGGCTGTGCTAGTTTTCATTCCCACCAGCAGTGTAAGAGGATTCTTTTTACTCCACACCCTTTCTAGCATTAACTGTTTATAGACTTTTTGACAGCAGCCATTCTGAGCAGTGTGAGACGGTACCTCATTGTGGTTTTTGACTTGCATTTCTCTGATAATGAGTGATGTTGAGCATCTTTTCATGTGATTGTTGGCCATCTGCATGTCTTCTTTGGAGAAATACCTGTTAAGTTCTTTGGCCAATTTTTGATCAGGTCTCTTATTTTTCTGGAATTGAGCTGCATGAGCAGTTTATATGTTTTTTAGATTAATTCTTTGTCAGTTCCTTCATTTGCTATTATTTGCTCCCATTTTGAAGACTGTCTTTTCACCTTACTTATAGTTTCCTTCATTGCACAAAAGGTTTTAAGTTTAATTAGGTCCCATTTGTTTATTTTTGCTTTTATTTCCATTTCTCTTGGTGGTGGGTCATAGAGGATCCTGCTGTGATTTATGTCAGGGAGTGTTTTGCTTGTACTTTCCTGTAGGAATTTTATAGTTTATGGTCTTACATTTAGATCTTTAATCCATTTTATTTTTGTGTATAGTGTTAGAAAGTGTTCTAGTTTAATTATTTTACAAGTGGTTGACCAGGTTTCCCAGCACCACTTGTTAAAGAGATTTTCTTTTCTCCGTTGTATATTCTTGCCTCCTTTGTCAAAAATAACGTGTCCATAGGTGTATGGATTTATTTCTGGCTTTGGATTTTGTTCCACTGATCTATGTTTCTGTCTTTGTGCCAGTACCATACTGTCTTGATGACTGTAGCTTTGTAGTATAGTCGGAAGTCAGCAAGGTTGATTCCTCCAATTTCATTCTTCTTTCTCAAGATTGCTTTGGATATACAAGGTTTTTGTATTTCCATACAGATTGTGAAATTATTTGTTCCAGTTCTCTGAGAAATGCCATTGGTAGCTTGATAGGGATTTCACTGAATCTATAGTTTGCTTTGGGGAGTATACTCATTTTCACTATGTTGATTCTTCCGATCCATAAACGTGATATATTGCTCCATCTATTTGTGTCCCCTTTGATTTCTTTCATCAGAGTTTTGTAGTTTTCTATGAAATTAAAAGACGCTTACTCCTTGGAAGGAAAGTTATGACCAACTTAGACAGGATATTAAAAAGCAGAGACATTACTTTGCCAACAAAGGTCCATCTAGTCAAGACTATGGTTTTTCCAGTGGTCATGTATGGATGTGAGAGTTGGGCTGTGAAGATAGCTGAGCGCTGAAGAATTGATGCTTTTGAACTGTGGTGTTGGAGAAGGCTCTTGACAGTCTTTTTGACTGCAAGGAGATCCAACCAGTCCATCCTAAAGGAGATCAGTCCTGGGAGTTCATTGGAAGGACTGATGCTGAAGCTGTTACTCCAATACATTGGCCACCTCATGTGAAGAATTGACTCATTGGAAAAGAACCTGATGCTGGGAGGGATAGGGGGCAGGAAGAAAAGGGGACGACAGATGGCTGGATGGCATCACCGACTTGATGGACATGAATTTGGGTAAACTCCGGGAGTTGGTAATGGACAGGGAGGCCTGGGGTGCTGCGATTCGTGGGGTTGCAAAGAGTTGGACACGACTGAGTGACTGATTTTGTTTGTTTAGGTAGATTTATTTTTTAGTATTTTATTCTTTTCATTGCAACGGTGAATGGAATTGTTTCCTTAATTTCGTTTTCTGTTTTCTCATTGTTAGTGTATAAGAATGCAAGGGATTCCTGTGTGTTATTTTTATATCCTGCAGCTTTACTCTATTCATTGATTAGATCTAGAAATTTTCTGATGGTGTCTTTAGGGTTTTCTATGTAGAGGATCATGTCATCTTCAAACAGTGAGAATTTTATTTCTTCTTTTCCAATTTGGATTCATTTTATTTATTTTTCTTCTCTGATTGCTGTGGTTAAAACTTCCAAAACTATGTTGAATAGTAGTGGTGAGAATGGGCACCCTTGTTTTGTTCCTGACTGTAGGGGAAATGCTTTCAATTATGCACCATTAAGGATAATATTTGCCATGGATTTATCATATATGGCTTTTATTATGTTGAGGTATGTTCCTTCTGTGCCTGCTTTCTGGAGGGTTTTTTAAATCACAAATGGATGTTGAATTTTGTCAAAGGCTTTCTCTGCATCTATTGAGATAATTATATGATTTTATCTTTCTATTTGTTAATGTGGTGTTTCACATTGACTGATTTGCGACTTTGAAGAATGCTTGCATTCCTGAGATAAAGCCCATTTGGTCATGATGTATGATCCTTTTAATATGTTGTTGGATTCTGTTTGCTAGAATTTTGATGAGAACTTTTGCATCTATGTTCATCAGTGATATTGGCCTGTAATATTCTTTTTCAGTTATATCTTTGTTTTGTCTTGGTATTGGGCTGATGATGGGCTTGTAGAGTTTGGGAGTGTTCCTTCCTCTGCAATTTTCAGGAAAAGTTTGAGCAGGATAGGTGCTAGGTCTTCTCTAAATTTTTAGTAGAATTCACCTGTGAAGTCAACTGGTCCTGGGCTTTTGTTTGTTGAAAGATGTTTGATTACAGTTTCGATTTACATGCCTCTGATTGGTCTGTCCATGTTTTCTGTTTCTTCCTGGTTCAAACATAAAAATTTATACTTTTATATGAATTTGTCCATTTTTACAACTTGTCCATTTTATTGGCATATAATTGCTTGTAGTAGTCTCTTTTGATCCATTATATTTCTGTGTTCTCTGTTTTAAGCTCTTTATTTTCATTTCTAATTTTACTGTTTTGTGTATTTTCCCACTCTTTTTCTTTCATCCTCTCAAAGAACAGTTTTTAATTGTACTGATCTTTGACTTTTGCTTTCTTCATTACATATTCATTAATTTCTGCTCTGATCTTTATGACTTCTTTTCTTCTACTAACTGATTTTTTCCCTTTCTTTTTTCTTTTTCTAGTTGTTTTAGGTGTAAGGTTAGATTGTCTACTTGATTTTTTCTCATTTCTTGAGAAAGGTTCTATTGCTCTAAAGTTTCCTCATAGAACTGTTTTTGCTTCATCCTATGAGTTTTGGGTCATCATATTTTCACTGTTAAGTAGTTCTAGGTATTTTTTTTTAATTCCTCTTTGATTTCTTGTTTATTTAGAATCATATTTTTTAGCTTCCACTTTTTTTTTTACAGATTTTTTCTTTTTACTTTATTTTACTTTACAATACTGTATTGGTTTTGCAATACATTGATGATTTTTTCATATAAGTGATATTTTAAAAACTAGTGTTGTGGTCAGAACAGATGCTTATATGATTCCAGTTTTGTTAAATTTACCAAGGCTTGGCTTGTGACCCAATATGTGATCTATCCTGCAGAATGTTTCATGTGTACTTGAGGAAAAAAAAAGTGTACTCTGCTGCTTTTGTATGAAATATCCTGTAGATATCAATTAGATCCATCTGATGTGATGTGGTTGTAAGCATTTGTCTTATATGTTGAAGTGTTACCATGTCGGGTGCATAAATATGTGTAGTTGTTATTTCTTCTTCTTGGATTCATCCCTTGGTCATTATTTTGTGTCCTTCTTTCTCTCTGTAATTGTTTATTTTAAAGTCTATTTCGTCTGATTTGAATATTTCTACTCTAGCTTTCTTTTGATTTCCATTTGCATAGAATATCTTTTGCCATCCCCTCACTTTCAGGCTATATGTGTCCCTAGGTCTGAAATGAGTGTCTTGTAGACAACATATACATGGATCTTGTTTCTGCATTCATTCAAGCAATCTGTGTCTTTTGGTTGGGGCATTTTTTTCCCATTTACCCTTAAGATAATTATTTATATGTATGTTCCTGTTGCTATTTTCTTAATTGTTTGGGATTTGTTTTCATGGTTCTTTTTCTTGCCTTGTGTTTCCTGCCTAGAAATGCTGCTTTAGCACTTTTCATACAGCTAGTTTGGTGGTGCCGAATTCTCTTAACTTTTGCTTGTCTGCAAAGCTTTTAATTTCTCTGCTAAATCTGCATGAGTTCTTTGCTGGACAGAGTATTCTTGGCTGTAGGTTTCTTCCCCTTTCATCACTTTAAATATATTCTATCACTCCTTTCTGGCCTGCAGAGTTTCTGGTAAAAAATCAGCTGATTGCCTTATGTGAATTCCTTTGTATGCTGGTTTGTTGTTGTTGTTGTTGTTGTTTTTTCCTTTCCTCATGCTGCTTTTAATATTTTTTTTTCTTTATATTTAGTTTTTGTTAGGTTTGCTAGCATGTATTTTGGTGTGTTCCTCCTAGGGTTTATCCTAAATGGAACTCTCTGCACTTCCTGAACTTGGGTGGTTATTTCCTTTCCCATGATAGGGGGATTTTCAACTATAATCTCATCAAATATTTTCTCAAACACTTCTTCTTCTGGGACCCCTATAATTCTATTGTTTGTTTGTTTAATATTGTTCCAGAGATTTCTGAAACTCTTCAATTCTTTTCATTCCTTTTTCTTATTTTTTTTTTCTTCAGCAGTTATTCTGTCATTCTACCTTTCAGCTCACTTATCTACTCTTCTCAGTAATTAGTTATTGATTCATTCTAGAGCATTTTTAGTTTCAGTAATTGCGTTGTTCATTGCTGTTTGTTTTTCATTTCTTCTAAATTCCTGTAAAATATGTTAAATGTTTCTTCCATTTTCTCCATTCTATTTTCAAAATTTTGGAATTTCTTTACTGCCATTACTCTAAATTCTTTTTCAGTTAAGTTGCCTACTTCCTTTTCATTTATTTGGTCTTATATGTCTTTACCTTGCTCCTTCATCTGTAGCATTTTTTTTTTTTTGTCATTTTCTTTATTTATTTTTGATGAGTGGGACTGTTCCTAACTTACTAGTTGTTTGGCTTAAGGTTTACAGCAGTGAGCTTGCAGGCTGTTGGGTAGCATCAGGTCTTCATGTTGAGATGTAGAATTCAGGGATACCATACTCTGATTTATTTCCCCTGGGGCATGATGTTCTCTATTAGTGCAGCAGATCAGGCTCTCAGCACTCCTACCACGGGAGCTTAGGCCTGGTCTCTGGCCCATGAACCAGAATCCTATAAACTGTAGGGCACTGCAAAAAAAGAAAAATGAAAAAAAAAAAAAGCAGAGAAAAAGAATAAAAATATAGTAAATTTAGAATTTGACAGACATTTTAGAGAAAATATGAACCTATAAAACAGGCACTAGACAGTAAAACTCAACTCCAATAGTAAAGAAAAAATAATAAAAAATAAAAGGGACCATAACAATATCAAAGAATAAAAATAAAATGAATTTAGAAAACTAACAGATACATTAGAAAATATAAAAGTCTATAAGAAACAACCCCTTGAGGATGAAACCAGACTCCAATAGCAAAGAGAGGGAAATACATACATATATATAATATATATATAATTATATTAATATTATATATGTTATATATAATAGATAAAGACTAGAGGGAGGAGACTAATAACAAAGATAAAAAATAAAATAAATTTAGAAAACTAACAGAAATAAAAAAATAACAATAAATGTGAAACAACCACTGGAAGGTAAAATTGAACTCCACTGGCAAAGAGTTAAAAGAAAAAGAGGAAGTCAGAAAAATCTGTGGTTGTTGATGGTGGGTCTTAAATAGGAAAGGGCTTAAGCAGTGGTCAGGTTTACATGGAGGAAGAGTCTAAGCAGGGGTGGGCTCCTGTTCATGACCCACACTTCAGGAAAATGTCATGTGGGCCTGGGGAAGTGGGGGCTAGGCTGAAACTAGCCACAGGGTCCTCCAGAGTGTCAGGCCCAGGGCACCAGGGGGCACCCCAGGGCTGAGTGGTGGGTTGAGCCCTGATGCGTTCCTGTTCTTCCACACCTCTTTCCTGGTCAGGTGGCTCTTTATCCTCTCCTCTCCCTCTTGCATCTGCTAGACATATATGGGCAGAGGGTACCCTTTGAGGGAACCCTGGATGGCAGGAGGGGCCACAGAAGGCAGAAGGAGGATGAGTGACAGGAAGGTAGAGGGGGTCCCCAGAGAAAGGAAGAGGATCAGAGGGCAGATGGGTCCCAAAAGGCAGAGGGGGTCCTGGAGGGCAGAAGGCTTTGACCTGAGGACTCAGTGCTACTCAGGGCCAAGTGGGAGGGGGAACACCAGGTGACTCCCCACTCCTCAAACCCTAAAGGAGCATCTCTCAGCCAGCCTGGCTTGTTTTCCTTCCCTCTTCCTCTCACACCCACAGGACCTACCCCTGGTAGAGGGTCCCTGAAGAATGGAGGGATCCCTGGAGGGCAGAAGACCAGGGCCAGGGACTCTGGAGGCTCCTTGGGGTTAAGTGTATGGGGAACTCCAGGCACTTCCTGTAATTGATCCTCCAACCCTTGAGGCTCTGCTCCTTCCTTGTCAGTCTTCTGGAAGCTAGTGTGCCTCTCCTGATACCTGAATTTCTCCCCTCCCTAGTCACCCTTCAGCCACATTGATCCCCTCTGTCTTCAATTTCCCCTCTCCTCCTTGACCCCTCACCCTACATGGTACCTGATTGCCTGGGGGTTTCTTCTATCTGCCTGATTGTTGGAGGTCCCTCACCAAAGTCTGGTGAGTATCCTAGATGTGGGGGTACATGAACTCCATGTCTTTCCCCTCTGTTATCATGGTTCCAGTCCCTGAGTAAAGCTTTGATAAGATGCTGACTGTGGAGCTGGATCTTGGGAAGAGGATGAACACCTTCCTATGTGAAGAAGTAGAGGAATTTTCATCTAGATAGAAGGATAACCATGGTCAGGGGGGTGCAGCTGTGAAAAGATTTGTAACTTTGGGACAAATTCCACCATTTCAGGGTGTAGGGTATATTAATAGGGGAGTAATAGGAAAGAGGTTGCATAATTAGAACACAAATAGAAAAGGGACTAGTATGCTGTATTAAGGAAATATCACTCAGTCTAAGAATTAGAGAAAAGGAAGACATGAAAATACATGATTATAATTCAGTTCAAAGCATGATGCTACTCTGGTGGTGCATGGAGATAGCACCTGACTCACATTATATGCTTAGAGTCTCTGAATAAATGTAGCCTTGTTTCCTCACATAAAGAAAAGACTTAAAGAAGTAGCATCCCTCTTATCAAATTTTGGGGCTTCCTTGGTGGTTTAGAAAGTAAAGAATCTACCTGCAACATGGGAGATCTGGGTTCGATCCCTGGGTCAGGAAGATCCTTTGGAGAAGGGCATGGCAACCCACTTCATTATTCTTGCATGGAAAACCCATGAACAGAGGAGCCTGGAGGGCTACAGTACATGAGATTCCAAAGAGTCAGACTCAACTGCGTGATTAACACACTAAATAACTTATTTATTTGAAATTTCAAAGTCTAGAGCATGAAAATAACTCTTTAAAAAGTAGCAAGTTGTCTTGGGACATTACACAAAGCAGATGAGGTTTCATTTGTGATTTAAATGGAAAAGAATATAAATCACCATTATTAAATAGACATAGTGCAGCTTGTACCAATGAATTTAGTCTCAAAGGCAACTAGATTAAGTATTAAAATAATTAGAAGTTATACTGATTTTTACAGCACTGAAATCTTGATACTCACGAATTATGACTCAACCAAAGAAATGTGCGTACACAGTCAAAATTATGTCTATTTCAAGCTAGGGTTCAATAGCTTTGAACCCAGGTATTCGTACCAAAAGTAAGCAACAGTGCATTTATTAATGTCCTGTATTCCTGAACTTAATTAATCAGTCAATTGAATGTATTTCTTATAGAAAATGATTGCTACTATGTAATGATTATTCCACACAATGAAACAGAAGATTAATGTTTTATTTAAAAATTGTTCATTCCTCACTTATGTAATAAAGCATCAAAGTAGGCAAAAAATATAACCTGAATTAGAAAAAAAATGATTAAAATGTTTATAAAAGACTATTTGTATAAAGTTCTGCACAGTGCTGAATCATGAAAACAAAAGCATATCTAAATGTTTTTCTTTCTCATTTAGGGCATGAGGCTATACTCTCAACAGATCTATTTTCTATAAAGGGATTCACTGTAAAGCTGATCATAATTCTATATGACATGCCTTATATGTATAATTTATATTAATTCTTAGTCTATGAGAATAACAAAAATGTCACTTCCCTCATGAATAGTCATCCTATATTTCATCCTCTGAACATCAAATACCATCAGTTGAAACTTAAGAGGGTATTTGTGGTTATTTCACATTTCAGTATATTTCAAGAAAAAATATGGGAATCTCTCTGTCAATACTGCAACATTTATGAATATAGAAAATAGAACCTTTATATCTATGACTTCAATGATGGACAGATATCCATTATCAGTATTTATTGTCCTCTATATAATAAGCACTTATCATGGGCTGTCACAGATTCTTACTAATACTTGAGAGAAATATAATCATTGCCATAAAGGTGAAAAAATGGAGTTCAAAGAGATTTGTCAAAATAACAGTTCAACAAAAATTAAAGATAACAGCTCTCAAATTGCAGTCCAAATATCTTTTGTGTGTGTGTGTGTATTCTGTATCATTTTTTACAAGGCATGCTGATTTCCCTCTGCATGGATCAGACAAAGGATATCTTGAAGTGGTGGACTTTATAATAAGTTACTTTTGAATGCAATACTCATAGCTTTGACTTTGGGAGAATGGCACTGAAACATATATAATATTGTATATGAAATGAATAGCCAGTCCAGGTTTGGTGCATGATACTGGATGCTTGGGGCTGATGCACTGAGATGACCCAGAGGGATGGTATGGGAGGGAGAGGGAGGGGGGTTCAGTATGTGGAACACGTGTATACCTGTGGCGGATTCATGTTGATGTATGGCAAAACCAATACAATATTGTAAAGTAATTAACCTCCAATTAAAATAAAAATAATTTATATTAAAAAAAAACTGGTCAGAAAAATATCCACAGAGCTTTGTTGTGTTATCTATCTGTATATCTATGTTTAATGTATTTAGTTTACTGATTAATTTCAGAAGAAAATATTTACGTTCTATTTATCCACAAACATGGTTGTTCTATACCACAGTACTTTTTCTGTGATATGAATGGTTGAATGCAATGAATTAAAAAAAAAAAAAGATAAAATGTCAATTTCAAAGATACTTTGAAACTATTTATGGGATCTTGGTGAATTTTGAAGGAGTGTTTTAGAAATATAGAATCTAAATCATTTATCTTTCCCCATGTTAGAAATCTCTGAAAACCACTGACAGTAGAGTACGGAAACAGGTATTTATGTTTTAGCTAACAGGTACACACCAAAAGGAACATATTTTAATTAACATTTTTTTTTCATTTTTATGAGGTAAAATTTATTATTCAACCATTAAGGTATCCCACATGAAATCTTGCTTAAAATACGTTTACAGTTACATTCTGGAAAGTAGATTTTTATTTTAACATTGAGACATCACTTAAATAACAGATTCAAATGTCCATTTGATCATCTTGCACATAGATTTTAGAGTCTGTAAGTAATTTCCAAACAAAGACCAGAACTAGACTGTCAACAAAACAATGAACTATCTGAATAAAGAAAAAGAAGTAACAAGTCTTTGTTTCCCTGAGCAAACAAACGCCATGTGTGACTTTGTATTTTAACCCTGAGCAAAAGGACAAAGATTATAACCTCTATGATATGAGTACCACCAGAAACAAACAATAAAAATGTGTAAATCAAGATCTCAATTACTAATACATACTTACTTCCAACTTTAATATCTCTGCCTTATTATTTATAATTTTTTATTATTTTAACTAACTTCCCAATATTTTATATTCTTTCATTACCTGATTTCTATGGAATAGAAAACTTTGATTATCTTACTTTTTTCTGGTCTTATTTACCATAGAGTTTGGTTGATGTAACAAAAATAAATAGTAACAGAAAGGTCCAAAGCCCTGGCTTCAAAAACTAGCTTACTTCTTGACTATCTCTAGGATGATACGTGAGAAATACACTGAATTGTTTTAAGCAAAAATTTTCACGCCATGTAACAGAGGATACATAATCTGTTGACATCAATATTATTAAGATAAACAGAATATATGAGAAACATCAGCCTAAAAAAGGTGAGTCAATTCAGACTGTTCAAGTAAGTCTTATGGTATCCAGTCCCTGCAAAATGCAGCTCAGTAAAGGAAACATGCATGGTAGACAACTGTATAGTCTGTGAAAAGCAGATTAAGGGACATGGTTTCATATACTTCTACCATCCCACTGCACTTCAGGCGTCTGACTTCGGATCAATTAACATTTTTTAACACATACATAAAATTATCAACATACTTCAATTTTTGAATAAAATTATTCTTGAGTTTCATTTTCAAATCCATTTTAATTATTTTTGTACTAGAAATGCATGAAATAAAAGTTATACAGAAGAGTTTAAAGTTTTGATATGGTTTATACATTTTTAATATAAATTTAATTATTTTAATTGGAAGTTAATTACTGTACAATATTGTATTGGTTTTGCTATACCAAGTTTTGATAGTGAATACTAAACAAAGAAAACAGCTATACTTAAACACTAACTTCTAGTGAAGGAAAGTTAATTTGTTTATTTTAATCCTCCTTTTGTCCTCAGAATGAAGGCAAGTTGCTAAGTGTAGAAATTCTTAAATAAAAAAATGAAATTATAAAATATGTGCACAATTGTGGCCAAGTAATTTAAGCTATAATTTTTTTCATATTTAAATCACTTATTAATTCCAATGATATTAGTCCCTATGACTTTAATTCTAAAAATGTGAGATTATGAGCTTTGAATTATATTTATGAATTCACTAATAATTGGCAATTACATGTAGCTATGTTTCCTTTCCTATGTTCTCTTTTGCTTTATGACTGGATATATCAAAAAGTGTTTCATACTTGTTGTTCAGTTACTCAGTCATGTCTGACTCTTTGCGACGCTATGGACGACAGCACACTAGGCTCCCCTGTCCTTCACTACCTCCTGGAGTTTGCTCAAACTTAGGTCCATTGAGTAGGTGATGTCATCCAACAATTTCAACCACTGTCATCCCCTTCTCCTGCCTTCAATCTTTCCCAGCATCAGGGTCTTTTCTGATGAGTCAGCTCTTCACGTAAGGTGGCCAAAGTATCGAAGTTTCAGCTTCAGCATCAGTCCTTTCAATGACTATTCAGGATCAATTTCCTTTAGGATTGACTTGTTTGGTTTCTTCTCAGTCCAAGGGGCTCTCAAAAGTATTCTCCAGCACCACAGTTCAAAAGCATCAATTCGTTGGTGCTCAGTCTTCTTTATTGTCCAACTCTCACATACATACATGACTACTGGGAAAACAATGGCTTTGAATATATGGACATTTGTGGGCAAATAATGCCACTGTTTTTTAATATGCTATGTAGGTTTGTCATTGGAGAAGGTGATAGCACTTCGCTCCAGTACTCTTGCCTGGAAAATCCCATGGACGGAGGAGCCTGGTAGGCTGCAGTCCATGGGGTCGCGAAGAATCAGACATGGCTGAGTGACTTCACTTTCGCTTTTCACTTTCATGCATTGGAGAAGGAAATGGCAACCCACTCCAGTGTTCTTGCCTCAAGAATCCCAGGGACAGGGGAGCCTGGTGGGTTGCCATCTATGGGGTCGCACAGAGTCGGACATGACTGAAGTGACTTAGCAACAGCAGCAGGTTTGTCATAGCTTTTCTTCCAAGAAGCAAGCATCTTTTAATTTTATGGATGCAGTCATGATCTTCAGTGCTTTTGAAGCCCACGAAAATAAATTCTCTGACTGTTTCCATTGTTTCCCATCTATTGATCATGAAATGATGAAATCAGATGCCATGATCTTTGTTTTTTGATGTTGAGTTTTAAGCCAGCTTTTTTTTTTTTAATTTTTATTTTTACTTTACAATATTGTATTGGTTTTGCCATACATTGACATGAATCCACCACGGGTGTACATGCGTTCCCAAACATGAACCCCCCCTCCCACCTCCCTCCCCTTAACATCTCTCTGGGTCATCCCCATGCACCAGCCCCAAGCATGCTGTATCCTGCATTGGACATAGACTGGCGATTCGATTCTTACATGATAGTATACATGTTTCAAATGCCATTCTCCCAAATCATCCCACCCTCTCCCTCTCCCTCTGAGTCCAAAAGTCCGCTATACTCATCTGTGTCTTTTTTGCTGTCTTGCATACAGGGTCATCATTGCCATCTTTCTAAATTCCATATATATGTGTTAGTATACTGTATTGGTGTTTTTATTTCTGTTAAGCCAGTTTTTTCACTCTCTTCTTTTATCTTCATCAAGAAGCTCTTTAGTTCCTCTTCACTTTCTGTCATAAGGGTGGAATCATCTCCATATCTGAGATTGTTACCCACTGCAATCTTGATTCCAGTGTGTGCTTCATCCAGTCTGGCATTTCACATGATGTCCTCTGCATATAAGTTAAATAAGCAGGGTAACAAAATACAGCCTTGATATATTCATTTCCCAATTTGGAACCAGTCCATTGTCCCATGTCCAGTTCTAACTGCTATTTCTTGACCTGCATACAGATTTCTCAGGAGGAAGATAAGGTGGTCTGGCATTAGCATCTCTTGAAGAATTTTCCATAATTCGTTGTGATCCATAAAGTCAAAGGATTTAGCATAATCAATAAGGCAGAAGCAGTTGTTTTTTCTAGAATTCTCTTGCTTTTTCTGTGATCCAACAGATGTTGGCAATTTGATCTCTGGTTCCTTGGCCTTTTCTAAGTCCAGCTTGAGCATCTGAAAGTTCTCAGTCTGTGTACTATTGAAGCCTAGCTTGGAGAATTTTGAGCATTACTTTGCTCTGCTAGAATGTGAAAATTTTGAGCATTACTTTGCTATCCTAGCACATGAAAAGAGTGTAATTGTGTGGTAGTTTGAACATTTTTTGGCACTGCCTTTCTTTGGGATTGGAAAGAAAACTGACCTTTTCCAGTCCTGTGGCAACTGCTAGGTTTTACAAATTTGCTGGCATATTGAGTGCAGCACTTTAACAACATCATCTTTTAGAATTTGAAGTAGCTCAACTGGAATTCAATCACCTCCACTAGATTTGATCTTAGTGATGTTTAGTTACTAAGGCCCACTTGACTTCACACTCCAAGATGGCTGGCTCTAAGTGAGTGATCACATCATCGTGGTTATCTAGGTCATTAAGATCCTTTTTGTATAGTTCTTCTGTGTATTCTTGCCACCTCTTCCTATTATCTTCTGTTTCTGTTAATTCCATACCATTTTTTGTCCTTTTTGTGCCCATATTTTCATGAAATATTCCCTTGGTACCTCTAATTTTCTTGAATAAGTCTCTAATATTTCCCATTCTATTGTTTTCCTCCATTTCTTTGCATTGATAACTGAGGAAGGCTTTTTTTATCTCTCCTGCTATTCTTTGAAACTCTGCATTCAGATTAATAATAAAGAGAGTTTCATTTATAAAATCTTGAAAATATTTGCTAGTGACCTAATAAATATTTTGAGTCTTTATTCTATTTACTATTAGTATTAATCATGACAATGAGTTTAAAGACCACCACTCATTTATAATGTCTGTTATCAAAACTGAAGTACATTTGGTTGCTTTCAAATAATGCCTTCTATGAATCACTGTTGCTTTAGATTTAAATTAAATAACTAGCTTCTAATATTATAATGATAAAGTACATTTTAACTTTTACAATATGATAACTAATACTTCGAACCAATTGTACTAATTGATGTTAATATGGAGAATCTAACAAACATTGTTTTTATGTTAGGAACTTCTATATAGACATTACCTAGTTTGTGATCAGTGGAGTCTTGGGAATGGATCTGACGTAAAAGTGAAGAATTAGAGGATAAGGAAATGAACTCAAGAGACAGCCTTGGGAAGGACCACATGTATGAGTGGATGTGGAAAAGCATCTATCACCTTGACCATTCTTCCAATTTCATCTCCTGAAATTCACCTCTGCCCTGGCACACTAGCTGTCTTGCCATTACTCAAATGCCCTAAGCACACACCTACTTCATGGTCTTTTTAGTTTTTGTCTGGAATATTCTTCCTCTAAATTTCTAAGACTTGCTCCTTTATCTCCTACAGGTGTTTCTTTAATATTACTCTGTTGCTCAGTCATGTTCAACTCTTTATGACTCCATGGACTGTAGCCTACCAGGCTCCTCTGTCCATGGAATTTTTGAGGCAAGAATACTGGAGTAGGTGGTCATTGCCTTCTCCAGGGGATCTTCCTGACCCAAGGACTGAACCCGTGTCTCCTGCATTACAGGCAGATTCTTTACCATCTGAGCTGATGGTAAAGAGCCAATAGTTCAATACTGATTTATCAGAAAACCACTTTTGATGACTTTTGTTGTTGCTCAATGCTAAGTTGTGTCTAACTCAGTGATTGGCAGCATGCCAACCTCCTCTGGCCACTCCTTTGACCATTTTAACTATGATTTTATCCCCTATTTGAATACTTGATGTCCGACTTTCAGCTTTAGTCTTTTCTCTTTGGCACTTATGACTATTAAACTTTTTTACTTCTCAACTTTGTGAGGGCAGGCATCTTTGTCTATTTTGTTCACTGCTGTAGTCCTTAGCACTTAGAATGGTTTCTGGTAAATAATAGGTTCTCAGCAAATTTTGTCAGATAAATGAAGAGAAAGTAGGTTGGAAATATGCACAATATTCATCAATTTATACTTTTTGTACACGTGTGCTAAGTCACTTCAGTTCTGTCTGACTCTTTTCAACTCTATGGACAGTAGCCCCCTGCCCATGGGATTCTCCAGGCAAGAATACTGGCGTGGATTTCCATTTCCTCCCCCAGGGGATCTTCCTGACCCAGGGATTGAACTCACGTCGCTTATATCTACTGCATTGACAGGTGAATTCTTTACTGTTAGTGCCATCTGGAGATCCAGCCAGTCCATCTTAAAGGAGATCAGTCCTGGGTGTTCATTGGAAGGGCTGATGTTGAAGCTGAAACTCCAATACTTTGGGCACTTGAGGCAAAGAGCTGACTCATTTGAAAAGACCCTGATGCTCGGAAAGATTGGGGGCAGGGAGAGAAGGAAATGACAGAGGATGAGATGGTTGTATGGCATTACCGACTTGATGGACATGGGTTTGGGTGAACTCTGGGAGTTGGTGATGGACAGGGAGGCCTGGCATGCTACAGTTCAGTGTTTGCAAAGAGTTGGAAATGACTGAGCAACTAGACAGAACTGAGTGCCATCTGGAAAGCCCATACTTCCTTGTAGTACTTACACTTATTATTCCAACATATCTAAGTAATATGTTAATATAACTCCTCTTTGTATCCTCAGGATGACATTGCTGTTCAGTAAATATTTATTGAATGATTTCATGTAGTCACAATTTTCTAGGTAGCTTCTCAGTGGTAAAGAATCTGCCTGCCAGTGTAGGAGATGCGGGAGATGTGGGTTTGATCCCTGGGTCAGAAAGACCCCCTGGAGGAGGGCATGGAAACCAACTGTAGTATTCTTGCCTGGAAAATCCCATGGACAGAGGAGTCTGGCAGGCTACAGTGCATTGAAAACAAAGTTTTTACCCTCAATCCCATGAGAAATTGAAAAGGAGAATAATAAACTCAAAATCTCTATACTTTGAAACCCCAGGTTCAAACTGCCTGCAATGGTTTAAAGGCATCTTATCTAAGTTCCTTAACCTGTGTGCTATTCTTTTGTAGGTGAATAAAATCTTTTATTCTGCTACATAGAAGTTTTCTAAGAAAGCACCAAATCTACTTTTCCTAATACAAACCTCTTGAAATCTTTAGACAGATAGATAGATGAATATATAAATGTGGCTGAAATGCTCAGTCATGACTGACTCTGTGATCCCTTGGACTCTAGCCCACCAGGCTTCTCTGTTAATTTAATTCTCCCTGCAAGAATACTGGAGTGGGTTGCCATTTCCTCCTCCAGGGGATCTTCCCCATCCAGGCATTGAGTCTGAGTCTCTAACTTCTGCATTAGCAGGCAGATTGTTTACCACTAAAATAACCTGGGAATGATAGATAAATAGTTAACTCTAATTGAAGTTATGTTAAGCAAGGATCAAATAAATTGGTTTAAAAAAATGGAGACCTTGTTCTAAATAGAACCAAATGCTAAGAGCTCTGTAGAATAAGATAGCATTAGATTCTCCAAATAGAAAGAGGAGTCAAGGGATGAATACACTGGCAGTGAGGGCTGTAACCAATGCAATGGATTGTTGGATGATAACTACGTTAGGAGTTAGCTGTTTAAACTGAAATTAACATAAAACTCATCAGTTCCAAGACATCAATTTACTCAGTTGTCCAACATTTCTTGAGCATTTACTATATATAAGGCACTGGGTTACTCCCTGTAAATATATGATGGTCCAAATAGCCCTGAATATTATAAATAAAGTTTTATTTGGAAAGACAGGTAAATAATTACTAGTACACAGAAAAGTGAAATTCAAAAATGACAGTGATATATATGTGAGAGGTAAATAGAGTTGTTAGAACACATCATAAGGTTATTTGGAATCTGAGAAGGTTTCCTAGAAGAGGAAATAGTTGAGCAGGAGATTAAGAGGGTTTTGAGAATTTTGTATGCTTAGGTCAGGCCCTTGTTCTTTATCATAGTTGGGATTTGTTTTTAGGAGGAGGATGGGTAAATGCAGAGGGATTCTCACAGCTCATCTGATCTTCCTAATCACAGTTAAGTCAAGATCAAAATGTCATTAGGTAAATTATTTCCCATCTTTCTGTCTAGTACTATGTAGATAAGTTGATAATGATTGTTTGAGTAGATATAATGGACTGCATGAAGTATAGTTTGTCCACTGAATTCTGTTATCAGATACACCAAGGTTCAATTCCAGTTTAACAACCAAAGATCTGGTTAGCTTAGGACAAGTAACTTAAGCAGATAAATCTAGATTATCTATTCTGTATCTTGCTCAATACGACTAACTCAAAAATTGTTGTTATGATTAAATATGACAATTTTAACCTAGCAAAGTTTGGGATGTACTAAGTATGACAAAATTATTAAATTTTTTAAATAGTTATTACAGTTATTATGGCTTCTAGGAAGGAAGGGTAGGAGAGTTTCAAAACACAAATGACCTAATTTCTTGTTTAAGGCCCCTTTCCATTTTAAATCTCTCAGTTCTAAAAATCAGGTGGTGAAAATGTTTAGAAAATAGAAAAGAAGATTTAACTCAATAAGGAAATAACATGATAGATATAGATTCTGTCTTTCACTGTAAGTGTTATTAAAAATATTAGCAAAAGAAAATTAAACAAATCATGGTAGTTTATAACCCATGCATTTGAGTTTGGGCCTCCAAAACATCTGGCTTAATATATGTATCACTCTCAAGATCCACCAAATCTTCCAAAATACTTTTTTAAACTGCTGAGTGAGGTTAACCTGGAATTAACCTCTTTTCTTGCCTTTTAATATCTGTGAAGTTGTAAGGGGAAAAAAAAAAACTAGATATGTAGCAATTCAAGCTGCAGTTACTGAATGTGACATCTAATGAAATGAAATAGTTGTGAATTATCTTCAAATAATTTATCCTAATACGTGAATTTTCTCACATGTTTTAACAAAAGAAAGTCCAAGCTCATAGATATAAAGAAAATAGAGGTGGAAAAACACAAGGGAGAAAGCAGTTGTGAAGAGAAATATTCATTGTACAGGTATTCATTTTTCCAATAAATATATGAGTACCTACTATATGATTGATACTGTGGCTGTTAATGATGATTACAACAACAAGAATGAAACACACCACCAACAGAGGGATTTGCTTAAGACAAGAAATGCTTATGTTTGTCCCCTTTTTAAATCATTCCTTGTTTTCAATGTTTCCTAAAATAATATCCAAACTCTTTACCATGATTAATAAAGGTCCTTCAAGACGTGGCCCCTGCCTCCTTTTGCACCCTGTCTAGCTGTCACCTGCCTGCACCTGGTCTGGAGGAGTAGCTGCCCATACCATGCTTTTAATCACCTAGGAACTTTGCTTGGTGCCAGTGACTTGTCCTTAAGTCTTCTTCACTCCATTTTCATTTGAGTACTTAATTTCTTCTTCTTTTCAGTTTTGTCATTTGATGAATGAAAAACCAATAAGTCACCCTTTATCATTTGCTTAGTGGCTTTTCTGTGAGACTGTGATTTCCATACGGGCTTTTCCAGTGCCATTTGTTTCATTTTTAGTGTTTTACAAAATAGACTGAATGTATCTATAATGGTTATTGTACCGTTACATGTATAGGCAGAGATAGTGAAAATTAAAGAATACCAGATCACCTTACCTGCCTCCTGAGAAACCTATATGCAGGTCAAGAAGCAACAGTTAGAACCAAACATGGAACAATGGACTGGTTCAAAATTGGGAAAGGAGTACGTCAAGCCAGTATATTGTCACCATGTTTATTTAACTTATAAGCAGAATACATCATGTGAAATGCTGGGCTGGATGAAACACAAGCTGGAATTAAGATTGCCAGGAGAAATATCAATAACCTCATATATGTGGATGACACCACCTTTACGGCAGAAAGTGAAGAACTAAATAGCCTCCTGATGAAAGTTAAAGAGAAAAGTGAAAGGGTTGACTTGAAAGTCAACATTCCAGAAAGTAAGATAATGGCATTAGATCCCATCACTTCATGGCAAATAGATGGGGAAACAATGGAAGCAGTGACATACTTTATTTTCTTGGACTCCAAAATCACTGCAGATGGTGACTGCATCCATGAAATTAAAAGATCCTTGCTCCCTGGAAGAAAAGCTATGACCAAACTACGCAGCATTTAAAAGCATAAAAAAATATTTTGCCGACAAACTTTCCTATAGTCAAAGCTATGGTTTTTCCAGTAGTCATGTATGTATGTGAGAGTTGGACCAAAAAGAAGGCTGAGCACCAAAGAACTGATGCTTTTGAAGTGTGGTGTTGGAGAAGATTCTTGCGAGTCCCTTGGATTGCAAGGAGATCAAACCAATCAATCTTAAAAGAATCAATCCTGAATATTCATTGGAAGGACTGACACTGAAGTGGAAACTCCAATAATTTTGCCACCTGATGTGAAGAACTGACTCATTGGAAAAGACCCTGACTCTGGGAAAGATTGAAGGCAGGAGGAGAAGGGGAAAACAGACAACAACGTGGTTGGATGACATCCCTGACTCAATGGACATGAGTCTGAGTAAGCTTCAGGAGATGGGAAACCTGGTGTGCTGTAGTCCATGGGATTGCAAAGAATTGGAAATGACCGGGTGATTGAACAACAAAGAATATATTGAGTGCTGAGAGAAGGGAAATGATGCAGCTAATTTCCATGAGAAATTAAATTTTGTTCTAGAAAAGATGTCAACATGGAAATTATTTCTAAGAATCTATTAGCAAATAGGTCACATTCTCTAATGTAAGCATAAAGTTGATCCTATTGGCAGTCTGAACATTCAGTGTTGGAAATAATAGGACATGACTGCCAAAGGAAGACCTGGGAACAGCTATGAGAATTATCAGGTAACATTACAGTAACGTGATGTTGAAGGAAGCTGTGAAGTCTTGAGCTATTTGATGAAGGGTCTTTAATGTCTCTGTCCCACCAGTGTTTGGTTAATGCCCTGGATGACACAGAAAAGTTGTGGTTGGTGAGAAGAACTGATTCAGAAACCTGTGTGTTTTACCCATTAATCTACATACTAGATTCACGAGCTTTATAAATAGCACTTGTATGAAGCTTTATTGAATTTAACAGAAGGGCTTGGTCATAATGTAAATGGATTAAAAATAAAGGAACTAACAATTTTCAATTTGAAGGTGGGGGGTCGGCTGAAAATGTATCTCTACTTAACAGTTATTTCTGGAAATACAGTGTAAATGCACAATAGAACAAAATTTCAGGGTAAATGCTGAAGAAACAAATATTAAGAGAGCCCACTTAAGCACTAAGAATAGTTGGATAGTTATGAATCATTCATATTATTACATTATTAAATCCCTTTATCCTTTCATCTGAAATATTATTTTATGTATTATTTCTCTTCAATTCAGAAAATAGTCAGTAAAGCTTTAGTTGAAATTCATAGTCATCTATGTTTTCTACTTTTATATCCAAATTCTACAGCTTAGTCAAGAATTAGCAAAATGTTGGAATACATACAAGGCATAAACCAAATGAACTGAAAACTATGAATGTGAAAGCTTTAATCTTATGAGGCCACAACGATCTCTGGTGTATCTGTAGAGTGTTTAATCATCTCTGATATTTTTTTAACATCCTACCAAAGTACATAGTTTTAAAAGTTAAGTAAGTGTTGTTCTTTAACAAATTGCATCCTGTATTCCTCCCAACTTTACAGGTCTAATTGATTTGACTATATGAACACAAACCTATAGAATAGAGATCTCATTTTTTTACTGCCAATGTCTCTATTCACAATAACTGAATGTCTAAAAGCTTGTTTATAAGCTTGGTTGGTCTCACTGACCTGTGAACAGGTTTATCCTAGCATCAGTGCAGTTGCTCTGACCACAGGAACATGAGCACCAAGTGCTGGATGAGAAGCATTATGGGAATGGCAGTTTCATCATGACACAGATGGGCTTACTAAGAACTTACTTCAAAAATTAGCTTGATTATAGTGAAGCTTTCCCCAGAAACTAAATTTTATCTTATTTTTTTTTCACCATTTAATTTATTTATTTATTATTATTTTTTTTAAATTTTAGTTTTTTATTTTTTAAATTTTAAAATCTTTAATTCTTACATGCATTCCCAAACATGAACCCCCCTCCGACCTCCCTCCCCATAACAACTTTCTGGGTCATCCCCATGCACCAGCCCCAAGCATGCTGCATCCTGCGTCAGACATAGACTGGCGATTCAATTCACATGATAGTATACATGTTAGAATGTCATTCTCCCAAATCATCCCACCCTCTCCCTCTCCCTCTGAGTCCAAAAGTCCGTTATACACATCTGTGTCTCTTTCCCTGTCTTGCATACAGGGTCGTCATTGCCATCTTCCTAAATTCCATATATATGTGTTAGTATACTGTATTGGTGTTTTTCTTTCTGGCTTACTTCACTCTGTATAATCGGCTCCAGTTTCATCCATCTCATCAGAACTGATTCAAATGAATTCTTTTTAACGGCTGAGTAATACTCCATTGTGTATATGTACCACAGCTTTCTTATCCATTCATCTGCTGATGGACATCTAGGTTGTTTCCATGTCCTGGCTATTATAAACAGTGCTGCAATGAACATTGGGGTACATGTGTCTCTTTCAATTCTGGTTTCCTCGGTGTGTATGCCCAGCAGTGGGATTGCTGGGTCATAAGGTAGTTCTATTTGCAATTTTTTAAGGAATCTCCACACCGTTCTCCATAGTGGCTGTACTAGTTTGCATTCCCACCAACAGTGTAGGAGGGTTCCCTTTTCTCCACACCCTCTCCAGCATTTATTGCTTGCAGATTTTTGGATCGCAGCCATTCTGACTGGTGTGAAGTGGTACCTCATTGTGGTTTTGATTTGCATTTCTCTAATAATGAGTGATGTTGAGCATCTTTTCATGTGTTTGTTAGCCATCCGTATGTCTTCTTTGGAGAAATGTCTATTTAGTTCTTTGGCCCATAATTTCCATTTAATTAGTTGTCTTAGTAAACTGTTAAATTAAGGTAAAATGATTCTCTACCCAACCCCCCCCCCCAAAAAAAAACCCAAACTCTGAAATTTTCAACCTCTGATTTTTTTAAGTTTTACGATCAACCATTAATTAACTAATCTGGTATTTTCCTGTCAGAAATTTTATGTACTTTTTCTAAATATGTATTAATGTCTAAGTCTTGATGTCAATAAGCTAAAATGTTGTATAGATTTTTTTATGAATAACTAGACACGGATTAATGCAGGTAATGTGTTCTATCATGATTTTACATATATACCAGGTACTAGGAAATTTATATCTGCTCTAACCACTGGAGTAATAAAGTTTCAAGTTTCAAATCGCCAATAATTATCCTAATTTTAATTAACACATCTCTAGTTGTAACAGTGTGTTTACAAACTTTGATTGCTACATTTTCTAAAATATAAGATTGAATAATAATGTCCATTCAAAGTAAATAATCACATTGCGCTTTCATTCATTTGTCCACATTTAACTTATATGTAACATATTTAAACAACATGATAAATTAAAATAAATATAATGCAATATAACTTTCTGAAATAATGAAATGGAAACAATAGAGCCAATAAAACAGCTTACTGTTTCTAAACAAATCTTATATGTATTTAAAATTGATTGAAAATTAACATAATTTTGTAGAAATTACAAATGCATCAGTTACCATATTTTTAAACTTAATCTGAATTTTATTCAGGCATGCTGTGATTCATGGGGTTGCAAAGAGTCGGACACGACTGAGTGACTGAACTGAACTGAACTGATTTTTCTTTTTATTATTGAATTATATTTGTCTTAAATGTTATATTAGTTTCAGTTCATGTGGAGTATAGTCATTCAATATCTTTATAGATTATATTCCATTTAAAGTTGCTATAAAATATTGAATGTATTCCCTGTGCTGAACACTACATCCTTGTAACTGACATGTTATATACTTATTTTACACCTGTTTGCACTTCTTAATCCATTTCACTGATTTTGCACAAGCCTCTTCTGCCTTCTGGTAACCACAAGTTTGTCCTTTGTATCTGTTAGTCCATTCGTTTTGCTTTTTAAGAGTCAACATATAAATGAAAACATACAGTATTTGTCCTTCACTTTCTGACTTACTTAGTATGATATCTCTAGTGGTATCTGTGTTGCTGCAAATGACATAATTTTTTTAAGTAGTTTTGTTATTTTATTTTTGTGGTAACTTTACAGCATTTTAAGGTTATATATGTTTAAACATCTCCCTGAAAAGGGCTGACTTATAATGATCTATACGTGACTGTATCATTCTTCTACTACAAGGTGGGAGAGAACTCCCTTTGTAAAACTATGAATCCATATAAATGACTGTTTACAAAGCTGGCTCTGATGGTAACTAAAACATTACCAATTTCGTTTTTTTGAAAAAGCAATGTTCTCTCACTGCCATGGGTCTGATCTGAACACAAATCCAATCTGATTTGTGTTCTATTCAAGACATCATCCACCGGGCAGCAGTTTCCCATGTTGCAGGTGTGGTATGTAGGAGGCTTAAAAATAAGCCTCTAGGGGCAAGCGTGCAAGTTATAGGATGGACTGGCTTTAAGAAGTTAAGTGTTTCTAAAGGGAACAAGAAGCTCCCTAGGGAAGAAGCTTCCTCCTATAAAGGCAGGAACCTGTTTACAAAAGCTCATATACCTTGAAATTAATAGGAATTCTATACCTGTGGGGGATACTGGGTGGTCACAACTCAAGAGATGTACACAACCAACGCAGTATCTCTCCAGATCCTTCCTTTAATGTCAGGTAATGCTTCAACCCAAACACAGGATACATACTGTAATGAAAAGGACCTGAGGGCATCTGAGTCATGCATGGTATAGTAAGTACAAACCTTGGCCCTACGCAAAGGAGCAGTCAAGGGCCTGGAAGATTCACCTCTTCATTTCTCTTCCCTGCTGGGCTTAAAGTCCATGGAAGAGAAAGAGCTTTCAATCAGTGGACATTATTTTATTCTTTATTGTGACTGAATATTATTTCTTTTTTAATAATTTTACTTTACAATACTGTATTGGCTTTGCCATACATCAACATGAATCCGCCAAGGGTTTACACATGTTCCCAATCCTGAACACCCCTCCCACCTCCCTCCCCATACCATCTTTCTGGGTCATCCCAGTGCACCAAGCCCAAGCATCCTGTATCCTGCAACGAACGTAGACTGGTGATTCGTTTCATACATGATATTATACAGGTTTCAATGCCATTCTCCCAAATCATCCCATCCTCTCCCTCTCCCACAGAGTTCAAAATACTGTTCTTTATATCTGTGTCTCTTTTGCTGTCTCACATACAGGGTTATCATTATCATCTTTCTAAATTCCATATATATGGGTTAGTATACTGTATTGATGTTTTTCTTTCTGGCTTACTTCACTCTGTATAATCGGCTTCAGTTTCATCCACCTCATTATAACTGATTCAAATGTATTCGTTTTAATGGCTGAGTAGTACTCCATTGTGTATATGCACTACTGCTTTCTTATCCATTCATCTGCTGATGGACATCTAGGTTGCTTCCATGTCCTGGCTATTATAAACAGTGTTGCGATGAACATTGGGGTACACGTGTCTCTTTCAATTCTGGTTTCCAAGATGTGTATGCCCAGGAGTGGGATTGCTGGGTCACAAGGTAGTTCTATTTCCAGTTTTTTAAGGAATCTCCACACTGTTCTCCACAGTGGCTCTACTAGTTTGCATTCCCACCAACAGTGTAAGAGGGTTCCCTTTTCTCCACACCCTCTCCAGCATTTATTACTTGTAGACTTTTGGATCACAGCCATTTGAATTGGCATGAAATGGTATCTCATTGTGGTTTTGGTTTGCATTTCTCTGATAATGAGTGATGTTGAGCATCTTTTCATGTGTTTGTTACCCATCTGTATGTCTACTTTGGAGAAATGTTCTCTGGCCCATTTTTCTATTGGGTCATTTACCTTTTTGGTATTGAGCTTGTATATTTTTGAGATTAGTTGTTTGTCAGTTGCTTCATTTGCTATTATTTTCTCCCATTCCGAAGGCAGTCTTTTCACCTTGCTTATAGTTTCCTTTGTTGTGCAGAAGCTTTTAATTTTGATTAGATCCCATTTGTTTATTTTTGCTTTCATTTCCAGTATTCTGAGAGGTGGGTCATAGAGGATCCTGCTGTGATTTATGTTGGAGAGTGTTTTGTCTATGTTCTGCTCTAGGAGTTTTATAGTTTCTGGTCTTACATTAAAATCTTTAATCCATTTTGAGTTTATTTTTGTGTATGGTGTTAGAAAGTGTTCTAGTTTCATTCTTTTACAAGTGGTTGACAAGTTTTCACAGCAACACTTATTAAAGAGATTGTCTATAATCCATTGTATATTCTTGTCTCCTTTGTAGAAGATAAAGTGTCCATAAAAAGCAAGTAAGTAAAGTCACTCAGTCGTGTCTGACTCTTTGTGACCCCGTGGACTGCAGCCTACCAGGCTCCTCAATCCATGGGATTCTCCAGGCAAGAATACTGGAGTGGGTTGTCATTTCCTTCTCCAGGGGATCTTCCCGACCCAGGGATCGAACCCAGGTCTCCCGAATTAGAGGCAGACACTTTAACCTCTGAGCCAACAGGGAAGCCAAAGGTGTCCATAGGTGTGTCCATAGGTGTGTGCCTTTGTCTCTGGGCTTTCTATTTTGTTTCACTGATCTATATTTCTGTCTTTGTGCCAGTACCATACTGTCGTGATGACTGTGGCTTTGTAGTAGAGCCTGAAGTCATGAAGGTTGATTCCTCCAATTCCATTCTTCTTTCTCAAGATTGCTTTGGCTATTTGAGTAATTTTTTTTTTAAATTTCCATACAAATTGTGAAATTGTTTATTCTAGCTCTGTGGAAAATACCGCTGGTAGCTTTATAGGGATTGCATTGAATCTGTAGATTGCTTTGGGTAGTATACTCATTTTCACTATATTGATTCTTACAATCCATGGCAAGCTATGTTTCTCCATCTATTAGTGTCCTCTTTGATTTCTTTCACCAGTGGTTTTTTTTTTTTAATTTTTACTTTATTTTACTTTACAATACTGTATTGGTTTTGCCATACAATGACATGAATCTGCCACGGGTGTACATGAGTTCCCAATCCTGAACCCCCCCTCCCAGCTCCCACCCCCCACACCATATCATCTCTCTGGATCATCCCCATGCACCAGCCCCAAGCATCCTGTATCCTGTATCAAACGCAGACATGGGATTCGTTTCTTACATGATATTATACATGTTTCAATGCCATTCCCCCAAATCATCCCACCCTCTCCCTCTCCCACATAGTCCAAAAGTCCATTCTATACATCTGTGCCACTTTTGCTATCTCACATACAGGGTTATTATTACCATCTTTCTAAATTCCATATGTATGTGTTAGTATACTGTATTGGTGTTTTTCTTTCTGGCTTACTTTACTCTGTATAATAGGCTTCAGTTTCATCCACCTCATTAGAACGGATTCAAATGTATTTGTTTTAATGGCTGAGTAGTACTCTATTGTGTATATATACCACAGGTTTCTTATCCATTCATCTGCTGACATCTAGTTTGTTTCCATGTCCTGGCTATTATAAACAGTGCTGCGATGAACATTGGGGTACACGGATCTCTTTCAATTCTGGTTTCCTTGGTGTGTATGCCTAGCAGTGGATTGCTGGGTCATAACCTCATGTGAAGAGTTAACTCATTGGAAAAGACTCTGATGCTGGGAGAGATTGGGGGCAGGAGGAGAAGGGGATGACCCAGGATGAGATGGCTGGATGGCATCACGGACTTGATGGACGTGAGTCTGAGTGAACTCCGGGAGATGGTGATGGACAGGGAGGCCTGGCGTGCTGCGATTCATGGGGTCGCAAAGAGTCGGACACCACTGAGTGACTGAACTTAACTGAACTGAAGGCAGTTCTATTTGCAATTTTTAAAGGAATCTCCACACTGTTCTCCATAGTGGCTCTACTAGTTTGCATTCCCACCAACAGTATAAGAGTGTTCCCTTTTCTCCACACCCTCTTTTCTCCACACCCTCTCCAAAATTTATTGCTTGTAGACTTTTAGATCAAAGCCATTCTGACTGGTGTGAAATGTTACCTCATTGTGGTTTTGATTTGCATTTCTGTGATAATGCGTGATATTGAGCATCTTTTCATGTTTTTTAGCCATCTGTATGTCTTCTTTGGAGAAATGTCTATTTAGTCCTTTGGCCCATTTTTTGATTACGTCTTTTTTTTTTTTTAATTTCCTGGAATTGAGCTGCATAAGTTTCTTGTATATTTTTGAGATTAGTTGTTTGTCAGTTGCTTCATTTGCTATTATTTTCTCCCACAGAAGGCTGTCTTTTCACTTTGCTTATAATTTCCTTTGTTGTGCAGAAGCTTTTAATTTTAATTAGATTCCATTTGTTTATTTTTGCTTTTCTTTCCAGTATTCTGAGAGGTCAATCATAGAGGATCCTGCTGTGATTTATGTCGGAGAGTGTTTTGCCTATGTTCTCCTCTAGGAGTTTTATAATTTCTGGTCTTACGTTTAGATCTTTAATCCATTTTGAGCTTATTTTTGTGTATGCTGTTAGAAAGTGATCTAGATTCATTCTTTTACAAGTGGTTGACCAGTTTTCCCAGCACCACTTGTTGAAGTGATTGTCTTTTATCCATTGTATATTCTTGCCTCCTTTGTCAAAGATAAGGTGTCCATAGGTGTGTGGATTTGCCTCTGGGCTTTCTATTTTGTTCCATTGATCTATATTTCTATCTTTGTGCCAGTACCATACTGTCTTGATGACAGTGGCTTTGTAGTAGAGCCTGAAGTCAGGCAAGTTGATTCCTCCAGTTCCATTCTTTTTTTTCAAGATTGCTTTGGCTATTTGAGTTTTTTGTATTTCCATACAAATTGTGAAATTATTTGTTCTAGCTCTGTGAAAAATACCGCTGGTAGCTTGATAGGATTGCACTGACTCTGCAGATTGCTTTGGGTAGTATACTCATTTTCACTATATAGATTCTTCCGATCCATGAACATGGTATATTTCTCCATCTATTAGTGCCCTCTTTGATTTCTTTCATCAGTGTTTTATAGTTTTCTATATATAGGTCTTTAGTTTCTTTAGGTAGATATATTCCTAAGTATTTTATTCTTTTCGTTGCAATGGTGAATGGAATTGTTTCCTTAATTTCTTTTTCTACTTTCTCATTATTAGTGTATAGGAATGCAAGGGATTTCTGTCTGTTGATTTTATATCCTGAAACTTTACTATATTCATTGATTAGCTCTAGTAATTTTCTGGTGGAGTCTTTAGGGTTTTCTATATAGAGGATCATGTCACCTGCAAACAGTGAGAGTTTTACTTCTTCTTTTCCAATTTGGATTACTTTTATTTCTTTTTCTGCTCTGATTGCTGTGGCCAAAACTTCCAGACCTATGTTGAATAGTAGTGGTGAAAGTGGGCACCCTTGTCTTGTTCCTGACTTTAAGGGAAATGCTTTCAATTTTTCACCATTGAGGATAATGTTTGCTGTGGGTTTGTCATATATAGCTTTTATTATGTTGAGGTATGTTCCTTCTATTCCTGCTTTCTGGAGAGTTTTTATCTTAAATGGATGTTGAATTTTGTCAAAGGCTTTCTCTGCATCTATTGAGATAATCATGTGGCTTTTATTTTTCAGTTAGTTAATGTGGTGAATTACATTCATTGATTTCTGGATACTGAAGAATCCTTGCATCCCTGGGATAAAGCCCACTTGGTCATGGTGCATGATCTTTTTAATGTGTTGTTAGATTCTGATTGCTAGAATTTTTTGAAAGATTTTTGCATCTATGTTCATCAGTGATATTGGCCTGTAGTTTTCTTTTTTGTGGCATCTTTGTCAGGTTTTGGTATTAGGGTGATGGTAGCATCATAGAATGAGTTTGGAAGTTTACCTTCCTCTGCAGTTTTCTGGAAGAGTTTGAGTAGGATAGGTGTTAGCTCTTCTCTAAATTTTTGGTAGAAGTCAGCTGTTAAGCCGTCTGGATCTGGGCTTTTGTTTCCTGGAAGTTTTCTGATTATATTTTCAATTTCCATGCTTATGATGGGTCTGTTAAGATTTTCTACTGCTTCCTGGTTCAGTTTTGGAAAGTTGTATTTTCTAAGAATTTGTCCATTTCTTCCACGTTGTCCATTTTATTGGCATATAATTGCTGATAGTAGTATCTTATGATCCTTTGTATTTCTGTGTTGTCTGTTGTGATCTCTCCATTTTCATTTCTAATTTTATTGATTTGATTTTTCTCCTTTTGTTTGTTGATGAGTCTGGGTAATGGTTTGTCAATTTTATTTACCCTTTCAAAGAACCAGCTTTTGGCTTTGTTGACTTTTGGTATGGTCTCTGTTGTTTCTTTTGCATTTATTTCTGCCTAATTTTTAAGATTTATTTCCTTCTACTAAATCTGGCGTTCTCCATTTCTTCCTTTTCTAGTTGCTTTAGGTGTAGAGTTAGTTTAATTATTTGACTTTTTTCTTGTTTCTTGTGGTATGCCTGTATTGCTGTGAACTTTCCTCATAGCACTGATTTTATAGTGTCCCACAGGTATTGGGTTGTTGTGTTTTCATTTTCATTCTTTTCTATGCATATTTTGATTTCTTTTTTGATTTCTTCTGTGATTTTTTTGGTTATACAGAAGCGTGTTATTCAGCCTCCATATGTTGGAATTTTTAATAGTTTTTCTCCCGTAATTGAGATCTAATTTTACTGCATTATGGTCAGAAAAGATGCTTGGAATGATTTCAATTTTTTTGAATTTATCAAGGTTAGATTTATGGCCCAGGATGTAATCTATCCTGGAGAAGGTTCCGTGAGCACTTGAGAAAAAGGTGAAATTCATTGTTTTGTGGTGAAATATCGTATAGATATCAATTAGGTCTAATTTGTCTATTGTATCCTTTAAAGTTTGTGTTTCTTTGTTAATTTTCTGTTTGGTTGATCTATGCATAGTTGTGAGTGGATATTAAAGTCTCCCATCATTATTGTGTTATTGTTAATTTCCCCTTTCATACTTGTTAGCATTTGTCTTACATATTGTGGTGCTCCTATATTGGGTGCATATATATTTATAATTGTTATATCTTCTTCTTGAATTGATCCTTTGATCATTATGTAGTGTCCTTCTTTGTCTCTTTTCCAAGCCTTTATTTTAAAGTCTATTTTATCTGATATAAGTATTGCTACTCCTGCTTTCTTTTGGTCTCTATTTGCATGGAATAACTATTTCAAGCCTTTCACTTTCAGTCTGTATGTGTCCCTTGTTTTGAGGTGGGTCTCTTGTATGCAGCATATATAGGGGTCTTGTCTTTGTATCCATTCAGCCATACTTTGTCTTTTGGTTGGGGCATTCAACCCATTTAGGTTTAAGCTAATTATCGATAAATATGATCCTGTTGCCATTTACTTTATTATTTTGGGTTCGGGTTTATATACCCTTTTTGTGTTTCCTGTCTAGAGAATACCCTTTAGCATTTGTTGGAGAGCTGGTTTGGTGGTGCTGAATTCTCTTAGCTTTTGCTTGTCTATAAAGCTTTTGATTTCTCCTTCAGATTTGAATGAGATCCTTGCTGGGTACAGTAATCTGGGCTGTAGGTTATTTTCTTTCATCACTTTAAGTATGTCTTGCCATTCCCTCCTATCCTGAAGCGTTTCTATTGAAAGATCTGCAGTTATCCTTATTGGAATCCCCTTGTGTGTTATTTGTTGTTTTTCCCTTGCTGCTTTTAATATTTGTTCTTTGTGTTTGATCTTTGTTAATTTGATTAATATGTGTCTTGGGGTGTTTCGCCTTGGGCTTATCCTGTTTTGGACTCTCTGGGTTTCTTGGACTTGGGCGATTATTTCCTTCCCCATTTTAGGGAAGTTTTCAACTGTTATCTCCTGAAGGATTTTCTCATGGTCTTTCTTTTTTTTCTTCTTAGTCTGGGACTCCTATAATTCGAATGTTGGAGCATTTCATATTGTCCTAGAGGTCTCTGAGATTGTCCTCATTTTTTAAAATTCGTTTTTTTTCCTCTCTGATCATTTATTTCTACCATTCTATCTTCTATTTCACTAATCCTATCTTCTGCCTCCATTATTCTACTATTTGTTGCCTCCAGAGTGTTTCTGATCTTATTTACTGCAGTATTCATTATATATTGACTCTTTTTTATTTCTTCTAGGTTCTTGTTAAACCTTTCTTGCATCTTCTCAATCCTTGTCTCCAGGCTATTTATCTGTGATTCCATTTTGATTTCAAGTTTTGGATCATTTTCACTATCATTATTCAGAATTCTTTCTCACGTAGATTCCCTCTCTCTTCCTCTTTTGTTTGGTTTGGTGGTCTTTTCTCCTGTTACTTTACCTGCTGGGTATTCCTCTGTCTCTTCACCTTGGTTATATTGCTGCGTTTGGGGTGGCCTTTCTGTATTCTGGGGATTTGTGGGGTTCTCTTTATTATGGGCTTTCTTCACTATGGGTGGGGTTGTATCAGTGGCTTGTCAAGGTTTCCTGGTTAGGGAAGCTTGTGTCAGAATTCTGGTGGGTGGAGCTGGATTTCTCTCTGGAGTGCAATGAAGTGTCCAGTAATGAGTTATGAGATCAATGGTTTTGGAGTCACTTTGAGCTGCCTCTATTTTGAAGCTCAGGGTTGTGTTCCTGTGTTGCTGGAGAATTTGCATGGTATGTCTTGCTCTCTAACTTGTTGGGCCTTGGGTGATGCTTGGTTTCAGTGTAGGTATGGAAGTGTTTGATGAGTTCTTATTGATTAGTGTTCCCTGGAGTCAGGAGTTCTCTGATGTTCTCAGGATTTGGACTTAAGCCTCCTGCTTCTGGTTTTCAGTTTTATTTCTACAGTAGCCTCAAGACTTCTCCATCTATATAGCACCAATGATAAAACAGCTAGGTTAGAGATAAAAAGTTTCTCCACATTGAGGGACACCCAGAAAAGTTCACTGTTTTTGAAGACTGTGATCTGCTTTTCTGGGTGCCTGATGTCCTCTGCCAGCATTCAGAAGTTGTTTTGTGGAATTTACTCAGTGTTGAAATGTTCTTTTGATGAATTGTGAGGGAGAAAGTGGTCTCCCCGTCCTATTCCTCTGCCATCTTAGGACCGCCTCCTCAAACCAGTGTTTTATAGTTTTCTATACATTGGTCTTTGGTTTCTTTAGGTATATATATTCCTAAGTATTTTATTCTTTTCGTTGCAATGGTGAATTTAATTGTTTCCTTAATTTATTCTTCTACTTTCTCATTATTAGTGTGCAGGAATGCATGGGATTTCTGTATGTTGATTTTATATCCTGCAACTTTACTATATTCATTGATTAGCTCTAGTAATTTTCTGGTGGAATCTTTAGGGTTTTCAATGTAGAGAATCATGTCATCTGCAAACAGTGAGAGTTTTACTTCTTCTTTTCCAATTTGGATTCCTTTTATTTCTTTTTCTGCTCTGATTGTTGTGGCCAAAACTTGGAGAACTATGTTAAATAGTAATGGTGAAAGTGGGCACCCTTGTCTTGTTCCTGACATTGGGTGAAATGCTTTCAATTTTTGACCATCGAATATAATGTTGGCTGTGGGTTTGTCATATGTAGCTTTTATTATGTTGAGGTATGTTCCTTCTATTCCTGCTTTCTGAAGAGTTTTTATCATAAATGGATGTTGAATTTTGTCAAAGGCTTTCTCTGCATCTATTGAGATGATCATGTGGCTTTTATTTTTCAATTAGGTAACGTGGTGAATTACATTGATTGATTTGCAGATATCGAAGAATCCTTGCATCCCTGGGATAAAGCCCACTTGGTCATGGTGTAGGATCTTTTTAATGTGTTGTTGGATTCTGATTGCTAGAATTTTGTTAAGGATTTTTGCATCTATGTTAATCACTGATATTGGCCTGTAGTTTTCTTTCTTTCTTTTCTTTCTTTCTTTCTTTTTTTATTTTCTTTTTTTTTTTTTTTTCCTGTGTGGCATCTTTGTCAGGTTTTGGAGTTAGGGTGATGGTGGCCTCATAGAATGTGTTTGGAAGTTTACTTTCCTCTGCAATTTACTGGTGGAGAAGGCAATGGCAACCCACTCCAGTACTCTTTCCTGGAAAATCCCATGGACGAAGGAGCCTGGTAGGCTGCAGTCCATGGGGTCGCTGAGTCAGGCATGACTGAAGCGACTTAGCAGCAGCAGCAATTTTCTGGAAGAGTTTGAGTAGGATAGGTGTTCAATTCAGTTCAGTTCAGTTCACTCCCTCAGTCATGTCTGACTCTTTGCGACCCCATGAATTGCAGCACGCCAGGCCTCCCTGTCCATCACCAACTCCCGGAGTTCATTCAGACTCATGTCCATCGAGTCAGTGATGCCATCCAGCCATCTCATCCTCTGTCATCCCGTTCTCCTCCTGTCCCCAATCCCTCCCAGCATCAGAGTCTTTTCCAATGAGTCAACTCTTCGCATGAGGATAGGTGTTAGCTCTTCTCTAAATTTTTGGTAGAATTCAGCTGTGAAGCCGTCTTGACCTGGGCTTTTGTTTGCTGGAAGATTTCTGATTATATTTTCAATTTCCATGGTTGTGATGGGTCTGTTAAGATTTTCTATTTCTTCCTGGTTCAGTTTGGAACGTTGTACTTTTCTAAGAATTTGTGCATTTCTTCCATGTTGTCCATTTTATTAACATATAATTGCTGATAGTAGTCTCTTATGATCCTTTGTATTTCTGTGTTGCCTGTTGTGATCTCTCCATTTTCATTTCTAATTTTATTGATTTGATTTTTCTCCCTTCGTTTTTTGATGAGTCTGGGTAATGGTTTGTCAATTTTATTTACCCTTTCAAAGAACCATCTTTTGACCTTGTTGATTTTTACTATGGTCTCTTTTGTTTCTTTTGCATTTATTTTTGCCCTAATTTTTAAGATTTTTTCCTTCTACTAACCCTAGGGTTTCCCACTTCTTCCTTTTCTATTGCTTTAGGTGTAGAGTTAAGTTATTTATTTGACTTTTTTCTTGTTTCTTGAGGTATGCCTGTATTGCTATGAAATTTCCTCTTAGCACTGATTTACAGTGTCCCCCAGGTTTTGGGTTGTTGTGTTTTCATTTTCATTCATTTCTATGCATATTTTGATTTCCTTTTTGATTTCTTCTGTGATTTATTGTTTATTCAGAAGTGTGTTGTTCAGCCTCCATATATTGGAATTTTTAATAGTTTTTCTCCTGTAATTGAGATCTAATTTTACTGCATTATGGTCAGAAAAGATGCTTGGAATGATTTCAATTTTTTTGAATTTGCCAAGTCTAGATTTATGGCCCAGGATGTGATCTATCCTGGAGAAGGTTCCGTGCGCACTTGAGAAAAATGTGAAATTCATTGTTTTGTGGTGAAATGTCTTATAGATGTCACTTAGGTCTAACTGGTCTATTATATTATTTAAAGTTTGTGTTTCTTTGTTAATTTTCTGTTTAGTTGATCTATCAATAGTTGTGAGTGGGGTATTAAAGTCTCCCACTATTATTGTGTTATTGTTAATTTCCCCTTTCATACTTGTTAGCATTTGTCTTACATACTGTGGTGCTCCTATATTGGGTGCATATATATTTATAATTGTTATATCTTCTTCTTGAATCGATCCATTGATCATTATGTAGTGTCCTTCTTTGTCTCTTTTCACAGGCACTGTTTTAAAGTCTATTTTATCTGATATAAGTATTGCTATTCCTGCTTTCTTTTGGTCTCTATTTGCATGGAATAACTATTTCAAGCCCTTCACTTTCAGTCTGTATGTGTCCCTTGTTTTTGAGGTGGGTCTCTTGTATGCAGCATATATAGGGGTCTTTTTTTCTTGTATCCATTCAGCCAGTCTTTGTCTTTTGGTTGGGGCATTCAACCCATTTATGTTACGGTAATTATTGATAAGCATGATCCCGTTGCCATTTACTGTATTGTTTTGGGTTCGGGTTTATATACCCTTTTTGTGTTTCCTGTCTAGAGAATACCCTTTAGCATTTGTTGGAGAGCTGGTTTGGTGGTGCTGAATTCTCTTAGCTTTTGCTTGTCTATAAAGCTTTTGATTTCTCCTTCAGATTTGAATGAGATCCTTGCTGGGTACAGTAATCTGGGCTGTAGGTTATTTTCTTTCATCACTTTAAGTGTGTCTTGCCATTCCCTCCTATCCTGAAGCGTTTCTATTGAAAGATCTGCAGTTATCCTTATTGGAATCCCCTTGTGTGTTATTTGTTGTTTTTCCCTTGCTACTTTTAATGTTTTTTCTTTGTGTTTGATCTTTGTTAATTTGATTAATATGTGTCTTGGAGTGTTTTGCCTTGGGTTTATCCTGTTTTGGACTCTCTGGGTTTCTTGGACTTGGGTGATTATTTCCTTCCCCATTTTAGGGAAGTTTTCAACTATTATCTCCTGAAGGATTTTCTCATGGTCTTTCTTTTTGTCTTCTTCATCTGGGACTACTGTAATTCGAATGTTGGAGCATTTCATATTGTCTTAGAGGTCTCTGAGATTGTCTTCATTTCTTTTAATTTGTTTTTCTTTTTTCCTCTCTGATTCATTGATTTCTATCTTCTACTTCACTAATCCTATCTTCTGCCTCCATTATTCTACTATTTGTTGCCTCCAGAGTGTCTTTGGTCTCATTTATTACATTATTCATTATATATTAAATCTTTTTTATTTCTTCTAGTCCTCAGTTAACCTTTCTTACATCTTCTCAATCCTTGTCTCCAGGCTATTTATCTGTAATTCCATTTTGATTTCAAGATTTTGGACATTTTCACTATCATTATTCAGAATTCTGTATCAGGTAGATTCCCCGTCTCTTATTCTTTGGTTTGGTTTGGTGTACTTTTCTTCTGTTCCTTTACCTGCTGGGTTTTCCTCTGTGTCTTCATCTTGGTTATATTGCTGTGTTTGGTGTGGCCTTTCTGTATTCTGGCAGTTTGTGGAGTTCTATTTATTGTGGAGTTTTCTAACTGTGGGTTGGGTTGTATCAGTGGCTTATCAAGGTTTCTTGGTTAGGGAAGCTTGAGTCCGTGTTCTGGTGGGTGGAGCTGGATTTCTCTCTGGAGTGCAATGAAGTGCCCAGTAATGTGTTATGAGATGTCAATGGTTTTGGAGTAACTTTGGGCAGCCTGTATATTGAAGCTCAGGGCTGTGTTCCTTTGTTGCTGGAGAATTTGTGAGGTATGTCTTGCTCTGGAACTTGTTGGGCCTTGGGTGGTGCTTGGTTTCAGTGTAGGTATGGAAGTGTTTGATGAGCTCCTATCGATTAATGTTCCCTGGAGTCAGGAGTTCTCTGATGTTCTCAGGATTTGGACTTAAGCCTCCTGCTTCTGGTTTTCAGTCTTATTTTTACAGTAGTCTCAACTCTTCTCTTTCTATACAGAACTGTTGATAAAACATCTGGGTTAAAGATAAGAAGTTTCTCCACAGTGAGGGACACCAAGAGAGGTTCACAGAGTTACGTGGAGAAGAGAAGAGGGAGCAAGGAATTAGATGTGACCCAAATGAAATGAGGTGGAATCAAAAGAGGAGAGAGCAAGCTAGCCAGTAATCACTTCTTTATGTGTGTTCCACAGTCTGGACCACTCAAGGATAGTTATACAGAGAAGAGAAGAGGGAGGAAGGAGACAGAGGTGGTCAGGAGGATAAAAGAGGGGAATGAAATGGAGAAAGACAGATCCAGCGAGTAATCAGTTCCCTAAGTGTTCTCCACCATCTGGAACACACAGAGATTCACAGAGTTGGGTAGAAAAGGGGGAGGGAGGAGACAGAGGCAACCTGGTGGAGAAAAAAGAGAGTCCAAAGGAGGAGAGAGCAGTCAAGCCAGTAATCTCTCTCAAGATTGGGTTTTTGAAGGTACAAAATTGATAACAAATGCCAAAAAGCAAAGATTAGAAATCTAGAGTAGAGGTTGGATTTTCAAAAATACAATACTAAAGAAAAGAAGAAGAAGGAAAAAAAACACAAAGTTACAAGAATTATTAAATATATATGTATGAATATATATATATATATATATATATATATATATATATGAAGTTTGCTTTAAAAATAGGGTCTTTTTTCGAAAAGTAATAGTAGATTATAAAAATGAAAATTAAACGAGTAATAGAGGACTGAAAAATTTTAAAAAGTTTTAAAAAACAAGAAGAAAAAGAAAAGGAAAAAAAAGAATAATCATAAAAATTATAAAGGTATATTTAGGATTTTCTCTGGTATTGTTGTGGGCAGTGTGGGGTCAGTTCATTTTTGGATACTTCCTTGGTCCGACTTATGCTTCTCAAGATCTATAGGCCCCTTCCTATATAGTCAGTACTAATGACAGGGTTTTAATCTATTGCACCTGTCACTTCCAAGGCAGTTCCCTCTGTTTTAGCTTCTTCTGTTTGCTGGTCTCTTCAGTGTCTGATTTCCACCCTGACACAAGGGGGCGGTGGTGGACACTTTTTTTAGGCTCACTTGTTCAGTCGCGCTGTGGGGAGGGAGGGACGCTGCAAACAAATAACACTGGCATGTGCTTGCAGTGTCTCAGCCACACTGGACCTGTCCCCACTCACAGTGTACACAGCTCAGGCTCTAGCTTGCTCCTCTGGGAGCCATCTGAGGCTGGCCCTGGGCTTCATGAACCTCCCAAGTCTAAGCCGCTCAGGCTCAGGCACTCAGGTAGTCCTCAGAGGTGCAGACTCGGTTGGACCTGCTTTTTGTGCCCTTCCCAGGTCTGAGTAGCTCAGGTATTTGGCGAGCATGATCACTGTGACTTATCCCCTCTCCCTTCCCTGCTGCTCAGTTTTCTGGGTATATAACTGGCACACCTTCTCAGGCGGATGATGACTGTCCAGAACCCCAAGAAGTCTTAGTTAGTAAAGAAACCTGCTAGCAGATTGGTAGATAATGTCTCTCTGGGGCTGCGATTGTTCCCTTCCATCCCTTCCAGTTCTGGCTGCATGTCACCCGAGGGGGATGGTCTGCAGCCAGCTAATTCTGTTCTGTCCTTTGTTCTGTGCACGGTCCTGGTGGTGTCTTATGTTAGAGCTTTTCGCGTGGTAGTTATTCCACAGTCTGGTTTGCTAGCCCAAGTTAGTTCACTCTGGTTACCCTCGGGGCATTTGGGCCTGATCCTTTAAAAGCAATGCAACCCGGACCTCCCTGCCCAGCCCCCACTTGCTAGTTGTGGATGCAGGCGTCTGCGCTGCTTCTCCACTGGAGGAGTTACCATTGGGCTCGTAATCTGTGGGTTTTAATTATTTATTTATGTTTCCTCCCTGTTATGTTGCCCTCTGTGCTTCCAAGTTTCGCCACAGACAGGGCAGTGAGAGTGTTTCCTGGTGTTTGGAAATTTCTCTCTTTTTACGACTCCCGTCGCAGGACAGAGCACCTTCTCTACCTCTTTTGTCTCTCTCTCTCTCTTTTTTTTTTTTTTTTGTCTTTTGTGCCTGCTGTCCTTTGCCAGCATTCAGAAGTTGTTTTGTGGAATTTACTCAGCGTTTAAGTGTTCTTTTGATGAATTTGTGGTGGAGAAACTGGTCTCGCCATCCTATTCTTCTGCCATCTTAGGACTGCCTCTGAGTATTATTTCATTGTGTATATGTACCACATCTTTTTTATCCACTCATCTGTTTATGGATATTTAGGTTGCTTCCATGTCCTGGCTATTGTAACTATTGGTTCTTTTGTTCTTTTTCTTCTTTACTGTTTCCATTGCTACTGATATAAGTAAACAGCATTTCTAAAATATATACAAAGTTTTCTAAATATATTTTTGCCAAATGTTTTATTATTTTGAATTCTTTTTTTTAATCATTTATTCATCAACAAATATTTTCTGAATACCTGTTCATCTTCAAGTTGTTTCTTTAATTGCCAATTCTATTATTTGGAATATGGGCTAAGCTTCTATTATAAGGAGATGCACAATTCAGTTGCCCATATGAAAGAAACATTTATCTCCCTCACACATACTAAAGCATGGCAATAGGTGGGCTTTGCTTCATGACACCATTCAGGGTTCCAGGCAAGTGGGATGCCACCTGTCTTAATTCAGGCTGCTTTACATGATACCATAGATTGGGTGTCTATAAACAATAGAAAAAAATTTTTTTACAGTTCTGGGGGCAGTAAGTCCTAGATCAGAATATCAGCATGGTTGGGTTCTGATGAAGCCTTCTTCTGGGTTGCAGACTGCTGTATCCTTGTATCTTCACGTGGAGGAAAGAGCAAGAGAGCTCTCTGGGGCTTCGCCTTTTTAAAGGCACTAATCTCATTAATAGGGTTCTACCCTCATAATCTAATTTGATACCCAAAAGTCTCACCTCCTAATACCACCACAATGGGGACTGAGATTTCAACAAATAAATTTTGGAAAGTACTGAGATTCCATCCACCACTGTTAACATGTCTTTCAAAGTGGCTCTAATAATTGACGTTTTCAGCCAGTTACATGAAGATTGAAAACAAGTAGAAGACAATAAATTTAATTTGATGAAAATCATGAAGAATTTGTACACATCACTTTACCCATGGCCACACTCAAACAAAAGGAAGAGTAGAAAATATAGTCTTGAAATTGTCACTATTTCTTATTGAAAGAAGAGCCAAATCGATTTTCAAATAGCTTGGAGTCTTCTTTGCTCAGCCCTCTCATCATTTGAATATAAATGAATATTCATATTCTCACTAGAACAAACATAAGAATGGCTACCTTCTGCCTAAAGGAGAAAATCCATGTTCAATTCCAATTACTGCAACCAGCTCAAAATCTAGACTCTGGGAAAATTAGGTCTGATATGGTTCTTTGAAGCCTCAAAACATATAAAATTATTTAACAAACAAACAAACAAAAAACATTTTTGTTCTTAACCTTCTTTCCCATACAAAATATGCAATATACAGTAGCATAAAAGGAACAGAATAAGTAGAGTAGAAAGTTCCTTGGGAAAAGCTCATAAGCAATTACCATTACAAAATCCTCCTAAGCAGATTAAAAGGAATCTAAAGACCAGAATTGAAATATTTTTTTTTTTTTTGTGAGTGCCTCTGGCAAACTTGGTTCTCTTTTCTGGAAGTTACATCAGATTTATTGGAAGATCCTTCCTTATCATAAAGCAGATCATTCCGTTAATGGGCTTCACAATGTTTACCTCATACTTTCTACCAGTGTACATTTAGAGACTCGAGGTTGTTCCTGGGATATTATACAACAGCAAAGTCTAATGGGAAGATGTGAGGTATCTTGGAACAACACTCATTATCTCTTGCTATTGAAGTACAAAAACAGTTGACTTACCTAATCCTGTTAAGTTCTAAATTTCTGAACACTATCTCATCTTTAAATTATTTTAATAGAGCTAACAACAACAACAAAAAAAAAAAAACAGGAAAAGATAATTTCTCTTCAGTTCAGTTCAGTTCAGTCGCTCAGTTCAGTTCAGTTCATTTCAGTTGCTCAGTCGTGTTTGACTCTTTGAGATCCCATGAATCGCAGCATGCCAGGCCTCCCTGCCCATCACCAATTCCCGGAGTTCACTCAGACTCACATCTATCGAGTCAGTGATGCTATCCAGCCATCTCATCCTCTGTCGTCCCCTTCCTCTCCTGCCCCCAATCCCTCCCAGCATCAAAGTTTTTTCCAATGAGTCAACTCTTCGCATGAGGTGGCCAAAGTACTGGAGTTTCAGCTTTAGCATCACTCTTCCAAAGAAATCCCAGGGTTGATCTCCTTCAGAATGGACTGGTTGGATCTCCTTGCAGTCCAAGGGACTCTCAAGAATCTTCTCCAACACCACAGTTCAAAATCATCAGTTCTTTGGCCCTCAGTCTTCTTCACAGTTCAACTCTCACATCCATACATGACCACTGGAAAAACCATAGCCTTGACTAGACAGACCTTAGTCGGCAAAGTAAGGTCTCTTCTTTTGAATATACTATCTAGGTTGCTCATAACTTTTCTTCCAAGGAGTAAGCATCTTTTAACTTCATGGCTGCAGTCACCATCTGCAGTGATTGTGGACCCCAAAATATAAAGTTGACACTGTTTCTACTGTTTCCTGATCTATTTCCCATGAAGTGATGGGACCGGATGCCATGATCTTCGTTTTCTGAATGTTGAGCTTTAAGCCAAGTTTTTCACTCTCCTCTTTCACTTTCATCAAGAGGCTCTTTCGCTTTTTTGCATTTCTTTTCCATGGGGATGGTCTTGATCCATGTCTCCTGTACAACGTCACGAACCCCCATCCGTAGTTCATCAGGCACTCTGTCTATCAGATCTAGTCCCTTAAATCAAATTCTCACTTCTCCTGTATAATCATGAGGGATTTGATTTAGGTCATAGCTGAATGGTCTAGTGGTTTTCCCTACTTTCTTCAATTTAAGCATAAATTTATTCAGGCAGAAATCTTTAGATGAAGGAGTTGGAGTGAAAAAATATAGTGTACCAAAAATATTGTGGATTCTTAAGTAAAAAATACACATTAATTATCCAAATATTAGGTTAGTTTAAATAATTTCCACTTTTTGTGTAGTATTTTTAAAATATTATAACTTGGTTGCATTAGGCTAAGCATCTAGCTAGATATTAAGTGAAACAAAATAGCTTATATATGTGAGAAACCTATGGACCTATGCTGTGAAAAAGTTGGAGAGGAGTATAATTTTAGTGTATGAAAGTGAAGATGAAATTTATGTATATTTCTTAAGCTAATTGCATTAAAGGTTACACACAATTGACCAGATTGTCATCTTGTGTAGCACTTTTTCTTGGAAATATTCCTTTCCTAGTTCTTCTCTTGAAGCCTCATGCTTTTGTTTTAGAGGACATTTGATTTATATAAGTGGAGGATAGAGATTTTTTAAAAAGTATTAATGTAGGATGAGAAATTTATAGCACTTTTTGTCAATAAACTGTATTGTTCTTACTGAATATTCTTATTAGAATTGTATTATTCAGTGAATATTATTCTATTATTATTTATGTTCAAATATGTGTTTTATGTCTAGAGACTCTTGGGATATTACCTTAGTACACATTTTTATTTCAAATTCTATACAAGTTTTGGGGTTGATTCCTCCCAAATACAGTAACATTAACTGCTGTCTAAATCTATTGCAGTGTTCCTGAATACTATGACTATGGTCATGGAGTAAGTGAGGATGCCTATGACAGCTATGGTAAGACCTCTTCTTTACTAAAACAGAAATCAAAACATTCATCAGTCACTGAAAATTCAGGAATTACTTCTATCTTTCTAACTCCAGTATTTTTAGAAGTCCAGGTCACACTGATTTATGTAATTACAGGATGAAATTTTACCTAGAGAGCCAGAAAATTGAACAGATTAATTTTGATCAAAATTCCAAAAGCAATTAGCCACAATCATAGATAATTTTCTTTTTTTTTTTTTAGTTTTTTATTTTTTAAATTTTAAAATCTTTAATTCTTACATGCATTCCCAAACATGAACCCCCCTCCCACCTCCCTCCCCATAATATCTTTCTGGGTCATCCCCATGCACCAGCCCCAAGCATGCTGCATCCTGCGTCAGACATAGACTGGCGATTCAATTCACATGATAGTATACATGTTAGAATGTCATTCTCCCAAATCATCCCACCCTCTCCCTCTCCCTCTGAGCCTAAAAGTCCGTTATACACATCTGTGTCTCTTTCCCTGTCTTGCATACAGGGTCGTCATTGCCATCTTCCTAAATTCCATATATATGTGTTAGTATACTGTATTGGTGTTTTTCTTTCTGGCTTACTTCACTCTGTATAATTGGCTCCAGTTTCATCCATCTCATCAGAACCGATTCAAATGAATTCTTTTTAACGGCTGAGTAATACTCCATTGTGTATATGTGCCACAGCTTTCTTATCCATTCATCTGCTGATGGACATCTAGGTTGTTTCCATGTCCTGGCTATTATAAACAGTGCTGCGATGAACATTGGGGTACATGTGTCATAGATAATTTTCAACAGCAACAATGAACATTCTGGATAGTGTCTTTCTTAAATGTTTCACTATTCCCATTGTCTGACTCATTGATATGACAGCAATGTTGTATCTTTCTGTTACCATAAAGATCATTAGAATAATAGACAGTTAAAAGATTTATAAACTGTTAAGGTCAGAAATAGTAACTTTCAAGTAATTTTTATTGCATGTAGTTCCTGAAAGTGCTAAATAATGATTGATTTATAAGAATTAATAGTCAGTATGCATATCAGTCTATAAATTAATTTCAAAACTACATAATTTAATTTAAAATCCATTTAAAGTTAATTGTATTTCAACTCAGTAATACTATTGAGTGCCTATGGTGTATCAATACAGTATATTACTTTAGAAGTATAGTTTCTGGTTCCTGAAAATATATGTGCAGTATCACCAGTTGGCTGCCTTGAAAAATAGCATTCCTTTAAATGCTCCCAGTCCTAGATTTTTATTAAAGTAATATGAAGGCCAATCTGTTCCTCTTTATGAGAAGCAGCAAAAGAGATGATGAACGCGGCCTGTGTTTGGAGCTCCATGTAATGAAGGTGCAGTACTCCATTGGGACAGGGAAGGAAATGTTCAGACATTGGGAGAAAGTACACCCTCCTCAGAACAGAGGCATCAAATTAACTCATTTCTCTGGTGACTATCATGAGGCCTATTCAGAAACAGGAGCCACCATCATAATGATTGCTATCCAAAAGTTGAGTTTGTCCTTTGAGCACAAAGGTACTGTCAGGCTTCAGCAATATGATGGTGTACACAATAGATATTGTCCCTCCCTGATTCTTACTGTCTACTTTTGAGAAACATATTCCTACATTTAAAAATTGTGCTAGACTATAAATCATGTCATGAAGTAGAAGACCAGAAACCATTACTCATGAACCAAATACTTATTTAATGGCTAACACATGCAAGCCACATCTCAATCCTGGAGATGCTTCAGTGAACACACTCTTAAAACTTACATTATAATTAGAATATACATTATTATTTATGAATCATTTTTTCAAATAGAATTTTTATTTGTAAAATACAGTAATTGCCTTTCACATGTGGCACATAAATTTGAGGAAAAATCATCACCTGTGAAAATTATATACAAAATTATATACTCTGAAGAAAATGACAAGGATGAAATTGATTATATGTGACTGCATAGTTGGTAACGGGATGGGAATTTAGATTGTATCACTTTTTCTATCAATATTTTCTTTCTGTCAGCATTGTATTTTATTCTCATATTTCTTTATTTTTTCTCATTTTTATTTGTTATTGAAGTATAGTTAATCTACAATATATTAATTTCAGGTGTAGTGCAAAGTGGATCAGTTACACATACACATATATCCAATCTTTTTTTTTTTTTTTTAAGATTCTTTCCCATGCAGGTTATCTATTTCTCAATTATTTACATTTAAAATGTTAACACCATGTAAATAAGGCAATAGGGAAAATGTATGAATATAAATGATTGCTTCTCAGACCTTCTGATGGAGCTGCAGGAGCCATGGTCAGGAGGGCTGGACTTACCTCTGAAACCTATACTGTTCTTTCATGCTTGTTTAGCTCTTCTGCTGCAGCCAAGTCTAGAGGCAGACTCTATCACTTTATAAGCCACCCTGCTTATAAACACTAGATTTCATTCTGAATAAATTAGAATTTACCAACAAGCAATTCTCTGCATACAGAGAGCAATTGATTTATAAAAATACTTCTTAAGTGATGAGGAAAATGTAGAAAGTTGTTTGGCTTATCTGGACACACTAAGAAAGATATTAGGCAGGAATTTTTATATTTTAACTTTCATTACCTAATATTTCAGCCAGGTTGGCTATATTCTTAATGTTGAACAATTAAAAACATTTATGGCCAAAAGTAGACTTCTCTTTAGGATCCTGACTTTTCCTTTGGCCACCAACTTCTGTTGCCATTTTCTGACATAATTGAGCAAGTGTTAGTTCAAAAATCACTTCACCTTCAAGATAATTTGACTCGCTGTTTATAAGTGTTGATGTATCAACCCTTTATGCATTCTGAGTTAGGAAGTGTTTCTTGATTTTCATGTCAGAAGAGTAATTATTCTGACAGAATTTGTTTCTTTTGTTGGAGTCTGGAGATAACATTCAAGAGACAATAACCAATGCACTGCAATGCTTTTCCATGGTTTAGTTCATAGAAAACAGTGGAATACAGAAAAGAGGCTCCTCACAAATCAGGATTCCAGCAGCTCAGTGCCCCTTCCACTACCCCATAATCCGCTCACTGTGACCCATCTCTGCTGCATTGGCCCACAGAATGCAATTTGGAACTCTGAACAAAAGTGCCTGTGTTTTACACATTGCACATGTGAAATTAATTATATATTTTTAGGAAAATTTTGCCACAGATGTTAAGTGTAAGTAGATACATAGATATGACTAACCTAAAAATAAGTTATTTTTATTACTCTAAAAATAATATGCATACACTATAGAAAATTTAGGTTAAAAAAAGAAACTTAAACTATACTCATTTATTTATTCATTCTTTACTGTTTGTTATATGTTTCACTGATTTTTAAATCCTTCATGATACATATCTTATTTAAAAAGAAAATAAAATATAGACTGCTTTCTAAAACTTTTTATTAAGATTTTCCTATCATAAAAGTTTCTTATAGTTCTGCATTTAACAAAAGGTAAAATTTAATATATTTTCATATGCACTGTTATAATCATCCATGAACATGTAGATTTGAAATGAGATGCTCTAACCAGAAAATACAGAAACTGCTTCCCAGGTGACTCAGTTGGTAAAGAATCTGCCTGCAATGCAGGAGACCTGGGTTTGATCCCTGGGTTGGGAAGATCCCTTGGCAACCCACTCAAGTCTTCTTGTCTGGAGAATTCCATGGATAGAGGACCCCAGCGGGCTACAGTTCTTGGGGTCACAAAGAGTTAGACTTGAGTTACTAACTTCAGTTGAGTTCAATTCAGTTGCTCAGTCCTGTCCGACTCTTTGAGACACCATGAACCTCCCTGTCCATGAAGCTCCCAGCACACCAGGCCTCCCTGTCCATAACCAACCCCTGGAGTCCACCCAAATCCACGTATATTGAGTCAGTGATGCCATCCAACCATCTCATCCTCTCTCGTCCCCTTCTCCTCCTGCCCTCGATCTTTCACAGCATCAGGGTAGTTTCAGATGAGTCAGCTCTTTGCATCAGGTGGGCAAAGTATTGGAGTTTCAGCTTCAGCATCAGTCCTTCCAATGAACACCAAGGACTGATATCCTTTAGGATGGACTTGTTGGATCTCCTTGCAGTCCAAGGGACTCTCAAGAGTTTTCTCCAACACCACAGTTCAAAAGCATCAATACTTCTGTGCTCAGCTTTCTTTATAATCCAACTCTCACATCCATACATGAACATTGGAAAAACCATAGCCTTGACTAGATAGACCTTTGTTGGCAAAGTAATGTCTCTGCTTTTTAATATGCTGTCTAGGTTGATTATAACTTTCCTTCCAAGGAGTAAGCATCTTTTAATTTTAATGGCTGCAATCACTATTCAAAGTGATTTTATAGTCCAGAAAAATAAAGTGAGCCACTGTTTCCATTGTTTCCCCATCTATTTTCCATGAAGGGTTGGGACCAGATGCCATGATCTTCCTTTTCTGAATGTTGAGCTTTAAGCCAACTTTTCACTCTCTTCTTTCACTTTCTTCAAGAGGCTCTTTAGTTCTTTACTTTCTGCCATAAGGGTGCTGACATCTGCATATCTGACGTTATTGATATTCCGCCCAGCAATCTTCATTCCAGCTAGTGTTTCCTCCAGCCCAAAGTTTTTCATGATGTACTCTGCATATAAGTTAAATAAGCAGGGTGAGAATATACAGCCTTGGCGTACTCTTTTTCCTATTTGGCACCAGTCTGTTGTTCCATGTCCAGTTCTAACTGTTGTTTCCTGAACTGCATACAGGTTTCTCAAGAGGCAGGTCAGGGGGTCTGATATTCCCATCTCTTTCAGAATTTTCCACAGTTTATTGTGATTCACACAGTCAAAGGCTTTGGCATAGTCAATAAAGCAGAAATAGATGTTTTTCTGGAGGTCTCTTGCGTTTTCCATGATCCAGCGGATGTTGGTGATTTGATCTCTGGTTCCTCTATCTTTTCTAAAACCAACTTGAACATGTGGAAATTTACAGTTAATGTATTGCTGAAGCCTGGCTTGGAGAATTTTAAGCATTACCTTAGAAGTGTGTGAGATGAGTGTAATTGTGTAGTAGTTTGAGCATTCTTTGGCATTTCCTTTCTTTGGGATTGGAATGAAAACTGATCTTTTCCAGTCCTGTGGCCACTGCTGAGTTTTCCAAATTTGCTGGCCTATTGAGTGCTGCACTTTCACAGCCACATCTTTCAGGACTTGAAATAGCTCAACTGGAATTCCATCACATCCCCTAGCTTTGTTTGTAGTGATGGTTCCTAAGGCCCACTTGAATTCACATTCCAGGATGTCTGGCTCTAGATGAGTGATCACACCTCTTGATTATCTTGGTCGTGAAGATCTTTTGTGTACAGTTCTTCTGTGCATTCTTGCCACGTCTTCTTAATACCTTCTGCTTCTGTTAGATCCCTACCATTCCTGTTCTTATTGAGCCCATTTTTGCATGAAATGTTCCCTTTGTATCTCTAATATTCTTGAAGAGATCTCTAGTCTTTCCCTTTCTATGGTTTTCCTCTATTTCTTTGCACTGATCTCTGAGGAAGGCTTTCTTATCTCTCCCTGTTATTCTTTTAAACTCTGCATTCAAATGGGTATATCTTTCCTTTCCTCCTTTGCTTTTCACTCCTCTCCTTTCCACAGCTATTTGTAAGGTCTCTTCAGACAGCCATTTTGCTTTTTTGCATTTCTTTTTTTGGGAATGGTCTTGATTCCTGTCTCCTGTACAATGTCACGAACCTCTATCAATAGTTCACCAGGCACTCTGTCTATCAGATCTCGTCTCTTAAATCTGTTTCTCACTTACACTGTATATTCATAAGGGATTTGATTTAGGTCATACCTGAATGGTCTAGTAGTTTTGTCCACTTCTTCAACTTCAGTCTGAATTTGGTAAGGCGCTGATGATCTGAGCTGCAGTCAGCTCCTGGTCTTGTTTTTGCTGACTCTATAGAGCTTCTCCATCTTTGGCTGCAAAGAATGTAATCAATCTGATTTCAGTGTTGACCATCTGTTGATGTCCATGTATAGAGTCTTTTCTTGTGTTTTTGGAAGAGGGTGTTTGCTATGACCAGTGCATTCTCTTCGCAGAACTCTATTAGCTTTTGCTCTGCTTCATTCTGTACTCCCAGGTCAAATTTGCCTGTTACCCCAGGTGTTTCTTGACTTCCTGCTTTTGCATTCCAGTCCCCTATAACGAAAAGGACATCTTTTGGGGGTGTTAGTTCTAGAAGGTTTTGTATGTCTTCATAGAATTGTTCTTTTTAAGAAACTGTTTGCATGTCAATCTATATAGTAATGAGATTTATATTTGGGGAGGGTTCATGTTCCCATACCCTATACAGACAATTGAAAAAGGATAGTAAAATGATGATAAATAGTAAGATTTGAGCATCATAAATTTTGAGGCTAATTAAATTAATATGCATTATTCTCACTGATTTTAGTATTAGATGATTATGAAAAGTGAGCTTTTAATTCTGCTTCTTGTTCCATAGGTTGCTCATCCTGCCATGTCCAAATGGACAGATGATAACATTTAAATATGCATGTGGACAAGTGATTTGAGGACCCACTCATATAAATTATAGATTGATGCATTTCATTAATTTTCTATACCTCACATGTTACCAAGTATCCACTTATAGCTTATGTGTAATGAACTATGTTCAGTCTTTTAAATTAATAACATCCTATTCAAAGTGTAAAAGTTGCATTTCTGTTTATTCACTTATATTTTAAATTACTAATTCCTCTCTGTTACATTTTGGTTGTATCATGGGTAGAGATCTGTATTTTTATAAAATAAAGAGCTTCCAAATCTCAGTTTCCTGGCAACACCTAGACTTGAACAATGGTGTGAGGAGACTCACAACCAGCTGCCTCAGACCCTCCTCTTAATCTCAAGATTGAGTTGCAAGAGAGGAACAGGGAATGCTATCCAGGACGATTGGATCTTGCATTAAAAGACTCATGGATGGAATCTCTTATTCAGGATTCCTTCCAAAATATTTCAAGACTAACCAGTGGAAGCAGAAATCTAGTCACTGAGCACGACAGTGCACTCTGAATCTTTCCATATCATATATCATGTATCACCAGATTGAAATTATATTTGTCTCTTTGGGGCTCATATGTCATGTTGAAGGGACAAATATGCTGACTTCTGTGAATATCATGTATCCTTTTACCCTTCACTGCAATTAAGTTATTCAAGATATTTTTCTACAATTTAATTTGAATATTAAACTATTTTCTTACAATGATGTAAATATTTAATATTTAAAGAAATATTAATATGAAATATACAATTCTATTAATATGTAAAATATAATATTTAACAATCTACTTATATTTAATAACATCAATGTATTAATGATTATTAAACATTTCATTGATGCTAAATTATTGTCAAATTAATATTTAAATGGTAAATTTATAATAACTTGAACTTATTTTTGGCACATGACTATTTGAATTACAAAAATCACAAAACAGTTTTTACAGTTTTAAAATATTTCCTAATTTATTAGAGTCCATTGTAATTACTTTGGATAAGTCTGAATAGTTCTAAATTCAATAAGGGCACATTTTGAATAGAGACAATGGATCAGTTTGTCTTACGAATACGTCATGTAATCAATACCCTCCAAACTGAGACTGTTAGCTAAGAATGACAGTAACATTCTCGTCTCAAAGAAAGCTGTATAATGAAATGTATTTAATGTATAAACTGAGCAGTTAATTATGGATCTATTTCATAGTGGAATTTTAGATGACAGCAGAGTGGAAACATGGAGGGTAATACTAACACACTGTCTTGAAATGAATGAAGCAAAAATTTTTGTGCCCTATTCTAGGACGTTTGAGTGCATCACTTCAAGCTGATTGCAGAACAGAAACACATTCATTTTATGTCAAGGAGCTGAATGAGCCCGGTTTCAATTAAGCTGTGAAAACAGCAAAGGAAAATGAAGCTATTTGGCAAATATACTGCCATGTGATTCACGAGCAAACACTGTTCATTTGCAATATTAAATAAAAATAGAAGTTTGAGGAAATTAATTCTACAAATAAAGATTAGTTTTCTTAATATAAGCAAGAATGTATCAGTAATTTAAAAAAGTAATATATACAAAGTATCATAGGATTTATTAATATTGATGTTATTATTGAGAAATATTGAGAAAAGTGTCACTGTGATTTATTGAATTTTATTTTTAATATAGATTTTTTTCAATTTTTTTTAGTTTTTTATTTTTTTAATTTTAAAATCTTTAATTCTTACAGGTATTCCCAAACATGAACTCCCCCTCCCACCTCCCTCCCCATAACATCTCTGTGGGTCATCCCCATGCACCAGCCCCAAGCATGCTGTATCCTGCGTCAGACATAGACTGGTGATTCAATTCTTACATGATAGTATACATGTTAGAATGCCTAAACTTTATTTTCAACTAAAGAAGAACTAAAGAAACTGTGCTTCTAAAGTATTTTTAAAATCCAGTTGTAAAATTAACTTAAGTATTAGTTGCTCAGTTGTGTTTGATCTTTGCAACCCCATGGGCTGTAGCCCACCAGGCTCCTATGTCCACAGAATTCTCTAAGCAAGAATACCAGAATGAGTAGCTCTTCCCTTCTCCAGGGGATCTTCCCAACCCAGGGATCAAACCGGGGTCTCCTGCATTATAGGTGGATTCTTTACCATCTGAGCCATCAGAGAATTTAAGGAAAAGCTATTTTTTTGTCCCTTTCTATTTCAGAGGTTGCAATGAAATGGATATCTAATCCAACTATTCTTAATAATAAATGCAGACTATGTTGCCTAGGAAGAAACAGCCAAAATGAGCATGGCATCATTACTTCACTGCTTGCATTACTCATTTTAAGTTAGATGTGCTTACAATGGTGTCAATTTTGTTTTGAATCCTGAACTTCTGAATTCAACAGTTTTAGAAATACTGGAATATGTGTTTCAGTATTTTAGATCAGAGATTCTTAACCTTAATTTTACATTTTAAAATCAGCTGGTGAAGTTTGAAAAAAAAAAAATACCAGTGTCCAGTTACCATCCCAGTAGAGCTCTATCAAAATATTTTAATTTGAGAAAAGGTCCTTGGTTAAAAGTTTGCTGGGTGGTCTTCCTGGATGTTAAGGTTGATAATTAGTTTTAGGTGGTTTTATGGGAGCATTCTGATGTGACTCACAGTCTTAATATGAAGGATCAAAACTGTGTCAGCCATATACATTCTTGAAGGTAATGCAATTTATATACAGGCTACTTTTAGAACACTGAGTATTTTATAAGTGAACATTGTGTTATGGAACTGGGCACTTAAAAATTCATTTAAAAAGTGAAAAATAAAATTTAGTCCCTTTTTGAGCAAATTTAGCCCCTTTTTGAAGAAGTATGTTTAAACAGTTAAACTAAAAGTTAATTTTGTCTAAAATTCAGTCAGTCAAATGTCCAACTATAGCAAAGTAATGCTCGAAATTCTCCAAGCGAGGCTTCAAAAGTACATGAACCGAGAACCTCCAAATGTTCAAGCTGGATTTAGAAAAGTCACAGGAACTCAAGTCAAGTTCCCAAGATCCACTGGATCAAAGAAAAAGCAAGAGAATTCTATAAAAACATCTAATTCTGCTTTACTGATTATGCTAGCTTCTTGGACTGTGTATATCACAATAAACTGTGGAAAATTCTTAGAGAGATGGGAATACCAGACTGCCTTAACTGCCGCCTGAGAAACCTGTATGCAGGTCAAGAAGCAGCAGTTAGAACCGGACATGTAATAACACAGTGGTTCCAAATTGGGAAAGGAGTAAATCAAGGCTGTACATTGTCACCCTGCTTATTTAACGTACACGCAGAGCACATCATGTGAAATGCCAAGATGGATGAAATACAAACTGGAATCAAGATTTCTGTGGAAAATACCAATAACTTTTAATATGCAGATGACATCACTTTTATGGCAGAAACTGAAGAGGAACTGAAGAGCATCTTGATGAAAGTGAAAGAGGAGAGTGAAAGAGCTGGCTTACCACTCAACATTCATAACATGAAGGTCATGGCATTTGGTCCCATCACTTCATTGCAAATAGATGGAGAAACAGTGGAAACAGTGACAGACTTCATTTTCTTGGACTCCAAAATCACTGCAGATGGTGACTGCTGTCATGAATTTGAAAGATGCTTGTTTCTTTGAAGAATAGCTATGACGAGTCTAGTGAAGTGAAGTGAAGTGAAGTGAAGTTGCTCAGTCATGTTCAGCTCTTTGCGACCCCATGGACTGGAGCCTACCAGGCTTCTCAGTCCATGGGATTTTCCAGGCAAGAATACTGGAGTGGGTTGTCATTTCCTTCTCCAGGGAATCTTCCCAACACAGGGACCAAACCCAGGTCTCCTGCATTGTAGGCAGATGCTTTACCGTCTGCAGCATATTAAAAGGCATTAAAGGCTATGGTTTTTCCAGTAGTCATGTATGGCTGTGAGAGTTGGACCATAGAGAAAGCTGAGCACTGAAGAATTGATGCTGTTAAGATATGGTGTTGGAGAAGATTGTTGAGAGCCCCTTGGACTGCAAGAAGATCAAACCAATCAATTAGAAAGGAAATCAATCCTGAAGGTTCATTGGAAGGGCTGATGCTGAAACTCTAATACTTTGGCCACCTTATACAAAGAACTGACTCATTGGAAAAAACCCTGGTGTTGGGAAAGATTGAAGGCAGGAGGAGAAGGGGATGATCAAGGATGAGATGGTTGGATGGCATCACTGCATCAATGGACATGAGTTTGAGCAAGCCCTGGGGGATGGTGAAGGCAGGAGAGGAGGCCTGGCGTGGTGAAGTCCATGGGTTCACAAAGAGTTGGATACGACTGAGTGACTGAACCACAACAACCATCATGAAACTTACACACGCCTCTTTCATAGGCTCATCCACCAATCCTTCAGCCTTTATAACTGATATCACAATCACAGAAAGCAGATAAAATGAAATGGTAGAGGAATATGTCCAAGATGAAGAAACACGATGAAACCCCAGAAAAACAAGTAAACAAAGTTGAGATAGGCAACCCTCCAAAAATTGTATAATAATAATGAAGATGATACAGAATCTTGGAAAAAGAATGCAGGCAAGCATTGAGAAGATGCAATAAATATTTAACAAACACACAGAAGAACTAAAAAGCAAATAGAGATGGAAAATATAATAATTGAATTGAGTAACGAAAGAAAAATAACAGAGGAAGAAGAGCAGATAAGTGATTTTGAAGACAGAATGGTGGAAATCACTGCTGCAAAACAGAATAAAGGAAAAACATTTAAAAGGAATGAAGGCAGTCTAAGAAACTTCTGGGACAACATTAAACATACCAGCATTCAGATTATAGGAGTCCTAGAAGTAGAAGAGAGAAAGGATCCAAGAAAATACTTGAAGAGATAATTGCTAAAAACTTCCCTAACATGGAAAAGGAAACTGTTACCTACACCCAGGAAGCATGGAGAAACCAGGCAGGATAAACTCAAGAAGGAACATGCCAAGACAAAAGTAATCAAATTGACAAAAATAAAATTCAAAAAAAAAGTATTAAAAGCAACAAGTAATATACAAAGAAACTCCCATGAGGTTATCAGCTAATTTCACAGGAGGAATTCTGCAGATCAGAAGGGAGTGACAGATATGGTCAATATGAAAGAAGGAAAATCATATAACCAAGAATATTCTACCCAGCAAGACTCTCATTTAAAATTGACAGAGAAATCAAAAGCTTCACAGATAAGCATAAGGTAAGAGAATTCAGCACCACTAGACAAGCTTTGCAATAAATGCTAAAGAAGATTCTCTAGGCAGGAAAGAGGACAGTAAATTAAAATGACTTTGTACATATGTAGACTGCTATATCAAATCTCATGAGAACAGCAAACCCCAAAACTACAGGGGATACAAACCAAAAAAAAAGAAAGAAATAAAGAAAAAGCAACCTAAAGACAACACTGAAGATGGTTATCACACCACAAGAGAAAAGAACAAGAAAAGAAGAAGAAGAAGAAGAAAAAAAAAAAATGAACTATAGAAACAAACCCCAATCAATAAAGAAAATGCCCATAGGACATCTTTATTGATAATTGTTTTTAAATTAAATGGATTAAATCTCCAACTAAAAGACAAAAACTGGCTGAATGGATACCTTACTGAATGGATACTAAAACAAGACCTGTGTATATACTGTATACACAAGATGCACTTTGGACATAGGGACACATACAGACAGAAAGTAAGGGAATGGTAAAAGATATTCCATGTAAATAGAAATCTAAAGAAAGTTGGAGTAACAATACCCATAATAGATAAAATAGACTTTAAAATGAAGACTGCTATAACATAAATAGAAGGGCATTACATAATGATCAAGGGATCCTAAAAGAAGATATATCAATTGCAAATATATATGCACCCAACATAGAACCTCAATACATACAGCAAATACTAGCAACCATATAAGGAGAAATTGACAGTAACACAGTAATAGTAAGAGACATTTGTTGACTCTTTGTGACCCCAGGGACTGCAGCACTCCTCACTGTCTTCCAGAGTTTGCCCAATAGAGACATTGACACCCCACTTACATCAATGGATAGGACATCCAGATAGAAAATAAATAAGGAAGCATAGGGTTAAATGACAACATTACAACAGATGGACTTAACTGATATTTATATAGCATTCCATTCAAAAGCAGAAGAATACATATTTTTCTCCTGAGTACATGGAATATTCTCCAGTAGTGATCACATGCTGGGCCACAAAATGAGCCTCAGTAAATTTAAGAAAACTGAAGTCCTATCAAACACCACAATGCCTTTCCAACCACCATAAATAAACTGCAAGGAAAAAAAATTTGCATAAAACACACAAAAAAGTGGAGGTTAAATAATATGCTACTTAACAACCAATGGATTGCTGAAGAAGTCAAATGAAATTTTTTTAAAAAAATACCTAGAGACAAATGAAAACAAAAAACACAATGATCCAAAACCTATGGGATGCAAAAATCTGCAGTTCTAAGAGGGAAGCTATTATAAGAGCAATACAATCTTACCTCAGGAAACAAACAAACAAAATCTAACCTTACACCTAAAGCAACTATAGAAAAAACAACAAAACCTAAAGCTAGTAAAAGGGAAAAAATCAGAAAAATCAAACTAAAATTAAATGAAATACATATGAAGAAAACAATAGCAAAGATCAATGAAATGAAAATCTGATTCTTTGAAAAAATAAAAAAATTATTAAACTTTCAGCTAGACTCATAAAAAAGGGAAAGCTCAATTCAATAAAATTAGAAAGGAAAAATTACAACAGACTCCACAGAAATACAGAGGACTATAAGAGACTACTTCAAGCAACTGTATGTAAATAAAATGAACAGCTTTGGAGAAATGAGCAAACTCTTAGAAAGGTACAATCACCCAGAAAAGAAATAGAAAATATAAAGACTAACCACAAGTACTGAAATATAAATTTTAATAGGAAGATGGCAATGACGACCCTGTATGCAAGACAGGGAAAGAGACACAGATGTGTATAACGGACTTTTGGACTCAGAGGGAGAGGGAGAGGGTGGGATGATTTGGGAGAATGACATTCTAACATGTATACTATCATGTGAATTGAATCGCCAGTCTATGTCTGACGCAGGATGCAGCATGCTTGGGGCTGGTGCATGGGGATGACCCAGAAAGATGTTATGGGGAGGGAGGTGGGAGGGGTTTCATGTTTGGGAATGCATGTAAGAATTAAAGAGTTTAAAATTTAAAAAATAAAAAACTAAAATTAAAAAAAAAAAGACTGGAAAAAAAAATTCTTAACAAAAAAATAAGGTCCAGAATCAGATGGCTTCACAGCCAAATTCAATCAAACATTTTGGGAAGCACTAACGTCTATCATTTTGAAACTATTAAAAAAAAAACACTCAGAGGAAGGAAAACCCTTAAACTCATTCTAAGAGACCACCATAACACTGATACCAAAATCAGAAAAAGATACACAGCAAAAGAAATTATAGACTAATATCATTGATGAACTAGATAGGACAAACCTCAACAAAATACTAGCAATCTGAATCCAACAATTTTTTAAAAGGATCATACACCATGATGAGATTTGGGATGAATAATTTTTCGATATTCACAAAAATCAATCCATGTGATACACCACATCAACAATTTAAAGAATAAAAATGATATGATTATGTCAAGAGATGCAGATAAATCTTTGGACAAATTTCAACACCCATGTATGATAAAAACTCTCCAGAAAGTAGACATAGAAGGAACCTACATTAAAATAATAAAGGTCATAGAGACAAAGCTACAGCAGACATTACTCTCAGCGATGAAAAGCAAAAAGCATTTCCTCTAAGGTCGACCAGGATGTTTACTCTCATCACTTTTATTTAACATAGTTTTGGAAGCCCTAGCCATGGAAATCAGAGACGAAAAAAAAAAAAAAAAAAGAATCAAATATGAAAAGAAGACATTATATGTTGCTGTTTGCAGATGACATGATACAATACACAAAATATCCTAAAAGGGTTATCAATAACTACTAGACCTCATCAATGTATTTTGTAACTTTGCAGGGTACAAATTTAATACCAAAAATCTATTGCATTTCTAACACACTAACAATGAAAGATAAGAAAGAGAAATTCAAGAAACAATCCCATTTACCTTTTCATTAAAAAAAAAAATACTATACCTAGGAATCAGTTCAATTCAATCACTTAGTAATGTAAAGCTCTTTTCAACCCCATGGAATTCATGCAGCACTCCAGGCTTTCCTGTCTATCACCAACTCATGAAACTTTCTTAAACTCATGTCCACTGAATCAGTGATGCCATCCAAAGATCCCATCCTCTGTTGTCCCCTTCTCCTCCCTCTTTCAATCTTTTCCAGGGTCAGGGTCTTATCCAACCAGTCAGTTCTTCACATCAGATGGTCAAAGTATTGGAGTTTCAGCTTCAGCATCAGTCCTTCCAATGAAAATTCAGGGCTGATTTCCTTTAGGATTGACTGGTTTGATGTCCTTGCAGTCCAAGGGACTCTCAAGAGTCTTCCCCAACATCACAGTTCAAAAGCATCAATTCTTTAGTGCTCAGCTTCCTTTATTGTCCAGCTCTCACAACCATACAATGCAGTCCACGGGGTCGCTAAGAGTCAGATACGACTGAGCTACTTCACTTTCACTTTTCACTTTCATTCATTGGAGAAGGAAATGGCAACTTATTCCAGTGTTCTTGCCTAGAGAATCCCAGGGCCTGGGGAGCCTGGTGGACTGCTGTCTATGCGGTTGCACAGAGTCGGACATGACTGAAGTGACTTAGCAGCAGCAGCAGCACATCCATACATGACTATTGGGAAAATCATAGCTTTGACTGGACAGACCTCTGTTTGCAAAGTAATGTCTCTGCTTTTAATATGCTGTCTAGATTGGTCATGGCTTTTCTTCCAAGGAAGAAGCATCTTTTAATTTCATGGCCACAGTCACCATCTGCAGTGATATTGGAGCCCAAGAAAATAAAGTCTGTCACTGTTTCTATTGTTTCCCCACTTATTTTCCAGAAGTAATGAGACCAGATGCCATGATCTTCTTTTTTTGAATGTTGAGTATTAAGCCAGCTTTTTCACTTTTCTTTTACACTTTCATAAAGAGGCTCTTCAGTTCCTCTTCACTTTCTGCCGTAAGGGTGGTGCCATTTGCATATCGGAGGTTATTGATATTTTCCCCAGCAAACTTGATCCAGCTTGTGCTTCATCCGGCCTAGCATTTCACATGATGTGCTCTGTATATAAGTTAAATAATCAGAGTGACAATATATTACCCTGATGTACTCCTATTCCAATTTGAAACCAGTCTGTTGTTCCATGTTCAGTTCTAACTGTTGCTTCTTGACCTGCATACAGATTTCTTAGGATGCAGGTAAAGTGGCCTGGTATTCCCATATTTAAAGAATTTTCCAGAGTTTGATGTGTACACAAAGGCTTTGGCATATTCAATAAAGCAGAAATAGATGTTTTCTGGGACTTTCTTGCTTTTCTATGATTCAACAGATATTGGCAGTTTGATCTCTGTTTCCCCTGCCTTTGCTAAATCTACCATTTCTAAATAAATGCATGTTTAGGAATTAGCATGCCTAAAGAGACAAAAGACCTGTACTCTGAAACAATAATATGTTGATGAAAGAAATTAAATATTACACAAACAAATGAAAAGATATACCATGTTCTTCGATTGAAAGGATTCAGTTCAGTACAGTTCAGTCGCTCAGTCGTGTCTGACTCTATGCGACCCCATGAATTGCAGCACGCCAGGCCTCCATGTCCATCACCAACTACCAGTTGAGTTCAGTTCAGTTCAGTCCCTCAGTCGTGTCCGACTGTTTGCGACCCCATGAATCAGAGCACGCCAGGCCTCCCTGTCCATCACCAACTCCCGGAGTTCACTCAGACTCACGTCCATTGAGTCTGTGATGCCATCCAGCCATCTCATCCTTTGCCATCCCCTTCTCCTCCTGCCCCCAATCCCTCCCAGCATCAGAGTCTTTTCCAATGAGTCAACTCTTCGCATGGGGTAGCCAAAGTACTGGAGTTTCAGCTTTAGCATCATTCCTTCCAAAGAAATCCCAGGGTTGATCTCCTTCAGAATGGACTGGTTGGATCTCCTTGGAGTCAAAGGGACTCTCAAGAGTCTTCTCCAACACCACAGTTCAAAAGCATCAATTCTTCGGTGCTCAGTCTTCTTCACAGTCCAACTCTCACATCCATACATGACCACTGGGAAAACCATAGCCTTGACTAGACGGACCTTAGTTGGCAAAGTAATGTCCCAGCTTTTGAATATGCTATCTAGGTTGATCATAACTTTTCTTCCAAGGAGTAAGTGTCTTTTAATTTCATGGCTGCAATCACCATCTGCAGTGATTTTGGAGCCCCCCAAAATAAAGTCTGACACTGTTTCCACTCTTTCCCCATCTATTTCCCATAGAGTGATGGGACCAGATGCCATGATCTTCGTTTCCTAAATGTTCAGCTTTAAGCCAAGTTTTTCACTCTCCTCTTTTACTTTCATCAAGAGGCTTTTTAGTTCCTCTTCACTTTCTGCATAAGGGTGGTGTCATCTGCATATCTGAGGTTATTGCTATTTCTCCTGGCAATCTTGACTCCATCATGTGTTTCTTCCAGTCCAGTGTTTCTCATGATGTACTCTACATATCAGTTAAATAAGCAGGGTGACAATATACAGCCTTGACATACTCCTTTTCCTATTTGGAACCAGTCTGTTGTTCCATGTCCAGTTCTAACTGTTGCTACCTGACCTGCATACAGATTTCTCAAGAGGCAGGTTACGTGGTGTGGTATTCCCATCTCTCTCAGAATTTTCCACAGTTTATTGTGATCCACACAGTCAAAGGCTCTGCCATAGTCAATAAAGCAGAAATAGATGTTTTTCTGAAACTCTCTTGCTTTTTCCATGATCCAGGGGGTGTTGGCAATTTGACCTCTTCTTCCTCTGCCTTGGTTCACGTATTGCTGAAGCCTGGCTTGGATAATTTTGAGCATTACTTTACTAGCGTGTGAGATGAGTGCAATTGTGTGACAGTTTGAGCATTCTTTTGCATTGCCTTTCTTTGGGATTGGAATGAAAACTGACCTTTTTCAGTCCTGTGGCCACTGCTGAGTTTTCCAAATTTGCTGACATATTGAGTGCAGCACTTTCACAGCATTATCTTTCAGGATTTGAAATAACTCTACTGGAATTTCATCGCCTCCACTAGCTTTGTTCGTAGTGATGCTTTCTAAGGCCCACTTGACTCCACATTCAAGGATGTCTGGCTCTAGATGAGTGATCACACCATCGTGATTATCCTGGTCGTGAAGATCCTTTTTGTACAGTTCTTCTGTGTATTCTTACCACCTCTTCTTAATACCTTCTGCTTCTGTTAGGTCCATACCATTTCTGTCCTTTATTGAGTCCATCTTTACATGAAATGTGAAACTAAAAATAGAGCTTCCATGTGCTGTACTGTGCTTAGTCACTCAGTTATATTCAACTCTTTGTGACCCCATGGCCTGTAGCCCTCCAGGCTGTTCTGTCCATGGGTTTCTTCAGGCAAGATACTGGAGAGGGTTGCCATACCCTCCTTCAGGGGATCTTCCCAACCCAGGTGTCGAATCTGGGTCTCCCACTTTGCTTGCAGATTCTTTACCATCTGAGAATCTCAGGGTATCTTCCTGACCCAGAAATCAAATTGGGATCTCCTGCATTGTAGGTGGATTCTTTACCAGCTGAGCTACCAGGGGAGACCCAGAGCTATCATATGACCCTGCAAATCCACTCGTTGGCATGTATCTGGAGAAAAGCATAGTCTGAAAGGAGATATACACCCCAATGCTTATTACAGCACACTGTTTACAATAGGCAAGGTATGGAAGCAATTTAAATGTCCATCGACATGAAAATGGATAAAGATGTGAATATACATACATAGACACAATGGAATATTACTTGGCCATTAAAAACAATGAAATAATACAATTTGCAGCAACATGGATGAACCTAAAGATTTGTCATAGAGTAAAATACGTCAGACAAAGAAAGAGAAATACTGTAGGAGATCACTTATATGCAGACTCTTTTAAAATATAATACAGAACAGAAACAGATTCCCTGACTTAGAGAACAAACTTATGGTTACCAAGTGGAATGGCTGGGGGGCAAGGATAGTTAGGGAGTTGGGGTTGACATGTATACACTGATCTGTTTAAAATGGATAACCAGCAAGAACCTACTGTATAACATAGGAAACTTCACTCAGTATTATGTAATATAAACGGCCAAATAATTTGAAAAGAATAGATACATGAATTACTTTGCCATACACCTGAAACTAACAACATCATAAATCAACTATAATATAAATTATTTTAATCAATAAATAAAAAATAAAAATAAATAGCACCATCACAAAGGAGAGGGATGTTATACTAATCATTAAGGACTTCACCTAAGAACTTCTTCAAAGACTTAAATTGGTCTCATTGAGGAAAATATCAGTATTCAGAATAAGTTCCTGTCATTATTGACTCAATGGACATGAGTTTGAGCAAATTCAGGGAAATAGTGATGGACAGAGAAGCCTGTTGTGCTGCAGTTCATGAGGTCACAAAGAGTCGGCCACGACTTAGTGACTGAATAACAACAACCTCAATAGCTAAGAGAAGCACTTCAAAATTCTCAAAGACCCAACCCATCTCCGACTTGTGGGAGCTTTACCAGAAATCATCATTCTTAAGATGACCCAAAATAGTAAGTGATCAAAAAATGCAATCTATAACATTTACTCATTGTTAGGGAAAATGCAAGGTTTTTCCCAATCTACTAAGCAAAGTGAAATCTTTCATTTGCCAATATTTAATTGGTATCTAAATTTGGGTCTTTTGTACTTGAAGTATTAAACTAATTTATTCTACCAATTCTTTTCCCTAATTGGTACATTTCCATGCAATAATAAAATGACTTTCCATTTTTAAAAGATTTTAGAGTCTTACCATTATCAATAACATTACTTGTATTTTGAAACCATAGAATTTTTTTCAATAAACAATATAGAATACTTACACACTCTTTACATGATCACCAAATCATCAGCTCTAATTTTTTTATAGAATAGAGTCAAGAGTTAGACCATGTTTGACCCTACATGGAAATCCTTACTAAAAATTTGGGACTTTATCTTAAGTGTACTACAAGAGCAACTGAACAGGAATAACTGATTGTACTTGGAAAAGTCCTTCTCTCAAGAAGATGGAGAAAAATGTAAACACACACACAACAGTAGAGAATATATATATATATATATATACATATATATATATATATACTCTAACTGTGTATATATATATATATACACATATAATACATATATATGTATGTGTACAATGTGTGTGCATATGTACAATAAAATATATATAATTATGGCATGTACATATATATGTACATATACATGTATAGATGCTTAAAACAATGAAAAAAACAAAACAATAACAAGGTAGTTGTATATGTACTCTGGGCAAAGATGATAATGGCTTGGCATGCGTAGTGTTAGTAGGAATAGAAATAAATGGGTAAACTAAATGGTTGAGAAAAGACAAAGCCTGATGATTGCTTAGATATACTGAGCAAACTTCAGAGGATGCTGAGGGTTTTTGATATGCAACTAGGTAAGTTGTTAATAGTGCTATTCACTAAAATATGAAATTTAGAGCACTAAGTAGCATGCAGAAAGAGTTTAGTTTTTTAAAAAAATGACTTTGAGACACTTGAGGAGATGTCCTGCAGGCATTTAGATATGCATGTCAGAAGCTCACAATGGTTTGTGACAATTAAAATACAACAGAATATATAGATGAAAAGACTTGCCGACTTGTCAAAGATGCCTTTTCACAAGAAAGAGGCAGAACTAGAACCCAAACACAGGCCTGGCTATAGGACTAACAGGTTGTTGTTGCTTAGTTGCTAAGTCATATTCAACTCTTGTTACCCCCATGGACAGAGGAATCTGCCAGGCTCCTCTCTCCATGGGTTAGGACTCATAGGACTTTCATTTGAGCTAAAGGATACATCTGAGTGAGGCCTGTGGCTTCTTTTTGGGTACAAAATAAAGATGCAAAATATTTAAATATAATAGTTTATTCAATAAACAATTACCAAGTACCTGTCATGTGAAGTTGCTCAGTGGTGTCCGACTCTTTGTAGTCCCATGGACTGTAGTCTACCAGGCTTCTCTGTCCATGGGATTTTCCAGGCAAGAATACTGGAGTGGGTTGCCATTTCCTTCTCCAGAGGGTCTTCCTGACCCAGGGATCAAACTCAGGTCTCCTGCATTACAGGCAGATGCTTTATCCTCTGAGCCATAGAATTTGGAATGGAATAACTTCATTATTCTCTAAATGGATTATCACAAGTGTTACTTGTTTCTAATTCCAAAGAGATAAGGTGGGAAGATCAGTATATATGTAATTTTGGTGAAGACGGGGGTACATGCAATCAATCTTATTCTTAGGGCATATCTTATTCTGAGGGCTTGTGCCAGTCACTTCCTTGGTGGCTCAGGTGGTAAAGTGTCTGCCTACAATGCGGGAGGCCCCAGTTCAATCCCTGGGTTTGGAAGATCTCTTGGAGAAGGAAATGGCAACCCACTCCAATATTCTTGCCTGGAAAATCCCATGGACTGAGGAACCTGAAAGGCTATGGTCCATGGGGTCACAAATAATCGGACACCACTGAGCAACTTCAATTTCACTTTCTTTGCCAGTCACAAGAATTAGTCGTCACTATTAAGAATGTTGGTACTTTTCTAGGCATGAAAAGGTAGAAAAATCGAGCTCATAAAAAAGTTGGTTCCTGAAAATACCTAGATATCTGAAGACCCATTCTTCTAGTTTTTGCCCAGAGAATGCTTCATTTCTGCTCTCCATCATGCACTTCTTTCAGCGGGTGATAAAAATCAGCAGCTGCAGCAGTACGTGGTTTAGTCCTTGAAGTGGTGGATGGCAAGTGTCAATTTACAGTTGACACTTCTTAGAACATAACTCATTATGTTCATCTCTGAAAAGAGATGTTGGTCAGTTATGTTCCCCCCTCATTACTCTTCCATTTTACCCTCTGTGTCTTAAAACAATAAACTTTGCAATTACATATAGTGCCAAAACAAATTGTGTGAAAGAAATGGTTGAACCTTTAGGTTCCAATATTTCATTAATATTATAAAAAGTTCAGAGCAGATAGGCTGAAAATGACTTTCACTTTGGATAAATATACACCTAGATTTTCCCCTCAGGAAATTCACTTTAAGCAGCCCACATTTTGGTTTACAAAATTAAAGCTACATTCTCACGCATTTAGCCAATCAATTATTTGTTGTTGGACTCACTAATTATTATACAATCAGAGAGGAGTAAAATAAATTGTCTTATTTGTTAACCAAGCAAGGAAAAGTAAAAAGAGAATGGAATCCAGGGGCTTCCTTCAGATAAAAGAAAATGAAAGAAAGTGAAGTCACTCAGTCATGTTTGACTCTTTGTGACCCCATGGACTATAGCCCACCAGTCTCTTCCATCCACGGAATTTTCTAGTCAAGAGTACTGGAGTGGGTTTCCATTTCCTTCTACAGGGGACCTTCCCTATCTAGGGATCAAACCCGGGTCTCCCACATTGCAGGTAGACACTTTACCGTCTGACTCACTGGGTGGAAAGATGGTGAGACAATTACAAATATATATGTTCTGTATTCTTGTAGAACATTTAAGATAAAGTCTCAGATTTTAGCAAGGGATTCCACATATATGTTAGGAAAGCTACTAAACTTTAAAGGAAGACAACACTAGCACCTATCTTGCATGAAAATTGCATTTGCTAATAAAATACATAAAATGCCTAGCACAATACATGACCCCTAGTATCTTCATTTTTTTTAGTAGGATAGGTATTTTACAATTAAATAATGATAATTTGCATTATTATTGTAGAGTGTTACAGTCACTAAAAAGCATCTAACTTAACATATTCTCTTTGGAAATAAATAGCCATAAAGTAACATGTTCTTAAATATTTGAAAGATGCTTTTAAATAGAATGATATTCCTGTAAGAAATGAGAAATCTGAGTCCAACAAACTGAGTGGCTCAGAGCCAATGTAAACTTTAATCAATCTGTTGTAATGCTCTTTTATAATTATGTGTTGGGAAACCAAAGACGCTAGGACTTGTAATAAAAGAGATCAATTTAGGTTTCCACATTAAGGTGTGCTTTTTGCAAATTGGTTTGCAGTATGTGAAAAATAAGTGACAAGAGCTGTCCTTTTTTGTTGCAATGTGATTAAAGAAAATTTTGATGTTCTTTTTCATATCTCAGAAATACAAGCAATTAGTTATCTAGCAAAATGTAAGCATAAGAGCTATGCCCTAGATAATCTTTATGATGCACTATGTTCTTTCTGAACCACTCTCTAAAGTCAATTTACTTTGAAGATAGCATGTTAAACCTACATCTGGGAACATAAACATTAAAATTTTATTTTCCAGGTAAATAATACAGACTTTTCATAAATTGGCACTTTGTTCCTGAGCTTCGTTTCCCCCTAACAACCTCAATGTTCATAGTATCTCTACAGCAATCAGAGAACATCATCTTGCAAGTCCTGAGTGCAGACTGGTCATCATGTAGTTAACTTCTCCACCTGGTATTTTGGTATCTATAAGACAGCTCACAGGATATGGCTCAGAATATTATCTATAGCCTTTGAGAAACAACTAAAGGTCCTTGACTATGTTTAATGACTATGTTATTATTATTTAGTCTCCTTAGACTCTTTTCCTTTGCTTCAGCATTTTTCATTTCTCTGATTAAATTTATTCTCTGACTAAAGTTTTCCACAGGCAAAAGGCAGGCAGAAGGCATGGTGGGGGCTGGGGGTGTGGGCAAGGATCATAGAGTCCTGCTCCATTTTGGTACAAAATAATTAGTACAGGAAACATTTTAAAGAATATGAGTTCCCTGGGTTAAACAGGGCCTGAATTCTTAGCCACACCATATATTTATTCAGAAAATAAGCTATTTGTTTCAGTGTTAGAGTTCAATCCAAGTTCAATTGAATGACAGAAGTTAGTAACTCACTTCTGCATGCTTTCCTCAGTGTTTTCCTCAAATGTCTATTACAGCTGTCGTAATTTATGACATCTCATGTTAGTGTTGTCCTGCGATCTCCTCGAGGATCTTTAAACCATATTCATGTGCAGGGCTTAGTATAAGGACTGGCACATAGGAGATCTAAAGGAAAAACAAGAACATTTTATTTAATGAATGCTTTATTTGCCTACTTTCCTTCCTATCATATATTGTCAGTCAGTTCAGTCGCTCAGTCCTGTCTGGCTCATTGTGACTCCATGGACTGCAGCATGCCAGGCTCCCTATCCATCACCAACTCTCAGAGTTTACTCAAACTCATGTCCATTGATTCAGTGATGCCATCAAACCATCTCATCCTCTGTCATCCCCTTCACCTCCCACCTTCAATCTTTCCCAGCATCATGGTCTTTTCAAATGAGTCAGTTCTTCTCATTAGGTGGCCAAAGTATTGGAGTTTCAGCTTCAGTGTAAGTTCTTCCAATGAATATTCAGGACTAATTTCCTTTAGGATGGACTGATTGGATCTTGCAGTCCAAGGGACTCTCAAGAGTCTCCTCCAATGCTACAGTTCAAAAGCATCAATTCTTTGGTGCTCAACTTTCATTATATACTGTAGAGTGGGAGAGAGTGAAGTCACTCAGTTGTGTCTGACTCCTAGCGACCCCATGGACTGCAGCCTACCAGGCTCTTCCGTCCATGGGATTTTCCAGGCAAGAGTACTGGAGTGGGTTGCCATTGCCTTCTCCAGTACAGGTAGTCAAATAAGAACTGTGAGGCCAGTGAGTGCGTTTTGGCTGCTTCTGCTGTGCTAAGCAGGTGAGAGAACCCTGGCTTTCCTATTGGGAACCCTTCTGAACGGCTTAGTCCCTTTGCAGCTGCCACTAGCTGTCAGCCTCCCCATGGATGTTGTCCATGTGCACTTTGAGGTAGTAATTCCTTGTAAACTTCTTATGGCAAAACTGGCATTCTGCCAGTGGACGATTGGGATTATGAGTCATCTTGTGTCGATATACTGTAAGGTACATTAAAATCTGGATTGGGGAACCCAACCAGAAATGGTAGGGATTTGATCAAATCAGTTGAACTCTACTCATATCTTCATTTGCTTTTTCCAGAGTCACAATTCAGTAAACCATTCCAGTAATTTCCAACTTGGCAGTTGTTTGTTACCTTTCCTAAAGAATAATGTATTTATCTGTTCTACTCATATACATAGAGTAGCTAGTACTTCTTAGGAAACAATTATCTTGATATTGAAAGAATTTTCCTTCATCATTTTCCAAAAGTAAAAAGAAAGATCTCTAAATTTTCTTGTCTGCAATGATTTTTTAATAGCATCCTTCACAGGAATTGAAACATTTGGCCAGGACCCCGAAATCTGTATGGAGTCCTAAAGTATTTTAAAACCGCTCTATCTGCTAAATAGAAGAACCCCAAGAAGACAGATAAATTCAAAGTTCACCTAGATCTTTGTAAGTTCACATTTTAGAGAATTCCTATCATTAACACTGTACAATAATTTGTCCATCCCTATGTGCAAGGTTCTATGGTGGACTCAGTTGGAATCACTCTGAATTTCTAAAAATTACTTATATCTCCTGAATTAATTCAAGAGCTTCTGGTGAGCAGTGAGGGTATTGGCTGACAACACAAGGCTCACTGACACACTATATGATTCATGACCAAGGAGACTGTTTATTGAGTCACTGCTTTCCAGTCCAGACCCAAAGACTAAAACTTGAGTGAGGGAAGCTGGCTTCTATTATATTGTGATGACTGTAGATGTGACTGACTATATGTAGCTGTTCTGATATTAAGAAAAATATAGACCAAGTAAATATACACAGGTAGAAATAATATTTCCCTGACCTTTTATTATTGAAAAGAGGTAAACAATGGGCCCAAGATCTGAATTAAGTGAAATTGATTTCTTCTGCTAATGGTAAGGACTCTTAGACTGGGGAGGACTTCAGTTTGCCTTTTTTGTTAACACTGAAGTGAAATATGGCCTTTGTAGCCTGACACCAAATTAAATCTCAGAGACTGAATTTGGGGTGAAGCAGAAAAGAACAGACTTGGGCCCGTGCCTCCTCCGTCAGTCCGCGGAGGGTCCCTCTCGGCCCGCCAGGCACCCGGCAAGTGGGGCCACTCGTTTGCCCTGCACCTGGCAGGCCCAGTGGTGAGCACAGGGAGGGGAACTGAGGTCGGGCTGCGCAGTCCCGCTGCCTTGAGGAGCCTCCAGCCGCAGCCTGTGTGCGGACACGGCTGGGTCGCCTCGCTTGAGAGCATGTCCCCAGGACTAGAACCTTGGGATCGGCCTAGAAGGCAGCTCTGCGGAGGACGGACTAAGGAGATGGGCGGGCTAGGCAACTCCGGTGCACGCGATGAGGCCGCAGCCCGCCGGCCCTGACCGCGGGCCAGCGACTCGGAAGGCTCCAGGGTGGCTGGGCCTGCCGGCACCCCAGGGCCGCTCCCGTGCCTGTGGCGCCTGTGTTCCCGCCGGCTACGCCGCGTCTTGGTCTTCCCTTCCCCCAGAGTGTTCACCCAGCTCCGGGTACCGGTGCTGGAGATCGCCAGCCCCAAGAGGGGCACCGCCGCCCACCCAGAGTGGGTGCCTGGACCGCCCCTGTGCTGGAGGCCTCTGGCGGTGAGACCCCGTGGTGGGTCCCGGGGGCCTACTTGCGTCCGATCATTTTGAACGGGCCAGGGGCCCCTCGTGGTGGCACGCAGCCGCCCCACCTTTACCATCAGTTTGCTGTTCAGGAGAGTTGTTGTTGGAGAAGGCAATGGCAACCCACTCGAATACTCTTGCCTGGAAAATCCCATGCACGGAAGAGCCTGGTAGGCTGCAGTCCATGGGGTCGCTAAGAGTCAGACACGACTGAGCAACTTCATTTCCACTTTTCATTTTCATGCATTGGAGAAGGAAATGGCAACCCACTGCACTGTTCTTGCCTGGAGAATCCCAGGGACGGCAGAGCCTGTGGGCTGCTGTCTATGGGGTCGCACAGAGTCCGACATGACTAAGGCGACTTAGCAGCAGCAGCAGCAGCAGCAGCAGCAGCAGCAGCAGCAGCAGCAGCAGCAGCAGCAGCAGAGTTGTTGTTATTTAGTTGCTAAGTCATATCTGACTCTTTTGTGACCCTATGGAATGTAGCTTGCCAGCTTCCTCCATTCATGGAATTTCTTAGGCAAGAATACCTGAGTGGGTTGTCATTTCTTTCTCCAGGAGACCTTTCTGACCCAGGGACTGAACTGGTGAATTGTACATTGGCAGGCAGACTGTCACTGAGTCACCAGGGAAGCCCCCTGGAGCTTTAGATAAAGTCAAATAAAACTAAGTCAGTGAATTTTTATTAAACACATATGCTCTGTGACAAGTCCCCAAGATTATGCCAGTTTAAAAGCTCTGACAAATCTGGGAGTAGATGTGGCAGTTACGACTGTGTTGTTTCGCACCCCCTGGGAAACTTGAAACCTGTATTATTCGCAGCTCCTAAAACACACAAATAGCAACTCAGGGATCTTCAGCACCTTAGACCAAATGAAGAAAAAGGTGGTACATTCCCTTTGTTAAAAACAGTAATAGAACAGGGTAGATTTTATTTTCTACCACTAGAGGGTGAAGACATTGACATATTCTTGATAATTCATAGACAAAGTATAAATTCAAATTATATGAGGCTGACAAGGCACTTTGAAGCTTCCAAGAAAGATTTATTTTCCCTTCGTGGCTCAGAGGTTAAAGCATTTGCCTGCAATGTGAGGGACCTGGGTTTGATCCCTGGGTCAGGAAGATCCCCTGGAGACCGAAATGGCAAGCCACTCCAGTATTCTTGCCTGGAGAATCCCATGGATGGAGGAGCCTGGTGGGCTATAGTCCATGGGGTCTCAAAGAGTCGGACACGACTGAGCGACTTCACTTTCACTTTCCAGTACATCAAAGAAATTTTTATTTAACTCCAATCAAGTACACAGACAACATTATTCTCCAAAATGTCTATGTTGAGAAAGTCCAGTAGCTCAGACTTAAGTTCCTGTCTTCAAGAGATACTGTGAAAAAGACCAATACCTACAATCCCCCTCCAAAAAGGCATGATCTGGAGTATGGCCTGTGAAAGTCTAGAGTGTAAATGTTTTAGGCTTTGCTCCAGTATGGTCACAATCACACAAGTAATCAAGCAAGTCTTCCTTTGCAGAGAAAAGACAGCCACATACAATGTTTTAATAAATAAGCATACTTGTATTCTAATAAAACTGCATTTATTAGAACAGATAACTGGCCAAATCTGGCTCAAAGGTCTTAGTTTTCCAACCCCTGATACAGGTATATCTATATTCTGACCCAAGGTAACATTTTTCATATTTATTTAGGGTCTCATTTCTATGCCCCAATATATATTGCAGTAAACATAAGCATGTACCTTAAAGGGTTTCCCTCATGGCTCAGACGATAAAGAATAAATAGCGAAAGAGATGAAACTCTTTATTTATCATCTTATATCATTTGTAATGAAGGTAGTCTGATGAAGGATATCCTTAGTCACCTAATGTTTACCCCTTTAATGCTATTTTCCCCTACATTGATCCAACTTTTGTTCATTTTTCTATATTATAGGTCAATATTCCTTGCCTTACAGTAAGTACAATTTAATTTTTTTCTTATTATGTTTGCTGAAGACATTTTTAGAGGCACTTGAACTTTCCAGAGGTATATGCCCTCAATCTGCAGTGATTTTCCAGTTATTTCCATTACCACCACCTTTTATATCAGCTATCGATGTCAGTGTATGTCTTTCTTGTAATTCCTTTTCTTATTCCCATACTTCCTCCCACTATAGTCCAGTCTGCTCTAAAGAATAAATAAAGAACTGAATTCTGATTGAAAGGCCTAGATAACCTAACTTCTGGGACCGTATAAGTCACCTCAGACCCCTTGGCCCTTTGGAAAAGCACTACATTTCCCTTCTGGGTACACAGACTTTACAGAAACTATTTTTCACAATACCCCAAAGCTTGGTTGCTTTTCTTGTCTGTTGGCCAGGTCCCAGAACATTAAGGTTACTGGAAGTCAGGTTAAACATAAATGATGAGTTGTCCTAGTGTACTAATATCTCTATATTTTCCAACTTGTTTATTGGAAAAACTGATAGAAGACTTTTATTTACTGATTTGACTACTGAAACTTACTCTCACTAACTTGGATAGTTTAGCACAATGAACCTCAAACTTGGACCCTGATCAGTGGCCACAACCTTTATGGCATCAGGGGCTGGTTTCATGGAAGACAATGTTTCCATGGACCAGGGGTGGGGGAAGGTTTGGGGATGATTCAAGTGCACTTTATTTCTAACTTAATGCCATGGCTGATCTGACAGGAGGTACCAGTCCATGGCCCAGAGGCTGGGGACCCTTAATCTAGGGAACCATGTAAATAGTGCCAAACCCTGGGTCTCAACCTTTAGAGTTTCTAATCATTTGATTTTGGAGATAGAAAAAAGACATTGGGCATTTTGGTTCTGGTTTGTTTTCAAGATTTCTAGATTATTCTTATGTTAATCAGTGGCTAAAAACTGCTGTTTTCCCCTACCAATTTCTTTTAGAAGTCTGTGTAAAGAATAAGGAAGGGGTGGTTTACCTTGATGCTCTTCTTTCTTTTTAATATGGACTTTCTGTTTAAACGTTCTTAATGTTCTGTGCTTTGAAAAATGTCATGCTGGCTTATATCCAAGTGGCTGCATTTCAAAATATATGCTTTTTTGGATGATCTCATCATGTGGAACATGTAGTAAGGCTACGGCCTTCAGTGTTAAGATGCTTTACTCTCTTTTCTACTATTGCATTATAAGTAACTGCTTTCAATAACTGTGAAGCAAAGTGAATATTACTGTCTATCTCTTGTTCATAGCTCCAGAAGAATGGGCCACGACTCACTCCAGCCTGAAATCACCTCCGTCAAGGTCAGCCCGAGGGGGATACAGGGAGCACCCCTATGGTAGATACTGAGGGTTCTCCTCGCCTGTGACCTCACCTCAAAAATAGTTCATAGCCTGTGGTCTCCACATAAACAACATGACAAGTAATAGTCCTTTTTTTGTTCCTATTCTAGGGATAACTGCCCATGATTGCTCCCATATATTTCTTGTATTTCCCCTATACAGCTGGCATGACAATGACACTATTATTATTTTACAAGACAGACTAAAAAAGATGTTGGCAAGCATCGCCTATAAACCGTCATTCAGTAGGATGATACTTTCCGGGTTGTTTTCATTGTTGTATGTAATCTCTCTCTCTCTCTCTCTCTCTCTCTCTCTCTCTCTCTCTCTCTCTCTCTCTCTCATTTAACAAAGAGCATGAATCTCTTAACAGACTTTGAGTCTCAATCAGAAAAATTTTGTTTAAGTTTACTAAAAGACTGTAACACAACATTTGAACTAGCTATAATAAAGTTGTAGATAAGATGTCTTAATCTGTCTTTTAATATCTGTTAGTTAGATGAAGCTGTTTGATATTAAGTTTGTAAATTTAATTTTAAATGCTGTTTTAATGGGGTTGAAAACAGGAAGCTACTGTATGTATGTAGCTAACTGAATTTGTTTAGTGTTTTAACCTGTATTTGTTAAAAAAGAAAACACACACACACACACACACATAAAGTTCCATGTGTAAGCTTCTCTAAATAGGAAACCACAATTTGTCAAATATGTTTGCCATAATTTGTCAATAAAGCTGAAAGCTTTTGTAAAAACTAAATTTGGAATTACTTGTTTTCTAGCTTTAAATGCCTGCTTTATTTCTTCTTCAAGCTATGCCTAAAATGTTTTCTATTTAAAAATTAAAAAAATGAACCCAAGCCTGTTTTAAGATATTTGTGTAATACTTTAAAAGTGTACTAATAACTTATGGTTGTTAAATAATTTAAAAGTTAACAAACTAAACTGTTACATGAATCATGGTTAGTAGACACTAATGTATAACATGCTAATGGGAAAAAATGGATTTAGAATAATAAATGGATTTTAAACTATCCTCTAAGCTTTATCTTGCTAAACACAAATTCTGGTTGACTTGTTTGCATTAGCTTGTCTCTCGTGAGAAAGAGTAATGGAGTATAAAGAGGTAAGATTACTACTTACCACTGTCTAAATGCCTAGTTCTTCAACCTTTGAGTTTCCCGCACATTAAATATCCCATCCAACATGTAAGCATTGTGTAGATTCACTTTATTATTTTCACTCAAAGGAATATGTGGTCTTCATTTGCGTAGTTTACAACAATTTGTTTTGACAAACAAATCATCAGTGTCACTGGCCACTTGTTGCTATTCAACCTCAAAAACTTTATTTGTAATTTTCAGTGCTAAATATCACCTCCCTTGAAGGCAGTTTAGAGGGCTGATATTTCTTTTGAGACTATCAGACTTGATGGCTGATGATTGTTAACGAAATATGTCGCAGGACTCAAAGGATGACTAAACGTTAAAACAGGTAACACTAATAGTAACTCTGTAATTTTGCTATGCAACAGTAATGTTAAATATTCTCAGTTATTAAGTTCCTGATAGTTAAAAAAGTAAACCTACAAAAACATAACAAATAGGTCTATAGGTTATTAAAACAACTAATTAACATTAACTAGAGGCACCGAAATTATTTTACAATATATAACCCTCAAGGTAATAAACAGAACTAAAATTAACAATAATAGTAATGCAACTCTTGTTAACATCAAATGTAAGCTAAATTTTGATGGAACAAAGAAAATGAAAGACTCGATGGTAGGGATGAATACCAAAACTGTTAATCTCTTAAAAACATTTTTTTTTTTTTTGTTCATGGTGGCTTTTGTCAATGTAATTGGTTTACTTTTTTGCTGCTAACTAGCTTAGGCATATTGCCGTTCAGTTTTTGCAGCTGGAGTTGCATGCTGATAGTTTTATGAAGTGTGTGTCTGTCATCAATGAAATGTCTAACATTTATCTTTCACAAAGTACTATTGAGTTGTATTTAATTTGTACTCTATTTTTTTTTCTTCACTATTTCAGGTAACCACAAGCAAAGAGCACATAGTTGAAAAACAGGTGTGATGGGCTAAGAAGCACAGAGGTAAGTTTATTTTTATCCTGAGAAAGATAGATAATCTTTACCAACATGAAGATGTGCAGCAAGCTAAAACACCAAATGTCACTTGTTGAAATACTAAAGGTTTACATTGTTGTCTAGGAATTGAGATATTTGTATCTTCTTTTGAATAAAGTGATCTAACTTTGTATTTACTGGCAAAGTTTTCTGAGCTTATTCAGAAGCTTATCAAATGAAACATGAATTTATAGTTAATCTACAGCCCTTTTGCTATGAACTTCTATATATTACCTCTTCTTCACTATACAAAGAAAAAATGTTAAATATTTTTATTCTGCAGATATAAGAGAAGGAAATCACAATTGTTGACTGAGATAGAGGGGGTAGGAAAGGAAGCCCCATAACCAACTCCTTGCCTACTCTTTGTCAATAAGATACTATTTATTAATATTGATATTTAGTCAAATAAATAAACTTACCATCATTTTCCTCATTATCCCATTAGATTTATCAGTAAACTCCTCATTTCTTATCTGCTGCTGTATTTGATTCAGCAAATATTTACTAAGTTCAAAGCACTATTGGAAAATGAGACTTAATTTCTATACACAAAGAGCAGAAATCTTTAGTCAATAAACCTCAGACTGAAAACAATGCACTGGCAGTTATGGGACCCACAGACAGACCTGAGAATTGATGTGATTTTGCCAGGATGCTTGAAACTGGGATAAAACCCAAGTTTTCTCCTGCTGGGTCTGATCCTCTTATCACTACACAAGTATTCCTGATATATTGTAGCCTTGAACTAATGCCATAGGCAAGGGATGAGACAGCCAGAAGATTCCTCATGACTGGACAGAGCCAAGAGGCTGAGAGACCCATGGACTAATATGGGCAGCTTATGCAGGGAGGAGGAAAGGGCAATGGCACCCCACTCCAGGACTCTCGCCTGGAAAATCCCATGGACAGAGGAGCCTGGTGGACTACAGTCCATGGGGTCGCGAAGAGTCAGACACGACTGAGCGACTTCACTTTCCCTTTTCACTTTTATGCATTGGAGAAGGAAATGGCAACCCACTCCCGTATTCTTGCCTGGAGAATCCCACATATGAGGGAGCCTGGTGGGCTGCTGTCTATGGGGTTGCACAGAGTTGGACACGACTGAAGCTACTTCGCAGAAGCAGCATGCAGGGAGGAGGAGGGGAGGGCTGCCTGGGGAGGGAACGGGCTGAAGCAGATCTTGGAGTCCAAAGAGCTCAGGAAGTGCCTAGAGGAGCAGGACAATGGGCCAAGAGGGTCCAATTCATGAAGGCACTGAGCAAAAGCAAATCCTGGAGAGATGGGGTTTAGTCAAGTCACAGTGGTCCTTAAGTACCGTACTAAATTGTTTAGATTTATGGGAAAAATAAAAGGAAGCCACTGTAGGTTTGAATCAGAAGAAATATTCCCAAGAAAATAAGGCAAAACTTACATTGAGTTTCATAGTTAAGAACTGCCTTTACATCTGAGCAAGCTTTTCTAAGATTCAAACTGTTAAAATAACTGTTTAATACCTTATATTCCCCAGTGGCTCAGCAGTAAAGAATCCACCTGCAATGCAGGAGACCCCAGTTCGATTCCGAGGTTGGGAAGATCCCCTGGAGAAGGGATAGGCTACCCACTCCAGTATTCATGGGCTTCTCTGGTGGCTCAGATAATAGAGAATCTGCCTGCAATGCAGGAGACCTGGGCTTGATCCCTGCGTTTGGAAGATCTCCTGGAGAAGGGACATGGCAACCCACTCCAGTATTCTTGCCTGGATAATCCCCATGGAAAGAGGAGCCTGGTAGGCTACAGTCCATGGAGTTGCAGTCAGACATGACTGAATGACTAAGCACATAAGATAAATAAATGGTGAGAACCTGCTGTATAGCTTATGGAACCCTACTCAGTACTCTATGGTGACCTAAATGGGAAAGAAATCCAAGAGAAGAGAAGATATATGTATACATATAACTGATTCATTTTGCTATACCTTAGAAACTAACACAACATTGTAAAGCAACTATAATAAGTATTAGTTTCCTAGTCATATCTGACTCTTCAGGCTCCTCTATTCATGGAATTCTCCAGACAGGAATACAGGAGTTGGTAGCCTATCCCTTCTCCAGGGGCTCTTCCTGACGCAGGGATCAAATTCAGATCTCCTACATTGCAGGCAGGTTCTTTACAATCTGATCCACCAGGGAACACCAAAGCAGCTATACTTCAATAAAATTAACTTTTAAAAAAGGTTTAAAAAATTACTCTTTATAAACCAAGTGGAGAGGAATCTTTAATCCAGGTATCCTGAATATTCTTCTTCTCTGATCCTTTTTAAACAGTAGGCTTTATTTTGTAAAGCCAGATAGATAAATCAGTTGCAATTTGTTACTATTTAGATATATTAATAATATGTTTTTGTCTCCATTGTAATTATTTCATGTTGCTGTTGTTGTCATCATATTATACCCCATGATTTTCTAACCATTCAGACTTGATCTTCTAATGCATTAACTCAGGGCAGGACTATCCCTGGCAGAAATGCCAGTGTTGAACAAGAGAAAATATTCTTGGCTAGTTAAATTAAAATAAAAGTTTTTAAAGTTCAAAAACAATGATTTGTAAGAAAGGAGATTTTTAGTTTCAAAACCTGTGTTTTGAGTAGGTTCAGAATAATACATAAAAGAGTATATTTTAAAAACTCATCAAAAAATAAAGAACAAATTAATTAATTAATAAAGACTCCTGTCCACCTCCATATAGCTATAAGACAAATATTGTTCAGACTGAGAAGAAAGCTCAAGAGATAGCAATATCTAAGACACTAGGATAAAGACATCAGTGTGGTCTTGAATCTGAGTCTGTACACTAAATCAGTTATTCAATAAAAGCCTTACACTTAGATAGGCTTAGAAGACAAAGGAAATATTTGTCTAAAGTGGAGCCTGGAGAGGATTCACTGAGCTCAGCTTCACTGAATTTCCCCATCTCAGTGTATTTTAGGTGCAATCATCTAGAAAACATTTGTATAGAATGTTTCTACATGCTGGCAGGCATGGAGCATATGTGGCAGAGAGCCACTCACAGACACCTCTGCAGGAAGGCAGGGAAGGAAGTCGCAGCATTCGCTTTGACCAGCACTGACCAGGATGTGTAAATATAATGATATATTGACATTGCAGTCACTTATCACATAACTTTCCCAACTCATAAAATAAGCAGAAATGAACACAGTAGGTTTCTCTGGCAACAGAGAATGAGAATTTCCCTACATCAGTGGTCTCTCAGCAGAAACTTTCGATAGAATGAAAACTGTTCATTGTGGACCTGACTAGCGGACATCTGCCCAGTTGGAGGGAGCTTTCTTCTCTTGTCGGTGATACTGGTCCCATTGGATCCCTTAGTGAAATCATGTCCCCTCTCACTAATTTCAAAGTGTTGTCTTCCAAAGATGGCAGAAACAGGGACTATGCCAGTTCAGGAGCCAGTGTCTGTATAGGTATTATCATGTCTGTCATTTGTCTGTGTAAGTTACATAGCATATCAAGCTCTCTAAATTACAGTTGACATTATTTATGTGCATCCTCCACACAGTCTTTCAGATAATGCTATAGCTCTTGGTAAACTAATGATCCTGTGATAGCAGGGAACTCAACAAAGCACCAAAGGTAGCTAGTTTGGGCACTAAACACTAATAAGTAAGAAAATCTTTATACCTACTCATGTATGTCCAACACATTTTTTAGGGCATTTCGGTATGATTAAATCAGAATTATTTTGATGTCAGTTACAAGACCAGATAGTACTTTTGGGACTTATTTGTGATATTTAGATAATTTTCACTTTCAATATATTAAAGGAACTAAGGCCATTTAGCTTAATAACAACTGAAACACTAACAGTTTTTAAATGCATTTGGCACAGAATGACATGCTAAAGATTTTCATAAATATCTTTGAAGGAAATTGCTTTTCAAACTATATTATTGAAATATTACTTTTCTTCCTTTTGTTTTCCACTTAAAAATACACAGGCTTATATTTTGAAACCATAAATGTCCCTTAAAAATGTAACCCTTTATTTATGTAGCATTTTCTCCCTTATCTCAATCTCTGTGTCTCTTGGTTAAAATAATTACAGAAATTTATCTTCTTTGGGATGCTTTAAAGGAAATAGAAAGCATTGATCAGTAATCTCCCAAGTTGATTGAATATCAAGTATCAGTTTTAGTATCAAGAAATTGTTAACTGCAGGTTCCATTGAAAAGCTCAATTTTTGTTGCAGAAAAATTATGGAGTGAATGATTGTAAATAGTCAGTTGAACGGTAATTAACAAAACTGATCACATTATTTACATTCTGTATGAGGCCAAGGAATAGCAGCAATAATAATAATGAGGCCATCAGTTTTCAGAATGTACATGACAGACAAAGTACTAGGATTTTCACATAAGGACATACATGGAACCTCTATAATCCTTGCAAAGGAAGAACAGGTAATCCCATTTTATAGAAGAGAAAGTCAAAGTTCAGAAACTTAGCTAATGTCACAGTATTAACATATAGGAAAATCAGTATTTAAAACAAAATTTTATAGCACATACATTTCCCAAAATGCTGTCATGAGTCCCAACTTTTAATGAATTTGATTCAAAGTGAACCTAAAATCTCAGATAACCATAGAATAATTTTTATTTGTAGCAGCTTACTAAAAATCTATGATAAAATATTTTAGCTTAACTTGCATCTACTTTAATCTTTCCTCAACTTTGTCATTCTGTCAACAGTTCCACCATAGAAAATGGAGGCAAATGCTACCGTCTTTTGTAGAACAAATGGATTCATTTATACTCTTAAGGTCTGTTTTAATATCAAAAAACCTCATAATAATAAGCATGAAAGAAATTTCAGGTTTTTATTCTTCAATCTATAAGTCAGAACTCTGTTTTAAAGTATGGGAGTCCATTCAAATTAGAAACACTTTGTATAAACCATGCAATCACGTGTTAAGAAACAAAGTGAAGTCATTACTCAATTTAAAATATTTTAAACAAAGCACTTTTTGTTGCCAATATAATGTGTAGCATGTGCCTGGACATTCTAATTTCCTATTAAAATATCTGAGTTGAAAGTAAGATACTTTTCTTATTGATTGGCAGGTATCAGTCTTCAATATTCTGTATGCTGCCTTAACCAAAAACAAGAACAGAACGAGCCATCTGAAAAATTGGTAACAAACTACTGAATGCTTATTTTGTTCAAGCTTCTGTTTCATCATGTTTTATATGTTACAGTGGGATATAGATAATTATCTATTTTCAAGAGAAATTTGGAGACTCTTGGAGCCTCTTCCTAGAACCTCACTAGAAGGAAATGTCACCACTGGACACAGGTTTCCTGTCCCCTTAATGCATCTCAGGATGACTTCCACCAACAGGAAAATGTTCCCTCCCTCCTGTCTGTCTCTGTCTGCCCTCACAAAAGTGCATTGCATTTCCCGCAATCTGACTTCACAGCCTGCATTTTTTGAGATTAGGACATTTTTCAACCTTTCTGATGCCATCTCACCCCTCTTTTCCCAAGGTCGCTGTCGCTGTTGTTTTCCCAGTGGCACAAGGGGTGTGAGAAGAAAAAGAAAAAAGACAATTAGTCGATATCTCTAGAGAAGGGAGTGGTGCCCAATCTGTACAAAAGAGCCTCCCACACATTAAGAAATGTTTGTTGTATTAATTATGAAACCAATACATACCCATTGTAAGCTAAAAACTATGAAAAGTATTTACTTAAAACAGAAAAAGAACAACTTTTCACATTTATTTATAACCTCTGTGTGTGCTCAGTTCCCCCGTTACATCCAGCTCTTTCTGGCTTGTTCTGTACCCTGGAAGGCTCTTCTGTCCACAAATTTTCCAGGCAAGAATACTGGAGCAGGCTGCCATTTCCTACTCCAAGGGATCTTCTCAGCCCAAAGGTGGAAACTACCTTTAATTTTTCTCTTGCATTGGCAGGTGGATTCGTTATCACTAGCACCACCTTATGGCAGAAAGTGAAGAGGAGCTAAAAAGCCTCTTGATGAAAGTGAAAGAGGAGAGTGAAAAAGTTGGCTTAAAGCTCAACATTCAGAAAACGAAGATTATGGCATCCGGTCCCATCACTTCATGGGAAATAGATGGGGAAACAGTGTCAGACTTTATTTTGGGGGGCTCCAAAATCACTGCAGATGGTGACTGCAGCCATGAAATTAAAAGGCGCTTACTCCTTGGAAGGAAAGTTATGACCAACCTAGATAGCATATTCAAAAGCAGAGACATTACGTTGCTGACTAAGGTCCGTCTAGTCATGGCTATGGTTTTTCCAGTAGTCATGTATGGATGTGAGAGTTGGACTTTGAAGAAAGCTGAGCACCCAAGAATTTATGTTTTGAACTGTAGTATTGTAGAAGAGAGTCCCTTGGGCTGCAAGGAGATCCAACCAGTCCATTCTAAAAGAGATCAGTACTGGGATTTCTTTGGAAGGAATGATGCTGAAGCTGAAACTCCAGTACTTTGGCCACCTCATGCGAAGAGTTGACTCATTGGAAAAGACTTTGATGTTGGGAGGGATTGGGGGCAGGAGGAGAAGGGGACGACGAGGATGAGATAGCTGGATGGCATCATGGACTCGAAGGACGTGTGTCTGAGTGAACTCCGTGAGTTGATGATGGACAGGGAGGCCTGACGTACTGCGATTCATGGGGTCGCAAAGAGTCGGACAGGCCTGAGCGCCTGAACTGAGTGACTCACTGACTGAGCACCACCTAGGGAGTCATAAGTGAAAGTCGCTCAGTAGTGTCCAACTCTTTGTGACCCCATGAACTATACACTCCATGCAATTCTCCAGGCCAGAATACTGGAGTGGGTTCCCTTCTCCAGAACTTCCCAACCCAGGGATTGAACCTAGATCTCCCACGTTGCAGGCAGATCAGTTGAGCCACCAGAGAAGCCCAAAATACTGGCATGGATAGCTTATCCTTTCTCCAGGGGATCTTCCTGACACAGGAATTGAACTGGGGTCTCCTGCATTGCAGGTGGATTTTTTACCAACTGAGCTACCAGGGGAATCCTACTGGTCACAAAATCTTGGTTTCTTACCTGTAATATAGAAGGCGATGCAATAGGTAAGGAAATGTGTCCAATTAGTCTAAGTTCTCAATTTCAAAATAGAAACCCTAAACATAGAAATAAATAAACCTCCTAATGGAATTCAAAAAAATCAGTGTATAGTGTCTGTGACTGGAAGGGAGCCAATTTTAAATGTCCTTAAGCAGGGAGGATTATATTTAAATGTTACATAAAGATAATCTTCATGATAAAATTAATGCTGAATTTTTTAAACTGTTTCTTTCAATTTTCTTATTGGAGACTTAAGAATGTAAATGTATTTATTGACCAATACATATTTATTTAGAACTGACATTAGATGTGCTGGCTTCTTATAAGGCAATATATTTTAAAATAAGTAATCCATCAGATACACTTATTTGGAAAATTTAATTACTCGTAACCTCAAAGTACAAAACTTCTTAAAGAACTTTCTTCATTTCTTGTGAGTAAATTATTCAGGAACAAGTAATGGTTGTCTTACAAAATGACAGGATTGTCAGTGAATTAGTAATTTGGGGGGAGGGGTGTCTTTTTTAACACTGAATCCTTTTTTATTACAAATTAATCCACAGTCAGGGTTAAAAATTATATTGTATAACATAAAATGTATAATGTAAAAATCAAAGGTCTATAATCCTATCCCTCAGAGACAACTCTGTTAATAGATTGCTTTATATTCCTTCTGATTTTCTTCATCTTGTTTCACTTCCCTCCTTCCTCCATTCCTCAATTGTTTTTTACTTACTTATTCATTTGCAGTGAAATTCTACTTTATCCATAAGTGCAATTTTAACTTTCAGAAGTGAGATGAATTTTGTTGTTTTGTGAAAAAGTGATCTAGTCCCTTAAAGTTTGTTTGTGTGGAGGATTAAAGTTATATTTTGACACTATGAACTTTAACCCAAAATGCCTGCTCTAGACTGTAAACAAACTTGCTTTCACTTTTTGAGTTTCAGTTCTTATAGGTAAAATTGGGTAAAAAATTAATAGTATATACTCATATAACTGTGACATATATAAAGTAAAATCATATATATATATCCCTATACCAAATTTAGTTATTCTTTCCCAAGTTATTTTTCCTTGACTAAAGACTTTAATTGTAAACTATCTTCGTGGTTTTTATCAAATGCATGAATAGAAGCTAGTTTAACCCATAAAAAATATTCTTATTACTCAAATCAATTTATAGGTTAGACATTTTAAAAATATTCTTTGCTGAAATCAGGTAATGTAGGCTTTAGAACACAGTTGCAAAAATGATTATCATTATAGCATTAAGGAAGCATATATAGGGTATAATGGGTATATTATATTGGGCATAGCATATATAACATGTATTTATATGTTTATACAGAAGAATCTTATAATACTGTTGCATATATTTTGCTCACAATGAAATAGGGTTAAAACAAAGATAAAACTAGCAATAAGTTTGTATAACTATTTCAGTAGTAGTAATAATAATGTGAATAAAGAGGTATTTACAATAATGGAATGAACACACAAACATTGTATTGGGTATTTTTTGGAATTATTTCATATAATTTCTCAACAGCCCCATGATATAAGTTCTGGGGCATTCTCATTTTCTAAATGAGGGCATTGAGCCTGAGAGAAGTAATCCCACCAAGGTCATAACTGGCCAGTGGGTTGGACTCTAAACCCAGAGGCTTAATCTTCAGTTCATACGCTATACTGTGCTCTATTACTTTGATCACAGATTCTGTAGTAAACTAAATTTTAGAGGAAACAAAAATGCAGCTGTGTAATTAATTGTTCAAGCTAGTAGAAGAATTAGGATAAATTCTTTTACTACAAATAGTGCCAAGGTCAGCACTAACTTTGAAGTCTAATGATAATTTTCTAAATGCCTCTATCTGCATAAGCCAAAATATTCAGAATATCTCTTTTTCCTGAATTATCTAGAAAGTAACTCTTGCATAATAACCTTAACTTGATGCAGGTTGTGCCCGACTATATTTATTTTCACATCTTACCGTGGATTAAATGGAAGTAATCTCTGTCTAAGTATAGAATGTAGACTTCATGGAGCTTGACATAAACCATCAATGAAAAATAAAAATAAACTGGACAAATATATGTCTAGAAAAACAGTCATGGTCACTTATTTTTAATAGCTTGCTATATTGATTTCTCTCACTCTGTGTAATCATTATTCAAAAAAAGTTTTCCTTTATTGTCTCTTACCTATATAGATGATATATATAATTTAAATGTATAATGTATTTATACTTTATAATATTTGAAAGGATGCCAAACTGAACATCAGAATAAGGAAAAAAATCAGTTTAGAAGGTCACATAGCTGAAAGGTTGAGAAAGCCCTATTAGAAGTGCTAAAACAGGTAATAACACAAAAAATGTAAAATAACCCACCCCTTACAACCTTAAAACACTGGAGTGCCCTAACATCTGAAAATCTTCATTAAGTCACAATCAGGCAGTTTATCACAAAAAGCAGTGACTTTAGAAATTAAAAACATGCCTCACCTCCAGAGAAAATACAGAACATGTCACTGTTGCATGAGTCTGTTTTCTATCTGAGAAGAGTCACCCTCATGATCCACTGCATTTTCCCTTCACTTCCACCAGTAGAATTGTTGTTTTTTTTTTTTTTTAAGAACTCAATAAAATTTCTGTGTGTCCAATGTTGATTATCAAGAACAAAAATTTGCACCAATTTGAACTTTTAGAAAATTACCAATTATTAGATATATAGAACTTCAGAACTGTTTAGATATATTTTAAAAATTAGGAGTACTAAATGTACAAATCAAGTATACACCAAAATAATTTTATCACATTGCCTTACAAGTACATTGAGGTTTGACAGTTACTGTCCTTCAACCTATATTTTAATAAACATACAGTTTTGTACTATGTAGCTACTTTGAGTAAACAAAAATAATAGATCCTATTAGAAGCATTAACTGTACGTTTTCTCAATAAGAATTGTTTCCTCTAGTAAGATTATTATTGGGATATCTAAAGAGGGGATCATAAAGGTTAATTCACTAATAAGTAAAACTTGATCATGAGTTTGATTGTTCAGAAATAAGAGAAGACCATTAATTAATTCTCTCAGGATTTACGTCCAAGATATTTTTGTAGTTTTAGTAATACTCAAATGACTTACGAACTCCACATACTGTTCCATCTCTAAATATACCAGTTAATTATGTCATTCAAGGAAAAACTTTTACCTGAAAATAAAAATAGAAATAAGAGCCTGTTACTAAATTGAAAAGGTTTTAAAGAAAGTGGCTTTATGACAGTTTACAACTAAAACATATTTTGCTGTACTTCTTCAGTCACTAAGTCACATCTGACTCTTTGTGATCCCATGGACTCCAGCAAGACAAGCTTACCTGTCCTTCACTGTCTCCCAGAGTTTGGTCAAATTCAGTCGATAATGCTATCTAACCATCTCATTTTCTGCCAACCCTTTTCTCCTTTTGCCTTCAACTGTTTCCAACAACAGGCTCTTCGCAACAGGTGGCAAAAGTTTTAGAGCTTCAGCTTCAGCATCAGTCTGTCCAATGGGGCGGGGGGCAACATATTTAGTGAAAGCTGAATAGTCTACTAGTCTAAGTACATTGCAAAGAAAAATGTCATCAAGTGCAGCATCCTGGTTTGAAGATGTTCAAGAAATATGTTAGGAAAGAAAAGTCAGGCTTTACCTTTCTAATAAAAACAACAACAACAACAAAATTGGAGCCCTCCAAAGAAAAGGCTTAACATTTTAATCTTTGGATCAATCTACTATATTCATTCAAATTGATGAAAGGCATTTATCAAATAAAACTAAATGAATAAATATCAATTTGCCTCCATCTTTTTCTAATCATATTTCTTATGTATTATTTACAATATATGGGAATTAAATTGATTTATTTGTAAAATATTAATACCATGTATGACATTATGTGCACATATGTATATAACTATTTTTATGCAATTATAGTTTAAAAAATTTTGCGGTAATATTAATTATCACAACAGCTCTATGATGAAAATGGCAAATTTTCCTATCCTCATTTAAAAAATGAGGAGATAATACTTCAAAGGGTTAAAAGATTTGTGGAAAACCATATGACTTGATCTGCAACATTTACCTCTCCAAAATGACTTTTTTTTTTTTTTTTTTGTGGTAAGTGATAGTACCCACTCCAGTGTTCTTGCCTGGAGAATCCCAGGGATGGGGGAGCCTGGTGGGCTGCAGTCTATGGGGTCATGCAGAGTTGGACACGACTGAAGTGACTTAGCAGCAGCAGCATTAGTGTCCAGTGATGGAAGAGATCAAGTTGTATGAGGGGACACTGCTCATGACATATTTTAATAAATTCCTACTTAACCAGAGAGGAGGGCATGACAACCCATTTCAGTATTTTTGCCTGGAGAATCCCCATGGACAGAGAAGCCTGGAGGGCTGCAGTCCATGGGGTCACAAAGAGTCGGACAGGACTGAGCAATTAAGCAAACTTAATCAAATGTTTTGAGATAGAAGTATTGAGCTTCCCAGGTGGCTCAGTGGTAATCAATCCACCTTTCAATGCAGGAGATGTGGGTTTGATCCCTGATATGGGAAGATCCCCTGGAGAAGGAAATGGTAACCAACTCCAGTATTCTTGCCTGAGAAATCCCATGGACAGAGGAACCTAGAGGGCCACAGTCCATGGGGTCACAAGAGAGTTGGACACGACTTAGTGACTAGCGACTAAACAACTAAAACATTTATATAGATAAATATTTACTATGAACTTTAATAACTAACATTTATATGACTTCTCCCTGAAATATGCCATAGTATTTAATACTTTAAAAAACAGCCTTTGGTTTCTGATACAATGAAATTGTTCAAGAGCCTAATGAATATGAAGATGTATAGTGAATTTGTAATATTGAAATAAACTAATGATTTTTTTCTGATTTTAACTGGAAGAAGATGGAATTGAAATTAAGAAAAATCAATGGAAACCTCCTTTTTATTTAAAATAGATCAAGATTTTGACTCCATTTCTTTAGCATCTGTGATTATAAGAATTTAAATAGAAAAAATGTGCAATTATTGTACCACTAGATAAGTATTAGCATAACTGTGGCCATCATTGTCTTACATTAGTCTATCTTATTTTTAATGGAATTTATGAGCATTGCATAACTGAGATTTTTAAATGCCTATGAGTTTAAAAATCTAATTTTGGCTTGGCCTACAAAGACCAAAAAAAGTCACAGCAAATTCCTAATTTGAAACCAAGCACCTGTTTTGAAGAAAAGATTCCAGAACATTTGAGTGTAAATTAAACATTTGATCAGTTAAATTGATCTTGATTTAATTTTAAGCAATTTCATTTAACTGTGCAAAGAGTTGGGTTTCTTCCTAAGAGTGTAGACATCTGGAAAGATTCTGCTATTTGGTCCAATTTATCTCCATCCACTTTATTATAAAAGTGTATAGAAAAGGTCCAGAAATATCTATTTGTCACAGGCCCATTGTTGAAATATACTAGCTCTTTTTCCTATATGCTAATGATAGCTTATAGTGAAGTATTGGATTCATGATTTCTGAAGAAGATTTAGCTGTGGGACCAGGGACCAGGCTTGATCACTCAAGAGCTTTTGTGTAGCAGAGTTTTATTAAAGTGAAAAAGGGACAGAGAAAGCTTTTGACATGGATATCAAAAGGGGATGGAGAGTGCCTCCCTTTGCTAGTTTAGCAAGCTGTTTTATGTCTGTTAGAAAGCTATTAATTGGATAAGAGACACCTCAAGGCTGATGAGGTTTCACCTGTCTCCTCTCCCACAACACGCATGTTTGAGATAGGATGGTACAAGATGTGTCATCCCCCAGCCATAAAACAATTGATATGAATACTGGTTTGTTGAGCTAGTATCAGGCAAAAGTTAGTCCTAGGGGAAACCATTTTGAAGAAGGGCAAATCCCAAAGTAAATACATAGTTTCATTAACATAGCTTAAGAGAAACATTTCCAGGTTTGAGAAAAGTTAAGTTCAGGTGGAACCAGGTGTCATCATGGCAACACAGAATTTTAAGAGAAAAAAATCTGACACTTGTAGTTTGTTTCCTCCTGCCGCTTAAAGTGAAGTGAAAGTGAAGTTGCTCAGCCGTGTCCAACTCTTTGCAACCCAGGGACTGTAGACCACCACGCTCCTTCGTCCATGGGATTCTCCAGGCAAGAATACTGGAATGGGCTGCCATGCCGCTTAAAGGAAAGATAAAAAATGTCTAACACTTGCAGCCTGTTTCCTCCATTTGGAGACCCCTGGCCTTCCTGCCTGTTACCCTCTCACTAACATTACTGAGCGTCTTAGGTTTACTCAGTTTCAGGTCAAACCTCATTTCTGAATTTGATATGAATTCCTGAATTCTTGCTTCTGTGGTCAGATAGCAAGAGTCTGTTATATACTTCAGGTTGCGGTGTGCTCAGAACCTTGTAGATTTCTGATGCACTACTGAGATCAGGAAATGTACTTTTTATTAAGTGTGCTGCTGCTGCTGCTGCTGCTAAGTCGCTTCAGTCGTGTCTGACTCTGTGCTACCCCATAGACAGCAGCCCACCAGGCTCCCCCGTCCCTGGGATTCTCCAGGCAAGAACACTGGAGTGGATTGCCATTTCCTTCTCCAATTTATTAAGTGTAGATAGCTATTAAAACATTGGGGCATATTATATAAATAAGATATGGCACAAAAATTGTAAATAGTGATACAAATCCATGTGTTTGTGATGAAATGATCCTTGCTGCCTCCCTCCCCAAATTTAAAGGAAAGAAATGCCTAGAAATGCATAATAAATGAGAGATGACTTTATGTCTGTGATGTTCACACAAAAGTAGTAAAATTTCAATATGCTGCCACTTTTCTAGAACATGTACTTATTTTTAAAGATAGATTATTTGACAATAAATGAAGTCACTCAGTCGTGTCTGACTCTGTGCAACACCCTGGACTGTAGCCTATCAGGCTCCTCAGTCCATGGAATTTTCCAGGCAAGAGTACTGGAGTGGGTTGCCATTTCCATCTCCAGGGGATCTTCTGAACCCAGGGATTGAACCCGGGTCTCCTGCTGTGTAGGCAGACACTTTACCGTCTGATACACCAGGGAAGCCCCCATTTTGGTAAATATCAATTGGGCATTATTTCCTTCCCTGTTTTAGCTAAACGTGCTTTTAGCATGTTAAAATATAAATGTTTTATTTGTTTTCTAATAAACTTCATTACTACTACAGTAGAAATATACTTTATCTCTCAAAGTAACCATGATTTTTGGCATAAATACATTGCTGTGTTCAGTCAATTTTATAAAAATTTTATAGAAATGATACCTACCTCAATTCTCAAATATTTTTCATTTATAACTATATTTATATTGTTAATAAGATGACAACACAAAAATATAACTAATTTATCAGACTGTTCTCAAATATAGCAGTTGTTTTGTTTACTTTTAGCTGTCTTCAATGTACAAATAAAACTCCAAAGCACCCTATGGGACTCCTGGGTACAAAAATCCTCCTGTGTCCTCTTTTCTGGATTATAGGAAACAGGCTTCATTGAGCCTCCATGATCTTCCCTGAGTTTCAACTAGCTGGTTTAAACAGATGCTAACAAGGGAAGGAAGGAGATGCAGAGACAAGGGAGGAACAGCTGAAAAACAATAGTGCAACCTTGGGGCAAGACCCTGGTCCTCTCTTAGGGGATACACATAGCATTATCTTTGAGCTCTTTGGTAGAACGAAAGCCCTCACTGAATGGAAGTTGTTAACTATTTGATGAAGCATTCTTCATTGTAGAGGTCACAGTTTCCTCATTGTCACCTGACACCAGATGATCGCTAGACCAAAGGAATGCAAGCTCTGCACAGCACCCTGACCATCATCATCAACCTTTCCCCTTGACTATAAAGCTCCTAGCAAATCCCCTGGGTTGGACACACAGTTGTAAAGGCATTAGCCCATGGGGGCCCCCTTCGGTTGGCAAAGAAATAAAGCTATTCTTTTCTACTTCACCCCGAACTTTGTCTCTGAGTTTTAATTTGATGTCATGATACAGAGGTCAGTTTCAGCTTCAGATTTTGGTACCAACATCGGGCTGACTTGGGGATGACCCAAGAAAAGTTCCCTGGTTTAATCAGATGCTCAGAGGTTTTCTCCATTCCAGCCTCTTTCAAGAGAGTGGGGGGTAGGAGAATTCTTTTAGAGGCTAGATCACTTGGGATCTTGCCTGTAAAGGCCAAGTCCCAGTCATACCTTTGCCTTGAGGACACTCATTCTTCCTCCTGCCTACTCAGCCTAAACTTTTACTCAAGGAATTATTTTGGGGAAGGGGAAGGATGGTGTCTTATGTTATGACACCTCTCCCAGAACCTGGGTAAGTCCCCTGGTATGTACTCCAAGGCCCCTGTGACCTTGTACCTCTGAGGAACTTTTGTTTTCATCCTGGGAACATTTAGTTCCCATCTGGGGATTTTCTGTTTTGGAAATCCCATCTGTAAGGTGCTGCTAGGAAATAGCAACTAATTGCAATATTCTTGGCTGGAAAATTCCAACCCACTCAAGTATTCCCAACAGAGGAGCCTGGTGGGCTAAAGGCCAGGGGGTTGCAAAGAGTAGGATACAACTAAGTACACACACACATACATACAAGGTGCTGCTTGGAATAAGGTCATGGGTTTAGTTGGACTTGGAAGTGGCCACTCTGAGCTTTGTGCTATCTTTTTCTAGTGTAAGTGTTCTGTCTGCTTGTGAGAGTTTTGTTTTTTCTCAGTTTGCATGTGAGTGTTTTTGATCACATATGTGAAGTACTTCTTCAGTTATATCTGAGAGCTCCCTAAGGAAGATTATGACAGACTGGTCCACCTGTAGCTATGAATCTATAAATATGGAACACTATGTGACAACAATATTCTTTAGAATCCAGAGAAACTTGATTGAGATGAAACAATGAGATCTCCATTTGTCTCTCAGCACGTGTCTTTGTCTTTGCATAATAATGAAGTTAATTTGTAAATGAGCTCTATTTAATTGGATTAAATGTAAGTGCTTACAAATTAAGTTTAGTTATTTAGAAAACTTGCCAAGATGAGTTTTAGGCCCACATAATGTAGGAAATATTCAGTATTGAATCCATATTTGCTATTAAATGTGGATTGCTAATTTATCAATATATATTATAACTAGGTTTACTGAAGTTCAATAATTTTATGTTACTTCTGCTGCAGAGTTTGTCAGCAGAAAAAAAGAAATAAGTTGGTTTGATATAAATTAAATAAAATAAAATAAGGACTTTGGGGTGAACTCTACAGGAATAACTATTTTAGTAATGTCTACTTAAGAATAATCTCCCCAGATATTTGGTAGTTTAAAATTCAAAGTTGTGCTAAATTGAGTTAAATGATGGAAGTTTATTTAAAAGGTAAGTCATTTCCAAATAAAATAAGAGGAAACATTTAACTGAAACATTTAACAGCTGAATATGGGCTTCCTTTTACGGAGAAACTAAAGGTATTTAGCACTATTGATGAATATGTTTGGTGCCACCCTGAGATGTTCTCTATTAGAAAGCATTTCTCTATGGGAAATTATTGATATTTATGTTCAGTCTACAGAGTGCTGATATAGAAGACAGTTCACGCTTGCTTATAGAAAGTAGGATGTGTTGTTTTTTTTTTTTTTCAGTAAAAGAAGGTATGAGGAATGAAATCCCATTGCATTTAGAAAAAAGAAAGTGAGTCTGTCTTGGAGTTGTTTGGTTTTGGATGAACAATGGAAAGGCTAGTATGGATGCAGAAAGTGATAGAGGTTTTGTGGAAAGTGGGTCTTGAAAAGAGTTTCATGTATGGTTGAGACTGGCCAAGTTTAGAATAAATTTAAGTAAACAAATCTTAAAAATAAGCTCATGCAAAACTTGAATTTGGCCTTTATCTGTTAAGAAGAAAAGTTTTCTTAAAATGTTGAGCTACTTCTGTTAAGATCTTAAGTTTTTTTGCCTTTAAGTAATCTGTATTTGCTTTTGAAATCTGTTCATGGATTTTAACAGTTCTTTTGACCTCTAGCTAATTTTGAGATGCTAAATTTGTGGCCCCCAAGTCACCTCAAACAAAATTATTTAATTGCTGTTTTAAGTTACATAGAATTCCTATAAGTCTAATATATCCTGATAAAATGTTGTCTGTCATAATTCTAGTTATTAAAAAAATTATCACAGCAATTACTGATTCTTTTGTCAATTACATTGAGGTCAATGTTAATCATGACCTTTTAAGTCTTTTTGTGATTTATACACAATTATTATTATACTCTGATAAATCTCAGATTATACTGGGGAACTGGGTAAAAAATTAAAGACTCCTAAGGGAAAATTTGACGGCTTCATTACAGGTTAACTAGAGGATTGGTTGAGTGAACTGGTGAATATGGTTATAATGTTCGTAGGTTTTATCTGAAATGTTACTGGTTTTAATCTTTTTTTTTTTTTTTAAGGTATAGGGAAGTCCTTACTCTCATGTTGGTTATGATTTATAGCAATTTTTAAAACTACATTCGTGGGTAAAATTAAGGAATTTTCTTTTTTCTTTTTTCTCCATCTGGTCCCTCCAGAAATTGGAGACTTTGGGTTTTGAGAAGCCTAATCAGCTGAATGGGAAAGACTCTCTCTCTCCTGTTCATGTGTAGGATTCTCAATATTTTGGGGACCTCTAGAAAAGAAAACTCCACTGAGGTTGAGCCTGATGTCAGGTTTTTGGCTTGACTTTCTTGGCTTTGAGAGACCTATTGGGAATTCAGTCTGAGACTCCTAGAGTTCCACCACAGCCAGTGTGGAGGATACTTTATGGTCAATTGACCAGATTTATTTTGCAAGCAGATTAGTTTTGATTAGCTGTGTTTGGTTGAAATGAGAGATTTCAGGGAGAACAATATGTTTCAGTGGGTATGAAACTCTAATTCTCTTTATTGAGGTCTGTAATCACTAAAATTTACTTCCCAGATAGTTCCTTGTTGCTATATTTTTGAAAAGTATTAAAAAGATACTCTACATTTGTATCTGAAACCTATCTCAGGAATCTATCTGTGAATGAAGGTCAGATGGTCCATTATCTGTAGCCAGAAGATTAATACTAGGTCATTTAAATTTAAAGGTTCACTAATATTGAGGACAATTAAACCACACTAGGGATAACCGGCCGAGTAACACTAAGAAATTGGGCTGGGTGCCTTATGAACAATGACGATATACAATTTACCTTAAAGGATTGGTATAGATCAGACTAATTCAAATGGCCTGGAATATGCTGCTGCTGCTGCTGCTGCTGCTGCTGCTGCTAAGTCACTTCAGTCGTGTCTGACTCTGCATGACCCCAGAGACAGCAGCCCACCAGGCTCCCCCGTCTCTGGGATTCTCCAGGCAAGAACACTGGAGTGGGTTGCCATTTCCTTCTCTAATGCATGAAAGTGAAAAGTGAAAGTGAAGTCACTCAGTCGTGTCTGACTCCTAGGGACTCCATGGACTGCAGCTTACCAGGCTCCTCCATCCATGGGATTTGCCAGGCAAGAGTACTGGAGTGGGGTGCCATTGCCTTCTCTGTGGAATATGCTAGACTGCACCTAATGTAAGTTATTAACTTAAATTCTTAATTATGACCTTACTAATACTGCTAGCTGTATTATTTCTATATTGCCTGTTTTATAAAATTGTTGTCTCTTGTGTTACCAAATATGTGACTGAGCCTCTGTTAAAATGAGGGTGTATAGTTCCATATGAGATTAATAATTGTAATAGTGTAACTGTAGATATGGAAAAAAGCAAAAAGAGAAAATATTATCCTAGATCATAAGAGACAGGTGGCCTGGAGACCTTTGGCTACCTGGACCTTAATAAGGCCTAGTTCAGTAATAGGCCACTGAGTGGCCTATCAACAAATCTTTGTCAGATCTGGGAGTGAGCATTCCTAGCCCCACAGTATGAAATAGTCATGAATGCCTCCCAAGTCATCGTTGAATTTATAACCCTGAAGGGGCCCTGCCAACTGAAAAATAGCACTTACCATCCACCTCTGCAAGGCTTAAGTCAATGGCCACTACAGTCATTGACCTTCAAGACCCCATGAAAGGAGTTCAGGGTGGAGGTCAAGAAAAAAACACTCATACTCTGAGAATAACTGGCAGAACAGGATTTGAGATGGTGAGAAATTTCAGAAGATTTTATGAGCCCAATTATTATTATATCTCATCATACCCAGAAAAGCACTGAAACCTTAACAGTCACATATGTGTTGGCCATTAAGGAGAAAAATGCAATTAAAAGTCAAAAATGAAGTTAATGATGGTTCAGACAGTCAAGGTAAAACTATGTGGTTGCTGTGAATTTTCAGGCACATTCTTGTATTGCTGAGGACTTTAATTTTTTGAACTGTGTCAAAATAGGGGATGACGCCAGACGTTGTCAAAGCAGCACCTGCTGAAAGATGGCAGCTGTAACCTTACTCTTTCAAGGTCTCCTAACAAGTATAAAATTTTTAGACAATAAAATTGCTTTAGATCAGGTATTAACAACAACAACAACAAAAAAAAACGAGATGGGTAGTGACCGATAACTCCTGTTATGTATATATTAATACCATATCAGAAGTTAAAACCTACTTGGGCATAGACAGACAACTGGCACAAGTCTTCCTTGATGTGCCAGTCCTAACTGGGATTCAGGCTAATTCTCCCTGATTCCAAAGAGAATAAAATCTATTTTGCTTATTAAAATCCCAGTTGTCATTCCTCCAACAACTTCCAATTGTATCTGCTGCACAAAATTGGTGGACCAAGGGATTGAGATATTAATCATTCAAGACTCAGATCCAGGACTTGGTACTCAGATATACCTAATTTGATATCCGTTCCCTTACTCCCCAATTTTAGTCAGGACTAATGCCCATTTCAGGCTCCCCAGATAGCACAGTGATAAAGAATCCACCTACAAATGCAAGAGATGCAGGAGATATAGGTTCTATCCATGGGTCAGGAAGATCCTCTGGAGTAGGAAATGGCAACCCCTCCAGCATCCTTGCCTAGAAAATTCTATGGACAGAGAAGCTTGGCAGGCTACAATCCATAGGGTTTTAAAGAGTTGGACACAACTGAGTACAGCACAGCACATGCCCTCATTCAACAGGAAATAATCAGAGTGATTGTTGTCCCATTCGCTGAAAGATTTGGAAAAGGTTAAAAGGGGACAGTTGACACCAAGTCTACTAAAACCAAGTTCCTCTGCTGAGTTTGTGATTAATGTCTCTATCTAAAATAATTATCCCCTTTCTTGTCCAGTACTTGTTCTCTTTAGGATTGAAGGTTATCAAAGAAAAGTGAGGATTGAAGACAAACAGGACGTTCTGGGGCTCACTGACACAAAAGCCTTTATGTGCCCTCTTTGTGTAGAAAATACGATTTAGCCTCCATGCCCTTCACTGAGTTCCAGTGGGCAGGTGCTAACCAGGGAAGGGAAAGAATTCAGATACAAAGGAAGAGCAGCCGAAAAATAATAGTGCAGCCTTGGGGCAAGGTCCTAGCTTCCCTTCAAGGGATTGCTATTGTTCAATCACCAAGTAATGTTTGAGACTTCACAACCACATGGACTGCAGCATACCGGGCTTCCTTTTCTCTCACCATCTCCTTCAGTTTGCACTAGTTTATGCCCATTGAATTGGTGATGCCGTCCAACCATTTCATCCTCCGTTGCCCTCTTCTCCTTCTGCTTCAGTCTTGCCCAACATCAGGGTCTTTGCCAATGAGTCAGTTATTTGCATCAAGTGGCCAAAGTAGTGGACCTTCAGCATCAGTCCTCCCAAAGAGTATTCAGGGTTGACGTCCTTTAGGATTGATTAGTTTGATCTTGCTTTCCAAGGTACTCTGAAGAGTCTTCCCCAGCACCATAGAAAAGTGTCAGTCTTCAGTGTTCTGCCTTCTTTATTTTCCAGCTCTCACATCCATACATGACTACTGGAAAAACCATAACCTGAATTAAATGAACCTTTGTTGGCAAAGTAATATCTTTGCTTTTTAATACAATGTCTATGTTTGTCATAGCTTTCCTTCGAAGAAGCAATTGTCTTCACATTTCAAGGCTGGAGTCACCATCCACAGTGATTTTAGAGACCAAGAAAAGGAAATCTTCCACTGCTTCCACTTTTTCCCCTTCTATTTGCCAAGAAGGGATGGAACCAGATGCTATGATCTTAGGTGGTTTTTGTTGTTGTTGTTGTTGTTGTTAATATTCAGTTTTAAGCCAACTTTTTCACTCTCCTCCTTCACGCTCATCAACAGTCTCTTTAGTTCCTCTTCACTTTATGCCATTATAGTGGTATCATTTGCATATCTGAAGTTGGTTGTATTTCTCCTGGCAAACTTGATTCCAGCTTGTAATTCCTCCAGGCCAGCATTTATCTTAATGTGCTCTGTGTATAAGTTAAATAAACAGGGTGACAATAACACAGCCTTGTTCTACTCCTTTCTCAATCCTGAACCAGTCAGTTTTTCCATACAGGGTTCTAATTCTTGTCTCAGGTTTCTCAGGAGACAAGTAAGATTATCTGGTATTCTCACCTCTTTAAGGATTTTCCACAGTTTGTTATGATCCACAGAAAGGCTTTAGTGGATGAAACAATGAAACAGAAGTAGATGTTTCGTGGAATTCCTTACTTTCTCTATGACCCAGTGAATGTTGGCAAGTTGATTTCTGGTTTCTCTTCCATTTCTAAACCCAGCTTGCTAATCTAGAAGTTCTCAGTTCATGTAATGCTGAGCCTAGCTTGGAGGATTTTAAGCATGCTCTTACCAGCGTGGGAGATGAGTGCAATTATCCAGTGCAATTGTCAAAAAACTGCCCTTCTTGGAAACTGGGATGAGTATTGACCTTTTCCAGTCCTATGGGCACTACTGTGTTTTCCATATTTGTTGACATATTGAATGCAGCCCTTTAATAGCATAGTCTTTTAGGATTTTAAATAGCTCTGCTGGAATTCCATCATCTCCACTAGCTTTATTGGCAGCAGTCCTTCTTAAGGCCCACTTGACTTCACACTCCAGAATGTCTGGAGAGACTACACCATCGTGGTTGTCTGCATCATTAAGATTTTTTTTTTTTTTTTGGTACAGTTTTTATGTTTATTCTTTCCATCTCATCTGCTTCTATGAGATCTTTACCATTTCTGTCCTTTATCTGCCCATCTTTGGATAAAATGTTCCCTTGATATTTCCAATGTATTTGAAGAGATCTCTAGCTTTACCCTTTCTGTTGTCATTCTCTATTTATTTGTATTGTTCATTGATGAATACCTTCTTTTCTCTTCTTGCCATTCTCTGGAACTCTGCATTTAAGTAGGTGTACCATTCCCTTTCTCCCTTGCTTTTCACTTCTCTTCTTTCCTCACCTACTTGTAAAGCCACCTGAGATAACCACTTTGCCTTCTTTGCATTTTTTTTCCGCTTTGAGATGGTTTTGTTCACTGCCTCCTGTGAAGGATTATGAATTTCTGTCCATAGTCCTTCAGGAACTTTTTACTAGATCTAATCTATTGAATCTATTTGTCACCTCCATTGTATTTTCATAGGGAATATGATTTAAATCATACCTGATAGACCTAGTGGTTTTGCCCACTTTCTTTAGTTTCAGCCTGAATTTTGCTATGAGGAGCTGATGATCTGAGCCAGAGTCAGCTGCAGATCTTATTTTTGCTGACTTATAGTTTCTCCATCTTCAGTTACAAAGAATGTAGTCAATCTGATTTTGATATTGACCATTTGGTGATGTTCTTCTATAAAGTTGTCTCTTGTATTGTTGAAAATGGGTGTTTGCCATGACCAGTGCATTGTCTTGGCAGAATTCTGTTAGCTTTTGCCCCGCTTTTTTTTTTTTTAACTCTAAGTACTAACTTGTCTGTTACTCCAGGTATTTCTTGATTTCCTACTTTTCATTCCAGTCTCCTATGATGAATAGGACATGTTTTATTGATGTTAGTTCTAGGTCTCCAAAGAACTGATTAACTTCAGCATCTTTGGTGTTAGTTTTGGAACATAGACTTGGATTACTGTGATGTTGAATGGTTTGCCTTGGAAATGAACTGAGATCATTCTGTCATTTTTGAGGTTTCATCCAGGTACCACTATAAAGGACAAAAATGGTATTGTCCTAACAGAAGCAGAAGATATTAATAAGAGGTGATGAAAATACATAGGATAACTATACAAAAAAATAATATTTACGACCACGATGGTGTGATCACTCATCTAGAGTCGAACATCTTGGAATGTGAAGTAAAATGGGCCTTAGGAAGCATCACTATGAACAAAGCTCTTGGAGGTGATGGAATTCTAGTTGAGGTATTTCAATCCTAAGAGATGATGCTGCGAAAGTGCTGCACTCAATATGCCAGCAAAGTTTGAAAACTCAGCAGTGGCCACAGGACTGGAAAAGGTCAGTTTTCATCCCAGTCACAAAGAAAGGCAATGGCAAAGAATATTCAAATTACCATACAAATACAATCATCTCACACACTAGGAAAATAATGCCCAAAATTCGCCAAGCCAGGCTTCAACAGTACATGAACTGTTAACTTCCAAATGTTCAAGCTGGATTTAGAAAAGGCAGAGGAACCAGAGATGAAATTGTTAACATTGGTTGGATCATTGGAAGAGCAAGAAAGATCCAGAAAAACATCTACTTCTTCTTTATTGAAATATGCCAAAGTCTTTGACTGTGTTGATTACAACAAACTGTGAAAAATTTTTGAAGATTTGAAAATGCCAGTCCACCTTACCTACCTTCTGAGAAATCTATAGGCAGGTCAAAAAGAAACAGTTAGAACTGGACGTGGAACAACAGATTGGTTCCAAATCAGGAGCATGTCAACTCTGCATATTATCACCCTGATTATTTAACTTATATGCAGAGTACATCATGAAAAATGCCATGCTGGATGAAGCACAAGGTGGAATCACGATTGCCAGGAGAAATGTCAATAACCTCAGATATGCAGATGACAGCACCCTTATACAAGAAAGCGATGAACCAAAAAGCCTATTGATGAAAGAGGAGAGTGAAAAAGTTCGCTTAAAACTCAACATTCAGAAAACTAAGATCATGGCATCTGGTCCCATCACATCATGGCAAATAGATGGGGAAACAATGGAAACAGTGACAGACTTTATTTTCTTTGGCCCAAAAATCACTGCAGATAGTGACTGCAGCCATGAAATTAAAAACGCTTTCTCCTTGGAAGAAAAGTTATGACCAACCTAGATAGCATATTAAAAAGCAGAGACATTGCTTTTCCAACAAAGGTCTGTCTAGTTAAAGCTATAGTTTTTCCAGTAGTCATCTATGGATGTGAGAGTTGGACTATAAAGAAAGCTGAGTGCCAAAGAATTGATGCTTTTGAACTACACTGTTGCAGAAGACTCTTGAGAGATCCTGCAGGAGAGACTGCAAGGAGATCCAACCAGTCCATCCTAAAGGAAATAAATCCTGAAAATTCATTGGAAGGACTGATGCTGAAGCTGAAACTACAATACTTTGGCCACCTGATGTGAGGAACTGACTCATTTTCAAAGACCCTGATGCTGGGGGAAATTGAAGGCAGGAGAAGAAGGGGATGACAGAGGATAAGATGGTTGGATGGCTTTACTGAATCAATGTACATGAGTTTGAGTGAGCTCTGGGAGATGGTGATGGACAGAGAAGCCTGGTGTGTTGCAGTTCATGGGGTCACAAAGAGTCAGACACGACTGAGCAACTGAACTGACTGACCAAGTACCACATGTCTTGTTGATTATGATGGCCACTCCATTTATTTTGTGTGATTCTTGCCAACAGTAGTAGATATAATAGTTGTTGGACTTAAATTCACTCATTCCCATTCATTTTACTTCACTGATTCCTAAGATGTCAGTGTTTACTCTTGCCATCTCCTGCTTGACCATGTTCAATTTACCTTGATTCATGGACCTAACATTCCAGGTTCCTATGCAATACTGTTCTTTACAGTATTGGTTTTTACTTTCATCACTGAATATATCCAAACTGAGCATCATTTCCAATTTGGCTCAGCTGCTTCATTCTTCCTGGAGCTTAGTAGTTGTCCTTCAATTTTCCCCACTAGAATATAGGACATCTGACCTACAGAGCTCATCTTTTGGTGTCATATTTTTTGGCCCTTTTGTATAGTTCATGGGGTTCTCACAGCTAGTGTACTGGAATTGATTTCCTTTCCCTGTTTCAGTGGATCATGTCTTGTCAGAACTTTTCAGTATGACCTGTCCATCTTGGGTGCCCCTACATGGCATGACTCATAATTTCATTGAGTTATGCAACTCCCTGCACAACAACAAGACAGTGATCCATGAAGGGGACTCAAGGGATGCACATAACAATAACTTTAAACTCTACTGCAGAACTGAAATCCCCACAAAACAGAAGATGTTAACTATTTGATGAAGGATTTATCATTCCAGAGGTCACAGTTTGCCCATCATTATCTGAAACCAGATGATCTATAGTTTAAATAAATGTGGACCCTGCATAGCACCGCAATCCTTAGTAGCAGCCCCAACCCCAACCATAAAACCCCTCACAAACCCCCCACCCCCTGGGGTCAGAGCACACAGTTTTGACGGTGTTAACCGATGTTAGCCCCTTTTGTTTGATAAAGAACTAAAGCTATTCCTTTCTTCATCCAAAACTCCATCTCTGAGATTTAGTTTGGTGTCAGCGTTAGTTCAGTCAGTCAGTTCAGTCACTCAGTCGTGTCTGACTGTTTGCAAGCCCAGGAATCACAGCACACCAGGCCTCCCTGTCCATCACCAACTCCCAGAGTTCACTCAAACTCATGTCCATTGAGTCAGTGATGCTATCCAGCCATCTCATGCTCTGTCATCACCTTCTGCTCCTGCCCCCAATCCAACTCTTCACATGAGGTGGCCAAAGTATTGGAATTTCAGCTTCAGCATCAGTCCTTCCAATGAACACCCAGGACTGATCTCCTTTAGGATGGGCTGGTTGGATCTCCTTGCAGTCCAAGGGACTCTCAAGAGTCCTCTCCAACACCACAGTTCAGAAGCATCAATTCTTCAGGGCTCAGCTTTCTTTATAGCCCAACTCTCACATCCATACATGACCACTGGAGACACCATAGCCTTGACTAGACAGACCTTTGTTGGCAAAGTAATATCTATGCTTTTCAATATGCTATCTAGCTTGGTCATACTTTCCTTCCAAGGAGTAAGCGTCTTTTAATATCATGGCTGCAATCACCATCTGCAGTGATTTTGGAGCCCAAAAAATAGTCTGACATGGCTTCCACTGTTTCCCCATCTATTTCCCATGAAGTGATGGGACCAGATGCCAGTACAGAAGCTAAATTTGGCTTCACAAATAGAGAAGAAAGTAGAGTTTAAGAACTAATTTCGCTTTTATTTCCAGAATTCTGAGAGGTGGATCATAGAGGATCCTGCTGTGATTTATGTCAGAGAGTGTTTTGCCTATGTTCTCCTCTAGGAGTTTTATAGTTTCTGGTCTTACATTTAGATCTTTAATCCATTTTGAGTTTTTCTTGTGTGTGCGGTGTTAGAAAGTGATCTAGTTTCATTCTTTTACAAGTGGTTGACCAGTTTTCCCAGCACCACTTGTTAAAGAGATTGTCTTTACTCCATTGTATATTCTTGCCTCCTTTGTCAAAGATAAAGTGTCCATATGTGTGTGGATTTATGTCTGGGCTTTCTATTTTGTTCCATTCATCTATATGTCTGTGTTTGTGCCAGTATCATACTGTCTTGATGACTGTGGCTTTGTAGTACAGCCTGAAGTCAGGCAAGTTGATTCCTCCAGTTCCATTGTTCTTTCTCAAGATTGCTTTCGCTATTCGAGGTTTTTTGTATTTCCATACAAATCTTGAAATTATTTGTTCTAGTTCTGTGAAAAATGTGGCTGGTAGCTTGATAGGGATTGCATTGAATTTGTAAATTGCTTTGGGTAGTATACTCATTTTCAGTATATAGAGTCTTCTGATCCACGAACATGGTATATTTCTCCATCTATTAGTGACCTCTTTGATTTCTTTCATCAGTGTTTTAGTTTTGTATATATAGGTCTTTGGTTTCTTTAGGTAGATATATTCCTAAGTATTTTATTCTTTTCATTGTAATGGTGAATGGAATTGTTTCCTTAATTTCTTTTTCTACTTTCTCATTATTAGTGTATAGGAATGCAAGGGATTTCTGTGTGTTGATTTTATATCCTGCAACTTTACTATATTCATTGATTAGCTCTAGTAATTTTCTGGTGGAGTCTTTAGGGTTTTCTATGTAGAGTATCATGTCATCTGCAAACAGTGAGAGTTTTACTTCTTCTTTTCCAATTTGGATTCCTTTTATTTCTTTTTCTGCTCTGATTGCTGTGGCCAAAACTTCCAGAACTATGTTGAATAGTAGCGGTGAAAGTGGGCACCTTTGTCTTATTCCTGACTTTAGGGGAAATGCTTTCAATTTTTCACCATTGAGGATAATGTTTGCTGTGGGTTTGTCATAGATAGCTTTTATTATGTTGAGGTATGTTCCTTCTATTCCTGCTTTCTGGAGAGTTTTTATCATAAATGGACGTTGAATTTTGTCAAAGGCCTTCTCTGCATCTATTGAGATAATCATATGACTTTTATTTTTCAATTTGTTAATGTGGTGAATTACATTGATTGATTTGCGGATATTGAAGAATCTTTGCATCCCTGGGATAAAGCCCACTTGGTCATGGTGTATGATCTTTTTAATGTGTTGTTGGATTCTGATTGCTAGAATTTTGTTGAGGATTTTTGCATCTATGTTCATCAGTGATATTGGCCTGTAGTTTTCCTTTTTTGTAGTATCTTTGTCAGGTTTTGGTATTAGGGTGATGGTGGCCTCATAGAATGAGTTTGGAAGTTTACCTTCCTCTGCAATTTTCTGGAAGAGTTTGAGTAGAATAGGTGTTAGCTCTTCTCGAGATTTTTGGTAGAATAAAATTAAAACCTTCTGCACAACAAAGGAAAATATAAGCAGGGTGAAAACACAGCCTTCTGAATGGGAGAAAATAATAGCAAATGAAGCAACTGACAAACAACTAATCTCAGAAATATACAAGCAACTTATGCAACTCAATTCCAGAAAAATAAACGACCCAATCAAAAAATGGGCCAAAGAACTAAATAGACATTTCTCCAAAGAAGACATACGGATGGCTAACAAACACATGAGAAAATGCTCAACGTCACTTATTATTAGAGAAATGCAAATCAAAACCACATTGAGGTATCACTTCACACCAGTCAGAATGTCTGCGATCCAAAAATCTGCAAGCAATAAATGTTGGAGAGGGTGTGGAGAAAAGGGAGCCCTCCTACACTGTTGGTGGGAATGCAAACTAGTACAACCACTATGGAAAACAGTGTGGAGATTCCTTAAAAATTGCAAATAGAACTGCCATATGACCCAGCAATCCCACTGCTGGGCATACACATCTTGGAAACCAGAATTGAAAGAGACACGTGTACCCCAATGTTCATCGCAGCACTGTTTCTAATAGCCAGGACATGGAAGCAACCTAGATGTCCATCAGCAGATGAATGGATAAGAAAACTGTGGTACATATACAGAGTGGAGTATTACTCAGGCGTTAAAAAGAATACATTTGAATCAGTTCTGTTGAGATGGATGAAACTGGAGCCGATTATACAGAGTGAAGTAAGCCAGAAAGAAAAACACCAATACAGTATACTAACACATATATATGGAATTTAGAAAGATGGCAATGATGACCCTCTATGCCTGATAGCCAAAAAGACACAGATGTGTATAACGGACTTTTGGACTCAGAGGGAGAGGGAGAGGGTGGGATGATTTGGTTTGGGAGAATGGCATTGAAACATGTATACTATCATGTAAGAATCGAATCACCAGTCTATGTCCGATGCAGGATATAACATGCTTGGTGCTGGTGCACGGGGATGACCCAGAGGGATGTTGTGGGGATGGAGGTGGGAGGGGGGTTCATGTTTGTTATCGCATGTACACCCGTGGTGGATTCATGTCAATGTGTGGCAAAACCAATACAGTACTGTAAAGTAAAATAAAGTAAAAATAAAATATAGATAAATAAATAAAAACAGGGGAAAAAATAACATAATTTCAGGACAAGTACAATTTGTTAATTTGTCAATAACTATGTATTATGATTAAATTAAATTTCAGCATCAAATAACTGGAGTACAAAATAAGCTATTAATCGTCTTTAAGGCTTTTAAAAATAACAAAATAGAGTATTGCTTATATTGTATAAAATATTAATTTCACAATATCTTTAACTCTGGGTATACTTGTTCCTTCAAAAGATATTCAGAACCTTACCAGAACTTGAGTAAATGATAAGAATTTTACTTCAGACTTTAACTCAATTTGTATAAATCTTCTATTTTCCTTATTGTATACATACCCTGCCTCCAAATTTATTGATTAAGCATTTCTGAAAGTTTATAATATTTTCTTTTCTGTTTTAAAACAAGGAAGTTGAAAAGTAAGTATTATTTGTTGATCTTATAAGCAATTCCAAATAGGACACTTGCAAAATAACCCATCAAGTTGTAAACTTTCTTTTTCACTTTGCATTTGTGGAGAATGTAAGCATTACTTCTAAGTGATATAATTGCTTTCACATTTCAAAATATACCCTTTTAGTGAAGTTAATAGAAAATATGTATAACAAAACACTTCAGTACCGTGTAATAGTTCTGTCTGCACCTAACACTATAATTCATGTCTTATAATTCATGATTCATGTCTTATAATAAATCCCAAGATATCCCTATTGTTTTATTTCCAAAACTATTTTCCTCTACTCTATTTTTTGACATGTGAAAATCAGATATAAAATAACTGATGAAATACAATACGTGTGTTTTTAATTGCAAATAATATTTAGGATATGTTATTTCTTTCCTAATCAGTTTATCCTCCTAATGCCCACCGAACTCATTCAAATTTTTGTCACATGCTGCTTCTGTCACATGTTCTGTAGCTTTAAAATTAGACCAAAAGACTATTAATACTTAAAATATGTAAAATTAGAAAAGCATAACCAGTTAAGTTGCAATGAATTTAGTTATCAAGTAATAATATGTATGGATGTGAGAGCTGAACCATAAAGAAGTCTGAGTGCCTGAAAATTGATGCTTTTAAACTGTGGTGCTGAAGGAAACTCTTGAGAGCCCCTTGGACAACAAGTAGATCAAACTAGTCAATCCTAAGGGAAATAAACCTGGACTATTCATTGGAATGACTGATGCTGAAGCTCCAATAATTTGGCCACCTGATGCAAAGAGCCAAGTCATTAGAAAAGGCCCTAATGCTGGGAAAGATTGAAGGCAGGAGAAGAAGGGGATGTTACAGGATGAGATGGCTGGATGGCATCACCAACTCAATTGGCATGACTTGGAGAAATCTCCAGGAGATGGTGAAGGACAGGGGTTCTGCCATCCAAGGAGTCACAGTCGTACATGACTTAGCGACTGAACTGACCTGAACTGAAATTACACATTAAATGTATACATTTAAATATCAAGTAATTATATATTTTAAACTGATAATGAAAGCAAATCAACTGTTCTGCTAAAATGTTTCTTAATGTACTTTAAACCATACAGCCAACTTTATGTATTGCCAGTAATAACTTCAAACCAATTCAGTTACATACATTTCATTGAAACAATGTTTAAGAATCACAGACTAAAAAATGAAAGCTTCATCACCTTACAATCAAAAGCAGTGAGCTTTAAACTTAAAGCAACCTAGTGGCAATTCTGTCATGTCCCACTTTTCTTGGTGGGAAGTTGTCAAGAACGGTTGATATTTTTAAAAATTACTATCTCATCTTTTCCCAGTTCATGAGCCTCATGTAGATATTATGTTAAACTGTAGGACAGAAAGAAGAGGACAGCCACAGCCCTATTAAAATATATACCACAGTATTTGTAAATAATATTATTCATGGTATTAAAGGACCCTGAATTTCTAAAAAGAAATGTGCAATATCTCATTTCTTCAGTTTTCTTTTTTACCTTTCTTTTTCTTGCATCTAATAGTACCCAACTAATTTGGGACAATAAGTAATGTGTGCGTTCATGTGTGCTCAGTTGCTTCCATCCTGCATGTCTTTCCGACTTCATGAACTGTAGTCCACCAGGCTCCCCTGTCCATGGGATTCTCTAGGCGAGAATACTGAGCACATTGTCATGTCCTGCTCCAGAGGATATCCCTGATCCAGGGATTGAACCGAGGCCTCTGGTGTCTCCTGCATTGCAGGCAAATTCTTTACCACTGAGTCACTAGGGAGACCCTACAGTAAAGGATAATATTAATTAATTGTCCTAGTGTTGGCGAGACAACGGTTCTTATATTAGAATGAAAAGTGGTGAAGGAATATAGTACTGCTACATCCATTTAACTACAAAAGTCAGAAGTCATTTTTTTCCACAAATGCAAAAATGAAAATTCTTTAGTGAAAATGCATTTTCAGATATTTCATAAAGCTTCTATCAGAGGGTGTTTTGTTAATACAGTCAATCAACTAGTGCTTTCTGTGAAGTCTTATATAATATGTGTGAAAGTAAAAATAATAATAAATAAATGATAAATGGTTAAAAAAGTTAAGCAAGTAATTAAATTATAAAATATTTATATTAGTGTTTATTAACAAATAAAATTTTCATCTTTTGACTTGATTTGACTGGTCATTTCTATTCTAATTCTATTTTTATTTTTAAATTGAAGGCAGGAAGGTTCAAGCTACACAGATCATTTCCTTCCAGACATTTGACTTTTTTGTCCTTCTTATAGAAGAATAGAAGATTTTTGAATATCAATGTATGTTTTGCATTCTTTAATTGATAGTTTGAGCTACTATAGAAACTTTGGAATTTTTAATAATAGTTGAGGTTCCATCAGCTGTGCTCCTACCAGACTGAGCCTAGAGGCACAGTTTATAAAATAGCAATCAGCTGTGATCAGAAGCTTGCCTGGGGTGTAAAGGAAGTCATATTTTGGCTGTCATGGCTTAGCCGTAGTGTGTTTCATGCCTTATGCTAATGGCAGTGACTAACGGTTGTCATTATCCTCACTAAATCTCATAAAACACTTTATCAGGAGAGACAAATAGCTGGAATACTAAAAGTTAAATTTGTTTTTAAAAATGGAATATTAAACACAGTACAAGAGGTGGAGTGAATAATTTACTCTGAATATGTTTGACAACTGATACTGTTGTTAAATTTGCCATGAACCTAACTGATGTTCCATATGTGAATGCCATGGGCTTCCCCAGTGGCTCACATTGTAAAGAATCCACCTGTAATCCAGGAAACCTGGGTTAGATTCCTGGGTCAGAGAGATCCCCTGGAGAAAGGAATGACTATCCACTCCAGTATTCTTACCCAGAGAATCCCATGGACAGAGGAGCCTGGTGGGCTACAATCTTCGGGGTCACAAAGGGTAGAACACAGAGTGACTAACACACACATGGGAATACCTTATAGAGCCTGCATGTGTGATTGCATCATGCTTTAAAGTCGTTCATTTCCTCTGGGAATATAGGTAAAGATGTTTGATAGAAAAACAAAACCTAGAATAAATCTGACAATAACTGTTTGGAGGTTCAATATTTTTGGCAATGAAAGTGAGTCCCCTTATCCCTTTATGATTTCATGCATGCACTCTCTTTACAAGACAGATATGGAACACTTCATTATGGACCCCAAAAGAAAGTCTTAAATGGATGAGACATCTCTTTGCATATGATAGAAGCTAAATGGGACATTAAATTAAAGTCAAACAAGTGTGGAGCTTTTTGTTTTATTCTTAATTGTAGCAGCATAGCATAACATGTGAATTCTTTTATGTGCATGATTTTCATATGTCTTAATCAACAGAACTTGAGGTTGAGAATTTCTGTATTTTACCAAAAAATCAATTAATAAGGAAATATCCATGTTTTTTAGAGAAGATGAGGAATATTCACACTATTTCTGGTAATAAGTGGGTAGGAGACAAAAAGTTCCTGAAGAGAGGAAATGTCATCCACCATACCTAATGGACTCTTATGGAGCCTTTGTCTAAAGAGTTATTATAGTCATCCTTCCCAATATGCTGTTTTTGTATTAGACGGAAAGTTTAATTTTATTAGACAGAAGGTCAATACATAGTGTACTTCCATATATGTCTGAATAATTAAATTGGTTGAAATGGAGCAAAGTGAAGCAGAATATGATAGACTAGACCATGCTTATTTGTTCTCTCCTAAATGTCTGATTTGTTCTAAAAATTAATAAGGAAAAATAAATATATGATTGGATGAGTGGTCAGTGGTACAGATGATTGAAAAAATAAAGAAGATTCTGTTTTCGTCTTTATACATATTTTTTATTAAAAAAGAACTTAAAGTATAAATTAAAGTAGCTTTGTTTAATGAGACAGGAAATTTTATAGGAGAAAGGAACAGGCTGCTTGGAAATAGTTGTTAGATTATTCTCTCTGACTGCATATTTCTCTAACCAGACTAGTTATTGGTATATATAGTACAAGAATTCCCTTGTAGCTCAGTAGGTAAAGAATCTGCCAGCAATGCAGGAGACCTGGGTTCAAATCCTGGGTAGGAAAGATTCCCTAAAGAAGGAAATGGCAACCCACTCCTGTATTCTTGCTTGGGAAATCCCAGGGACACAGGAGACTGGTAGGCTACAGTTTATGGGGTCACAAGAGTTAGATACAACTTAGCAACTAAACCATTCAGAAATTTTCACTTGAAAGTACATAAAATTTTAAAAATGAAAGTGTATCTCCTAGGACCTGATCTTCACAAATACCTTGGACGAGATCAAGTTAGAAAAAGGAAAGACAGTTATAAATACCATAGAAACAGCCCACCTCCTTCCATTTTGTCTCAGAGGAGTTTGGAAGGAAGCAGCATCATAATTTCATGCTCACCTTGAATTTGACCCGCACATAACATCTTTCTAATTTACATAAGATGCAAATTCTCCTGCATAATATAACACTCTTTTATAAATTTGTTGTGAGCTGTAAAATATGTTGTTCATAAGGTGACCATGCATCCTGTCCCAGTGTAATTATTAAGAACATCACCTTTCAGTCTCAGAGGTGTCCTTATATAGAGGATGAATTACAGTTAACTTATCTATAAATAATAATAAAATGCTAATAAGATAACCTTTATTGGAAGCTTGCAATGTGTCAGACACTGAAATACTTTCATGTGTAATGAATTCTTTGAAATAACCCAATGAGAAAGGTTTTTCATAATTGAGGAAACATCGAGATAGAGCATGGATAGAGTTAAACAGCAAGGTTTCTTCTCAAAGTCAGCGAACTTGATGAAAGTCTGGTTCTATAACAATAGATGCCAGAAGGTGATATACTATCTTCCTATTTGCTGATTGACATAATAAACTTGCTTTTACTTAAAAATTCCAAAGAATACCAATAGTTCTAATTTGTTATACTTCTTAGCTTGTTATAATCATATTTTATATAGTTCATTTTGAGGTAGAAAGAGTATTGAACTGAACTAAAAGTCAGTTGGTTTGTAGTTCAGGATGCCACTACCACCAACTTAGTGATACTAATGATGACTTGTTAAATAACTAGTTTATGCCAGGCACTGCACATGGGATTTCCCCTGTGTTTTCTCACTGACCCTTATAACAGATCTGTGAAGCAGAACATTTGCCCCTCACAAATGTGTATGAATTGCTTTAGACTAGAATTGGTTCAGAGATATAAAATGAAGATTGGAGGATTAAATAATTTCAGCAGGCCTCTCAATCTCTGATATCAGTATGTAAGACATATAATTTAAATGCTGAGGAAAATTCATGGGGGCAGAGACTTCCCTTATACCTTATATTTATATTAGCTATCATATATATTGAGTGTTTACTCAGAAGAGGTATGAATTTTATTAACTTTTGTCTTTTGTTTTTCTCCTCACCAAAATCCAAATAAGAAAACTGGGGGGAGAACAAGTTGGTGGAGGAGTAGGTGGAAGTGGAGTGCATCTCTATTCATGGATGCATCAGGAATACACCTTCAGACACAAAAGTGCATGCAGAACACCAGCTGAGAGCAGACAGGAGTATTTGACCAGAAGAGATGCAAAATTCAGTAGGATGAAGGAACTAGCAGGGGAAATGAGAGTGTTGGTAGGACCTGATCTGCACCCAGCAGGTCGGCGAACTGGAACAGGCGTCCAATCCCCACATAGCGGCAGTTGTCTGAGTCAGAGGAGAAACATTTAAGGCTGAGAGTGAAACAGCTGATCTGTAGCAGCCTAAATGAAATGAGAATCAAACAGTCTTTGCCATAGCCAGACATACCCTGGACAGAGACGTAGATCCCCTTCAAGGCGCAGCAGCTGGGAGCTGGAGTTTGGGGATTGTGGAGCAATCCCAGGGTGAGGGCTGCTGTTGACTGTGGAGAGATGGATTGAGGGAAAGTGAGGAAGGAGATTGTAGTGGAAAATTCCTGTGGAGGAAGCCAGACAGCCATGGATACTTCTGAGTCACATATAGGGGGTGGAGCCATCACCATAGCCTCTCACTTCCCACTTGTCAACACTGGCAGCTGAACAATAGAGAGGCTGGCCCATCAAGGCATCAAGTACCTGATGCACCGAACTAGAGGAGGACTCCAAGGTGGGTGTGTGCGAGGGGGTACTTTAAGTGACTGATGCACCGATCTACAGAGTAGGACCCCAGCCAGGGGGGCCCTTCTATATGCCTGACAAGCCAAACAATAGAGAAGGACTTCAGGCAAGGGGGCCCTCTGAGTGCCTGAATGGTAGAGCTATGGAGAAAGACTGGCCAAAGAGCCCCAATCTCCAGCTACAAGAGGCTCAAAAAAGACTCTGATAGGGCCATAACTCCTACCACGGAGGCAGTCTGTGTCCCTGCACACTTGGCACCACCAGTGTCCCTGGGCCAAACAGATGAGCCACCTTCATACTCAACCCTCACTGGGGCAGAGATGCCATGGGGGGTGGGGGTGGGGGTGGAAATCTTGCATCTAGGTATGCAGGGTCACTTCAGCAGTGTCTGACTCTTTGTGATCCTGTGGGCTGTGGCCTTTCAGGCTTCTCTGTCAGAGAAGGTATTCTCCAGGCAAGAATACTGGAACATATTGGCTAATACTGGTTGCCATAAGCATGTAGAGCACTATGTTTCCTGCTTCCCTAGCTGCAAGCCCCTCTGAGTACCTGGTGCTGCCAGAACCCCTGCGATCCAAGCAGCTGTACCACCTCCACACCCGGCCCTCTCAGGGGCAAACTCAAGTCCTCCAGGGTAGCCTCAGAAGCAAACCCTAGTGGACGACCCACATGCTGAAGTGCAAATAAAACCACAATTGAAACTCAGGGGCAGTGTGACTAAGGAAGAAGACCCAAAACTTTCCCACCAGCAGTACAAGCTACAGATTAAATCCACATGATCAGCTAGGAAGACTCTGTGTCTACAGAATATATAAAAAGATATTGAGGGCTCCCACAAATGAAAATGCACTTGTTCTGATAGCTGTGGACATTGGAGGCATAGAAGTAGGACTGGATTAGAATCTGAGCTGCCCCCACAACAGGTCCAGAGATCAGTACAGTGTTGGAGAGCATCCTAAGCAGGTGAGGTGGACTGTGACTTCCAGCAAATAAAAGGACTCTGACGGCATTGACTCAAGAAAAACATGTATTATGTTTTGGTTTGTTCTGTAGATTCTTTTGGATTTCTTTCTTTCTTTCTGTTTTTTTCTTTTTCCTCCCCTCTGTGGTAGTTGTCACTTTTATTGGCAGTATGAAATCTAATTAAGCTTTTGCATTTTTTTCTTTTTTTTTTTCCTCAGACACATTTTTAAAAATATAAATTTATTTATTTTAATTGGAGGTTAATTACTTTACAATATTGTATTGGTTTTGCCATACATCAACATGAATCTGCCACAGGTATACACGTGTTTCCCCATCCTGAAACCCCCTCCCCTCTCCCTCCCTGTACCATCCGTCTGGGTCGTCTCAGTGCACCAGCCCCAAGCATCCAGTATCATGCATCGAACCTGGACTGGTGGTTCATTTCATATATGATATTATAAACGTTTCAATGCCATTCTCCCAACTCATCCCACCTTCACCCTCTCCCACAGAGTCCAGATGACCCAATCAAAAAATGGGCCAAAGAACTAAATAGACATTTCTCCACAGAAACATATGGATGGCTAACAAACACATGAGATGATGCTCAAGATCATTCATTATCAGAGAAATGTAAATCAAAACCACAATGAGGTACCAGTTCACACCAGTCAGAATGGCTGTGATCCAAAAGTCTACAAGAAATAAATGCTGGAGAGGATGTGGAGAAAAGAGAACCCTCTTACACTGTTGGTGGGAATGCAAACTAGTACAGCCACTATGGAGAACACTGTGGAGATTCCTTAAAAAAACTGCAAATAGAACTGCCTTATGACCCAGCAATCCCACTGCTGGGCATACACACCGACGAAACCAGAATTGAAAGAGACACGTGTACCCCAATGTTCATCGTGGAACTGTTTATAATAGCCAGGACATGGAAGCAGCCTAGATGTCCATCAGCAGATGAATGGATAAGAAAGCTGTGGTACATATACACAATGGATGATTGCTCAACCATTAAAAAGAATACATTTGAATCAGTTCTAATAAGGTGGATGAAACTGGAGCCGATTATACAGAGTGAAGTAAGAAAGAAAAACACCAATACAGTATGCTAACACACACACACACACACACACACACATATATATATATATATATATATATGTATACATATACATATATATATATATATATGGAATTTAGAAAGATGGTAATGATAACCCTGTATGTGAGACAGCAAAAGACACACAGATGTGTAGAACAGTCTTTTGGACTCAGACACATTTTTTATTGTTGTTATAAACCTCTGCCTCTACATCAGCTTTTGCAGTTCTGAGGAGTCTTCTCATTATTATTATTATTTTAAAATTTTCTTTTCTCTTTTTTTAATTATAATTTTTTATTTTTTAAACCTATGATTGTTTTTCTACATTTATTCCTTTGTTTGCTTTCCCTACTGTTCTTTTTCCCTTGCAGTTAAACTTTAATGTATATAAATCTTCTTTATCTATTTCTATTTAACTTTGCATATCTATTCTTTCTTTCTTTCCTTTCCTCTCAAAATATTTATCAGTTTTATTTTCATTGCTTTATTTGCCAATTGGTACCTTGCTTTTTTTTTGTTTTCCAGTTTGTGCTTTAGTTAGTTTTGTTCTGGTATACATGATCTTTGATTTCCTTTGTTCACTGGATCAATTTATTTTACTTTATTTTTGTTGGACTGTTTTGATTTTGCTTATGGCTGTATATGTATATGTGTATATTCAGTCACACTTTTTATTTTTGTTATAAACCTCTGCATCTACATTGGTCCTTTGATGTTCTGTGGAGTTTTCCGTTTTATTTTTCCCATTTTTCTTTCTTCTTCCATTTTTTTTTCTTTTCTCATATTTATACTTTTAACTTTTAATTTTTAAAAGGTATTATGCTTTTCCTACATTTATTCCTTTTTTGCTTTCCTACTGCTATTTTCCCAATGCAGTTAATCTTTAATATATATGCATTTTCATCTAACTCTATTTAACTTTGCATATATATTCATTCTTTCTTTTCTCTCCTTTCCTCTCAACATATTTGTTAATTTTGTTTGCATTGATTTATTCCTCACTTGGCACCTTGCTTTAGTTTTGTTTTCCACTTTTTTTATTCAGTTAGCTTTGTTCTTAACTGGTAAATTATATATAATTTTTGATTTCCTTTGTTTGCTGGGTCAATCAATTGTACTTTATTTTTGTTGGACTGTTTTGACTTTGCTCACAGGTGTGTATGTACATTCCATTATTTTATTATCATTTGTCTGATTTTATAACTGCCATTTTTTTTGCTAGAACATTTCTTTATTATTATTTTTTTCACTTTAAAGATCATTGTGTATATTTTAAAACAAGCATAATTATAAACATACAAGAATTAAACTGCCATTTGTCTGGGGTTCATCTTTGGTTCCTCAGTTTTGCATTTTATTTAATCTCACTTAATGCCATAAAAACCACTTGTGCAATCTTTGTTCCTAATCAGCAATCAAGCCCTGAGCCTTTGGAGTGGGAGGACTGACTCCAAGACCCTTGACCACCAGAGAACTAACACTCAGTTCAGTTTAGTTCAGTCACTCAGTAGTGTCAGACTTTTTGTGACCCTATAAATTGCAGCACACCAGGACTCCCTGTCCATCACCAACTCCCAGAGTTCACTCAGACTCACATCCATCTAGTCGGTGATGCCATCCAGACATCTAATCCTCTGTCATCCCATTCTCCTCCTGCCCGCAATCCCTCCCAGCATCAGAGCCTTATCCAAGGAGTCAACTCTTCGCATGAGGTGTCCAAAGTACTGGAGTTTCAGCTTTAGCATCATTCCTTCCAAAGAAATCCCAGTACTGATCTCTTTTAGAATGGACTGGTTGGATCTCCTTGCAGCCCAAGGGACTCTCTTCTACAACACTACAGTTCAAAAGAATAAATTCTTGGGTTCTCAGCTTTCTTCACATCCATACATGACTACTGGAAAAACCATAGCCTTGACTAGATGGACCTTAGTCAGCAAGGTAATGTCTCTGCTTTTGAATATGCTATCTAGATTGGTCATAACTTTCCTCCCAAGGAGTAAGCGTCTTTTAATTTCATAGCTGCAGTCACCATCTGCAGTGATTTTGGAGCCCCCCAAAATAAAGTCTGATACTGTTTCCACTGTTTCCCATCTATTTCCCATGAAGTGATAGGACCAGATGCCATGATCTTAGTTTTCTGAATGCTGAGCTTTAAGCCAACTTTTTTACTCTCCTCTTTCACTTTCATCAAGAGGCTTTTTAGTTCCTCTTCACTTTCTCCCATAAAGGTGGTATCGTCTGCATATCTGAGGTTATTGATATTTCTCCCAGCAATCTTGATTCCAGCTTGTTTCTTCCAGCCCATCATTTCTCATGATGTACTCTACATATAAGTTAAATAAGCAGGGTGACAATATAAAGCCTTGATGTACTCCTTTCCTATTTGGAACCAGTCTGTTGTTCCATGTCCAGTTCTAACTATTGCTTCCTGACCTTCATATAGGTTTCTCAAGAGGCAGGTTAGATGGTCTGGTATTCCCATCTCTTTCAGAATTTTCCACAGTTTAATGTGATTCACACAGTCAAAGGTTTTGGCATAATCACCTAAGGAGTATCAAATAGTGAGAATCCACACAAAAGATACCACTTGAATAAAAGACCCAGCATCACCCAACCAACTAGTAGCACCCTGTGCACGATGCCTCATCTAAACAACAAACAAAGCAAAAGTACAAAAGCAATCATCAGCAGAAAGGATTACCACCTCACTCACCCTTGCCCAGCAGAGGGAAAACAAACAAGCAAACAAAAACTCAGCACAAATCTCACCCTATACAAAGCTTGCACAAATTACTGGACCAATCTTATGAGGACAGAAACTAAAAGGAAGAAAGAATTCAACTGTGAAGACTGGGAAAATGAGACCTCAAACACAAAACAGCAAAAAAAAAAAAAAAAGAGAGAGAGAGAATAAGGCAGAGAAATACTACACAAATGAAGGAACAAACTAGAAACACAGAAGTCCAAATAAATGAAGAGGAAATAAGTATAGTACCTGAAAATAATTCAGTATAATGATAGTAAAGATCATCAAAAACCTTGAAAACAAAATGGAGAAAATGAAAGAATCAAAGATAAACAAGAATTAAAGAATAAGCAAACGGAGACAAACAACACAATGACTGAAATTAAAAATACTCTAAAAGGAATCAGTGGCAGAACATCTGAAGCAGAAGAAGAACAAATCAGTGAGCTGGAAGATAAAATGGTGGAAATAACTTCTGAAGAGCAGAATAATGTAAAAAGAATGAAAAGAACTGAGGATAGTCTCAGAAACCTCTAGGACAGTATAAAAAATGGTATCAAAAATTTTTTGAATTATAGTTATAATTATAGATTATAGTTGAAAATCTCCACAACATGGAAAAGGAAATAGTCAATCAAGTCCAAGAGGTGCAAAGAGTCCCATACAGGATAAACCCAAGGAGAAGCATGCCAAGCTGCATAATAATCAAACTAACAAAGGCTGAACACAAAGAGAGAATATTAAAAGAAGCAAGGGAGAAACAACAAGTAGCATACAAGGGAAACCCCATGCGCTTAACAGATGATCTTTCAGCAGAAACTCTGCAGGCCAGAAGGGAATGCCAGGATATATTTAAAGTACCAAAAAGGAAAAATCTACAACCAAGATTATCATACCCAACAGGGATCTCATTCAAAATTGATGGAGAATTAAAAAGCTTTTAATTTTTTTTTGTTTTTTATTTTTTTTTTTATTTTATACTGAAGCATAGTTGATTTACAGTGTTGTGTTAGTTCAGGTATACAACATAGTGATTCCATTATATACACACATATATCCCTTCTTTTTCAGATTTTTTCCCCATATATGTTATTACAGAGTGCTAAGTAGGGTCCCCTGTGTTATACAGTAGATCCTTGTTGATTATCTATCTTACATATAGAAGTGCATATATGTTTAACAACCTAGATGTCCATCAGCAGATGAATGGATAAGAAAGCTGTGGTACATATACACAATGGAGTATTACTCAGCCGTAAAAAAGAATTCATTTGAATCAGCTCTGATGAGATGGATGAAACTGGAGCCGATTATACAGAGTGAAGTAAGCCAGAAAGAAAAACACCAATGCAGTATACTAACACATATATATGGAATTTAGGAAGATGGCAATGACGACCCTGTATGCAAGACAGGGAAAGAGACGCAGATGTGTATAACGGACTTTTGGACTCAGAGGGAGAGGGAGAGGGTGGGATGATTTGGGAGAATGACATTCTAACATGTATACTATCATGTAAGAATTGAATGGCCAGTATATGTCTGACGCAGGATGCAGCATGCCTGGGGCTGGTGCATGGGGATGACCCAGAGAGATGTTATGGGGAGGGAGGTGGGAGGGGGGTTCATGTTTGGGAACGCATGTAAGAATTAAAGATTTTAAAATTTAAAAAATAAAAAGCTTTTTAGACAAGCAAACAATAAGAGAATTCAGGACCACCAAACCAGCTTTGCAACAAATGTTAAAGGGACATATATAGTCAAGAAATACAAAAGAAGAAAAGAGATCTATAAAATCAACCCCAAACAGTTAAGAAAATAGTAACAGGAACATATATATCAATAATTACTTTAAATGTACATGGATTAAATGCTCCAACCAAAAGATACAGACTGGCTGAATGGGTACAAAAACAAGATATATATATATGCTGTCTACAAGAAATCTACTACAGATCTAAAGACACATACAGACTAAAAGTGAGAGTATGGAAAAATATATTCGTGCAAATGGGAAGCAAAAGAAAGCTCGAGGAGCAATCCTCATATAGGACAAAATAGATATTAAAATAAAGAAGATTACAAGAGATAAGGAAGGACATTACATAATCATGAAGGGATCAACCCAAGAGGAACATAACAATTGTAAATATCTACACACACAATATAGGAGCACCTCAATATATAACACAAACACTATTGTCACCCTGCTTATTTAACTTGTATGCAGAGTGAAGAAAATAGCAATATATTATATATGCATTATATTATATATATGCAGAGTATATAATGAGAAATGCTGGGCTGGAGGAAGCACAAGCTGGAATAAAGATTGCTGGGAGAAATATCAATAACCTCAGATATGTAGATGATGCCACCTTTTTGGGAGAAAGTGAAGAACTAAAGAGCCTCTTGATGATAGTGAAAGAGGAGAGTGAAAAAGTTGGCTTAAAGCTCAACATTCAGAAAACTAAGATCATGGCATCCGATCCCATCACTTCATGGCAAATATATGTGGAAACAGTGAAAACAGTGGCTGACTTTGTTTTTCTGGGCGCCAAAATCACTGCAGATGGTGATTGCAGCCATGAAATTAAAAGACACTTGCTCCTTGGAAGGAAAGTTATGACCAACCTAGACAGCATATTAAAAAGCAGAGACATTACTTTGCCAACAAAGGTCCGTCTAGTCAAGGCTATAGTTTTTCCAGTGGTCATGTATGGATGTGAGAGTTGGACTGTGAAGAAAGCTGAGCACTGAAGAATGGATGCTTTTGAACTATGGTGTTGGAGAAGACTCTTGAGAGTCCCTTGGACTACAAGGAGATCCAACCAGTCCATCCTAAAGGAGATTAGTCCTGGGTGTTCATTGAAAGGACTGATGTTGAAATTGAAATCCAATACTTTGGCCACCTGATGTGAAAAGCTGACTCATTGGAAAAGACCCTGATGCTGGGAAAGATTGTGAGCAGGAGGAGAAGGGGATGACAGAGGATGAGATGGTTGGATGGCATCACCAACTCAATGGACATGGGTTTGAGTGTACTCCAGGAGTTTGTGATGAACAGGGAGGCCTGGCATACTGTGGTTCATGGGGTCGCAAAGAGTCAGATATGACTGAGCGACCAAACTGAACTGAACTGAACTGAACACACATAGAAGAAGAAATTGACAGTAACACAATAATAGCAAGAAACTTTAACATTCTCCTCTCACCAATGGACAGATCATGATGCTCAGTTCAGGAAAAAGAAACACAAACACATGGCAGTTAAACAACATTTTTCTAACTAGTCAACAGGTTACTGAAGAAATAAAAAGGGAAATAAAAAAATTTTCTGGAAACAAATAACAATGAAAACACTACAACTAAGCACCTATGGGATGCAGTTTATAGCAATACAATCCTACCTTAGGGAATAAGAAAAACATCAAGTAGACAACCTAACTTTACACCTGAAACAACTGGAAAAAACAAAAACCCTCCAAATTATTAGAAGGAAAAAAATCATAAAGATCCAAGCATAAATAAATGAAAAAGAAATGAAAGAAACAACAGTAAAGATTAATAAAACTAAAAGCTGGTTCTATGAGAAGATAAACAAAACTGACAAGCCTTTAGCCAGACTCATCAAGAAAAATGAGAGAAGAACCAAATCAAGACAATTAGAAATGAAAAAGGAAAGGTTACAGCAGAAAATGACATGCAAAGGATTATAAGACTATTACAAAAAACTGTATGTCAATAAAACGATTAACTTGGAAGAAATGGGGCATATTCTTAGAAAAGTTTGATCTTCCAAGATGGAACTAGGAAGAAAGAGAAATTATGAACAACTCAATTGAAAGTGCTTAAATTTAAGATGTGATAAAAAATCTCCCAAAAAACCGAAGTCCAGGACTAGATGGGGCTTCACAGAATTCAAACATTTAGAGAAGAGCTAATGCCTATCCTTCTGCAACTCTTTGGAAAAATTGTAGAGGAAGGAACATTTCCAAACACATTCTTTGAGGCCACCATCATCCTGATACCAAAACCAGACAAAGACAACACACAAAAGAAAGCTACAGGCCAATACCACTGATGAAAATAGATGCAAATATCCTCAACAAACTTTTAGCAAACAGAATTCTGCAACACATAAAAAAGTTCATACACCATGATCAACTTGGGTTTATTCCAGGAATGCAAAGATTCTTCAGTATACACAAATCAATCAATGTGATACACCATATTAACAAATCAAAAGGTAAAAATCATATGATAATCTCAATAGATGTAGAAAAAAGCATTTGACAAAATTCAGCTCCCATTTATGATTAAAACTCTTCAAAAAATCGGCATAGAAGGAACCTACCTCAACATAGTGAAGGCCATATATAATAACCCTACAGCAAACGTTATTCTCAATGAAGAAAAATTGAAAGCATTTCCCCTAAGATCAGGAAGAAGACAAGGGTGCCCACTTTAATCACTATTATTTAACTTAGTTTTGGAAGTCCTAGTTACAGCAATCAGGAAAGAAAAAGAAGGAAAAGGAATTCAGATCAGAAAAGAAAAAGTAAAGCTCTCACTGTGTGCAGCTGACTGCACGTAGAAAACCCTAAAGATAGCATCAGAAAATTACTAGAGCTAATCAGTGAATTTAGCAAAGTTGTGAAATACAAAAACAACACAGAAATCACTTGCATTTCTATATACTAACAAATAAAAATCAGAAAGGGAAATTAAGTAAGTAGTCAATCCCATTCACCATTGCAACAAAAAGAAATATCTAGAAAGAAACTTACCTAAAGAGAGAAAAGAGCTGCACACTGAAAATTATAAGACAGTGATGAAAGAAAGTGAAGAAAAACTAAAGAGCTTTAGATGAAAATGAAAGAGGAGAGTAAAAAGCTGACTTAAAGATCAGAAAGATTCAGAAAACTAAGATCATGGCATCTGGTCCCAGGACTTCATGGCAAATAGATTGGGAAACAGTGGAAACACTGGCTTACTTTATTATTATTATATATTATTATTATTATTATTATTATTAGAAGGGGGCAGTTAGAAATCACTGAGATGGTGATTCCAGCCATGAAATTAAAAGACGCCTACTGCTAAGAAGGAAAATTATGACCAACTTAGACAGTATATTAAAAAGCGGAGACATTACTTTGTCAACAAAGGTCTGTCTAGTCAAGGCTATGGTTTTTCCAGTGGTCATGTATGGATGTGAGATTAGGACTATAAAGAAAGCTGAGCGCTGAAGAATTGATGCTTTTGAACTGTGGTGTTGGAGAAGACTCTTGAGAGTCCTTTGGACTACAAGGAGATCCAACCAGTCCATCCTAAAAAGGATCAGTCATGGTGTTCATTGGAAGGACTGATGCTTAAGCTGAAACTCCAATACTTTAGCCACCAGGTGCTAAAAGCTGACTCATTGTAAAATACTCTGATGCTGGGAAAGATTGAGGGCAGGAGGAGATGGGGACGACAGAGGATGAGATGGTTGGATGGCATCACTGATTCAATGGACAGGGGTTTGTGTGGACTCTGGGAGTTGGTGATGGACAGGGAGGCCTGGTGTGCTGTGGTTCATGGGGTCACAAAGAGTTGGACACCACTGAGCGACTGAACTGAACTGATGAAAGAAACTAAAGACGACATCAACAGAAGGAGAGATACTCCATGTTTTTGGGTAGGAAGAATAAATTTCTGTAAATAACTAAACTACCAAATACAATCTACAGATTCAATGTGATCCTTATTAAATTACCAATGGCATTTTCCACAGAACTAGAACAAAATATTTCACAATTCTTATGGAAACAGAAAAGACCCAAAGCCAAAGCAGTCTTGAGAAAGAAGAATGGTGCTGGGGAAATCAACCTTCCTTGTCTTCAGATTATACTACAAAGCTATAGTCATCAAGACAGTATGGTTCAGTTCATTTCAGTTCAGTTCAGTCGCTCAGTCATGTCCAACTCTTTGCAACCCCATAAACTGAAGCACGCCAGAATTCCCTGTCCATCACCAACACCCAGAGTCTACTCAAACTCATGTCCATCAAGTCGGTGATGCCATCCAGCCATCTCAACCTCTGTCGTCCTCTTCTTCTCCTGCCCCCAATCCCTCCCAGCATGAGGGTATTTTCCAATGACTTAACTCTTCGCATGAGGTGGCCAAAGTACTGGAGTTTCAGCTTCAGCATCAGTCCTTCCAATGAATATCCAGGACCTAACTCCTTTAGGATGGACTGGTTGGACCTCCTTGCAGTCCAAGGGACTCTCAAGAGTCTTCTCCAACACCACAGTTCAAAAGCATCAATTCTTCATTGCTCAGCTTTCTACACAGTCCAACTCTCACATCCATACATGACCACTGGAAAAACCATAGCCTTGACTAGACTGACTTTTGTTGACAAAGTAATGTCTCTGCTTTTTAATATGCTGTCTAGGTTGGTCATAACTTTCCTTCCAAGGAGCAAGTGTCTTTTAATTTCATGGCTGCAATCACCATCTGCAGTGATTTTGGAGCCCCCAAAAATAAAGTCTGACACTGTTTCCACTGTTTCCCTCTCTATTTCCTATGGAGTGATGGGACCAGATGCCATGATCTTCGTTTTCTGAATGTTGATCTTTAAGCCAAATTTTTTACTCTCCTCTTTCACTTTCATGAAGAGGCTTTTTAGTTCCTCTTCACTTTCTGCCATAAGGGTGGTGTCATCTGCATATCTGGGTTTATTGGTATTTCTCTCAGAAATCTTAATTCCAGCCTGCACTTCTTCCAGCCCAGAGTTTCTCATGATGTACTCTGTATATAAGTTAAATAAGCATGTATGGTGCTGGCACAAAAACAGAAATATAGACCAATGAAACAAGATAGAAAACCCAGAAATAAACCCATTCACCTATGAGTACCTTATTTTTGACAAAGGAGGCAAGAATATATGATGGAGGAAAGTATAACTTCTTCAAAAAGTAGTCCTGTGAAGACACAACAGCAAGATGCAAAATAGTGAGGTTAGAATACTTCTTAACACTTCTTAACACCATAGACAAAGATAAACTAAAAACGGATTAAAGACTTGAATGTAAGTCCAGAAACTATAAAACTCTTAGATGAAAACATAAGCAGAACACTCAATGACATGAATCAAAGCAAGATCCTCTATGATCCACCTTCTAGAGTAATGGAAATAGAAACAAAAGTAAACATGTCAGACCTGCTTAAACTTAAAAGCTTTTGTAAAGGAAAGGAAACTATAAGCAAGGTGGAAAGACAGCCTTCAGAATGGGAGAAAATAATAACAAATGAAGCAACTGACAAATAACTGAACTCAAAAATATACAAGCAACACCTGCAGCTCAATTCCAGAAAAATAAACGATCCAATAAAAAAATGGGCCAAAGAACTAAACAGACATTTCTCCAAAGAAGACATACAGATGACTAAGAAACACATGAAAAGATCATCAATATCACTCATTATCAGAAAAATGCAAATCAAAACCACAATGAAGAACTATCTCACACTGGTCAAAATGGCTGTTATCAAAAAGTCTACAAACAAAAATGTTGGAGAGGGTGCCAAGAAAAGGAAACCCTCTTACACTGTTGGTGGGAATACAAACTAGTACTGCCACTATAGAGAACAGTGTGAGAATTCCTTTAAAAACTGGAAATAGAACTGCCATACAACCCAGCAATGGCACTACTGGGCTTATACACTGAGGAAACCAGAATTGAAAGAAACATGTGAACCCCAATGTTCATCGCAGCACTGTTTACAATAGCTAGGACATGGAAGCAACTTAGATGTCCTTTGGCAGATGAATGGATAAGAAAGCTGTGGTACATATACACAATGGAATATTATTCAGCTATTAAAAAGAACACATTTGAATCATTTCTCATGAGGGGGATGATACTGGAGCCTATTATACAGAGTGAAATAAATCAGAAAGAAAAACACCAATAGAGTCTATTAACACATATATATGAAATTTAGAAAGATGGTAACAATGACCCTATATGTAAGGCAGCAAAAGAAACACAGATATAAAGAGCAGAACTTTTGGACTCTGTGGGAGAAGTTGAAGGTGGAATGATTTGACAGAATAGCATTGAAACACGTATATTACCATATGTGAATTAGATCACCAGTCCAGGTTTGATGCATGAAACAGGACAGTCAAAGCCAGTGCACTGGGATGACCCTGAGGGATGGGATGGAGAAGAAGGTGGGAGGGGAGTTCAGGATGGGGAACACATGTACCCCATGGCTGATTCATGTCAATGTATGCCAAAAACCACCAAAATATTTTAAAATAATTAGCCTCCAATTAAAATAAACAAATTGCTTTTTTAAAAAGACACATGTCTCCCTTTGTTCATTGCAGCACTATTTACAATAGCTAGAACATGGAAGCTACCTAGATGTTCATTGACAGATGAATGGATAAAGAAGTTGTGGTACATGTACACATTGGAATACTACTCAGCCATAAAAAGGAACACATTTGAGTCAATTCTGATAAGGTGGATGAACCTAGAACCTATTACACAGAGTGAAGTAAGTCAGAAAGAGAAATATAAATACCATATTTTAACACATATATCAGAGAAGGCAATGGCAACCCACTCCAGTACTCTTGCTTGGCAAATCCCATGGACAGAGGAGCCTAGAAGGCTGCAGTCCATGGGGTAGCTAGGAGTCAGACAAGACTGAGTGACTTCACTTTCACTTTTCACTTTCATGCATTGGAGAGGGAAATGGCAACCCACTCTCGTGTTCTTGCCTGGAGAATCCCAGGGATAGGGGTCCCCAGTATGCTGCCATCTCTGGGGTCACACAGAGACGGACACGACTGAAGCGACTTAGCAGCAGCAGCAGCAACGCATATATACCAAATCTAGAAAAATGATACTGAAGAATTTATTTACAGGGTAGAAATGGAGAAACAGACAGAGAGAATAGACTTATGTACATAAGGAGGAGACAGGAGGAGAGGGTGAGATGTATGGAAAGAGCAACATGGAAACTTATATTACTGTATGTAAAATACATTGTCAATGGGAACTTGCTGTATGGCTGAGGAAACTCGAACAGGAGCTCTGTATCACCCTAGAGGGGAGGGATGGGGAGGGAGATGGGTGGGGTTTCAAAAGGGAAGGGTATATGTATAGCTATGGCTGATTCATGTTGAGATTTGACAGAAAACACCAAATTATGTAAAGCAATTATCCTTCAATAAAAAATAAAAATTAAAAAAAGACCAAATTTTGGATTTGATCCAATATATTTAACTTCACTATACTAGAGAGAGTAGCCCTCTCTGACTCTCTTGTATCTTCTCTAATATAGGAAACTTTCTGAAAATCAATCTTAAATGTAAATGAATAAATAACATTTACTCATGATCCACCACTGTAAAAATAGTATGAATAGAAAAACAAGTGTATCATATAGAGGTGTTGAAAGGAAATTCCTTGCCACTTTTTCAAACAAGTAGTGTGGAAATTCTTGCACGTTCAGAGTAAGTTTTCATGTTTTGCAAAGAACAAAGTACATATGAGTCTGTGCTTGTACCCAAACAATAGTCAAAGTTCAGTCGAGATACAAGAATACAAATATAGATTAGCTATGATTATAAAGTACCAAATTGTAGAGTGTAACTTGAGTAGTATTTTTTAGCTAAGGATATTTTATATGTGGTATGTTTTAAAAATGCAAATGCCAGGACCATTCATGTGTTTGCCAAGCAAGTTTCTAAGGTTGTAGCTTGGAAATGTGCATGTAATTTAAAATTCCATAGGTGATTCTAAAGTGCACTAGGAATAACAACCACAGGTTTAACATTTATATATCAAATATGCAGATTAAAAAAGAAGAGTTTAATCTAGGCTGAAATTTTAATAGATGTCTTCATAGAAGAGATGAGATTTGAATGAAAGATGAGATAGACAGAAGGTAGGTGAAACAGGCTGCTTTCTTTTACTTTTTAGCTCAAAATAAAATCTTTCCTTTAAGGATTTTATTTGTTTCTCAGATTCCTAATTGGATTGATCAAAATAGATAATAAAACATAATGATAAATGCCAGGAAATGTTTATCTTCTCATAAATTCATGATGTGGCTACATGAAACCCAGATTTAATATTTTGCTTGAAAATTCATTAATTGCTATAGGTTAGCATTAATATATTGATTTGCAAATTTTATCAAAGTTTAAATGAATTTTGGATGAAAAATTGCCAGTTGATGCTTCATCCAAATTTGGATTCTTAGATCTTTAATATAGGATTGGTATCTGGAAGCTGAATAACATACATTTGTTTGTTGGATGAATGAAACATTTGGGTTTACTTGGTTAATTCATTCCACCTTGTTTGCGGGGCAGATTTCAATAGTTTCCATTTGAAAGATCAAGGATTTTACCTATAATGGTTTTGGTTTGTTGTTTCTTTCTTAATCTAAAACCAATGAGCTGGCAAAGATTTTTAATAATCATTAACTTTTAGGCTTTTTATTTCCCAATGAAAAAAATGAAGGAAAATAATAACAATAGGAAAGGCAAAAGAGGTCCAAGCATCCTAATACCAGGGGAGTTTTCCATCCATGTGGACACATACACCAGCTGGTAAAGCTGTCTCCTCAGACCAGTCTCTCCAGAGAGTAGGGTAAGCAGAGTCACCCACCTGTTAACAGAAAGGAGCAGGGCCTCCCAGCTTGCTCAAGCTTGGTCATACGGTTTCGTAGAATAAGGTTATTTTGTCATTGTTTAGATTTGAAATGTTCAGTTCAGTTCAGTCTCTCAGTCGTGTCCGACTCTTTGTGACCCCATGAATCGCAGCATGCCAGGCCTCCCTGTTCATCACCATGTCCCGGAGTTCACTCAGACTCACGTCCATCGAGTCAGTGATGCCATCCAGCCATCTCATCCTTGGTCGTCCCCTTCTCCTCCTGCCCCCAATCCCTCCCATCATCAGAGGCTTTTCCAATGAGTCAATTGTTCCATGAGGTGGCCAAATACTGGAGTTTCAGCTTCAGTATCAGTCCTTTCAAAGAAATCCCAGGGTTGATCTCCTTCAGAATGGACTGGTTGGATCTCCTTGCAGTCCAAGGGACTCTCAAGAGTCTTCTCCAACACCACAGTTCAAAAACATAAATTCTTTGGCACTCAGCCTTCTTCACAGTCCAACTCTCACATCCATACATGACCACTGGAAAAACCATAGCCTTGACTAGACAGACCTTAGTTGGCAAGGTAATGTCTCTGCTTTTGAATATGATATCTAGGTTGGTCATAACTTTCCTTCCAAGGAGCAAGTGTCTTTTAATTTCATGGCTGCAGTCACCATCTGCAGTGATTTTGGAGCCCCCCAAAATAAAGTCTGACACTGTTTCCTCTGTTTGCCCATCTATTTTCCATGGAGTGATGGGACCAGATGCCATGATCTTCGTTTTCTGAATGTTGAGCTTTAAGCCAACTTTTTCACTCTCCTTTTTCACTTTCATCAAGAGGCTTTTTATTTTTAGCTCCACTTCACTTTCTACCATAAGGGTGGTGTCATCTTCATATCTGAGGTTATTGATATGTCTCCCAGCAATCTTGATTCCAGCTTGTGTTTCTTCCAGTCCAGGGTTTCTCATGATGTACTCTGCATAGAATTTAAATAAGCAGGGTGACAATATACAGCCTTGACGTATGCCTTTTCCTATTTGGAACCAGTCTGTTGTTCCATGTCCGGTTCTAACTGTTGCTTCCTGACCTGCATACAGATTTCTGAAGAGGCAGGTTAGGTGGTCTGGTATTCCCATCTCTTTCAGAATTTTCCACAGTTTATTGTGATCCACACAGTCAAAGGCTTTGGTATAGTCAATAAAGCAGAAATAGATGTTTTTCTGGAACTCTCTTGCTTTTTCCATGATTCAGCGGATGTTGGCAATTTGATCTCTGGTTCCTCTGCCTTTTCTAAAACCAGCTTGAACATCAGGGAGTTCACGGTTCATGTATTGCTGAAGTCTGGCTTGGAGACTTTTGAGCATTACTTTACTAGCATGTGAGATGAGTGCAATTGTGTGTTAGTTTGAGCATTCTTTCGCATTGCCTTTCTTTGGGATTGGAATGAAAACTGACCTTTTCCAGTCCTGTGGCCACTGCTGAGTTTTCCAAATTTGCTAGCATATTGAGTGCAGCACTTTCACAGCATCATCTTTCAGGATTTGAAAGAGCTCAACTGGAATTCCATCACCTCCACTAGCTTTGTTCGTAATGATGTTTTCTAAGGCCACTTGACTTCACTTTCCAAGCTGTCTGGCCCTAGATTAATGATCACATCATCAAGATTATCCGGGAGTTTTAGGCAATGGCATTTATCAAAATACTACAGGTCACTAAAAGCACAGAGACTCAAATCAAACTTCACATCTCATAGTCAGGCCAGCATTGTAATTTGGTAAGTAAGCCTTTGATTATTCAGGGATATTCTAGTTTGTAGAATGAAAAGAGAAAATCTTATATGCAGGCTATTTTGCAAAATAGGTTATTAAAGTGCAATTTTATTTAGAAGAAAAAAATCAATTGTCTTTTCTAAAGAGTGTTTCTAGCCAAATTAAAACTAATTTGGGGGTGTGCATCCAGATGTTCCCATTTTATGTTAACCTTCTAGTCAAGCACTGCTGAATAAGAGAGGGAATGTGTTTTAAATGTATTTTCTTACACCCAGAACTTACAAGAACCTAGTCTTTGCAGGCTTTTTTTTTTTTTTTCAGCCATATAGTCCTGTTACCTCTCTAAATTGAGTCTCAGGTAATTGGGAGCGAGATCTGATCCCTGAGGCTTCCTGTTCTGGAAACCTGGCTCTGATGATATGACCTGAGGGTTGGGGTACAAGATTGGAGGTTAGGGAGAAGAGAGGAACCAAGTTGTGCCTTCCAACAGCCAACTTGCCTCCTGAACCTTCTTAGTTAGGAGCTATGTCTCTTCCATGCTCCACTTCCCACCACTGTTGCCTGCATGATTGCAGCTCTCATCAGGTAATCAAAGACTCCTATTTTATAGCAGCAACTCCTGATCCTTGTGACCCTTCTGCGCAAGGTTGGTTATGGCTTGCCCCTGTTGCTAATTTCTGGGTTGCCTTATTTTTCTCTGGTTGGCTTCATCTATCCCTTTCATTATCTGTTTTATGCTTTAATCAGTTCCCTGTGTGATAAACCAACATTAAAGTATTACAGGTGAATACAGTTTTCCTTGACTGGAACCTCATTGGCCCAAGATCTAACACAGGCCTCCTAGTTAACTGAATTCTCAGGCACATGACACTGTTGAAAGCAAAATTCCTCTGTATCCATCACAAAGGTCTCATAGGTCTTTCTGTAGCATGAACTTCTGAGATCACTCTTCCCTTCGCAGCACTTTTCCTTTAGTCAAATGACAGCTCTACCTCAAGACTGCTCTGCATCATATCTCTGAGAAGAGTCAGAAAAAAAGTAATTTTCTTTATTTCTGCTAATACCAGAGTCACAAGAACCTCAGCCATTACACGTGTTAGCCCATCCTGCCTCCTTCTTCAGGTCACGTCCCTGAAATTCACTTATAGGTAGTGGTTTTCTCAAATATTATTACCCTTTCTAGAGAATCACAAAGGATGATAGCACCTACAGATAATTTTAATATATCTTAAAATGAATATTTTCATGTATCTGACTAGAATATGCATCTGTGAGCTGTTACCACTCTAAAACTATATCCCTTCTTTCTTTTCAAGAAAGTAAGTTTGGGCCACTTAACAACTCCATATCTTAAATTGATTTTAGGGAGTTTAAATTAGTTCTATAATTATTCTCTTACTCCAGAAGTATCAAGCTAGGGTTATATGTTCATGCATTTATTAAACTTATTTTGGACTCTGAACATTGCAACATGCATTAATGCTGTTTCTTTTTTTATTATTTTTTAAATTTTCTGTTGTTCTTATATTTTATATTCCAAGTAATACTGATTAAAAATATTTACACACCTACTTTAAAGTCCACAATTTAGCACTTATTTGTATGAATGCTGAGTTTCTAAAAATATCATTTTATAAATATTTTTTGCATTTCCCCCTACACTCCATCCTAACGCAATGCATGTGTTGCTCCCCTTAAATGAAATTATATTATTTTTCCTTCTATTTTCTTTGGTTGTGTTATGAATTCTCAATCAAAAAAACATCTTTCCAGGAGTATGCTCTGAATTTTCCTACACACTTGAACCCTGTTCATGCCCCCAGATAATTTGTGTGAAATATATTTATGTTTCTATCTCAAATTAAACTTCAAAGTTCTCTAATGAAAGGACTATGTTTCATCTTTGAAGATGCTCTGTTATATTCTTGGTGCTTCAGTGTTTTTTTTAAAAATATACATTTATTTATTTTAATTGGAGGTTAAATACTTTACAATATAGTTCAGACACTCACTCAGTCATGTCTGACACTTTAAGACTCCATGGACTGTAGCACACCAGGCCTCCCTGTTCATCACCAACACCTGGAGTTTACCCAAATTCCTATCCATTGAGTTGGTGATGTGATCCAACCATCTCATCCTCTGTCATCCTCTTCTCCTACCTTCAATCTTTCCCAGCATCAGGGTCTTTTCAAATGAGTCAGCTCTTCACATCAGGTGGCAAAAGTATTAGAATTTCAGCCTCAACATCTGTCCTTTCAATGAACAGTCAGGATTGATCTTCTTTAGGATGGACTGGTTGGACCTCCTTGCAGTCCAAGGGACTCTCAAGAGTCTTCTCCAACACCACAGTTCAAAACTATCAATTCTTAGGCACTCAGCTTTCCTTAGAGTCCAACTCTCACATCCATGCATAACTACTGGAAAAACCACAACCTTGTCTAGATGGACATTTGTTGGAAATGTAATGTCTTTACATTTTAATATGCTGTCTAGGTTGGTCATAACTTTCCTTCCAAGGAGAAAGGGTCTTTTAATTTCATGGCTGCAGTCACCATGTACACTGATTTTGGAGCCCCTCCTCCCAAAATAAAGTCTGCTACTGTTCCACTGTATCCCCATCTATTTGCCATGAAGTGATGGGACTGGAAGACATGATCTTAGTTTTCTGAATGTCGAGTTTAACCCAATTTTTTCACTTTCCTCTTTCACTTTCACCAAGAGGCTCTTTAGTTCTTATTTGCTCTCTGCCATAAGGGTAGTGACAACTGCGTATCTATGGTTATTGATATTTCTCCTGGCAATCTTGATTCCAGCTTGTGCTTCATGCAGCCTGGCATTTCACATGATGTAATCTGCATGTAAGTTAAATAAGTATGGTGACAATATACAGCCTTGACATATTCCTTTTCCTATTTGGAACCAGTCTGTTGTTCCATGTCCAGTTCTAACTGTTGCTTCCTGACCTACATACTGATTTCTCAAGAGACAGGTCAGGTGGTCTGGTATGCCATCTCTTTCAGAATTTTATTTTTATTTTTAATTAATTAATTTTAATATAAAGTTATGTAATTAATATTTTAATTAATTTTAAATTAATACTTTAATTAATTAATTTTCAATATTGTATTGGTTTTGCCATACATTGACATGAATATTGTGATCCACATAGTCAAAGGCTTTGGCATAGTCAATAAAGCAGAAATAGATGTTTTTCTGGAATTCTCCTGCTTTTTTGATGATCCAGCAGATGTTGGAAATTTGGTCTTTGGTTCCTCACTTTTTCTAAATCTAGCTTGAACATCTGGAAGTTCACAATTCATGTACTGTTGAAGCATGGCTTGGAGAACTTTGAGCATTACTTTACTAGCGTGTGAGATGAGCACAATTGTGTGCTAGTTTGAGCATTCTTTGGCATTGCCTTTCTTAGGGATTGGAAAGAAAACTAACCTTTTCCAGTCTATGCACTGCTGAGTTTTCCAAATTTGCTGGCATATTGAGTCCAGCACTTTCACAGCATCATCTTTTATGATTTGAAATAGCTCAATTGGAATTCCATCAACTCCATTAGCTTTGTTTGTAGTGATGCTTCCTAAAGCCCATTTGACTTCACATTCCAGGATGTCTGGCTCTGGGTGAGTGATCATTGTGATCATTATGATCATAATCATTATGATTATCTGTGTCATGAAGATCATTTTTGTACAATTCTTCTGTGTATTCTTTCCACCCCTTATTAATATCTTCTGCTTCTGTTAGGTCCATACCATTTTTGGCCTTTATTGAGCCCATCTTTGCATGAAATGTTCCTTGGTATCTCTAATTTTCTTGAATAGATCTCTAGTCTTTCCCATTCTATTGTTTTCCTCTGTTTCTTTGCACTGTTTATTCAGGAAGGCTTTCTTATCTCTCCTTGTGATTTTTTGGAATTCTGGATTAAAATGGGTATATCTTTCCTCTTCCTCTTTGCTTTTCACTTGTTTTCACAGTTCTTTGTAAGGCCTCTTCAGGCAGCCATTTTGCTTTTTTGCATTTCTTTTTCTTGGGGATGGTCTTGATCCCTGTCTCCTGTACAATGTCATGAACCTCCATCCATAGTTCATCAGGCACTCTATCAGTTCTTGGTACTTAGGCTTTATTAAAAGTATTTTTTTTTTTTTTACTATTTCTGAGAAATATTCTATAGGTTCCAAAGCTTCTCATGCTGGACAAAAAATAAATATTTGGATCTTAAAATGAAAGGTCTGTTTTGTCTTTTATACTGGAAATATATTTATCAGAAAATGTGTTACAAACAGGATTATTTCACAAAATGCATAGTGGTTGTGCCCCACATTTTGAAGTATCAGACTGGCTAAAAAGTTTGTTTGGGTTTTTCTGTAACATCTTGTGGAAAAATCCAAACGTAATCTTTGGTCAAACCAATACTTATATTCTCATGGAACAGCTTTGATAAATGTGGGAATAAAATTCAAATTTTGCAAGAAAAGAATGCTAAAAATATTGCTTAGTCATTCAGTCATGTTTGACTCTTTGTGACTTCATGGACTGTAGCCCACCAGGCTCCTCTGTCCCTGGAATTCTCCAGAAAAGAATACCAAAGTGGGTTGTCATTTCCTTCCCCAGCTAAGAATATTATGGATATATATATATATATATATATATATATATATATATATACACACACACACACATATTTTGTTGTTGTTCAGTTACAAACGTGAAGGTGAAGGTGAAGTCGCTCAGTCATGTTCGACTCTTTGTGACACCATGGACTGTAGCCTACTAGGCTTCTCCGTCCATGGGATTCTCCAGGCAAGAATACTGAAGTGGGTTACCATTTCCTTCTCCAGGGGATCTTCCCAACCCAGGGATCGAACCCGGGTCTCCCTCATTGGAGGCAAAGGTTTTAACCTCTGAGCCACCAGGGAAACCCCTCAGTTACGAAGTCCTTTCCACCTCTTTGTGAAGACTCCATGACCTACAGCACACCAGGCTCCTCTGTCCTTAACTATCTCCCTAAGTTGGCTAATACTCATGTCCATTGTGTTGGTGATTCCATACAACCATCTCATCCTCTCCTCCTGCCCTCAATCTTTCACAAGGTAGTCTACCTATAAACTAAGTTAAAAATCCATACAATCAAGAATATGCCATTACAAATCAGTTGCCTAAAAATTTTCATTTTGATCTGAACACTTACTTTTTGACTTTAAACTACTTTTCAAAATTGCTCATGAAACAATCTTGTTAGAATGAACTAAAATCATTCTATTAACTTTTCTAATTAAAATGATAAAATGTGATATATACACACTCTAATTCAAGAAAAAGTTTGTTGCAGTAGAGCCCTAGTACAAAGTCTAGAATGTCAGAAGTACTCAATTACTCAATAAGTAGTTTCTTCTTCCGTTTCTCTATATTAATCATGACAGAAAAATATTAGGTGGCTTAATTCTCATACTAGGACTATACTTAGTGCCACACAGCACACTTTTCTTCTAAAGATCACTTGTTATTAAAATAACATCTACTAGGACTGATACTGAAGCTGAATCTCCAATACTTAGTTCACTTGATGGGAAGAACTGATTCATTGGAAAAGGTCCTGATGCTGGGAAATATTGAAGGCGGGAGGAGAAGGGGATGACAAGGTAAGTTATCAGCTTACCTTCCTACCTCCAATCCCCTTTGCTTAATTACCCTACTGACAGAAACACTTAAAATAATTTATATCATATTTTTCTCAGGATGAGATGGTTGGATGGCATTATCGACTTGATGGACATAAGTTTGAGCAAGCTCCAGGGGCTGATGATAGACAGGGAAGCGTGGCATGCCTCAGTCCTTGGGGTCGCAAAGAGTTGGACATGACTGAGCAACTGACTGAACTGAAGATTTTCCTGGTGATCCAGTGGCTAAGAATCTGAAATCCCAATTCAGGAAACCTGAGTTTGATCCCTAGTTGAGGAGCTAGATCCCACCTGTTAAAATTAAGACTTTGCATTCTGCAACTAAAGATCCTACGTGGTACAGTGAAGACTAAAGATCTCGTATGCCCCAACTAAGATTTGGTGCAGCCAAGTAAATATTTTTAAAAATGTTTGTCAATTATGAGGTATATTGAGATTTATTTTAACTGACCAATTTATTTATTTATTTTTTATTTTACTTTACAATACATTGGCATGAACGGGTGTACATGATTTCCCAATTCTGAACTCCCCTCCCACCACTCTCCCCGTGCCATCTCTCTGGGTCATCCCAGTGCACCAGCTCCAAGCATCCTGTATCGTGTATCAAACCTAGACTGGTGATTCGTTTCTTACATGATAGTATACATGTTTCAGTGCCATTCTCCCAACTCATCCCACCCTCTCCCTCTCCCATAGAGTCCAAAAGTCTGTTCTATACATCTGTGTCTCTTTTGCTGTCTCACATACAGGGTCATCATTACCATCTTGCTAAATTCCGTATATATGTGTATACTGTATTGGTGTTTTTCTTTCTGGCTTACTTCACTCTGTATAATCAGCTCCAGTTTCATCCACCTCATTAGAACTGATTCAAATGTATTCTTTTTAATGGTTGAGTAATACTCCATTGTGTATATGTACGACGGTTTCTTATCCATTTGTCTGCAGATGGACATCTAGGTTGCTTCCATGTCCTGCCTATTAGAAACAGTGCTGCGATGAACATTGGGGTACACTTGTCTCTTTCAATTCTGTTCTTCTCCGTGTGTATACCCAGCAGTGGGATTGCTGGGTCATAAGGCACTTCTATTTCCAGTTTTTTTTTAAGAACTCTCCACACTGTTCTCCATAGTGGATGTACTAGCTTGCATTACCACCAACAGTGTAAGATGGTTCCCTTTTCTCCACACCCTCACCAGCATTTATTGCTTGTAGACTTTTGGAAAGCCATTCTGACTGGTCTGAAATGGTATCTCATTGTGGTCTTGATTTTCATTTCTCTGACAATGAGTGATGTTGAGCATCTTTTCCTGTGTTTGTTAGCCATCTGTATGTCTTCTTTGGAGAAATGTCTACTTAGTTCTTTGGCCCATTTTTCGATTGGGTCGTTTATTTTTCTGGAATTGAGCTGCATAGGGTGCTTGTATATTTTTGAGATTAGTTGTTTGTCAGTTGCTTCATTTGCTATTATTTTCTCCCATTCCAAAGGCTGTCTTTTCACCTTGCTTATATTTTCCTTTGTTGTGCAGAAACTTTTTATTTTAATTAGACCCCATTTGTATATTTTTGCTTTTATTTCGAGTATTCTGAGAGGTGGATCATAGAGGATCCTGCTGTGATTTATGTCGGAGAGTGTTTTGCCTATGTTCTTCTCTAGGAGTTTTATAGTTTCTGGTCTTACGTTTAGATCTTTAATCCATTTTGAGTTTGTTTTTGTGTATGGTGTTATAAAGTGTTCTAGTTTCATTCTTTTACAAGTGGTTGACCAGTTTTCCCAGCACCACTTGTTAAAGAGATTGTCTTTTCTCCATTGTATATTTTTTCCTCCTTTGTCAAAGATAAGGTGTCCATAGGCATGTGAATTTATGTCTGGGCTTTCTATTTTGTTCCATTGATCTATATTTCTGTCTTTGTGCCAGTACCATACTCTCTTGATGACTGTGGCTTTATAGTAGAGCCTGAAGTCAGGCAGGTTGATTCCTCCAGTTCCACTTGGTAACTGACAAATTTCTATTGGACATAGTCACATTATTCAGTGCAAGGTTTTAGGAAATATAATCATTCTTATTTTCTTTTGGAATATTTTCATAGCCCTAAAACAAATAAACACAGCCACAGCACTATTAAAGGAATAAATGGACATGTAAGTTAACACTGCTTATCTTCATTGGGAAATCATCTTCTGTCTTCATTTCTGTTTACATCTATTTCCATATGTCTTTCAAATTCAGTACTTTCATCTCAAGATAGTTTCATAGACTTTGAACCAGTTAGCAGTTGGTCACTCTTGTTGATAGCTTCATAGCTTTCTTCTAACCTCTAGTTTTAATCATATGCCCGTTCATGAGAAAAAAGCGTTTGAGACAATTTAAGAATCCAGATTTACATTCTGACAATGGATGATCTCCCCATTACCACCATCCTAAATTTAGACCATGTCCTCACACTTAAGTTGTTGACAAAACAAGTTACCAGTTTCCTCCTACCTCCAATCCCCTTTGCTTAATTACCTTACTGACAGAAGCAGTTAAAATAATTTCTATCATATTTTCCTGAGTGATCAATGCAAAGAAATAGAGGGGGAAAAAGAATAGAAATGACTAGAAAGCTCTTCAAGAAAATTAGAGATACCAAGGGAATATTTCATGCAAATATGGGACAATAAAGGACATAGACCTAAAAAAAGCAGAATATATTAGGAAAAGGTGACAAGAATACACAGAAGAACTATACAAGAAAGGTCTTAATGACCCAGATAACCACGATGGTATTATCACTCACCTAGAGCCAGATATCCTGGAATGTGAAGTCAACAGGGCCTTAGGAAGCACCACTAAGAACAAAGCTAGTGGAGGTGATAGAATTCCAGTTGAGTTATTTCAAATCCTAAGATGATGCTGTGAAAGTGCTGCACTCAATATGCCAGCAAATTTGCAAAACTCAGCAGTGGTCACAGGACTGGAAAAAGGTCAGTTTTCATTCCAATCCCAAAGAAAGAGAATGCCAAGGAATGCTCAAATTTCTGCACAATTGCACTCATCTCACAAGCTAGTAAAGTAATGCTCAAAAGTCTCCGATGCAGAATTCAACAGTACATGAACCATGAAATTCCAGATGTTCAAGCTATATTTATAAAAGGCAGAGTAACCAGATATCAAATTCCCAGCATCTGCTGGATCATGGAAAAAGCAACAGAGTTCCAGAAAAACACCTATGTCTGCTTTACTGACTACTCCAAAGCAAAGCATTTGACTGTGTGGATCACAAAAAACAGCAGAACATACTTAAAGAGAAGTGAATACCAGGCCACCTGACCTGCCTGCGGAGAAATCTGTATGCAAGTGAAGAAGAAACAGTTAGAACTGGACATGGAACAACAGACTGCTTCCAAATTGGAAAAGGAGTACGTCAAGGCTGTATATTGTCACTCTGCTTATTTAACTTATATACAGAGTATATCATGGGAAATGCCAGGCTGGATGAAGCACAAGCTGGAATCAAGATTGCCAGGAGAAATATTAGTAACATTAGATATACAGTTGTCACTACCCTTATGGCAGAAAGCAAAGAAAAGCTAAAGAGCTTCTTGATGAAAGTGAAAGAGGAGAATGATAATCTTGGCTTAAAACTCAACACTCAAGAAACTAAGATAATGATCAGGCCCCATCACTTCATGGCAAATAGATGGGGAAACAATGGAAATAGTGACAGACTTTATATCTTGGGGCACCAAAATCAGTGCAGATGGTGGCTGCAGCCAAGAAATTAGAAGAAGCTTGTTGCTTGGAAGAAAAGTTATGACCAAACTAGACAGCATATTATAAAGCAGAGATATTACTTAGCTGAAAAAAGTCCATCTAGTCAAAGCTATGGTTTTTCCAGTAGTCATTTATGGATGTGTGAGTTTAACTATAAAGAAATCTGAGCGCCAAAGAATTAATGCTTTGAACTGTGCTGGAGAAGTCTCTTGAGAGTCCCTTGGACTGCAAGATCAAACCAGTCAATCCTAAAGGAAATCAACCCTGAATATTCATTGGAAGGACTGATGCTCAAGCTGAAACTCTAATACTTTGGCCACCTGATGTGAAGAACTGACTTATTGGAAAAAACCCTGATGCTCAGAAATACTGAAGGCAGGAGGAGAATGGCATGAGAGAGGGTGAGATCATCGGATGGCATCACCAACTTGATGGGCATGAATTTGAGTAAACTCTGGGAGTTGGTGATTGACAGGGCAGCCTGGCATGCTGCAGTCTACAGGGTCACAGAGTTGGACATGACTCAGTAACCGACCTGACTGAACTGATCATATTTTCACTCCCAGCTTAAAAACTTAAATGATCTCCCATTTTTTATCAAGCTAAACCCCCTAGTTTGACTTTCAAGGCTTAATACTAACTCATCTTTAAATAACATTAATATAATTACTTGTTACAACTCAGTGGAAGAAATCCCAAGTACATATATCTGATAATGAAACTTGGCTCACCCTCCCCCTTTTAAAAAAATATTTTTTATCCTTCCCCCTTGTCCCTGATGTGGGTTTGGTACATCGCCCCTTCCAGACATCTCCAGTAAATTCATCAGAGAAAGGATACTTTGTTGCCACATTTTGCTTATTTGTCCATATCCTCCATTAGAATATGTCTGCTTTGGGCAGAAACACCTTCAATTCATATTTTTTAAAAAAATATTTATTTTAATGGAGGCTAATTACTTTACAATTTTGTATCGGTTTTGACATACATCAACATGAATCTACCACGGGTGTACACGTGTTCCCCATCCTGAACCCCCCTCCCCCCTCCCTCCCCATACCATCCCTCTGGGTCATCCCAGTGCTCAAATGTCTGTTAAAGTGTTGCTATGTCAGAAATGCTGAAAAATGACTGTTGAATAAATGACATTTATAGTATTATGCATTGTGTTTCTGGTGCCAAAAATGTACTGATGTCTCACTTCTAGGTAAAATTCTTCCTTTCTCTCCTTCTCTTTATATTTCTTCCCACTTCTAGCGTAACTTCATATGCTCATCAGAAAAAGCAAGAGATGTGACTTGGGGCTCCTAACATGAATCAAAATAATTTGTTTCTAAAGCAATATTGTTTCTCCTTAAAGAGTCTCAAAGGCCAAAGAATTAAATGAGACAAATAGGCAGTATATGCAGAATCCTGACATAAGACTTCATCACTCAGTTCAACCCTAGAAACATGCACCAAACTCCAAGATGTCATTCTTTGGGACAGTTTTATTCTCTGTGTATAGAGCTTCAGCTATTCCCTCTTGGTGATATAATGAAATCTCTTTTCCTGCTCCCCACACGTACCACTGTCTCCTGGCAAATTTGTTCTCAAAACCAATGCCTGAGGACACCCTAAGATAGAAAACATACTCAATTTGAATTTATTCTACATTTCCTCATTTTAGAATTTACTGTGACCCACGGGCATATGCAGCACTGTTGCCATAATTCAACACATTGTTTCATGTGATAAATTTCCCCCAAAGCATTTCTTAAACACATATTTCTTATTTGGTTCCAGATAATTTCCTCAAAAGGCAATCATGTTCACCATGGAAAAGATTGGACCCTCCATTAGTTGGAGTTGGGGACCTTCACAAAAAGCAGTCATTTACCTCTGCTTTGGCTCTTCCTTTTGCTGCTTTTGAACTGTGTTGTTGGAGAAGACTCCTGAGAGTCCCTTGGGACTGCAAGAAGATACAACCGGTCAATCCTAAAGGAAATCAGCCCTGAACATTCATTGGAAGGAATGATGCTGAAGCTGAAACTCCAATACTTCAGCTACCTGACGTAAAGAACTGACTCATTGGAAAAGACCCTGATGCTGGGAAAGATTGAAGGTGGGAGGAGAAGGGGACAACAGAGGATGAGATGGTTGGATGGCACCACTGACTCGATGGACATGAGTCTGAGTGAGCTCAAGGAAATGGTGATGGACAGGGAAGCCTGGTGTGCTGCAATCCATGGGGTCCCAAAGAGTCAGACATGACTGAGTGACTGTACTAAACTTTACTGCTTAAATTTACTTTGGTTTAAGGATGATCCATATTTACCATACAGCATATACTGTAGAATTTGAAAATAAAGGTGTTTAAAATATGCATATGTGTACATTTCTTCCTACTAATCTGATTTCTTACCAGCTCAATAGAATGCTTAACAACTAATTTAAGAAGCAAGATTAAGAAAGTAGATATAGCTGAATTTTTCAGTTGTCATCTCATTTTTATGTTACTAAAAAGTTTTTCTATCCCTCTGAATTGATGTAAGTTATTTTTTTTAATCCTGCTGAGTGCTTTTTAAATGAGTATTGACCCACAAAGCTGTAGATGAAAATACTACTTGAACTAACCAATGTCAGAACATGTGATCATGACGAATGTACAAATGGGATTCATTGTATCTGAAAGAGGCCTAAGTAGAAGAGAATTTAGGATTAGACTGGTTTTCACTAGGTACCATCCAGTTTCACATTCAGTGATTGAAAAATATTTTTTTCCAAAATTATTTCAAACTGACTTTAATCTTTACTGTGGGATTTGATTTCAAATACCTTTGGATAACCTTCCAGTAGTTAAAAATTGAATTACTAATAGTCATTTCACTCAGTTCAGGAAGTGAAATGTCTTATCTCATATGTAAAGTTTCTCTTTGGTACTTAATGATAACATGTCTGCCAAACAAACCAGTAAAGATTGAAGGACAGAGTTTCTCTAATCTCTGTTTCCATTATTCCACTAGGTCATATTAAAATGTTAATATTAGAAATCCAAACATCACAGATTTACCCAGGAACTCATACTTCTAAGCCTTTAAGTCAGAATAGATATGTTAAGGTTAGAATTTTCAAAAGATTTTGTCTCCTTTGGTGACGGTATGCCACACCATAGATTAAAATGTTTTTCTCCCAGGGATAAGTATTCTGGCAATAAATTATCATCAGTCTTTAAGCAACAGTAATGTTTTCACCCTTACCTTAAAACCACCTATCACTGGTAATTTTAAATGATTCATATTAGAATAACCACATAGACTTACTTCAGTAGCTTGTTTTTACTGTTCAGCATCTTCTCCTTCCCATGGTATATAAGATAATGTTAAAAGACTTTCATTGACTGGAGTTTTACAAAAGGCCACTTACTTTCTAATCTATGCATCTTTGGGATTGTAGACTAAATTTTATTCTTTGCTGTAAAAAGGAACTGCTGTAAGAGTTAGAAACTCTGCACCTGTGTACATATATATTTTGGCAATAAAGCAGCATGGGCTGAGAATCAAAAAAAGAAAAAGAAAAGAAAAAGAAAAATCATACTCTTTAGTGATATGGAACCACTACAAGTCTGTATTTGACAAAGCAAGATCTGTAAAAATATATTTCTATTGACTGTGATTAAAAATATCCCCTTCGTGGATAACAGCCTTGTCAGGGCAAATGGATTTGCATAACTCAATGAAGTTATGAGCCATGCAGTGCAGCATCACCCAAGACTGGTGGGTCATAGTGGAGAGTTCTGACAAAACATAATCCACCAGAAATGCTGTGCTAAGTAGCTTTAGTCATGTCTAACTCTTTGTGACCCAAAGCACTGTTGCCCACCAGGCTCCTCTGTCCAAGGGTTTCTCCAGGAAAGAACCAAAGTGGGTAGCTGTGCCCTCCTCCAGGGGTATCTTCCCAACTCAGTAATCAAATTTGCATGTCTTACATTTTCCACAATGGCAGGCTAATTTTTACCACTAGCATCACCTGGGAAACCTGGTTCACTAGAGGAAGGAATGGCAACCCACTCCAGTATTCTTTCCATAAAGCCCCCATGAACAGTGTAAAAGGCAAAATATATTACACCAGATGATGAGTCCCCCCCCCCCTCCTGGGCCAAAAGGAGTCCTATATGTTACTGGGGAAGAGCAGAGGGCAATTACTAATAGCTCCATAAAGAATTAAGAGACTTTGCCAAAGTGGAAGCAATACTCTATTGTGGATGTATCTGGTGGTGAGTCTGATGCTATAAAGAACATCTTTGCCTAGGAACCTGAAATGTTAAGTGCATGAATCAAGGTATATAGGACGTGGTCAAGTAGAACGTGACAAGAGTGAACATCAACATCTTAGGAATCAGTGAACTAAAATGGATGGAAATGGGTGAATTTAATTCAAATGACCATTATATCTACTACTGTGGGCAAGAATCCTTTAGAAGTGGAATAGCCCTCATAGTCAACAAAAGAATCTGAAATGCAGCATTTGTGTATGGTCTCAAAAATGACAGAATGATCTCAGTTCATATACAAGACACATCATTCAACATCCCAGTAAGTCTATGCCCCAACTACCGATGCTGAAGAAGTTGAAGTTGAACAGTTCTAAGAAGATCTACAATACCTTCTTGAACTAACACCAAAAAAAGATCATAGGGATTGGAATGCAAAAGTAGGAAGTCAAGAGACACCTGGAGTAACAGGTAAGTTTGTCCTTGTAGTACAAAATAAAACAGGGAAAAGATAACAGAGTTTCATCAAGAAACATGCTGGTCATGAAAAATACTGTCTTCCAACAATACGAGAGAGAACTCCATACATGAACATCACCAGATGGACAATACTGAAGTCAAATTTATTGTATTCTTTGCAGCCAAAGATGGAGAAGCTCTATACAGTCAGAAAAAACAACGCCTGGAGCTGACTGTGGCTCAGATCATAAGCTCCTTATTGCAAAATTCAGGCTTAAATTGAAGAAAGTAGTGAAAGCCACTAGACCACTCAGGTATGGCCTAAATAAAATCCCTTAGGATTATACAGTGGAGGTGATCAATAGATTCAAGGGATTAGATCTGGTAAACAGAGTGTATGAAGAACTGTGGAAAGAGGTTTGTAACATTGTTGGTAACACCACAGGAAGTGGTGACCAAAGCTGTCCCCAAGAAAAAGAAATGCTTCTTGTAAAGGCAAAAGGGTTGTCTAAGGAGGCTTCTCTTGTGACTCAGCTGGTAAAGAATCTGTCCGCAGTAAGGGAGACCTGGGCTAAATCCTTGGGTTGAGAAAATCCCCTCGAGAAGGGAAAGGCTACCCACTCCAGTATTCTGGCCTAGAGAATTTCATGGACTGTATAGTCTATGGGGTCACAAAGAGTCTGACAACTGAGTGACTTCCACTTCCACAAGGAGGCTTTACAAATAGCTAATTAAAGAAGAGTGGAGTTCCAGAGAATAGCAAAAAGTGATGAGAAGGCCTTTTTAAGTGAACAATACAAAGAAATAGAGGAAAACAATAGAATGGGAAAGACTGGCTATCTCTTCAAGGAATTGGAGATACCAAGGGAATATAACATGGAAAGATGGGCACAATAAAGGATAGAAATAGTATGGTCCTCACAGAAGCAAGAGACATTAAGCAGAGGTATAAGAATATGCAGAACTATACAAAAAAGTTAATGACCTGGATAACCATGATGATGTAGTCATTCACCTAGAGTCGGACACACTGAAATGTGAATTCAAGTGGACCTTAAGAAGAATTACTATGAACAAAGCTAGTGGAAATAATGGAATTCCAGCTGAGATATTTTAAATCTTAAAATAAGATACTGTTAAAGTGCTGCACTCACTACTGTCAGCAAGTTTGGAAAACTTAGCAGTGGGCACAGGACTGGAAAAGATCAGTTTTCATTCCAATCTCAAAGAAGTGGAATTCCAAAGAATGTTCAAACTACTGTACAATTGCACTCATTTCAGTGCTAGCAAGGTAATGCTCAAAATCCTTCAAGTTAGGCATTACATGAACCGAAAACTACCAGATGCACAGAACTGAGTTTAGAAAAGGCAAAGGAACCAGAGATCAAATTGCCAACATTCATTAGATCATAGAAAAAGCAAGGGAACTCCAGATAAACATCTATTTCTGCTTCATTGACTATGCTAGAATATTTGACTGTTTCAATCACAACACACTGTGGAAAATTCTTGAAGATATGGGAGAACCAGACCACCTTACTTGTCTCCCAAAGAACCTGTATACAGGTCAGGAAGCAACAATTAGAACTGAACATGGAACAACAGTCTGGTTCAGTATTGGGAATGGAGTATGACGAGGCTGTATATTGTCACCATGTTTATTTAATTTCTGTGCCAAGTACCTCATGTGAAATGCCTGGATGGATGAATCACAAGCTGGAATCAAAATTGCCAGGAGAAATACAAACAACCCAGATAAGCAAATGATACCACTCCAATTCAGAAAGTGAAGAATAATTCTTGATGAGGGTGAAAGATAAGAGTGAAAAGGCTGGCTTAAAAATGAACATTCAAAAAACTAAGATCATGGCAAACAGTAACATCACTTCATGGCAAATAGATGGGGGAAAAGTGCAAGCAGTGACAAAATTTACTTTCTTGAACTCCAAAATTACTTCAGATGGAGACTGCAGCCATGAAATGGAAAAAAAAAAATTGCTCTTTGGAAGTAAAGGTGTGACAATCCCAGACAGTGTGTTAAAAAGAAGAAATATCCCTTTACTGACAAATATCCATATAGTCAAAGCTATGGTTTTCCCAGTTGTCATGTATGGATGTGAGAATTAGACCATAAAGAAGGCTGAGTGCCAAACAATTGATGCTTTTCAGTTGTAGTGCTGGAGAAGACTCTTGAGAGTCCTTTGAACTGTGAGGAGTTCAAACTAGTCAAACCTAAAGGAAATCATCCTTGAATATTCACTACAAGGAGTGATGCTGAAACTCAAGCTGCAATATTTTGGCCACCTGATGCAGAGTTGACTCACTGGAAAAGATTCCGATGTTGGGAATAATTGAAGGTAACAGGAGAAGGGGGCAGCAGTAGATGAGATTGTTAGAAAGCATCATCAACTCCATGGACATGAATTTGAGCAAACTACGAGAGATAGTGAAGAACAGGGAAGACTGGTATGCTGCAGTCCATGGGTCACAGAGTCAGACATGGCTTAGTGACTGAATAACAATAGCAAAAAATAATATGGAAGTTTATATGAAATTTGGTAATTTATTAAATAACTCAGGTAATACTTTTCTAAGTTAATTTTCACTATTCCTTTTATCTTGCTTTTTATACATATCTTTATTCATAGATTTTTGTGCTGTACTTTAAAATTCAGCTTTATAACAACAAAGTTTTACAGCATTTTCATTTATTAGTCTTAGAACATACAAGCCTCTTTAAAACAAATGTAGACCTAATGCCCCAGAATCGAAATGCCCTTATTTTTTTTATCCAGTCTGTCTGTATCATTTTTTATGGGGGTGTTTAATCCATTTATATTTGAAGCTATAATTGATATATATGCATCTATTAGTGGGCTCCCCAGAAGGCCTTAGTGGTAAAGAATCCATTTGCTAATGCAGGAGATGCAGGAGATGCAGGAGAAGTGGATTCAATCCCTGGGTCAGGAAGATCCCCTGAGGAAGAAAATGGCAACCCACTCAAGTATTATTGCCTGGAAAATGTAATGGATAGATGAATCTGGAGGGTTATAGTCCATGGGGTCACAAAGAGTCAGACAGGGCTGAGCACACAGTGCATGTACTTACTGTCATTTTCTTAATTGTTTTTATTTTGTTTTTGTAGATAGAAGCCCCTTCAGTATTTGTTGTAAAGCTGGTTTGGTGGTACTGAATTCTAATTTTTGCTTGTCTGTAAAGCTTTTGATTTCTCTATTTATTTTGAATGAGGTCCTTACTGAGTAGAGTAATCTTGTAGGCTTTTTCCTTTCTTTTTCTTTTGTTTCTCTGGAACCTCCGTAATTCGAATGTTGGTGTTTAATATCTTCCCAGAGCTCTCTGAGACTATCTTTAAGTCTTTACATTCTTCATTCTATATTCTGCTCTTCAGCAGTTATTTCCACAATTCTGTCTTCCAGCATACTTATCCATTCTTCTGCCTCAGTTATTCTGCTTTTGACCTTTTATAGAAAAAATTTTAATTTCAGTTATTTTGTTGTTCATCACTGATTTGCTCTTTATTTGCTCTTTATTTCTTCTAGATCCTTGTTAAATGTACTAAATGATTCTTGTATTTCTTCCATTCTATTTTTGAGATTTTGGATGATCTTTACTATCATTACTTTAAATTATTTTTCAGAGTAGTTTGCCTGTTTCCTCTTTATTCATTTGGTCTAGTGGGTTTTTACCTTGTTACTTCATCTGCACAATATTTCTCTATCTGTTCATTTTGTTTAACTTACTGTGTTTGTGGTCTCCATTCCTCAGGCTATAGGGTCACAGTTCTTCTTGCTTTTGGTCTCTGCCTCCAGTGGGTAAGGTTGGTCCAGTGGCTTCTATTAACTTTGTGTTGGAAGGGACCTGTGCCTGTATTCTGGTGGGAGGAGGTGAGCTTTTTCCCTCTGATGGGAAAGATCATGTGATGTGGTGTGTTTTGGGGTGTCTTGCAGCCTGTCTGTGATAACTTAGTTTATGTTCCTGTCTTGTTTGCTATTTGGGCGAAGCATCCAGCACTAGATGCTGCAGGCACTTGATTTGTACTGGATGTTGAATTTGAGTGGAGACCTCTGGGAGTTCTGACTGATTAATATTCCCAAGGGTCAGGAATTCTCTGATGGTCTAGAGCCCTGGACACAACAACCCCTGGACTCAACAAGTTGGGCTCAGGCCCAACTTTTGATCAGGGAAGCAAGGTCCCACAAGCAGTTTTTTATGGTAATAAAAGGGGATTAAAACAAGCAAGCAAAAGCAAGAAGCACAATGAAACCCACAAATGATAAAAACAAAATCAGACAAGTAGAAACAAAAATAAAGGAATACACACACATGAAACCAAAAGCATCCAAAGAAAATAAAGTACAAGAGAGTGACCCAGCTAGCAAATGAAACCAAAAATGCTATCATTAATTAAAAACAAAACTAAGTAAAACACAAAACAGAAAACAAGAGACTAGAGTGTCAATTGAGGAATAAAGCAAAGAAAATAAAAGAAACAAACAGTGAAAAAAAAGATAAAAATAGAAAAATAAAGATAAATAGACATGTATAAAAACATTTATACATAATAAAAGGGAAAACTGCAAGAAGAAAATAAATAAAAGCTAAAAAAAGAAAGAGAAAAAGCAAAAACAGAAAACCACAGAAAACCAAACTAGAAGTACAAATGTATAAAAGAAATAAAATGTGTGATTAAAAATAATTCACAAAAGCCTAAATAGAGACAATAATGTAAACAGCAACCAAAACAAAGAAAAAGTAGATAATAGAAAAAAAAAAAAAAAAAACAGAACCAACTGCAAAGCAAATCAAAACATAAAAATTATAAATGTTTTTCTCAGGTCTCAGCTGTCAATGTCCTTTCCCCCACTGTGAGCCACAGCCTACTTCCACCTCCCTAGGAGTCCCTTTAATACTGAGGAAGGCTGGTCTGTGAACCTGCTGTGAGAACAGCTCAGACTCTACTCTTGTCCTACTTTCGTGTGTACTTGCTTCCAACTTCCACAGCTGCCAGAGTTAGATTGTTATCTTTTGTGGGAACACTCATTGTCCTTTTATATATTCCATAGGCACAGAGTCTAACTAGTTGATCATGTGGATTTAATTTGCATCTCGTACAACTGGTGGATCCCTTCCTTAGTTGTTCCACCCCTGAAGCTCAATTGTTTTATTCCCACTTCTGGATGTGGGTCATCTATAGGAATTCACACCCAAAGCTGCCCTGGAGGGTTGGGTCTGCCCTAGTGAGGTCCTTTCATGGAAGTGGTGTGGCTGTTTGGATCATGGGGACTTCAGCAGTGCCAGGTACACAGGGAAGTCAGTGGCCATGGGTGCAGGAAATATGGCTCTTTAAGGAGTCTTTTCTACCCTCTGCAGCTGGTACTCAAGGGTTTCGTGGCTGGTCTTTCTCTATTGCCTGACATATCAGGCACTAAAAAGTCTACCCTCATTGGGGTATTCGTCCACTGATCAGCTTCCCATAACTGGCATGTGGGGAGGGAGAGGCTATAATGGTGGTTTCATTCCCCACTGTGACTTAGCAGTAGCATTCTGCCTCCATGGCCACCTGGCTTTCCTCAAAATGCATTCCCCACTGCAAATTTCCACCCTACCATCTCCTCGTGCCCTCTGCCCACATCAACAGCAGTCCTCACCCTGAGACTTCTTTCCAATACACATGCTCCAGCTCCCAGTCACCACTGGTGACTCCAGTAAGTGACTAAGTATGTCCACCAGTTGACTCCAGTCCCTGTCTGTTGTAAGTAGGGCCACAGTATGGATCATCTGTGTGGTTCTCACACCATTCAGACTGTCACAAATCAGTTGTGTCACACTCTGACAGCCTCAAATGCTTCCTTGCTCTCCCATCCAACTGGTCCAGATGTGAGGATCTCTCCTCTGCTTCAGCTTCCAGGTGGTACCTGCACCACCCTCAGGTACAGGTCCAATCCCACTCACTCTGCTCTTCCTTCTCCCTTCTCCCTTCTTCCTATCAAGTTGTGCATGGATCTATATATTCCTTTCCAGTGGTCAGGGAGACTTGCCAGTACTCAGTTGGTGCTCTGTGACAACTTCTGCCTCTGAAGAGGTATTCTTGGTGCATCCATGGAGAGAGATATATTCCACATTCTTCTACTTCTCCACCATCTTGTTGACTTTCCTTATTGTATTTAAAACAAACAAACAAACAAAAAAAACTTTCTTTCTTCTTCTTTTTTTGGCCACACTGTGCAGCATGCAGAAACTTAGTTCACAGGTCAAAGATTGAACCCATACCCCTTGCAGTGGAGGGGCAGAGTCTTAAATATTGGACTGTCAGGGAAGTCCCCGTCTACTGTATTTTCAATTTCAGGTACTGTATTCTACAGTTGTTTCTGGTTCTTTTTTTGTTCTATAATTTCTTATTAAAATCTCCCTGTATTTATCTACATTTCCCCTAATTCAGTTAGCATTCTTAATACTGTTTTGGACTTTTTGTTTCATTTGTTGGTTTTTCAAGGTTTTATTTGTTTGTTTGCTATTCTTCTTCTTCTTTGTTCTTTTGTTTGAAGAAAATCCTTCTGTCTTTTTACTTAACTTTATGAAATTAGGTAAAAAAATTACCTCTCCCAGCCATGAAGGCCTGTGCTTGTGTGGGAGCATCCTTATGTCATCTTTTTGTCTCTGTAGCTTTGCTAAGATATGGGTCTGGATTGTATATAGTGTGTGTCTTTTCCTGGGTATGCTGGTAGCCACTGCCTTGGTGGGGGCTTCTCTTGTGGCTCAGCTGGTAAAGAATCTGCCTGTAATGCAGGAGACCTGGGTCTGATTCCCTAGAGAAGGGAAAGGCTATCCACTCCAGTATTCTGGCCTGAAGAATTCCATGGACGGTATAGTCCATGAGGTCGCAAAGAGTGAGGCACAACTGAAGGACTTTCACTCACTGATTGCATTGGTGGAAGGCATGGCTGGACATGGAAAGGTTACAGCCAGAGCAAGGTGCAAGCTAGGTCTTCTGCTCTCAATGGCTATCACTGCTCACACTACTCAATGTGATCTGTGTGTGTTTCTACATTGCTCAAACTGTGTGTGAACCTGGAAATCAGAGTCTGTTGGTAAAATTTCTATTTCCTATCTCTGAAAGCTAGTTAGTTTCACACTAGAAGTGACTTGAAAACTCTTGGTTGTTTTTCTACCTTTCAGTGCAACACTTTATTTAACCTAACAAGTGATTTTTATGAATGGAATAAGAATTGCTGGAACTCCTTGTTAGGAGATCAACTCATAGTCCATTTTACCTAGCCAAGTTAATTATAGCTAGAGCACTAACTAGTCACAGAAGCTCTGTTCAAAGCACTGTTCACAAAGAAGCACCCAGTGTGTCTTGTTTGAGTCTTTACACTACTCAGAAACATGCTGAGTGAGAATCTTGAAATCTGAGACTCTTGGCAAAGCTATATTTAGTGCCTCTGAAAGCTAGTTAGTTGTAGACTGAAAGTTCCTTGAAAAAATGCTTTGGTTGTTGTTGTTTAATTCAGTTCCATGACTTCCTTAGTCTAACTCTTGAGTTTTTGAAAGAAACAGTTTTCTTGGAACCTTGTTAGGTGGTCATCTCAAAGTGCATTTTCACCAAACCAGGTTAGTTATAGTTAGAGTACTAACTATTCACACAGCTCTCTAATCAAAACAGTGTTCACAAAGAAGGATCTAGTGTGTCTTGTTTAAGTCTCTACACTGTTCAGAAACATGCTATGTGTGAATCTTGAAATTGGAAACCCATGGTTAAAGCTGTATTCTCTGCTTCTGAAAGCTAGTTAGTTGTAGACTGATTAGTTGAAGAATACATGTTGTTTTTGTTCTATTCATTTCAACCACTTCCTTAGTCTAACCCTTGACTATTACAAAAGGAATGGGCTTGGAAATAATTGTTAGGATGTCCTCTCAAAGTATATTTTCACCAAGCCAGGTTAGTTATAAGTATACTACTAACTAGCCACATAACTCTGTGGTCAAATCAGTACTCTCACTGAAAGAACCAGAAGTCTTATTTCTGTCTTTGCATTCATTCATTAGTAACATTCTGTGTGTGAACAATGAAATCAGAGGCTCTAGGATAAAGCTGGTTTTTGTTGTTGTTGTTGTTGTTATTGTTTTGTTTGTTTGTTTGTTTGCCTCTTGATAATCATAGAATGAAAGTTAGTTGGAAAAAAACTTTGGTTGCTTTTGTTGTATTACATTCAACAATTTTCTTAGACCAAGCATTGTGTTTTCCTAAAGAAACATGCTGCTTGGAATAATTTGTTAGGAGTCCTCTCTAATTGCATTTTTCTCCTAACCAGGTTAGTTATGAATATAATACTAGCTACTCACAGAATAATGTTCTCAAGCCTGTATTCACCAAAGAAGGAATGTGTGTTGTGTTTGCCTTTGCATTCATCAGGAACACTCTGTGTGAATGTTATAAAATTTGTTGGTAGATTTCATTGTATTCATTTCAACAAATTCCTTCATCTAGCCCTTGAATTTTATGTAGGAAACAACTGCATGGAACTCTTTGTTAGGAGGACATCTCAGAGTATAATTTCACCTAATCAGTAGTTTTGTTACTTCTAGCATGTACCAGTCCCAAACTCTGCTCAAACCAGTGTTTCCAAGGAAGGATCCATTGTTTCCTTTTTCAGTTCCTATGTTGTTCAGAGTGGATTTTGGAATCAGAGCCTCATCAAAAAGTAGTACCATCTACCTCTGAAAGCTAGTTAGGTACAGACTGACAGGCAATTAATACTTTGGTTTCGTTAGTTTTATTAGGTCAACAGCTCCCTCAGTCTAACACTTGAGTTGCAGGTCAGAATCAGCCTGCCTAGAACTCCTTGTTAGGAGGTCAGTTTAGAGTGACCTTTCACCTACCTGGGTTACCTACCTTTAGAGTGGCCTTTCACCTACCTGGGTTACTCCCTAGTCACAGAACCCTCTTGTCAAACCAGTATTCTCCCTGAAGGAAGCAGTGTGCTTTGCCTGTATATCACTCATCAAGAGCGTTCTCTGTGTGTGTGAGCCTTGAATGATGTTCCTCTTTGCCTAAAGCTGTATTTTCTGCCAGAGAAAGCCTGTTAGTAATAGACTGAAAATTTGTTGAAAACCACTTTGATTGATTTTCTTTTATTCAGTTCCACAACTTCCTTAGGCTAACCCTTGTGTGTTCCAAAAGGAAAGGGCTGATTGGCTTGGAAATAATCATTCAAGGAGGTCATCTCTGACTGCATATTTCCCCTAACCAGGTTAGTTCTTAGTATATATGATACTTAGTATACTTAGTAATATACTTAGTATACTTGGTAATATACTTAGTATACTTAGTATACTTAACATACTTAGTATACTTAGTAATACTTAGTATATATAATACTCACAGAACTTTGTGCTCGAACCTATATTCACAATGAAGGAACCAGTGTGCTCTGTTTGTGTCTTTACATTCATCAGAAACATTTTATGTGTGAATGTTGTAAAACTCATTGGTTGCTTTTATTGTATTCAGTTCAACAAATTATTTCAGCTATTCTTTGAGGTTTCTGAAAGAAACACGTCACTTGAAATTCCTTGGTAAGAGAATGTCCCAGAGTACACTTTCACATAACCAGATTACTTAAAGATATAGCATCAACTATTCCCAGAATTTTGCTCAAACCAGTGTTCCCAAGGAAAGATCTATCATGTGCTGGGTAAGTTTCTGCACTGTTCAGAGTCATGCTGTGAGTGAATCTTGGAATCCGAGCCTCATCACTAAAGTTGTACCATCTACCTCTGAAAGCTAGTTAGTTGCAGACTGACAGGCAAAAAATACTTTGGTTTCTTCAGATTTATTAAGTTCATTGGTTTTCTTAGTCTGACACTTGAGTTTTTTCTAAGAAACATCCTCCTTTTAACTCCTTGTTAGGAGTTCATCTCAGATTCCACTGCCACCATCCAGGGTAACAGGGATAGTACTAAGTAGTCCCAGAATTCTGCTCAAACCAGTGTTCACAAAGAAGGATCCAGTGTGTTCTGTTCAACTCTTCACAACTTTCAGAAATATGCTGGGGGTGACTCTCTGAATCCGAGCACATCATTAAAGCTATACATTCTGCCATGGAAAGCTAGGTGGATATAGAATGCAAGTGAGATGGAAAGAACTTTGGTTTCTTTCTCTTTTTCTTTACTCAACTCAGCAACTACCTTAGTCTAACCTGTGAGTGATTTGTAAGACACGTGTAAGAAAATTAAGTCCGTCACTGTTTACATAGTTTCCCCATATATTTGTCATAGTTAAGTAGTTGAGTTTTCAATGAATCAGGTGGGCTTCCCTGGTAGCTCAGAGGGTAAAGCGTCTGCTTGCAATGTGGGAGACCTGGGTTCGATCCCTGGGTCAGAAAGATCCCCTGGAGAAGGAGATGGCAACCCACTCCAGTATTCCTGCCTGGAAAATTCCATAGATGGAGGACTGGTAGGCTAAAGTCCGTCAGATCCCAAAGAGTCAAACATAACTAAGCACTTCACTACTTATGAATCAGGCTGCTTGTCACTTCTTGCTGCGTGGTCATCTGACAGTATGCTTGACCTAATCAGGGTTAAAAATAGACTTGGTCATCCACATTCATAAAGCACTCTCCACTGATATATTTGCTCAGCAAACAGTACAGTGTTGTACACTAGGAGTGTCTTCACGCAGCTCTAAATGTGCAGGGAAATGTGTTATCTTGAGGGTGGAAATAAAGGCATTATGGCAAAATCAGTATACTCCTGTGAAAGCTGGATAGTTGCAGCTTCAAACCAGCCACAAAAACACACTGGGTGATATTTCTTTATGACAACAGCTTTGGTCCATTATTTGAGTTTTCTGAAATGAACATATTGCTGGCCACTTCTTACTGGGAAGTCATCACCCAGTTCAGTTCCACTGAACTTGGCTAGCAACAGGTATGGGAGTCAACACTCACAGAACACTCCCTGCTGGACTCTCAGAACACTCCCCTCTGAATGCTTTACTCATGGAAGGTTGTCATCTGTCCTTGGGCTTTCTTAGACAGCTTTCTAACTACAGGGACATTTGTTTCTGTTCACATGGGATTTGCAGCCTAATGGCAGAGGCAGCATATTTTGTGTGACTGCAGGATGGTTGCCACTTTAAGCCTGAAAGAAATGCACACGGATTCATTCTCCTCTTATTAGGGCCACAGCATTGAAGAAGTGTATGGATCTTCTCAAAGCCCAGGCACTGACTTATTAATGCTACAAAGTCATCTGACAGTGTAATTTCACCCACTCAGGGTAACAACAGGTAGGAGTTCACAGAAACTCTTCCCTGAACACTTTTCTAAGGGAATGAAAGGTCTGGTGTGATCTTGGAGTGCCTTTGTACATTTCCACAACTGTGCAGAAACATTTTTCTGAACCTAGAACTCGGTGCCTGAAGAGAAAGAAACATTTTTTTCCAAGTGAATCTGGAATACTCGCAGTCTCCAACCTGATGGAAAAACACATTGGTACATTTTTCCCTTCTTTATGACAGCCAGTTTCATCAAGTATTTATATCTTCTGAGGGAAACACACAGCTTGCTCTTTCTTGGTGGGAGTTCCTCTGACAGTACAGTTTTACCTTCATCAGGGTAAAAACAGATACAGTAGTCAATATTCACAGATAACTACATTGTGTCTTAGGAATAATTTACTCAGCTTGAAAACTGAGGGAGACATGTTTTTGTGCACCTGAAATTGGAGTATGATGTCAAAAAGCAGTAATTTGTCTTGCATATAACCTGGATAGCTTCAGCATTCGACCTGCCAGAGAAACACATAGGCATATTCTACTCTTCAACCCTAGAATAGCTTTGGTGAAGTAGTTGAAGGTTCACAGAATCAGGCGGGCTTCCCTGGTTAACCGTCTGCCTGAAACGTGAGTGGGAGACATGGGCTTGATTCCTGGGTTGGGAAGATCTCTTGGAGAAGGAAATGGCGACCCACTCCAGTACTCTTGTCTAGAAAGCAATCATTTCCACTATGAAACCTGTATAGTTGCAGCACCCAACCTGTCAGAAATACACACAGGCTCATTCTACTCTTAAGTCCTAGAACAGCTTTCTTTAAGTAGTTGAGTTTTCAGTGAATCAGGCCAGCTTCCCTGGTGGCTAAGAGGGTAAAGCATCCAACTGCAGCGTAGGAGACTGGGCTCAATCCCTGGGTCAGGAAAATCCCCTGAAAAAGGAAATGGCAACTCTCTCCAGTACTCTTACCAGCAAGCTATAGTCCATGGGATGACAAAGAGTCTCACATGACTGGGCAGCTTCACATCTCATGAATCAGTCTGATTGCTACTTCTTGCTGGAGGTCATCTCACAGTACATTTCAGTTTCACCTAATGAAAATAAAATAGGCTTGGACATCCACATTCACAGAGCACCCTTCAATGATACCTTTGCTCAGTACACGGTACAGTGTCTATACACTAGGAATGTCTACACAGCTCTAAATGTTCAGGAAATTGTGTTATCTTGAAGCTGGAAATCCAGCTGATATGGCAAAATCAGTATATTTCTCCTGTGAAAGCAGGATAGTTGTAGCCTCCAACCAGCCAGGAAAACTCAAAACTCACTGGAGGCATGTCTCTGTTCATTATGACAACAGCTTTGGTCAATTATTTCAGTTTGCTGAGGGGATCATGCTGCTTGCCACTTTTTACTGGGAAATCATCTCCCAGGCCGTTTCATCAAATTAGGGTGACAACAAGTATAGCAGTCCACACTCAGAAAATCCTCCCCACTGAAGTCTCAGAACACTCCCCACTGAACTCTTTACTCTTGGAATGATGCAATCTGTCCTTGGGCTCCTTACACAGCTCTTTAACTACAGGGACATTTGTTCTTATTAACATGGGATTTGGAGACTCATGCCGGAAGCAGCATTTCTTCGTGTGGTTTCAGGGTGGTTGCAGCCTGAAAGAGTTCATTTTTCTCTTCTTTACAACCACAGCTCTGCTTAAGTATCTGCGTTTGCTGAAAGCACAAGTGCTTGCTTATTCATACTACAAAGTCATCTGACAGTGTCATTTCATCTACTCAGGGTAACAAGAGGTATGGCAGAAGATCTCACAGAAGATTCTTCTGTGAACTCTCCTCTAAGGAAATGGTGCAGTGTGTTTAAGGAATGTCTTTCCTCAGCTCTGAACCTGTGGGCAAACATTTTCCTGAACCTAAAACTCGGGGCCTGAAGAGAAAGCAACCTTTTTGCCTAACAAAACTTGAATACTTGCAGTCTCAAACCTGTCAAAACACCACACTGGGGCATTTTTTCATTCTTTATGACAACAAGTTTCAGCAAGTATTTGTGTTTTCTGGGAGAATCATGGTGCTTGCTGTTTCTTGCGGGGAGTCCTCTGACAGTACTGTTTTAGCTGATAAGGGTAAAACAGAGAAAGAAGTCCATATGTATGGATAGTATGCTGTGCCCCAAGAATGAGCTTCCTCAGCTGTGAAACTGGAAGGAGACGTGTGTTTCAGGACCTGGAATTGGCGTATGGCATCAAAAAGCAGTCATTTCCACTATGAAATCTGGATAGCTGCAGCGTGCCACCTGGTGGAAAAACACACAGTCTCATTCTATCCCTCAATCCTAGAACAGCTTGGTTAAATAGCTGAATTTTCTGTGAATCAGGTGGGCGTCCCTGGTGGCTCAAAGGGTAAAGTGTCTGACCACAATGCAGGAGACAGGGGTTCCATCCCTGGGTCAGGAATATAAGCTGGAGAAGGAAATGGCAGCCCACACCATACTCTTGCCTGGAAGCTGCATTATATGGGATGACTAAGAGTTGCACACGACTGGGCAGCTTCACAGCTTATGAAACAGGCTGCTTGCCACTTCTTTCTGTGATGTCATCTGACAGTATGTTTCACCTAATCAGATGTTATCTTTGCTCAGCACAGGGTACAGTGTCTGTAAACTAGTAGTGTCTTTACACAGCTCTAAATGCATGGAAAGGTGTTATATTGAAGCTGGAAATCCAGGCCATAAGGCAAAATTAATATATTCTTCCTGTGAAAGCAGGCTAGTTGCAGCCTCCAACAAGCCAGAAAATCACACTGGAGCATTTCTCTGTTCATGATGACAACAGCTTTGGTCAGTTAATTGAGTTTGCTGAGAGGAACGTGCTGTTAGCCACTTCTCACTGGAAAGTCATCACCCACACCACTTTCTCCGAATTAGGCTAACAATAAGTATGGCTGTCAACACTCACTGAACCCTCCCCACTGAATTCTCAGAACACTCCTCACTGAACTCTTGACTCTTGGAATGGTGCAATTTGTCCTTGGCTCTACAAAACTCTCTAACTACAAGGACATTGATTCTTGTTAACATGGGATTTGGAGTCTCATGGCAGAAGCAGAATTTCTTCATGTTACTGTAGGGTTGTTGCAGTCTTAAACCTGAAAAAAAAAAACACACACACGTGGCTTCATTTTTCTCTTCTTTACAATCGCAGCTCTACTTAAGTATCTGCATTTGTTGAAATCACAGGTGCTTGCTTATTTATACTACAAAGTTATCTGACAATATCATTTTGCCCAGTCAGGGTAACGAGATATATGGCAGAAACACTCACAGAACACTCTGCCCTGAACTCTTTTCTAAGGGAATGGTACAGTGTGTTCTAGTAGTGTCTTGGCACAACCCTGACCCTGTTGGGAAACGTTTTTCTGAAGACAGAACTCGGGATCTGAAGAGAAAGCAGCATTTTCACCTAATGTAACCGGAATCCTTGCAGACTTAAAGATGCCTGAAAAACACTCTCTTTTTATGCCTTTCATTCATTGAAGGAACATAGCTTTCCCAGCATTCTGTTTCCTGAGAGTAGCACAGTGTTTGAAAAGTTTGGTAACAATTTTCCCTGACTATGTCACCATAGGGAAGAGCCCCACACTCACAAGGAAAAACAAACAAACATCCAAACATCTGTTCCATCTAGTTTTCTGTGTAGGAGAGATCCGATGATCCTAGTTCTATCTGGAAAATTCTTGGATATTGCAAGGACTCACACTGTGAACATGGATACTGAGTGTGAACCTGGAGTTCTCACATCTTAGAATCTACACAGTTGCTGATAGATAGATGCCTGAAGAGAACTGTATTTTCTTGCCTTTCATTCATCAAAGGAATGTACATTTCCCAGCCTTCTGTTTGCTGAGAGTAATCCACTACTTGCAAATTGCTGCTTGGAGATCAACTTTAAGTAACAATTTCCCCTCACAGGTGACACAGAAGGGAAGGATCAGATAATTACATGGAAAAATAAACACACACACAGACAAAAGAAGCCCAAGTTTCATTAATTTTTCTCTGTAGAAAGTGAAAGGTTGTTGTTGAATCATGACACCGGGATTCTTGGACTCCAGAGGAGAAGAATTCAATCCGGGGCCAAAGACGCGGCTTGATCACTCAGAGCTTTTGTGTAATAAAGTTTTATTAAAGTATAAAGGAGATAGAGAAAGCTTCTGACATAGGCATCAGAATGTGGTAGAAAGAGTGCCCCCCTGCTAGTCTTCAGTGGGATGTTATGTAGTCACTAGCAGTCTGTTAATGAAAGAAAGGAATGTCTTAAAACTCAGAAAGGCACCAGACCCCTCACCCATAAGATGCATTTTGTGATAATCTTGGCATGAAATGGTTCATCTTGGGCCCTAAAATGATTAACTTGAATCTTGAAGAAGGGAAGATCACCATACAAATAGTTTCATTTACATAGATTAGAGGAACGATATCTGAGTATAACATACTGGTTTGTCAAGTAGGTTTTGAGTCAAAAGGTGGAACTGACTTGAAGACAGAGTTTGGAGTAAATGTCTAGTACATTAGCATAGCTTAAGATAAACATTTCCACAAGAAAAAGGCATTGGTTAACTTCAGGTGAAACCAGGTTTCACTATGGCAACACAGAATTTTAAGAGAAACCTCTTTTAAAATTTGTATAGAGAAGGAAAAAATATCCCTAGTTTGTTTCCTCCTGCCACTTAAGAAAGATAAAAATGTCTGACACTTGCAGGTTATTTCCTCCATTTGGAGACCTCTGGCCTTCCTTCTTGTTACCCTCTCAGAAAGATCCAGTGATCCTAGGTCTGTCTGGAAAATTCTTGGATACTTCAGGGGCACATACTGAATGTGAACCTGGATACTAGGCCTTGTTGGCAAAATTAGCATTTTCTCTCTTTCGGTCATAGTAGGCTCCAACTTAGCACCTGCTTGAAAATCACTCCAATTGCTGTTTTCCCACTTATGACAGTAATCAGTTCAGTTCAGTCACTCAGTCGTGTCCAACTCTTTGCGACCCCAGGAATCAGAGCACGCCAGGCCTCCCTGTCTATCACCAACTCCCAGAGTTCACTCAGACTCAGGTTCATCGAGTCAGTGATGCCATCCAGCCATCTCATCCTCGGTCGTCCCCTTCTCCTCCTGCCCCCAATCCCTCCCAACATCAGAGTCTTTTTTAATGAGTCAACTCTTCCCATGAGGTGGCCAAAGTACTGGAGTTTCAGCGTTAGCATCATTCCTTCCAAAGAAATCCCAGGGCTCATCTCCTTTAGAATGGATTGGTTGGATCTCCTTGCAGCCCAAGGGACTCTCAAGAGTCTTCACCAACACCACAGTTCAAGAGCATCAATTCGTCGGCGCTCAGTCTTCTTCACAGTCCAACTCTCACATCCACACATGACCACAGGAAAAACCATAGCTTGACTAGACGGACCTTAGTCGGCAAAATAATGTCTCTGCTTTTCAATATGCTATCTAGGTTGGTCATAACTTTTCTTCCAAGGAGTAAGCGTCTTTTAATTTCATGGCTGCAATCACCATCTGCAGTGATTTTGGAGCCCAAAAAAATAAAGTCTGACATTGTTTCCACTTTTTGCCCATCTATTTCCCATGAAGTGATAGGACCAGATGCCATGATCTTCGTTTTCTGAATGTTGAGCTTTAAGCCAATTTTTTCCCTTTCCTCTTTCACTTTCATCAAGAGGCTTTTTAGTTCCTCTTCACTTTCTACCATAAGGGTGGTGTCATCTGCATATCTGAAGTTATTGATATTTCTCCTGGCAACCTTGATTTCACCTTGTGTTTCTTCCAGTCCAGCGTTTCTCATGATGTATTCTGCATATAAGTTAAATAAGTAGGGTGACAATATACAGTCTTGACGTACACCTTTTCCTATTTGAAACCAGTCTGTTGTTCCATGTCCAGTTCTAACTTGCTTCCTGACCTGCATACAGATTTCTCAAGAGGCAAGTTAGGTGGTCTGGTATTCCCATAGCTTCTATCAAACACTGGGCTTTCTAAAGCAAGCAGGCAGCTTGCAACTCCTTGTGGCAAGCTCATTTCCATTGGAATGTCAACTAAACTAGGTAAAAACAGTGTGGCACTCATCTCTGTTGGACCCACTCTTGCAGCCTGTTTCCTCATGGGCAGTCCCTTATGATATAGTACTGTGTTCCCAAGGTTCAGAAAGTGAAGGGAAATATCCTGGCTGTAACTCTGGAAATTAGGGCTTCTGTGGAAATGTAGTGCCCTCACATCTTAGAATCTAGACAGTTGCTGAAAGATAGAAGCCTGAAAAACACTCTATTTATTGTCATTCATTCAAGGAAGGAACATATGTTTCCCAGCATTTTCTTTCCTGAGAGTAACCAATTACTTGGAAATTTTCATCCAAAGTAAGGAAGAGAGTCAGGCACTAGTGAGGATGAGACTCAGGCCAAAGTGAGGACAAGAGTCAAGCCCTGGTGAGGACCACAGGCAACATGTAGTGAATACCAGAATCAGTGCCCAGTGAGGATGAGGCTCGGGGCACACTGAGGTCCAGAGTCAGCCTCTAGTGAGAACAAGTGTCAGGATGCAGAGTGTTTTGCTTCATTGCACAGGTCTCTGCTTCTAACAAGACCCTGTGTTAGTTCCTCACTGTGACCTGTGTCTGGTCCACACTATACCTCACTCTGATCCTCAATAGGGCCTGACTCTGGTCCTCACTGCATGTTGACACTGTTCATTACTGGATACGGTCTTAACTATGATCTGACTCTCGTCCACAATATGGATGACTCTTATCCTCACTAGGGCTTGACCTTCATGCTCACTTAGGCCATGGTGAGGATGAGACTCAGAGCCTAGTAAGGACCAGAATCAGGATATAGTGGGGACCATATTCAGGCTAGGTGGTGTCCAGCATCAGTGCCCATGGAGGACCAATGTCAGATCCCAGTTAGGCAAGGAGTCATACTGTAGTGAGCTAAAGAGTCAGGGCACAGGGAGGACCAAGCCCAGTGAAACAAGGATCAAGCCAAGTGAAACAAATGTCAGTCATATGTGAGGCAAAGTGTCAGGCTATAGAGAGGACCAGAGTCAGGACAGACAGAGGACCAGATTCAGGATGTATAAAGGATCAGAGTCAAGCCATAGAGTCGACCGGGGAGCAGAGCCCAGTGAGAAGATAATCAGTGCCTAGTGAGAACCAGACTCAGGGCATACCGAGGTAAGACTCATGTCCTAGTGAGCATGAGTCAGACCCTATCAAGAACGAGTGTCATGCCATAGTGAAGACAAGAGTCAGACTAATGAGGACCAAAATCAGAGCCCAGTGAGGAGCAGTGTCAGTCTCCAGTGAGGACAAGATTCATGACCCAGTGAGGCAAAGAGTCAGGAGGTAGTAATGCAAAGTATCAGGCCATAGAGTACAGATTCAAGCCATGGTGAGGATGAGTCAGGTGAAAGTGAGGATGAGAGTCAGGCCCTATTAGACACAAGGTTCAAGCTCTAGTGATGATGAGGATCATGCTGTAGTGAGGACAGAATCATTCAGTGTGAGGACCAGAATCAGGGCCTAATGAGGACCAGAGTCAAAGTGAGGCAATGTGGCAGGCCTTAGAGGTGACCAAGTCAGGCCACAGTGAACACTAGAGTGAGGTATCACTTAGTACCAGGGTCAGGCCATAGCAAGAACAAGATTCAGAGCTGAGTGAGCAGCAGTGCCAGTGTCCTGTGAGGACAAGATTTATGACAGAGTGAGGCAAAGAATTAGGTTGTAGTGATGCAAAGCCTCAACCATAGAGGACAAAGTTAGGCCATGGTGAGGACGAGAGTCAGGCCATGGTAAAAATGAAAGTCAGGCCAAACTGATGACAAGAGTCAAGCCCTAGTGAGGATCAGAGTCAAGAGGTAGTGAGGATCAAAATCATGGCCCAATGAGGATGAGACTCAGGGTACATTGAGGCCCAGGGTCAGATGTAGTCAGGACAAGTGGCAAGATGTGGGCAAAACAACAGTCAGGCCCTAATAGGATGATACACAGACTGTAATGAGGGCCTGAATCAGGACAAAGTGAGGGCCATATAAAGGCTGTAGTGATTTCCAGAATTAGGCCCCACTGAGGACTAGTGTCAATTCCCAGTGAGCCAAAGAGTCAGGGTGCTGTGAAGACCAAAGTCAGACTCACTAAAACAAAATTTCAGGCAATGGTCAGGCAAAGAGTTGCACTGTCAGACCAGAGTCAGACTGTATAGAGGACCAGATTCAAAATGTAGAAAGGACCAGATTCAAGCCATAGAGTGGACCAGGATCAGATCCAGTGAGGAACAGACTCAGTACCTAGAGAGGAAAAGAGTTAGGGTGTAGAGGACGAGAATCAGGTCCTTGTGAGCATGACAATCAGGCCCTATTGAAACAGGAGTCTTGATGTGGTCAGGACCAGAGTTAGGCTGTAGTAAAACCCAAATCAGAGCCCAGTGAGGAAACTCAGTCTCCAGGGAGGACAAGTCCCACGGCCCAGTGAAGGAAAAAGGACTTTATCAGCTAGAGAGGTAAGTGTTCTTGCATCTTTGCACAGGAGACGAGGCCTGACTCCCCTGTGGAAACTCCAGAGGTACCCTGAGATCCATGCCAGCACTGGAGAGAAAGCCTGAGGTTCTGGCCTCAGCTCCAGATGAGGACCTCAGACCTGGCAGCGATTGGAGAGGAATCATGAGAGGCCCTTCACAACTCGCATGGAGTCTGGACTTTGTTGAGTCAAAATGAGTGGGTCCCTGAGGTCCCCATCGTAATTCGAGAGGAACCCCGACTTTCCTGCTGCAACTGGAGAAAAACCAGGAGATTCTCCCCTCAACGTGAGATGAGGCCCTTTTCCATGCAGCATCCCGAAGGAAGTCCCACCTTCCCTCTTGAGCTTCGAAAGGGTCCTTGACACCCTTGAGGCAACTCAAGTAGTTCCGCTACATACCCGTCTCCACTCGCGAGGAACACCGAGGGTTCAGCCACAGCTCAAGAGCCCTGGTTTTCCTTCCTCATCTAGAGATGAGGGTCTATTTCCCTGCTTGGTTGGGAAAGGAATCCCAGTGTTCACGTCGCATCTCAATAGGAGGTGGTCTCAATTGAAACTTGCAAAGAAATCCAGGGGTCGTGCCACATATCCAAAAGACCCAGATGTCCTAATCCACTCCAGATACACCTGACTCCCCTGCACTGACTCAATGTTCACCCCAAGGATCGACTCAAAACACAATGGAAGATGTGACAGTGCCAGGGTCCAGCCTCGGTGAATCCACGGTAATTCGAAGTGGTGATGGTGTGATGAGAAAAAACTTATTTATTTAATTAGAAATATAAAAGTAATTAAGATGAAATAGTATACTTGGAAATTTATTGGAGAAACGTGGCTGAAAACTTTGTTTGTTTGTTTGTTTTTGGTATTTTATTTAATTTATTTATTTTTTTAATTTTAGTTTTTTATTGTTTATGTGGAAAACTAATAAAGTTCCAGACAAGGAATTTGCACCCATCTACGTTAGGCCACCAGTGTCCTCTTGAATAGCGGGGGGTGCCCCACCTTGGGCTCCCTCTCACATGGATCTTAGAAGCCGGGGCAAGTAACTAAACATGGTGAGCCTCCACACCCTAGATGGGAATTCAGCTATAAAAGGAGAGAAGGAGAATAGACCACACGGGGGAAACCAGTCCAGTGACTGGCCCATTCTCTATTGTTGTAAAGGCCTTTTATACCTTCTATTGTACATGGAGATTAAGGGATAATATAAAATTGTGTAGCGTCAGTAGCCCTGACTCTTATTGAGACCAGGCTTTTTCTCTGTATACTTAGTTGTATATACAAGTCTTAGGTGATTTACATCATCTTCTGTCCAGAAGGCCAATTAACATTTTATGGCCCTTTGCTGATAAAGGTTTGTCAACCAGAAGACTTGTCTTAAAAATGAAGTTCTTCCCAAAGTCTGGTGCCACTCTCAGAAAGCAATAAATAAAGTTACATTCTTACATAGCAAGGACACAAGAGAGGTGCAGTGATATATAACAAAGAAAAGTAATTAAGATAAAAGTCTAGTGTTGCTAACATCAAAACTACTATATTCCTATTTCTATATCCCAGATACATTGATTAATATCTTTCAGGTGCCTAAAAGATAAAGAATATGGAGGCCTGGCAGCAGTCATTGAGTCAACAGTGAAAACCCGTCACCAGTATGATTTTTAGCTCTTTAGAAAAGGCTACGTATCTTTAAGATGGTTTAAGCTTGGTGCCTCTCGCACTTGGGGGGCTGTAAAAAATTCACAAATTGTAAAAAGTCCGAGGGAATCTGTCAGGCAAGTTAGAGAGCCATTAAAGGGGATTCAGACCGAGACATTTTTTATATGCAGGAGACTGTTAACTGGAGCCCTAAGTTAATTCTATTTGGAGGCAGGAGTGGAAAGCACAGTACAATTAAATCAGGCCGACTCTGGTTTTTTTTGGGAGATTTACAGGAAAACTCAGGGGGACACCTGAAGCCAATTCACGCCTTTGCATTTTGTCAGGCTTCCTTCCTCATGACCTTTTCCATGGGCGGCATTCCTCACGGTGGCTTCCGGCATGACAGCCCTGTGGCAACTCAAGAGAAAGCCACCAATCCCTATGTCAACTCGACAGGAAACGTGACACTGCTTTTTCAGCTCGAGAGGAAAGCAGACTTGCAAATCTCCACATGAGACAAGGCCTGACTTCCCTGCAGAAACTAGGGAGGAACCCCGAGATCCATGTCAGCACTGGAGAAGAAACCTGAGGTTCCGGCCTCAACTCCAGATGAGGACCTCGGCCATGGCAGCGAATGGTGAGGAATCCCCCGAGGCCCCTGGCACCTTGCATGAAGAGTGGACTTTCCTGAGGCAACATGAGTGGGTCCCTGAGGTCCCCATCGTAACTCGAGAGGAAACCCAAGTTCCCTGCAGCACTGGAGAAAAACCATGAGAATCTCCCCTCAAAGGGAGATGAGGCCCTGTTTCGCTGCAACTTCTCAAGAGAAATCCCACGTTTCCTCATGAGCCTTGAAAGTGTCCTTGACACACTTGAGGCAACTCAAGAAGTTCACTGACATACCCGTCTCGACTCGAGAGGAACACCGAGGGTCCAGGCACAACTCAAGAAGAGCCCCGTTTTTTGCTCCTCATCTCGAGAAGAAGATCCATTTCCCTACTTTGTCGGGAAAGGTTTCCTGGCGTTCCCGTCACAACTCAAGGGGAGGCGGTCTCAACGTTAACTTCGAGTGGAACTCCAGGGGTCATGCCACAATTTCACAAGACCCTGATACCCCAATCCACTACATATACACCTGGCTCCCATGGAATGACTTGATGGGCACACCGAGGATCGACTTAAAACACAATGGCCTTACATTTAGATCTTTAATCCATTTTGAGTTTATTTTTGTGTGCGGTGTTAGGAAGTGATCTAGTTTCATTCTTTTACAAGTGGTTGACCAGTTTTCCCAGCACCACTTGTTAAAGAGATTGTCTTTACTCCATTGTATATTCTTGCCTCCTTTGTCAAAGATAAGGTGTCCATATGTGTGTGGATTTATCTCTGGGCTTTCTATTTTGTTCCATTGATCTATATGTCTATCTTTGTGCCAGTACCATACTGTCTTGATGACTGTGGCTTTGTAGTAGAGCCTGAAGTCAGGCAAGTTGATTCCTCCAGTTCCATTCTTCTTTCTCAAGATTGCTTTGGCTATTTGAGGTTTTTTGTATTTCCATACAAATCTTGAAATTATTTGTTCTAGTTCTGTGAAAAATGTGGCTGGTAGCTTGATAGGGATTGCATTGAATTTGTAAATTGCTTTGGGTAGTATACTCATTTTCACTATATTGATTCTTCCAATCCATGAACATGGTATATTTCTCCATCTATTAGTGTCCTCTTTGATTTCTTTCATCAGTGTTTTATAGTTTTCTATATATAGGTCTTTAGTTTCTTTAGGTAGATATATTCCTAAGTATTTTATTCTTTTCGTTGCAATGGTGAATGGAATTGTTTCCTTAATTTCTTTTTCTACTTTCTCATTATTAGTGTATAGGAATGCAAGGGATTTCTGTGTGTTGATTTTATATCCTGCAACTTTACTATATTCATTGATGAGCTCTAGTAATTTTCTGGTGGAGTCTTTAGGGTTTTCCATGTAGAGGATCATGTCATCTGCAAACAGTGAGAGTTTTACTTCTTTTTTTCCAATTTGGATTCCTTTTATTTCTTTTTCTGCTCTGATTGCTGTGGCCAAAACTTCCAGAACTATGTTGAATAGTAGTGGTGAAAGTGGACGCCCTTGTCTTGTTCCTGACTTTAGGGGAAATGCTTTCAATTTTTCACCATTGAGGATAATGTTTGCTGTGGGTTTGTCATAGATAGCTTTTATTATGTTGAGGTATGTTCCTTCTATTCCTGCTTTCTGGAGAGTTTTTATCATAAATGGATGTTGAATTTTGTCAAAGGCCTTCTCTGCATCTATTGAGATAATCATATGGTTTTTATTTTTCAATTTGTTAATGTGGTGAATTACATTGATTGATTTGCGGATATTGAAGAATCCTTGCATCCCTGGGATAAAGCCCACTTGGTCATGGTGTATGATCTTATAGGCAAAACACTCTCAGACATAAATCACAGCAGGATCCTCTATGATCCACCTCCCAGAATTCTGGAAATAAAAGCAAAAATAAACAAATGGGATCTAATTAAAATTAAAAGCTTCTGCACAACAAAGGAAAATATAAGCAAGGTGAAAAGACAGTCTTCTGAATGGGAGAAAATAATAGCAAATGAAGCAACTGACAAACAACTAATCTCAAAAATATACAAGCAACTTATGCAGCTCAACTCCAGAAAAATAAACGACCCAATCAAAAAATGGGCCAAAGAACTAAATAGACATTTCTCCTAAGAAGACATACGGATGGCTAACAAACACATGAAAAGATGCTCAACATCACTCATTATTAGAGAAATGCAAATCAAAACCACAATGAGGTACCACTTCACACCAGTCAGAATGGCTGTGATCCAAAAATCTGCAAGCAATAAATGCTGGAGAGGGTGTGGAGAAAAGGGAACCGTCCTACACTGTTGGTGGGAATGCAAACTAGTACAGCCACTATGGAGAACAGTGTGGAGATTCCTTAAAAATTTGCAAATACAACTACCTTATGACCCAGCAATCCCACTTCTGGGCATACACACCGAGGAAACCAGAATTGAAAGAGACACATGTACCCCAATGTTCATCGCAGCACTGTTTATAATAGCCAGGACATGGAAACAACCTAGATGTCCATCAGCAGATGAATGGATAAGAAAGCTGTGGTACATATACACAATGGAGTATTACTCAGCCGTAAAAAAGAATTCATTTGAATCAGTTCTGATGAGATGGATGAAACTGGAGCCGATTATACAGAGTGAAGTAAGCCAGAAAGAAAAACACCAATACAGTATACTAACACATATATATGGAATTTAGGAAGATGGCAATGGTGACCCTGTATGCAAGACAGGGAAAGAGACACAGATGTGTATAACGGACTTTTGGACTCAGAGGGAGAGGGAGAGGGTGGGATGATTTGGGAGAATGGCATTCTAACATGTATACTATCATGTGAATTGAATCGCCAGTCTATGTCTGACGCAGGATACAGCATGCTTGGGGCTGGTGCATGGGGATGACCCAGAGAGATGTTATGGGGAGGGAGGTGGGAGGGGGTTTCATGTTTGGGAATGCATGTAAGAATTAAAGATTTTAAAATTTAAAAAATAAAAAACTAAAAAAAAAAAAAACAAAAAAATAAAACACACAATGGCAAGTGTGACAGCCCTGGGGTACCTAGAGGGAAAGCCACTGATCCGTATGTCAAATCGACAGGAATCCTGAAACTGTTTTTCCAGCTCGAGAGGAAAGCAGACTTGTGTCTCCCCATGAGAAGAGGCCTGACTCCCCTGTGGAGACTCCACAGGAATTTCCAGATCCATGTCAGCACTGAAGAGGAAACCTGAGCTTCAGGCCTCAACTCCAGAAGAGGTCCTTGGCCCCAGCAGCGACTGGAGAGGAACCCCGACGGGCCCCTCACAACTTGCATGGAGAGTGGACTTTTGTTAGGCAACATGAGTGGGTCCTTAGGTCCCCGACGTATCTCGCAAGGAACACCACGTTTCCTGACTCAACTCGAGACAAACCGGGAGATTCTCCCCTCAACTCGAGATGAGGCTCTTTGCCACTGCGGCATCTTGACAGAAATCCCACCTTCCCTCTGGAGCCACGAAAGCGTCCTTGACACCCTTGAGGAAACTCAAGAAGTGCCACAACATAACTGTCTACACTCGAGAGGAACACCGAGGGTCCCGCCACAACTCAAGAAGAGCCCCGGTTAACCCTCCTCATCTCAAGCTGACGATCCAATTTCCTGATTCTTCGGGAAAGGATTCCTGGTGTTCCCATCACACCTCGAGAGGAGGCGGTCTCAACTTCAACCTCGAGAGGAACTTCAGGGGTCCTCCCACATTTCCAAAAGACCCTGATGTCCCAATCCATTCCAGGTACACCTGACTCCCCTGCACCGACTAGATGGTCACACCGAGGATCGACAAAAAACGATGGCAGACGTGACAGCCCTGTGGTATCTCGAGAGAAAGCCACTGATCCATATGTTAACTCGACAGGAAGCCTGACACTGCTTGCACAGCTCGAAGGCAAGAGGACTTGCATGACTCCACATGAGACAAGGCCTGACTCCCCTGTGGAAACTCCAGAGGAACCCCGAGATTCATGTTGGCACCAGAGAGGAACCCTGATCTTCCACCCTCAACTCCAGATGAGGTCCTCGCCCCGCAAGCGACTGGAGTAGAATCCCAAGAGGTCCCTCGCAACTCGTATGGAGACTGGACTTTCCTGAGGCAACAAGTGCGGGTCCCTGAGCTCCATGTCGTAACTTGAGAGGAACCCTAAGTTTCCTGCCAAAACTCAAGGAATACCAGGAGAATCTCACCTCAAATAGAGATGAGGCCCTTTTCCACTGCAGCGTCTTGAGAGAAATCTCACCTTCCCTCTTGAGCCTCAAAAGGGTCCATGACACCCTTGAGGCAACTCAAGGTATTCCAAGACATACCCATCTCCATTTGAGAGGAACACCTAGGGTCCCACCACAACTCAAGAAAAGCCCCGGTTTTCCCTCCTCATCTTGAGCTGAGAGTCCTTTTCCCTGCTCCGTCAGGGAAGGAATCCAGGCATTCCCGTAGCACCTCAAGAGCAGGTGGTCTCAACTTCAACTCAAGAGGAACTCCAGGGGTCGTGCCACAATTCAAAAAGACCGCGATGTCCCAATCCACTCCAGGTCAACCTGACTCCCCTGCACTGACTCGACGGTCATGCCGAAGATCAACTCAAAACATGATAGCAGGTGTGACAGTCTTGTGGCACTTTGAGAGAAAGATACCGGTCCCTATGTCAACTCGTCAGGAAGCCTGACACTGCTTTAATGGCTTGAGAGGAAAGCTGACCTGCATGTCTCCACACGAGACTGGGCCTGACTCCCCTGGGGAAACTGCAAAGGAACCCTGAGATCCATGTCAGCACTGGAGAGGAACCCTGACTTGCCGGCCTCAACTCCCGATGAGGACTTCGGCCCTGGTAGCGACTGGAGAGGAATCCCGAGAGTCCCCTCGCAAATTGCATGGAGAATGGACTTTCCTGAGGCAACACGAGCTGGTCCCAGAGGTTCCCATCTTAACGTGATAGGAGCCCCAATTTTCCTGCTGGAACTCAAGAAAAATCACAAGATTCTCCCCTCAAAGCGAGATGAGGCCCTTTTCCGCTGCGATGTCTCGAGAGAAATCCCACTTTCCCTCATGAGCCTCGAAAGTGTCCTTGACACCCTTGAGGCAACTCAAATGTTCACTCCTCCACTTCAGAGGAACACCGAAGGTCCAGCCACAACTCAAGAAGAGCCCCATTTTTCACTCCTCATCTCGAGATGAAGGCCCATTTCCCAGCTTCATCAGGAAAGGAATCCCAGCGTTCCCGTCACACCTCAAGAGGAGGCGGTTTCAACTTGAACCTCGAGAGGAACTCCAGCGGTCGTGCCACAATTCCAAAAGACCCCGATGTCCCAATCCACTCCATATACACCTGACTCCCATGCAATGACTCGATGGTCACACAGAGGATTGACTCAAAACATGATGGCAGGTGTGACAGCCCTGGGGCACCTCGAGGGAAAGTCACAGATCCCTATGTCAAATCGACAGGAATCCTGAAACTGCTTTTCCAGCTCGAGACGAAAGCGAACTTGTGTCTCCACATTAGACGAGGCCTGACTCCCCTGTGGAAACTCCAGAGGAATTTCCAGATGCATGTCTGCACTGAAGAGGAAACCTGAGTTTCCGGCCTCAACTCCAGAGGAGGACCTCAGCCCTGGCAGCGACTGGAGAGGAACCCCTACCAGCCCCTCACAGCTCGAATGGAGAGTATGGAGAGTATGGAGAGTAGACTTTCCTGAGGCAACACGAGCGGGTCCCTGAGGTCCCCGTCATAACTCAAAAGGAACCCCACACTTCCTGCTGCAACTCGAGACAAACCAGAATATTCTCCCCTCAATGCGAGATGAGGCTCTTTTCTGCTGCGGCATCTTGACAGAAATCCCACCTTCCCTCTGGAGCCTCAAAAGCGTCCTTGACACCCTTGAGGCAACTCAAGAAGTTCCACGACATACCCGTCTCCACTCGAGAGGAGAGCCGAGGGTCCCGCCACAATTCAAGAAGAGCCCTGGTTTTCCCTCCTCATCTCGAGATGAGGGTCCATTTCCTTGCTTCTTCAAGAAAGGAATCCCGGTGTTCCCATCGCACCTCAAGAGGAGGTGGTCTCAATTTCAAACTTGAGAGGAACTCCAGGGGTAATGCCACAATTCCAAAAGACCCCGATGTCCCAATCCACTCTAGATACACCTGACTCCCCTGCACTGACTTGACGGTCACCCTGAGGATCGGCTTAAAAAATGATGGCAGGTGTGATAGCCCTGTGGTACCTCGAGAGTAAGCCACCGATCCCTATGTCAACTCGACAGGAAACCTGACACTGCTTGCACACCTCTAAGGAAAGCGGGCTTGCATGTCTCCACATAAGACGAGGCCTGACTCCCCTGTGGAAACTCCAGAGAAACCCCAAGATTCATGTCAGCCCCGGAGAGGAAACCTGATCTTCCGCCCTCAACCCCAGATGAGGTCCTCGGTACCGGCAGCAACTGGAGTGGAATCCCGAGAGGCCCCTCACAACGTGTATGGAGACTGGACTTTGCTGAGGCAACACGTGCGTTTCCCTGAGGTCCACATTGTAACTTGAGAGAAACTCTAAGTTTCCTGCCACACTCAAGGAAAACCAGGAGAATCTCCCCTCAAATTGAGATGAGGCCTTTTTCCACTGCAGCATCTCGAGAGAAATCCCACCTTCCCTCTTGAGCCTCAAAAGGGTCCATGACACCCTTAAGGCAAATAACGAAATTCCACGACATAGCCGTCTCCAATCGAGAGGAACACTGAGGGTTCCGCCAGAACTCAGGAAGAGCCCCGCTTTTTCCTCCTAATCTCGAGATGAGGGTCCATTTCCCTGCTTATTCGGGAAAGGATTCCTGCCATTCCCATCACACCTCAAGTGGAGGCGGTCTCAACTTGAACCTCGAGAGGAACTCCAGGGGTCATGCCACTATTCCCAAAGACCCCAATGTCCCAATCCACTTCAGATACTCCTGACTCCCCTGCACTGTCTCAACGGTCACCCCGAGAATCGACTCAAAACACAATGGCAGGTGTGACAGCCTTGTGGCACCTGGAGAGAAAGCCACCGATCCCTATGTCAACTTGGCAGGAAGCATGACACTGCTTTTCCAGCTGGAGAGGAAAGTGGCTTTGCATGTCTCCACACGAGTTGAGGTCAATATATGTTGTGTTCAAATGTCAACCCTATCTAATGGTGCTTGTAACTGTAACTACTTATTGGTATGATAATAATGGTCTTGCTGTGTTAAAACAACTATAAGATTTAATGCGATCAGGAGAATTTGTGGGCTTACTAATCTTAAGGATTTCTGCTTTAATAACAACAATTACTACCGTTACTGCTTTTGCTACTGCTACTGTTACTGTTACTTTGGCAGCAATATCATTGCCTCAATATGTGCATACTGCCCAATATGATGAAAAATCATATTTTAGGTGTTTTGAACAGGTCAGATATTGGTTTAGATTTAGAGAATCTTCATAATTTGATACAGACGATGGAACACTCCCGATGGATTTTACTGCCTCAGGGGCAGCTAATGACTTATTCCACACCTTCTCTAACTTAATTTCGGGGAAGAACATTCTGTCTACTATTTTCAGCTATGCTGCTCTGGGTGCTCTCCTTTTGTTTTTCATAATCATTTTTCCTTGCATTGTCAGGATTTTTCGACAGAACATTCAGAAGCTCACACTGAAATACATCTGGCTGTCTTAAGAAATATAAATGGGGGAGATACCGGGAGCCAGCATGGGAGATCCCACCCAGGACAAGGTCAGGCGGAGAGACATGACAGGGCAAGGTTAGTCAGGTCTCAAGGGGTCCTCTGCCTGAGCATCTACCCTGAAACCAAAATCTGTCTGTTTAATGTCTGCAATACTATCCTCTTCTGACATTACATGGGGCTATCCTCAACCACGTTTCTCTGGAAAAAGTTAACTTAGAGCTCCAACTGGTCTCCTTCATATGAAAGGACTGTCTCAGATCAAATCCCTCTGATGGCTCTCTAACTTCCCTGACAGGTTCCCTCGGACTTTTACAACTTGTGAATTGTTTACAGCACCCCCAACTGCGAGAGGCATGCAGCTTAAAGCATCTTAAAGATATAGAGCCTTTTCTAAAAAGCTATAAATTATATTGGTGATGGGTTCCACTGTTGAGTCAATTCCTGCTGTAATGCCCCCATATTCTTTATCTTTAGGTACCTGAAGGATATTAGTCAATGTATTTGGGATATAGAAAAAGGAATACAATAGTTTTAATGTTAGCAACACTAGACTTTTGAGTTAATGAATTTTCCCTTTGTTATACATCACTGTACTCCTCTTTCCTTGTTATAAATTGTTATGTCCTTGCTATGTAAGAATGCAACTTTATTTAGTGCTTTCTGAGAATGGCACCAGACTTTGGGAAGAACAACACCATTAAGGCAAATAAGTTTTCTGATTGACAGACTCTTATCAGAAAAGGACTGTAAAATATTAATTGGCCTTCTGGCCAAAAGATTATGTACATCACCTAAGACTTGTGTATACAGCTGGGTATGCAGAGAGAAAACCTAGTCTCGATAAGATTTAGCACTGATGACTCTGCATAATTTTGTATTATCCATTGATCTCTATATACAACCAAAAGAATAAAAAGCCTTTTTGGACAATAAAGATAGGCCAGTCACTGGAAAGACTGGTTTCTCCCATGTCGACTCTCTCTCTCTCTCTCTCTTCCTCTCCCTCCCTCTCCTTTTCAGGTTGAATTCCCATCTGGCGGGTGGAGGATCACCACGTCTACTTACTTGCCCTAGCTTCTAAGACCCACTTGAGAGGGAGCCCAAGGCGGGGTTACCATCGCTATTCAAGCAGGCGCCAGTTGCCTACATAGATGTTGCAAACCTCTTGCCTCGGAGTTTTATTAGCTCTCCACGTATCCCAAGTTATTCAGACTTTTTTCTCCACTAATTTTCCTACTATAATATTCTATCCTAATCTTTATATTTCTAATTAAATAATTTTTTCTTAGATGCCAACGCCATCTCCCCTTCTAATTCCATGGATCTACCAATGCTGGACCCCACAATGCGATGTCCAAATTTCCCTCAGATACACCTGATTCCCATGTACTGATTCGACTGTCATCCCGAATATTGACTCATAACATGATGACACGTTTGACAGCCCTGTGGCACCTCAAGAGAAAGCCACAGATCCCTATGTCAGCTAGACAGGAAGCCTGACTCTGCTGTACACCTCGAGAGGAAAGCGTACTCGCATGTCTCCAAAGAGACGAAGCCTAACTGCCCAGTTGAAACTCCATGGGAACCCCGAGATCCATGTCAGCACTGGAGAGGAACCCTGAGGTTCCAGCCTTAGCTCAAGATGAGGACCTAGGACACTGCACAGAATGGAGAAGAATCCTGAGAGGCCTCTCACAACTCGAGTGGAGACTGGACTTAACTGAGACAACACGAGAGGGTCCCTGAGGTCCCCGTCGTAACTTGAGAGGAACGCCATGTTTCCTGCCACAACTCAAGAAAAAACAGGGGATTCTCCCCTCAGTGCAAGATATGGCCCTTTTCCCTGGTGGCATCTTGAGAGAAATCCCACCTTCACTCTTGAGCCTTGAAAGGGTCCATGACACCCTTGATGTAACTCAAGAAGTTCCCCAACATATCTGTCTCCACTCGAGAGAAATACCGAGGGTCCTGCCACAACTGAAGAAGAGCCGTGTTTTTCACCCCTCATATTGAGATGAGGGTCATTCCTCTGCTTCGTTGGGAAAGGAATCCCTGCGTTCCCATTGGACCTCACGAGGAGGCAATCTCAACTTAAAAGTTGAGAAGAACTCCAGGGGACGTGCCAGCATTCCAAAAAATCCGGATGTCCCAGTCCACTCCAGATACACCTGATTTACCTCCCAATCCACTCCAGATACACCTGATTTCCATGCAATGACTGGGACTGTCACCCCGAGTATCTACTCAAAACATGACAGCATGTGTGACAGCCCTGTGGCACCTCAAGAGAAAGCCACAGATCCCTATGTCAACTCGACAGGAACAGTGACACTACTGTTACAACTCGAGAGGAAAGCGGACTTGCATGTCTCCACATGAGACGAGACCTGACTTCCATATTGAAACTCCATAGGAACCCTGAGATCCATGTCAACACTGGAGAAGAACCCTGAGTTTCCGGCTTCAGCTCCAGATGAGGACCTAGGACCTGTCACCTACTGGAAAGGAATCCTGAGAGGCTCCCTCGCAACTCTCATGGAGACTGGACTTTCCTGAGGAAACACAAGCGGGTTCCTGAGGCCCCCATCATAACTCAAAATGAATCACAAGTTTCCTGCCTCAACTCGAGAAAAACCAGGAGATTCTCCCCTCAACGTGAGATAAGGCCCTTTACTGCTGTGGCGTCTCGAGAGAAATCCCATCTTCCCTCTTGAGCCTTGAAGGGTCCTTGACACCCTGGATGCAACTCAAGAATTTCCCCAAAATACCCATCTCCACTCAAGGGGAACACCGAGGGTCCGGACACGACTGAAGAAGAGCCCCGTTTTTCCTTCCTCATCTCGAGAAGAGAGTCCATTTCCCTGCTTCGATGGGAAAGGAATCCTGGCCTTCCCACTGCACCACAAGTGGAGGCGATCCCTACTTGAAAGTCGAGAGGAACGCCAGGGGTCGTGCCACTATTCCAAAAGACCCCAAATGCTGGGAGCAGGCAAGGGAGATCCCATCCAGTACAAGGTCATGCGTAGAGACCTGATGGGACAAGGCTAGTCAGGCCTCAAGGGGTCCTCTGCCTGAGCATCTACCCCAAAACCAAAGTTTGTCTGTTTACTGTCCGCTATACTAAACTCTTCTGACAATACAGTGGGCTACCCTCAACCACCTTTCTCTGGAAAAAGTTAACGTAGAGCTGCAACTGGTCTCCTGCATATGAATGGAGTGTCTCAGTTCAAATCCCTCTGATGGTTCTCTAACTTATCTGAGAGGTTCCCCCGGACATTAACAAATTGTGATACAGCACCCCCCAACCGGGAGAGGCATGCAGCTTAAAGCATCGTAAATATATAGAGCTTTTTCTAAAAAGCTAGGAATTATATTGGTGATGGGTTCCACTGTTGAGTCAATGACTGCTGCAAGGCCTCCATATTCTTTATCTTTTAGGCACCTGAAGGATATTAATCAATGTATTTGGGATATAGAAAAAGGAATATAGTAGTTTTAATGTTAGCAACACTAGACTTTTGAGTTAATGAATTTTCTCTTTGTTATAAATCACTGTACTCCTCTTTCCTTGTTATTAATTGTTGTGTCCTTGCTATGTAAGAATGTAACTTTATTTAGTGCTTTCTGAAAATGGCACCAGACTTTGGGAAGAACAACACTATTAAGGCAAATAAGTTTTCTTATTGACAGACTCTTATCAGAAAAGGGCCTTAAAATGTTACTTGGCCTTCTGGCCAGAAGATGATGTACATCACCTAAGACTTGTGTATACAGCTGGGTATGCAGAGAGAAAGCCTGGTTTCGATAAGAGTCATGGCTGCTGACGTGCATAATTTTGTATTATCCATTGATCTTTATGTACAAACAAAAGTATAAAAAGCCTTTCCAGATAATAAAAGATGGGCCAGTCACTGGAAAGACCGATTTCTTCAGTGTCAACTCTCTCTCTCTCTCTCTCTCTCTCTCTCTCTCTCTCTCTCTCTTTCTCCCTCTCTCTCCATCTCCTTTTCAGGTTGAATTCTCATCTGGGGCGTGGAGGCTCACCATGTATATTTATTTGCCCTAGCTCCTAAGACCCATGTGAGAGGGAGCCCAAGGCTGGTCACCCTCCAATGTACAAGTGGGCTCCGGGGGCCTACGTAGATGGTGCAAATCTCTTGTCTCGTGGTTTTATAAGCTCTCTGCTTAACCCAAGTTATTCAGCCTTTTTTTCTCCACTAATTTTCCTACTATACTGTTCTATCCTAATTTTTATATTTCTAATTAAATGTTTTTTTCTATGATGCCAACTCCATCTCCCCTTTGAATTCCATGGATCCACCAAGTCTGGACCCCAGCACTCTATGTCCCAAACCACTCTAGACACATGATTCCCCTGCACTGACTCGACACCCCAAATATCGACTCATAACACAATGGCATGTGTGACTGCCCTGTGGCACCTTGAGAGAAAGCCACAGATCCCTATGTCAGCTCAACAGTAAGCCTGACACTGCTGTTACAGCTCAAGAGGAAAGTGGACTTGCATGTCTCCACAAGAGTCCTGACTCTCCAGTTGAAACTCCATAGGAACCCCGAGATCCATGTCAGCACTGGAGATGAAACCTGAGGTTGCAGCCTCAGCTCCAGATGAGGACCTAGAACCCGGCAGCAACTGTAGAGGAATCCCGAGAGGCCCTTCGCAACTCACATGGAGAATGGACTTTCCTGAGTCACCAGGAGAGGGTCCCTGAGGTCTCTGTCCTAACTACAGAGGAACAGCACGTTTCCTGCCGCAACTCGAGAAAAACCAGGAGATTCTCACCTCACCGCGAGATATTATCCTTTTCCATGGGGGCATCTCAAGAAATATTCCACCTTCCCTCTTGAGCCTCGAAAGGGTCCTTGATACCCTTCATGTAACTCAAGAAGTTCCCCGACAAACCCGTATCTAGTAGAAGGAAAGCCGAGGGTCCTGTCACAGCTCTAGAAGACACCCGTTTTTCCCTCCTCATCTCAAGATGAGGGTCCATTTCCCGCTGGCAAAGGAATCCTGGCATTCCTGTTACACCTCAAGAGGAGGCAGTCTCCACTTGAAAGTTGACAGTAACGCCAGGGGTCGTGCCATCATTTCAAACGACCCTGATGTCCCAAAACACTCTAGATACACCTGATTCCCCTGCACTGACTCAACTGTCATCCTGAGGGTCGACTCACAACATGATGGCATGTGTGACAGCCCAGTGGCATCTCGAGAAAAAGCCACAGATCCTTATGTCAACTTGACAGGAAGCCTGACACTACTGTTACAGCTTGAGAGGAAAGTGGACTTGCATGTCTTCACATGAGACAAGGTCTGACTCCCTTGTGGAAACTCCAGAGGATCCCCAAGTTTCATGTTAGCACTGGAGAGGAACCCTGAGGTTGTGGCCTCAGCTCCAGATGAGGACTTAGGACCCGGCAGTGACTGGAGAGGAATCCTGAGAGGCCCCTCGCACCTCGCATGGAGACTGGACTTTCCTGAGGAAACACGAGAGGGTCCCTGAGGTCCCCATAGTAAGTCGAGAGGAACCCCAAGTGTCCTTCCACAACTCGAGAAAAACAGGAGATTCTCCCCTCAAAACAACATGAGGCGCTTTTACTCTGCAGCGTCTCATGAAAAATTCCACCTTCCCTCCTAAGCCTCGAAAGGGTCCTTGACACCCTTGAGGCAACTCAAGAAGTTTCCCGAAAAACCCGTCTCCACTCGAGAGGAACACCAAGTTTCCCATCACATCTCAAGATTAGCCCTGTTTTTCCCTCCTCATCTCGAGATGAGGGTTCATTTCGCTGCTTTTTCAGGAAAGGATTCCCGGCCATCTCCTTGCACCTCATGGGGAGGCAGTTTCAACATGAAAGTGGAGAGGAGCACCAGGGGTCATGCTACCATTCCAAAAGACCCCAATTGCCTGGAGCCAGCATGGGAGATCCCACCCAGGACAACGTCATGTGGAGAGACCTGACAGGGCAAGGCGAGTCAGGTCTCAAGGGGTCCTCTGCCTGAGCATCTACCCTGAAACCAAAATCTGCCTGTTTAATGTCTGCTATACTATACTCTTCTGACATTACAGGGAGCTATACTCAACCACCTTTCTCTGGAAAATGTTAAAATAGAGCTCCAACTGGTGTCCTGCATATGAAAGAAGTGTCTCATTTGAAATCCCTCTGATGGCTCTCAATTGCCTGATAAGTTCCCCGGCACTTTTACAACTTGTGAATTGTTTACAGCCCCCCCCCCCAACCGCGAGAGGCATGCAGCTTAAAGCATCTTAAAGATATAGAGCCTTTTCTAAAAAGCTAGAAATTATATTGGTGATGGGTTCCACTGTTGAGTCAATTCCTGCTGCTAGGCCTCCATATTCTTTTATTTTTTAGGCACTGAAGGATGTTAATCAATGTAATTGGGATACTGAAAAAGGAATATAGTAGTTTTATTGTTAGCAACAGTAGACTTTTGAGTTAATGAATTTTCTCTTTGTTATAAATCACTGTATTCCTCTTTCTTTGTTATAAATTGTTGTGTCCTTGCTATGTAAGAATGTAATTTTATTTACTGCATTCTGAGAATGGCACCAGACTTTGGGAAGAACAACACTATTAAGACAAATAAGTTTTCTGGTTGACAGACTCTTATCAGAATTGGGTTGTAAAATGTTAATTGGCCTTCTGGCCAGAAGATGATGTAAATCACCTAAGACTTGTGTATACAGCTAGGTATGCAGAGAGAAAGCCTGGTCTCGATAAGAGTCAGGGCTGCTGACGCTTCATAATTTTGTATTATCCATTGATCTTTATGTACAACCAAAAGTATAAAAAGCCTTTCTGGACAATAAAAGTTGGGCCAGTCACTGGTAAGACTGGTTTCCCCCTTGTCGACTCTCTCTCACTCTCTTTCTGCCTCTCCCTCTCTCTCCTCTTCAGGCTGAATTCCCACCTGGTATGTGGAGGCTCACTGTGTATACTTACTTGCCCTGGCTTCTGAGACCCACTTGAGAGGGAGCCCAAGGCGGGCACCCTCAGCTATTCAAGTGGGCGCTGGTGGCCTACATAGATGGTGCAAACCTCTTGTCTCAGGGTTTTATTAGCTCTCTGCGTAACCCAAGTTATTCAGCCTCTTTTCTCCACTAAATTTCCTACTATACTATTCTATCCTAATCTTTATATTTCTAATTAAATAATTTTTTCTAAGAAGCCATCTCCGTCTCCCTTTCAAATTCCCTGGATCCATCGGGGCTGGACCCTGGAAAGTGGCGCCCAGAAGAGGCTATTCGAAGGTAGGTCTCCGAAGTGTTCTGTAATTTGGGACGGATAGGATGGCCCTCGGGTTTCTAGGACCCCCCTGGATACGATAGGTATGGTTAGAAGGAGTGGGAAGTGTTTAAAGGTTGAAAGAAACCGACGGGTTGAAAGAAACCCCTCCTTAATAAAGGGTAGATGGGTTGAAAGAAACCCCCCCTTGGCAGTGGTAGAAATCTTGACAAGGCAGACTTTCTACGGGTTGAAGGAAACCCCCTTTGGCAAGGATAGAAACCTTGACAAGGCAGACTTTTATGGGTTGAAAAGAAAACCTTCCTTGGCTAAGGTAAAACCCTTGACAAGGCAGACTTTTCTATAAATATTAATTTTCTGACACAGCTAACAATGAGTTAAGAGACCGGCAAATCTTTACAGAACTAATTTTTCAACTGTTAAACAAAAGAGAAATTAAAGTTAAAAAGGCTAGTGTTCAATTCTTTTTTTAAAATTTTTATAAGAGCAATGTCCTTGGTTTCAAGAAAAGGGCACTGTTAATTTAGATACTTGGGTGAAGCTAGCAAAACAGCTAAACACTTATTATACTTTGCATGGGCTTGTAAATGCTTTTGCTCTATGGAATATGATTAGAAATGTTCTGGACCCCTGTCTGAGGCTGTTAGATAGCCTATGGGAGAGGTATAGCAGTGGATGGTAGTGGGTCTCCACCTTCTGTGCAGATCATATTTTCTGCAATTGATGAAGAAAAGGAGGGATACTGTGCTCTACCTCCCGAGGAAGGAGAGGGCTTACAGGATGCTGCAGCCGGGCGCCCTGGCAAATCCCCTACCCCTCTATGCAATCCTTTAAAAATTTATCCAACACTTTCTGATTTAAGGTGACCACCCCACCTCCGCTTGCACCTCCCCAGGACTTAAGAACTCCCCACTTTGCATCCAAAGCTTCCCAGAACATTGCTTAAGGTTGAAAAAGATAGGGGAATATTTTTAAACAAAGGAGCTTTTAAAACAGAGCCTGCTCCTTGCATAAAACCCCCTTGGGGTGAGGTGGGGGCTCACCCAAGTTAAAAAAAAAAAAGAGAAAAAGAAAAAAGAAAGAAAAATAATCATAATAAAAAGGATTCAATAAATAAAAAATGTTTCTCTTATGGCCAAAACAGAGACAACAAGCCATGCCAATCAAACCCCAGTAGCTTAGGACTGGACCTCAGCTCCACCACCGCAACTGTATTAACTGCTGACATACCGATTACTCCGATTCCAATGGGAGTGGCTGACCCCCTGCCTGAGAGCATGGTAGGACTTGTGCTAGGGAGTAGCTTACTTTCTTTTCAAGGAATTTCGGTGTTGTCTCGTGTAGTAGATTCTGATTATACTGAAAAAATTAAAGTTTTGGTCTCACCACCTACTAAAGCTGTGCAAATTAATAAAGATTAAAGAATAACGCAACTTTTGCTTTTACCTTATTAGACAAGAAAAACTTTGACTTCTCAAGCTAGGGGCCCCTGAAGATTTGGATCTAGTGATCTAGCTTTTTGGGTGCAGGGAATTACAGCTTCTAGGCATTTAAAAGATCTTTTAATTCAAGGATATAAAATGTCAGGGCTGTTAGACACTAGAACAGACGTTTCATGCATTGCTGGGAAACACTGGACCAGCTCCTGGCCAACACATACTACTGAAAATGAGTTGGTGGGATTAGAGAAAGTGATATGCGGGTTGGGAATGCTGCAGAAGAAAAGGTAAGGGAGAGTTTAAAACCTTGGCGAGTAGTGAGTTCCCCATTGCTGGAGGTATTCAGGCAAAGATTAGATGGTTGTTTGTCATCTAAAAAGCTATAGACCAGATTTGAGTTATGGAAGGATATCTGGAGAAGCTTATAAAGATATTGTGCAACACCTCTTTATTTGCTTTTCATATTTAGGTCTGCCAAAAGTTTTGAAAACTGATAATGTCCCTTTGAAGCTGCAGAGAGATTGTTTACTAACTTTAAATGAATTCCAAAAATTATTAGGGGATATCAATTGGATACACCCTCATTTAAAACTGACTACTGCAGATTTAAAGCCTTTTGTTTGATTGCTTAAAACACAATCCTAATCCCAGTTCTAAGAGAAAGTTGACTAATGAGACAGTCGGCTCTTGTTAAAGTAGATGAGGCTTAAAATGATCAGTTAATTAGGATTAATATTACCAAAATATTAGATTAAATTATTCTTGCCACAAAACATACACCTACAGGATGCTTGTGACAAGAAGGCCCATTGGCTCCATCTACCAGTGACCCCAAGAAAAATAGTTTCATCTTATCCTAGCTTGGTGGCACAATTATTTTTAAAAGGAAGAAAAAAAATGTGCGGAACTTTTTAGAAAAGAAGTAGCAAATATATTAATTCCATTCAATAAGGATCAACTGCAAGTCTTTTACAAAATAGTGATGATTGGCAAGTTGCCTTGATAGACTTCAGGGGTCAAATTTTGTTTCATTTGCCCTCAAGCCTCCACAGTAGTTAAAAATGCAAAAATATTAAATTGGCAGTTTGAGGATTCCTAACTCTAAGCTGTTCCTTCACTCCCCCTTACACTATGGGGCAGGGACGTGCTGTCTCAAATAGGAGTTGCTTGGAAAATGGATTTCTCAATTTCTTAGTTATCAATAGGCAGTACAGTTAACAATACTTTATATATTGTTATAAATACATAATATAAATATATTTGCCTAATTACAGTTTGCCTAATTAGGTATGGGTATAAATAAAATATAATAAAGATATACCTAATTATATTTATAAATCTGTACTTAGTTAATTCGTATATAAATTAATATGTATACTATATATATTAAATATATACTGTATAATTATATTATATGTATAATATATATTGTGGAAATATAATATGTATGTGACTGATATTGATTGGTATAGATTGGTGTGCTGTGATAACATATATTATATATATGGTATAACTATATTGTGTGTGTGTGACATATATTATTACAGTGCATTGGTTTGTGTTGGTTTGTATTAGTTGTGTGAATGTTGTATTGCTGTAATATATATTAATTAATATGTTAATTATAAAGAGTAATTCAAGTATATTGATTTATATATATTATATGTCAATCAGTTTATACTTATTGCCATATATAAATACATATAGTTCCCTCCATCAGATTTTACAACATGCTCTTTGTAATAAATAATTTAAATGCTGATTCGTCTGGAACAGCAAAATGCAAAGCCGTTGGTAAAGTGGAAGGACCTCCTCTTCGGACAATGGAAAGGTCCCAACCCATTATTAACTGGCAGTCGAGGATGTGGTTATATTTTTTCCAGAGGATGCAGATTCACCAATTTGGATCCCAGACAGGCTGATCGTCATGTCGCAGTCCCTCAGGCACCTGGTTCCTCCACTGCTTCACCACAAAAAACAAAAATGGAACTCCTCTGCCATCGCGGCCACACGAAACTGCCACACACCGCAAGCTGCAGGCAGGGCAGGCCTCACTGATGGGACCCAGTGTGCCACGCCAGCCAGCAGGAGAGGCAAGATAAACATCAAGATCCTGGCGGGACTGACAGAGCTGCTGCAGTGCAAACTTTGACCAGAAAATAATTCTGCTTATTCTGTTTTGGCTTCTCTATCCTCTCCTTATGTTTTTCTTTTCACCAATGATTCTTGAAAACTTAATGTACAAATGGACCTAATGTAGTGTCTTGTGAAAAATGTATGCTTTCATTTTGCTTTACTCCTCAATATAATGTTTGTTCTTTTGTGGTGTTAAAACGTCCACCCTATTTTATGGTGCCTGTAACTGTAACTACTTATTGGTATGATAATTATGGTCTTGCTGTGTTAAAACAACTGCAAGATATAATGTGATCAGGATGATTTGTGGGCTTAATAATCTTAGGGAATTCAGCTTTAATAACAGCAATTACTACTGTTACTGCTACTGTTACTATTACTGTTACTTTAGCAGAAATATCATTGACTCAACAAGTGCATACTGTCCAGTATGATGAAAAATCATATTCTAGGTGTTTGGAATAGCTCAGATATTGGTTTAGATTTAGGGAAACTTCCTAATCAGATACAGACCATGGAACACTCCCGATTGGATTTTACTGCCTCAGGGGCAGCTAATGACTTATTCCACACCTTCTCTAACTTTATTTCAGGGAAGAACATTCTGTCTACTATTTTTGGCTATGCCGGTGTGGGTGCTCTCCTTTTGCTTCTCATAATAACTTTTCCTCGTATTGTCATGATTCTTCTACAGAACATTCAGAAGCTCACAACTGAACTACATCTGGCTGCCTTAAGAAATTAAAAAGGGGGAGATGCTGGGAGCCAGCGCGGGAGATCCCACCCAGGACAAGGTCATGCATAGAGACCTGACGAGGCAAGGTGAGTCAGGTCTAAAGGGGTCCTCTGCCTGAGCATCTGCCCTGAAACCAAAATCTGTCTTTTTACTGTCTGCTATACTATCCTCTTCTGACATTACAAGTGGCTATACTCAAACACGTTTCTCTGGAAAAAGTTAACTTAGAGCTTCAACTGGTCTCCTGCATATGAAAGGGGTGTCTCAGCTCAAATCCCTCTGATGGCAGTCTAACTTGCCTGACAGATTCCTCCAGACTTTTACAACTTGTGAATTGTTTACAGCCCCTCAACCGTGAGAGGCATGCAGCTTAAAGCATCTTAAAGATATAGAGCCTTTTCAAAAAACCTAGACATTATATTTGTGATGGGTACCACTGTTGATTCAATTATTGCTGCCAGGCCTCCATATTCTTTATCTTTTAGGCACCTGAAGGATATTAATCAATGTAATTTGGATATTGAAAAAAGAATACAGTAGTTTTAGTGTTAGTAACACTAGACTTTTGAGTTAATTAATTTTCTCTTTGTTTAGTGCTTTCTGAGAATGGCACCAGACTTTGGGAAGAACAACACTATTAAGGCAAATAAGTTTTCTGGTTGACAGACTCTTATCAGAAAAGGGCCTTAAAATGTTAATTGGCCTTCTGTCCAGAAGATGATGTAAATCACCTAAGACTTGTGTATACAGCTGGGTATGCAGAGAGAAAGTCTTGTCTCAATAAGATTCAGAGCTGCTGATGCTGCATAATTTTGCATTATCCATTGATCTCTATGTACAACCAAAAGAATAAAAAGCTTTTCCAGACAATAAAAGATGGGCCAGTCACTGGAAAGACTGGTTTCTCCCATGTCAACTCTCTCTCTTTCTCCCTCTCCCTCCCTCTCCTTTTCAGGCTGAATTCCCATCTGGGGTGTGGAGGCTCACCATGTATACTTACTTGCCGTGGCTTCTAAGATCCACATGACAAGGAGCCCAAGGTCAAGCAGGCGCCAGTGGCCTATGTAGATGGTGCAAATCTCTTGTCTTGGGGTTTTATTAGCTCTCTGCATAATCAAAGTTATTCAGCCTCTTTTCTCCACTAATTTTCCAATTATACTATTCTATCCTAGTCTTTGTATTTCTAATTGATTAACTTTTACTAACATGCCAACTCCGTCTCCCCTTCGAATACCCTGGATCCAGCAGGGATGGACCCCTGCACCCAATGTCCAAATGCAATCCAGATACACATGATTCGCCTGTATTGACGCGACTGTCACCCCGAGTATCAATTCACAACACGATGGCACGTGTGACAGCCCTGTGGCACCTCAAGAGAAAGCCACAAATCACAATGTCAACACAACAGGAAGCCTAACACTACTGTCACAGCTTGAGAGGAAAGCTGATTACATGTGTCCAAAGAGACGAGGACAGACTCCATTCTGGAAACTCCAGAAGAACCCTGAGATCCATGTCAGCACGGGAGAGGAACCCTGAGATTCCAGCCTCAACTCCAGATGAGAACCTCGGCCCTGGTAGCGACTGGAGAGGAATCCTGAGAGGCCCCTCTCAACTCGCATGGAGACTGGACTTTCCTGAGTCAACATGAGCAGGTCCCTGAGTTCCCCATTGTAACTCGAGAGGAACACCAAGTTTCCTGCCGCAACTCGACAAAAGCCAGGAGATTCTCCCCTCAACGTGAGATGAGGCCCTTCTCTATTGCAGCATCTCGAGACAAATCCCACCTTCCCTCTTGAGTTGTGAAAAAATCCTTGACACCCTTGAGGCAACTCAAGAAGTTCCCCAATATACCTGTGTCCACTCGAGAGGAACAAGGAGGGTCCTGCCACAACTCAAGAAGAGCCCTGGATTTCCCTCCTCAACTCTAGATGAGGGTCCATTTCCCTGATTCATTGGGAAAGGAATCCCAGCGTTCCCATCACACCTCACGAGGAGGGGGTCTCAACTTGAAACTCGAAAGGAGTTCCAGGGGTCTTGCCACCATTCCAAAAGACCCTAATCTCACAATCAACTCCAGGTACACGTGACCCACTGCACTGACTCGATGGTCACCCCAAGGGTAGACTCAAAACACGATGGCAGGTGTGACAGCCCTGTGGCACCTCGACAGAAAGCCACCGATCCCAATGTCAACACGACAGGAATCCTGACACTGCTTTTCCAGCTCGAGAGGAAAGCGGAGTTGCATATTTCCACAGGAGTTGAGGCATGACTTCCCTGTGGAAACTCCAGGGGAAAACTGAGATCCAAATCAGCACTGGAGAGGAACCCTGAGGTTCTGGCTTCCACTCCAGATGAGGACATAGGCCCTGGCAGAAACTGGAGAGTAAATCCAAGAGGTCCCTCACAACTAGCATAGCGACTGAACTTTCCTGAGGCAACACGAGCTGGTCACTGAGGTCCCCATCGTAACTCGAGAGTAACCCCATGTTTCCTGCTGCAACACTAGAAAAACCAGGAGATTCTCCTCTCAATGCGAGATGAGGCCTTTTCCACAGAGGCGTCTCGAGAGAAATCCCATCTTCCCTCTTGAGCCTCGAAAGGGTCCTTGACACCCTTGCAGCAACTTAAGAAGTTCCCTGATATACGCGTCTCCACTCGAGAGGAACACCGAAGGTCCCGCCACAACTCAAGAAGAGCCCCGGTTTTCCCTACTCATCTCGAGATGAGGGTCCATTTCCTGCTTCATCGGGAAAGGAATCCTGGTGTTCCAGTTGCAACTCAAGAGGAGGCACTCTCAAGCTGACACTCCAGAGGAACTCCAGGGGTCGTACCACCATTCCAAAAGACCCCGATGTCCCAATCAACTCGAGATACACCTGACTCCCCTGCACTGACTCAACGGTCACCCCGAGGATAGACTTGAAACATGATGGCAGATGTGACAGGACTGTTGCTCTCGATAGAAAACCACAGATCCCCATGTCAACTAGACAGGAAGCCTGACACTGCTTTTCCAGCTCGAGAGGAAAGCAGAATTGCATGTCTCCACAAGAGATGAGGTCTGACGCCCCTGTGGAAACTCCAGATTAACCCCGGGATCCATGCCAGCACTGGAGAGGAAACCTGAGGCTCCCGCCTCAACTCCAGTTGAGGATTTTGGTCCCAGAATCAACTGGAAAGGAATCCTCTGAGGCCTCTCCCAACTCACATGGAGACTGGACTTTCCTGAGACAACACGAGCAAGTCCCTGAGGTCCCCATTGTAACTCGACAGGAACCTCAAGTATCCTGCCAGAACTCGAGGAAAAACAGCAGATTCTCCACTCAACGGGAGATGAGGCCCTTTTCCTCTGAGTAATCCCATCTTTAGTCTTGAGCCTTGAAAGGGTCCTGGAAACCCTTGAGGCAACTCAAGAAGTTCCCCTGTGCCGGGGTCCAGCCCCAGTGGATCCAGGGAATTTGAAGGTGGATGGCGTTGGCGAGGAAAACGTATTTATTTATTAAAATAAGATTAGATTAAGGAACAATAGTGTAGCAGGAAAATTAAGTGAAAAAGAGGGCTGAATAACTTGGATTACGTGGAAGACCAATAAAATTCCAGACAAGGAATTTGCACCATCTACGTTGGGCCACCGACACTCGCTTGAATATCTAAGGGTGTCTCGCCTTAGGCTCCCTTTCACGTGGGTCTTAACAGCCAGGGCAAGTAAGTAGACTTGGCGAGCCTCCGCACCCCAGATGGGAATTCAGCCTAAAATTAAAGTAAATGGGAGAGGGAGGGAAAGGGAGAAAAGGAGAAAGAGAGAGAGAGAGAGAGAGAGAGAGAGAGAGAGAGAGAGAGAGAGAGAGAGAGAGGGTAAACCAGTCCAGTGACTGGCTCCATCCTCTATTGTTCAGAAGGCCTTTTATACTTTTGATAAAACATGGAGATCAATGGGTAACACAAAGTTATGCAGCATTAGCAGTCCAGATTCTTATCAAAACCAGGCTTTTCTCTCTGCATACCTAATTGTATACACAAGTCTTAGGTAATTTACATCATCTTCCAGCCAAAAGGGCCAATTAACATTTTGCAGCCTGTTTTCTGATAAGGGCTTGTCAACCAGAAGTCTTATTTGTATTGATCTTCCCAAAGTCTGGTGCCACTCTCAGAAAGCACTAAATAAAGTTACATTGTTACATAGCAAAGATACAGCAACTTATAACAAGTAAAGGGAGTACAGTGATTTACAACAATAGAGAAGCAATGAACTCAAAAGTCTAGTGTTGCTAACATCAAAACTACTATATATCTTTTTCCATGTCCCATTTACATTGATTAACATCCTCCCAGGTGCCTAAAAGGTAAAGAATATGGAGGTCTGGCAGCAATCATTGAGTCAACAGTGGAAACCCTCTACCAATATAAGTTTTAACTCTTTAGAAAAGGCTCTGTATCTATAAGATGCTTTTAAGCTTTGTGCCTCTTGCGGTTGGGGGGCTGTAAGCAATTCACAAGCTGTAAGAGGTCTGGAGAACCTGTTAGGCAAGCTAGAGAGCTATCAGAGGGGGTTTTACTGAAACATCCCTTTCAAATGCAGAAGACTAAAGCCCTGAGTTGACTTTTTTCCAGAGAATATCCGAAGAGTGGAAAAGCAGAGTACAAAGGCCGGCAGATTTTTGGTTTGGGGAGTACATGCTCAGGAAATGCCAGGGGGAACTCCTGAAGTCTGATCACGTTCTTGTGTATGTCAACTTCTTCCCTCATGACCTTGTCAAAGGTGAGATTCCTCACGCTGGCTCCCAGCACCCCTACGTACGGGTCTCCACTCGAGAGGAACACCGAGGGACCCGCCACAACTCAAGTAAATCCCCGGTGTTCCCTCCTCATCTCGAGATGAGGGTCCATTTTCCTGCTTAGTCGGGAAAGGAATCCCAGCGTTCCCATTGCACCTCAAGAAGAGATGGTCTTAATTTGATATTCGAGAGGAACTCCACGGATCGTAACACCATTCCAAAAGATGCCGATGTCCCAGTGCACTCCAGATACACCTGAGTCCCCTATACTGACTCGATGATCACCCCCATGATTGACTCAAAGCACGATGGCAGGTGTGACAGCCCTGTGGCACCATGAGAGAAAGCCACTGAAACCTATGTCAACTCGACAGGAAGCCTGACACTGCTTTTCCAGCTCGAGAGCAGAGCGGACTTGCATATCTCCACATGATACGAGGCCTGACACCCCTGTGGAAACTCCAGATGGACCCCGAGATACATCTCAGCACTGGACAGGAAACTTGAGGCTCCTGCATCAACTCCAGATGAGGACCTTGGCCCTGATTCTACTGGAAAGGAATCCTGGGAGGTCCCTCGCAACTCACAGGATACTGGACTTTCCTGAGGAAACACAAGCGGGTCCCTGAGGTCCCCGTGTAACTCGAGAGGAAACCCAAGTTTCCTTCCACAACTCGAGAAAAACCAGGAGAATCACCCCTCAGCGCGAGATGAGGCCCTTTTCCACTGCAGCTTCTCAAGAGAAATCCCACCTTCCCTCTTGAGCCTCTTAAGGGTCTTTGACAAACTTGAAGCAACTCATAAGAATTTCCCTGACATGCACGTCTCTGCTTGAGTGGAAAACTGAGGGTACTGCCACAACTCAAGAAGAGCCCCGGTGTTCCCTTCTCATTTCAAGATGAGGGTCGTTTTCCCTGCTTCATCAAGAAAGGAATCCCGGCTTTCCGGTTGCACGTCAAGAAGATGTGGTTACAACTTGAACCTTGAGAGGAACTCCAGGGGGCCTGCCACCATTCCAAAAGACCCCAATGACCCAATCCACTCCAGATACAACTGACTCACATGCAGTGACTCGACGGTCACACTGAGGATCGACTCAAAACATGATGGCAGGTGTGAAGGCCTGTGGCCCCTCGAGAAAAGCCACCAATCCCTATGTCAACATGACAGAATCCAGACACTGCTTTCCCAGCTTGAGAGGAAAGCGGACTTGCATGTCTCAACACTAGACGAGGCCTGACTCCCCTGTGGAAACTTCAGAGGAACACCGTATCCATGTCAGCACTAGAGAGGTAACCTGAGGTTTCGGCCTCAACTCCAGATGAGGACCTCCGCCTGGGCAGTGACTTGAGAGGAATCCCGTGAGGCCCCTTGCAACTCGCATGGAGAGTGGACTTTCCTGAGGCCACATGAGCAGGTCCCTGAGGTCCCAGTCCTAAGTCGAGAAAACTCCACCTTTCCTGCTGCAACTCTAGAAAAAACAGGAAATTTTCCCGTCAAGGCGAGATGAGGCCCTTTTCTGATGTGACGTCATGAGAGAAATCTCACCTTTTCTCTTGAGCCTCGAAAGCATCCTTGACACCCTTGAGGCAACTCAAGAAGTTCTACGACATACCCGTCTCCACTCGAAAGGAACACTGAGGGTCCTGCAACAACTCAAGAAGAGCCCCAGTTTCCCCTCTTCATCTCGAGATGAGGGTCCATTTTCCTGCTTAGTCTGGAAAGGAATCCCGGTGTTCCTGTCGCACCTCAGAGTAGGCTGTCTCAACTTGACACTGAGAGGAACTCCAGGGGTCATGCCACCATTCCAAAAGACCCTGATGTCCCAATCCACTCCAGATACACCTGACTCCCCTGCACTGACTCGACAGTCAGCCCGAGGATCACCCCAAAACACGATGGGAGGTGAGACAGCCCTGTGGCACCTCGAGAGAAAGCCACTGATCCCTATTTCAACTCCACAAGAAGCCTGACACTGCTATTCCAGCTCGAGAGGAAAGCAGACTTGCATGTCTCCACATGAGAAGAGGTCTGATTCCTCTATGGAAACTCCAGAGGAACCTTGAGGACCATGCCAGCACTGGAGAGGAATCCTGAGGTCCCAGCCTCAACTCCAGATGAGGACTTCGGCCCCAGCAGCGAATGGAGGGGAATCCCAAGAGGCCCCTTGCAACTCGCATGGAGACTGGACTTTCCTGAGGCAACATGAGCGGGTCCATGAGATCCCCATTGTAACTCCAGAAGAACCCCAAGTTTCCTGCCACAATTCGAGAAAAACCAGGAGATTCACCCCTTACCCCGAGATGAGGCCCTTTTCCTTTGCGGCATCTCGAGAGAAATCCCACCTTTCCTCCTTAGCCTTGAAAGGTTCATTGACACCCTTAAGGCAACTCAGGAAGTTCTCCGACATACCCGTCTCGACTCGAGAGGAACACTGAGGGTCCTGCAACAACTCAAGAAGAGCCCCAGTTTCCCTTCTCCTCTCGAGATGAGGGTCCATTTCCCTGCTTGGTTGGGAAAGGATTCCCGTCGTTCCTGTCACACCTCAAGGAGATGTGGTTTCAACTTGACACTCGAGAGGAACTCCAGGGGACGGGTCACCATTCCAAAAGACCCCCATGTCCCAATCCAATCCAGATACACATGACTCCCCTGCAATGACTCGACACTCACCCCAAGGATCAACTCAAAACATGATGTCAGGTGTGACAGCCCTGCGGCACCTCTAGAGAAAGCCACCGATCTCTGTTAAATCAACATTAATCCTGACACTGCTTTTTCAGCTCGAGAGAAGAGTGGACTGCATGTCTCCACATGAGACGAGGCCTGACTCCACTGTGGAAACTCCAGAGGAACCCTGAGATCCATGTTGGTACTGGAGAGGAAACCTGAGGTTCTGGCCTCAACTCCAGATGAGGACCTCGGCCTCGGCAGCGACTGGAGAGGAATCACAAGAGGCCCCTTGCAACACACATGGAGCTTGGACTTTCCTGAAGCCCCACGAGCGGGTCCCTGAGGTCCCAGTCATAACTCAAGAGGAAACCCAAGTTTGCTGCCGCAACCTTAGAAAAACCAGGAGATTCTCCCCTCACGACTAGATGAGGCCCTTTTCCATATCGGCGTTTGATGCCACAACTCGAGAAAAACCTGGGGATTCTCCCCTTAACGCGAGATGAGGCCCTTTTCTGCTGCGACATCTCGACAGAAATTCCACCTTCCCTCTTGAGCCTCGATACAGGCCTGGACACCCTTGAGGCAAATCAAGAAGTTCCCCGACATCCACGTCTGCACTCGAGAGGAACACCAATGGCCCACCACAACTCAAGAAGAGCTCCGATTTTCCCTCCTCATCCTGAGAGGACGGTTCGTTTCCGTGCTTCTTCGGGAAACGAATCCCAGCATTCCCATCGCACCGACACTCGAGAAGAACTCCAGGGGTCGTGCTACCATTTCAAATGACCCCGATTTCCCAGTGCACTCCAGATACACCTGATTCCCTTGCAACTGACTCGACGGTCACTCCAAGGACCAACTCAAAACACGATGGCAGGTGTGACAGCCCTGTGGCACCTTGAGAAAAAGCCACCGATCCCTATGTCAGTCTGACAGGATGACTGACACTGCTTTTCCAGGTCGAGAGGAGAGGAGACGTGAATGTCTCCACACGAGATGAAGCCTGACTCCCCTGTGGAAACCCCACCAGAACCCCGAAATCCATGTCGGCACAGGAGTGTAAAACTGAGGTTCCAGCCTCAAATCCAGATGAGGACCTCGGCCCCACCTGGGACTTCAGAGGAATCCCAAAAGGCCCCTCGCAACTCGCATGAATACAAGACTTTTCTAAGGCCCCAACGAGCGGGTCTCTGAGGTCTCCATCCTAACTCGAGAGGGACACAAAGTATGCTGCCTCAATTCTAGAAAAACCAGGAGATTCTTCCCTCATCACAAGATGAGGCTCTTTTCTACTGAGGCATCTCGAGAGTAAACCCACCTTCCCTCTTGAGCCTCAAAAGGGTCCTTGACACCCTTGAGGCAACTTAAAAAGCTCCCAGACATACCTGTCTCCACTTGAGAGGAACACCGAGGGTCCTAGCACAACTCAAGAAGAGCCCGTGTTCTCCCTCCTCCTCCTGAGAGGAGGGTCCATTTCCCTGCTTAGTCAGGAAATGTTTCCGGCTGTTCCCCTCGCACCTCAAGAGGAGACGGTCTCAACTTGACACTCAAGAGGAACTCCAGGGGTCGTGCCACCATTTCAAAAAAACCCAATGTCCCAATCCTCTCCAGATACACCTGACTCCCCTGCAACTGACTCGATGGTCACCCCGAGGACCGATTTAAAACACGATGGCAGGTGTGACAGCCCTTTGACACCTCAAGAGAAAACCACCATTCCCCATGTCCACCCGACAGGAAGCCTGGCAATGTTTTTCCAGCTTGAGAGGAGAGCAGACTTGCATGTCTCCACACGAGACGTGGCCTGACTCCCCTGTGGAACCCTGAGAACTATGTCAGCACAGGAGAGGAAACCTGAGGTTCCAGTCTCAACTCCAGATGAGGACCTCATCCCCAGCATCAATTGCAGAAGACAACCGAGAGGTCCCTAGCAACTAAAATGGAGACTGGCCGTTCCTGAGGACCCCATGATTGGGTCCCTGAGGTCCCCTTTGTAACTCGAGTTGGACCCCAACTTTGTTGCCTCAACTCGAGAGAAAACAGGAGATTCTCCCCTAAAAGAGACATGAGGCCCTTTTCCACTGTGGTGTCTTGAGAGAAATCCCACCTTCCCTCTTGGGCCTGGAAAGGGTCCTTGACATCCTTGAGACAACTCAAAAAGTTCCCCGACATACCCATCTCTATTTGAGAGGAACACCGGTGGTCCCGCCACATTTCAAGAAGAGCCCAGGTTTTCCCTCCTCATCCCGAGAGGAGTATCCGTTTCAATGCTTTGTCGGGATAGGAATTCCAGCGTTCCCGTCGCACCTCAAGAGGAGGCGATCTCAAATTAACACTCGCGAGGAACTCCAGGATTCGTGCCACCTTTACAAAAGACCCCGATTTCCCAATGCACTCCAGATACACCTGACTCCCCTGCAACTGCCTAGACGGACACCCTTTGGAATGACTCAAAACACGATGGTGGGTGTGACAGCTCTGTGGCACCTAGAGAAAAAGAAACGGATCTGTATATCAACCCAACAGGAAGCCTGACACTGCTTTTCCAGCTGGAGACAGAGCGCACTTGCATGTCTCCACACGAGGTGTGGCCTGACTCCCTTGTGGAAGTCCCAGAATAACCCCGAGATCCATGTCGGCTCGGGAGAGGAACCCTGAGATTCCGGCCTAAACTCCAGTTGAGGACCTCGGCCCCGTCAGCGACTGCAGAGGAATCGCCAGAGGCCACCGCAACTCACGTGGAGACTGGATGTTCCTGAGGTCCCCATGAGTGGGTCACTGAGGTCCCCGTCTTAACACAAGAGTGACCCCTAGTTCGCTGCCACAACTCGAGACAAACTAGGAGATTCTCCCCTCAACGCAAGATGAGGCCCTTTTCCGCTGCAGCATCTCAGGAGAAATCCCACCTTCACCTTTGAGCCTCAAAAGGGCCCTTGACACTCTTGAGCAACTCAAGAAGTTCCCCAACATAGCCGTCTTCACTCTAGAGGAACACCGAGAGTCCCATGACAACTCAAGAAGAGCCCCAGATTTCACCCCTCATCCCGAGAGGAGGGTCCGTTTCCCTGCTTTGTCAGGAAAGGAATCCCAGCGTTCCCATCATACCTTCTGAGGAGGTGGTCTCAACTTTACACTCGAAAGGAAATCCAGGGGTCGTGTTATCATTTGCAGAGGACGCAAAGTCCCAATGCACTCCGGATACACCTGACTCCCCTGCAACTGAATCAACGGTCATCCCAAGGACCGACTCAAAACACAAGGGCAGGTGTGAGAGCCCAGTGGCACCTTGAGAGAAAGCCACCAATCCCTATGTCAACCCGACAGGAAACCTGACACTGCTTTTACAGCTCGAGAGGAGAGCGGATTTGCATGTCTTCACACGAGACGAGGCCTGACTGCCCTGTGGAAACCCCAGAGGAACCCCAAGTTCCATGTCCGCACGGGAGAGGAAACCTGAGTTTCCGGCCTCAACTCCAGATGAGGACCTCGGCCCCAGTAGCGACTGCAGAGGAATCCTGAAAGGACCCTCGCAACCCATATGGAGATTGGACATTCCTGAGGCCCCCATGAGCGGGTCCCTGAGGTCCCCGACATAACTGGAGAGGAACCCCAAATTTGCTGCCTCAACTACAGATAAACCAGGAGAATATCCCCAAACATGAGATGAGGCCCTTTTCTGCTGCAGTGTCTCGAGAGAAATCCCGCCTTCCCTCTTGAGCTTCAAAAGGTTCCTTGACACCCTTGAGGCAACTCAAGAAGTTCCCCGACATACCTGTCTCCACTCGAGAGGAACACTGAGGGTCCGCCACATCTCGAGAAGAGCAACGGTTTTCCCTCCTCATCCCGAAAGGAGGGTCCATTTCCCTGCTTCCTCGGGAAAGGAACTCCAGCATTCTGGTCGCACCTAAAGAGGAGGAGATCTCAACTTGAAACTCGAGAGGAACTCCAGGGGTCGTGACGCTATTTCAAAAGGCCCCAATGCCCCAATGCACTCCTGCTACACCTGACTCCCCTGCACTGACTGCACGGTCACCACGAGGATCATCTAAAAACATGATGGCAGGTATGCCAGCTCTGTGGCTCCTAGACAGAAAGCCACCGATCCCCATGTAAACCTGCCTGAAAGACTGACACTGCTTTTCCAGCTCGAAAGGAGAGTGGACTTGCATGGCTCCACATGAGACGAGGCCTGACTCCACTTTGGAAACTCCAGAGGAGCCCCGAAGTCCATGTCAGCACTGGAGAGGAAACCTGAGGTTCCGGCCTCAAATCCAGATGAGGACCTCGGCCCCGGCAGCGACTGCAGAGGAATCCTGAGAGGCCCCTGGTAACTCGCATGGAGACTGAACTTTCCTGAGGCCCCAAGGTGGGTCCCTGAGGTCCCCGTCGTTATATGAGAGGAACCCAAAGTTTGCTGCCACAAAACGAGAAAAACCAGGAGATTCTACCCTCAACACGAGATGTGGTCCTTTTCCACTGTGGCGTCTCCAGAGAAATCCCACCTTTCTTTTGAGTCTCGAAAGGGCTGTGGACACCATTGAGGCATCTCCAGCAGTTCTCCAGCATACCCATCACCACTCGAGAGGAACACCGAGGTTCCCGCCACAGCTCAAAAAGAGCCCTGGTTTTCCCTCCTCATCTCGAGAGGAGGGTCGATTTCCCTGCTTCGTTGGGAAAGGAATCCCTGCGTTGCCGTCTCACCTGAAGAGGTGGCGGTCTCAACTAGATACTCGAGAGGAACTCCAGGGGTCGTGCCACCATGTTAAAAGACCCCAGTGACCCAATGCACTCCAGATACACCTGATTCCCTTGCACTGACTTGACTGTCACACCGAGGATCGACTCAAAATACGATAGCGGGTGTGACAGCCCTGTGGCTCCTCGAGAGAAAGCCACCGATCCCTATGTCAACCCGACAGGAAGCCTGACACTGCTTTTCCAGCTGGAGAGGAGAGTGCACTTGCATGTCTCCACACGGGATGTGGCCTGACTCCCTTGTGGAAACATCAGAGGAACACAGAATTCCATGTTGGCTTGGGAGAGGAACCCTGAGGTTTCAGCCTCAACTCCAGATGAAGACCTCGGCCCTGGCAGTGACTGCAGGGGAATCGCGAGAGGCCCCTCACAACTCGCATGAAGACTGGATGTTCCTGAGGCCCCCACGAGCGGGTCCTTGTAGACGCTGTCTTAATTCGAGAGGACCACAAGTTTGCTGCCGTGACTTGAGAAAAACTAGGAGACACTCCTCTCAACACGAGATGAGCCCCCTTTCCACTGCGGTATCTCAGGAGATATCCCACTGTCACCCTTAACCTTCAAAATGGTCCTTAACACCCTAGAGGCAACTCAAGAAGTTCCCTGACATAGCCGTCTCCACTCTAGAGGAACAGTGAGAGTCCCGCGACAACTCAAGAAGAGCCCCGGATTTCCCTCCTCATCCTGAGCAGAGGATCCTTTTCCCTGCTTTGTCGGGAAAGGAATCCCAGCTTTCCCGTCTCACCTCCTGAGGAGTTGGTCTCAACTTGACACTCGAGAGGAACTCCAGGGGTCATGCTCTGAGGAGAGCGGACTTGCATGTCTTCACACAAGACGAGCTGTGACTCGCCTGTGGAAACTCCATCGGAACCCCGGGATCCATGTCAGCACTCGCGAGGAAACCTGAGGTCCCAGCCTCAACTCCGGATGAGGACCTGGGCCCCGGCTGCTTCTGCAGGGAATCCTGAGAGGCCCATTCCACCTTGTATGGAGACTAGACTTTCCAAGGCCACATGAGAGGGTCCCTGAGGTCAACGTCGTAACTCGAGAGGAACTCCAAGTTTCCTGCGGCAACTTCAGAAAAACCAGCAGATTCTCCACTTAACCCGAGATGAGGCCCTTTTCTGGTGTGGAGTGTCGAGAGAAATCCCACCTTTCTCTTGAGCCTTGAAAGGGTCCTTGACACCCTTGAGGCAACTCAAGAAGCTCCCCGACATACCCATCTCCACTCGAGAGGAAGACCGAAGGTCCCACCACATCTAAAGAAGAGCCCCGGTTTTCCCTTCTCATTTCGAGATAAGGGTCCATTTCACTGCTTCGTTGGGAAAGGAATCCCGGTGTTCCCTTGGCACCTCAAGAGGAGGCGGTCTCAACTTGACACTCGAGAGGAACTCCAAGGGTCGTGCCACCATTTCAAAAGAGCCCGAAGTCCCAATGCACTCCAGACACACCTGATTCCCCCACACTGACTCGACGGTCACCCTGAGGATCGACTGAAAACAACATGGCAGGTGTGACAGCCCCATGGCACCTCACGAGAAAGCCACCGATCCCTTTGTCAACACTACAGGAAGCCTGACATTGCTTTTCCAGCTCGAGATGAGACATGAGATGAGACAGCAGAAAAGGGCCTCCTGGTTTGTCACGAGGGCCGCCATGAAATTTTCTATTCCTCTCAAATTTCGACGGGGGCCTCAGGGACCCAATGATGTTGCCTCAGGAAAGTCCATTTTCCATGCAAGTTCCGTGGGGCTTCCCGGGATTCCTCTCCAGTTCGTGCTGAGTCCTAGGTCCTAATCTGGAGCTTAGTCCTGAACCTCAGGGTTTCTCTCCAGTGGTGACATGGATCTTGGGATTCCTATGGAGCTTCATTCAACAGGGGAGTCAGGCCTTGTCTCATGTGGAGACATGCAAGTCCGCTCTCCTCTCGAGCTGGAAAAGCAATGTCAGGCTTCCTGTCGAGTTGCCATAAGAATCGGTGGCTTTCTCTCGAGGTGCCACAAGGCTGTCACACCTGCCATCCTGTTTAGAGACGATCCTCGAGGTGGCCGTTGAATCAGTGCAGGGGAGTCAGGTATATCTGAAGCAGATTGGCACATCGGGACTTTTGGAATGGTGGCACGACCCTGGAGTTCCTCTCGAGTTTCAAGTTGAGACTGCCTCCTCTTGAGGTGCGACGGGAATGCTGGGATTCTTTTCCTGACAGAGCAGGGAAATGGACTCGCATCTCAAGGTGAGGAGGGAAAACAGGGGTCTTCTTGAGTTGTGGCAAGACCTTCAGTGTTCCTCTCGAGTGGAGACGAGTATCTCGGGGAACTTCTTCAGTTGCCTCAAGAGTGTCAGGGACCCTTTCGAGGTTCTAGATGGAAGGTGGGATTTCTGTTGAGATGCTGCAGCAGAAAAGGGCCTCATTTCACTTTGAGGGGAGAAACTCGTGGTTTCTCTAGTGTTGCAGCAGGAAACCTGGGGTTCCTTCTGAGTGACAATGGAGACCTCAGGTACTCGCTCATGTTACATCAGGAAATTCCAATCTCCATGCGAGTTGAGAGGGCCCTTTCAGGATTCCTCTCCAGTCGCTTCAGGGACTGAGGTCCTCATCTGGAGTTGAGGCCGGAATCTCAGGTTTCCTCTCCAGTGCTAACATGTATCTTGGGCTCCCTCTGGAGTCTTCACAGGGAAGTCAGGCCTCGTTTCATGTGGAGACATGCACGTCCCCTTTCCTCTCGAGTGGGAAAAGAAGTGTCAGGCTTCCTGTCGAGTTGACATAGGGATCGGTGGCTTTCTCTCGAAGGGCCACAGGGCTGTCATACCTGCCATGGTATTTTGAGTCGATATTCGGGGTGACCATCGAGTCAGTGCAGGGCAGTCAGGTTTATCTGGAGTGTATTGGGACACTGGGGTCTTTTGGAATGGTGGCACAACCCCAGGAGTTCTTCTCGAATGTCAAGTTGAGACTGCCTCCTCTTGAGGTGCAAAAGGAAAGCCAGGATTCCTTTCTCGACAAAGCAGGGAAATGGACCGTCATGTGGTGATGAGTAAGGAAAACCGAGGCTCTTCTTGAATTGTGGCGGGACCTTTGGTGTTCCTCACCAGTGGAGACAGGTATGTTGGGGAACTTCTTCAGTTGCCTCAAGGTTATCAAGGATCCTTTCAAGGATCAAGTGGGAACGTGTGATATCTCTCAAGTCGTTGCAGCATAAAAGGGCTTCATCTCACGTTGAGGGGAAAATCTCTTGGTTTTTCTCGAGTTGCTGCAGGAAACTTGGGGTTCCTCTCGAGTTATGATGGGGACCTCAGGGACCCACTCGTGTGGCCTCAGGAAAGTCCAGTCTCCGTGTGAGTTGGGAGGGGCCTCTCGAGATTTCTCTCCAGTCTCTGCTGGGGCCAAAGTCCTCATCTGAATTTGAGGCCGGAATCTCAGGTTTCCTCTCGAGTACTGACATAGATCTCACGGTTCATCTGGAGTTTCACAAGGGGACTCAGGAATCGTCTCTTGTTCAGACATGCAAGTCAACTTTCCTCTCGAGCTGGAAAAGCAGTGTCAGGCTACCTGTCGAGTTTACATAGGGATCAGTGGATTTCTCTCAAGGTTTCACAGGACTGTCACACCTGCCATCGTGTTTTGAGTCGATCCTCGATGTGACCGTAGAGTCAGTGCAGGGGAGACAGTTTTATCTGGAGTGGATTGGGACATTGGGGTCTTTTGGAATGGTGGCACAACTCCTGGAGTTCCTCTTGAGTGTAAAGTTGAGACCGCCTCTTCTTGAGGTGCGACAGAAGTGCCCAGATTCCTTTCCCGATGAAGCTGTGAAATGGACCCTCTTATCAAGATGAGGAGTGAAAACAGGGGCTCTTCTTGAACTGTGGCGGGAACCTCGGTGTTCCCCTCGAGTGGAGATGGGTATGTCGGGGAGCTTCTTGAGTTGCCTCAAGGGAATCAAGGACTCTTTCAAGGCTCAAGAGGGAATCTGGGATTTCTCTCAAGACACAACAGAGTGAAAGGTCCTCAGTCACGTGGAGGGGAGAATCTTCTTGTTTTTCTCGAGTTGCAGCAGAAGATTTGGGGTTCCTCTCGAGTTATGATGGGGACTTCAGGGACCCGCTTATGTGGGCTCAGGAAAGTCCAGTCTTCATGTGAGTTGCGAGGGGCCTGTAGGGATTCCTCTGCAATTGTGGCCGAGGCTGAGGTCCTCATCTGGAGGTGAGGCTGGAACCTCACGTTTCCTCTCCAGTACTGACATGGATCTCGGGGTTCCACTGGAGTTTCGACAGGGGATTCTGGCCTCGTCTCGTGTGGAGACATGCACTTCCGCTTTCCTCTCGAGCTGGAAGAGAAGTGTCAGACTTCCTGTAGACTTGAGATAGGAATCGGTGACATTTTTCCTGTTGCCACAGGGCTGTCACACCTGCCATCTTGTTTTGAGTCAATCCTTGGTGTAACCGTCGAGTCAGTGCAGGGTAGTAAGGTGTATCTGGAGTGGTTCAGGATATAGGGGTCCTTTGGAATCATGGCAAGACCCCTGGAGTTCCTCTCAACTGTAAAGTTGAGACCGCCTCCACTTGAAGTGCAAAGGGAACACCATGATTCCTTTCCGAACAAAACAGGGAAATGGACCTTCATCTCGAGATGAGGAAGAAAAACCGGGGCCCTTCTTGAATTGTGGCTGGACCCTCAGTGTTCCTCTCGATTGGAGATGGGTAGGTCGGGGAACTTCTTGAGTTGCCTCAAGGGTGTCAAGGACCCTTTTGAAGCTCAAGAGGGAATCTGGGATTTCTTTTGAGATGCCACAGTGGGAAAGTGCCTCATCTCGCGTTGAGGGGAGAATATCCCGGTTTTTCTCGAGGTGCAGCAGGAAACTTGGTGTTCCTTTTGAGTTACAACGGGGACCTCAGGGACCTGCTCTTGTTGCCTCGGGAAAGTCCAGGCTCCATTCGAGTTGCGAGGGGGCCTCTCGGGATTCCTCTCCTGTTGCTGCCGTGGCCGAGGTCCTCATCTGGTGTTGAGGCCGGAACCTCAGGGTTCTTCTCCAGTGCTGACATGGAACTCGCAGTTCCTCTGGAATTTCCACAGGGGAGTCAGGTCTAGTCTCGTGTGGCGACATGCAAGTGCACTTTCCTCCCGAACTGTAACAGTAGCGTCAGTCTTCCTGTTGTTAACATAGGAATCGTTGGCTTTCTCTCGAGGTGCCACAGGGCTGTCACACATGCCATCTTGTTGTGATTCGATACTCAGTGTGACAGTTGAGTCAGTGCAGGAGAATCTGGCGTTTCTGGAGTGAACTGGGATATCATGTTTTTTTGGTATGGTGTCAGGACCCCTAGAGTTCCTCTCGACTTTCAAGTTGAAAGGGCCTCCACTTGAGGTGCGATGGGAATGCCGGCATTCCTTTCCTGAAGAAGCAGGGAAAGTGACCCTCATCTTGAGATGAGGAGGGAAAAACAGTGCTAGTATCCAGCCCCGGTGGATCCAGGGTAATTCGAAGCGGGCACTGCATGCTGAGGAAAAACTTATTTATTTAGAAATATAATGAGAGATTAGGAAGAAATAGTATAGTAGGAAATTAGTGGAGAAAAGTGGATGAATAACTTGGTTTACGTGGAAAACCAGTAAAATTCCAAGACAAGGATCTTGGGCCATCTACGTTAGACCACCGGCATCCTCTTGAATAGCAGGGGGTGCCCCACCTTGGGATCCCCCTCGCTTGGATCTTAAAAGCCAGGGCAAGTAAGTATACATGGCAAGCCTCCACGCCCCAGATGGAAATTCAGCCAGAAAATTGAGTAAGAAAAGTCATGGGGGAAACCAGTCCAGTGACTGGCCCATCCTCTATTGTCAGAAAGGCCTTTTATACCTTTTTTTGTACATAGAAATCAATGGATAATATAAAATTATGTCCCATCAGCAGCCCTGACCATTATCGAGACTAGGCTTTCTCTCTGCATACCTATCTGTATACACAAGTCTTAGGTGATTTACAACATCTTTTGACCAGAAGGCCAATTAATATTTAGGGCCCTTTTCTGATAAGGGTTTTTCAACCGGAAGACTTATGTGCCCTAATAGTGTTGTTCCTACCAAACTCTGGTGCCACTCTCAGAAAGTGCTAAATAAAGTTACATTTTTACATAGCAAAGACACAACAAGAAAGAGGAGTGCAGTGATATATAAAAAAGAAAAGAAATTAACTTAAAAGTCTAGTGTTGCTAACATCAAAACTACTATATTCCTTTTTCTATATCCCAATTACATTGATTAATATCCTCCAGGTGCCTAAAAGATAAAGAATATGGAGGCCTGGCAGCAGTCATTGATTCAACAGTGAAACCCATCACCAGTATAATTTTTAGCTTTTTAGAAAAGGCTCCGTATCTTTAAGATGCTTTAAGCTTTGTGCCTTTCGGGGATGGAGGCTGTAAACAATTCACAAGTAGTTGTAAAGTCCGGGCAGACCGGTTAGGTAAGTTAGAAAGCCATCAAAGGGGACCGAGACATTCTTTTTATATGCAGGAGGCTGTTAGCTGAAGCCCTGAGTTAACTTTTTCCAGAGGAATTCAGAAGAGTGGAAAGCACAGTACAATAAAGCAGGCAACTCTGGTTTCTGGGGGTAGATGTTCAGGAAAACCCAGGGGGAACCCCTAAAGCCAGATAACGCCTTTGCTTTTTTGTCAGGATTCCTTCCTCGTGAGCTTTGCCATGGGCAGAATTGCTCAAGCTGGCTCCAGGCAAATGGTACTCTTCTTGAATTGTGGCGGGACCCTCAGTGTTACACTCAAGTGGAGACTGGCATGACGGGGAACTTCTTGAGTTGCATCAAAGGTGTCAAGAACCCTTTCGAGGGTCAAGAGGGAAGCTGGGATTTCTCTCAAGATGCCGCAGTGGAAAAGGGCCTCATCTCGCATTGAGGGAAAATCTGGTTTTTCTCAAGTTGTGGCAGCAAACTTGAGGTTCCTCTCGAGTTATGACTGAGACATCAGGGACCCACTTGTGGGGCCTCAGGAAAGTGCAGTCTCCATGTGACTTGCGAGAGGCCTCTCGGGATTCCTCTGCAGTCGCTGCCGGGGCCGAGGTCCTCATCTGGAGTTGAGGCCAGAACCTCAGGTTTCCTCTCCAGTGCTGACATGGATCTCAGGGTTTCTATGGAGTTTCAAGTGGGGAGTCAGGCCTCATCTCCTGTGACGACATGCAAGTCCGCTTTCCTCCTGAGCTGTAATTGTAGATTTAGTCTTCCTGTCGAGTTGATATAGGGTTCTGTGGCTTTCTCTTGAGGAGCCACAGGGCTGTTACATGTGCCATCGTGTTTTGAGTTGATATACAGGATGACAGTGGCATCAGTGCAGGAGAATCAGATGTATCTGCAGTGGACTGGGACATTGGGATCTTTTGGAATGGTGGTATGACCCCTGGAGTTCCTCTCGACTTTCAAGCTGAGAGCACCTACTATTGAGGTGTAATGGGAATGCCAGGATTCCTTTTTGAGAAAGCCAGGGAAATGGACACTCATCTCGAGATGAGGAGGGAAAGATGGGGCTCTTCTTGAGTTATGGTGGACCCTCGGTGTTCCTCTCGAGTGGAGACCGATATGTTGGAGAACTTCTTGAGTTGTATCAAGGGTGTCAAGGACCCTTTCGAGGCTCAAGAGGGAAGGCAGGATTGCTCTTGACATGGCGCAGCAGAAAAGAGCCTCTTCTCACATTGAGGGGAGAATGTCCTGGTTTTCCTCGACTTGCCTTAGGAAAATTGGGGTTCCTTTTGAGTTATGATGGGGACCTCAAGGACACACTTGTGTGGCCTCAGTAAAGTCCAATCTCCATGCAAGTTGCCAGAGACATCTCAGGATACCTCTCCAGTCGGTGCTGGGTCCTAGGTCCTCATCTTGACCTGAGGCGGCAACCTCAGTGTTCCTTTCCAGTGCTGACACAGATGTCGGAGTTCCTATGGAGTTTCCACAGGGGAGTCAGGCCTCGTCTCGTGAGGAGACACGAAAGTCTGCTTTCCTCCCTAGGTGTAACAGTAGTTTCTGACTTCTTGTCGAGTTGATATAGGCTTTGGCTTTGGCTTTCTATCGAGGTACTGCAGGGCTACACACTTGGCATCATGTTGTGATGCAATACTCGGGGTGACAATCGAGTCAGTGAAGGGGAATCAGGTGTATCTGAACTGGACAGGAACATCGGGGTCATTTGGAATGGTGGCCGAACCCTGGAGTTCGTCTGAACTTTCAAGTTGACACCGCCTCCTCTTGAGGTGCGATGGGAATGCCGGGATTCCTTTCCCACGATGAAGGGAAAGGACCCCTCATCTCGAGCTGAGGAGGGCAAAACGGGTCTCTTTTTGAGTTGTGGTGGGACCATCAGTGTTTCTCTCGTGTGGGAAAGGGTATGTCGGGGAAACTGTTGAGTTGCCTCAAGGGTGTCAAGGGCACTTTCGAGGCTCAAGAGAAGGTGGGATATCTCTCGACAAGTCGCAGCGGAAAAGGGCCTCATCTTGCGTTGAGGGGAAAATCTGGTTCTACTCGAGTTGTGGCAAGAAACGTGGGGTTCCTCTAGAGTTACGATGATGACCTGCGGGACATGCTCATGTGGCCTCAGGAAAATCCAGTATACATGCGAGTTGCGAGGGCCCTCTCAGGATTCTTCTGCAATCGGTTCCTTGCCCTAGGTCCTCATCAGGAGCTGAGGCCGCACCTCAGTTTTCCGCTCCAGTGCTGACATGGATCTCGGGGTTCCTCTGGAGTTTCCACAGGGCAGTCAGGCCTCATCTCATGTGGTGACATGCAAGTCCGCTTTCCTCCCAAGCTGTAGCAGTAGTGTCAGGCTTCCTGTCGAGTGGAGATAAAGATCTGTAGTTTTCTCTCGAGGTTCCACATGCTTCACAGAGCCATCGTGTTGTGAGATGATACTCTGTGTGACAGTCACATCAGTGCAGGGGAATCAGGTTTATCTGGAGTGGACAGGGACATCAGGCTATTTTGGTATTGGGACACGACCCCTGGAGTTCTCCTGGAAATTCAAGTTGAGACCTCCTCCTCTTGAGGAGTGATGGGAACGCTGGGATTCCTTTCCTGACGAAGCAGCAAAATGGACCGACAACTTGAGTTGAAGAGGGAAATCCGGGCTTCTTCTTGAGTTGTGGCGGGACCCTTGGTGTTCCTCTCGAGTGGAAAAGGGTTTGTCAGGGAGCTTTTTGAGTTGCATCAAGGATGTCAAGGAATCTTTTGAGGCTCAAGACGGAAGGTGGGATTTCTCTCGAGATGCCACAGCAGACAAGGGCCTCATCTCGTGTTGAGGGGAGAATCTTCTGGTTTTTCTTGAGTTGTGGCAGGAAACATGGCGTTCCTCTTGAGTTACAACGAGGACCTCAGGGACCGTTCATGTGGCCTCAGGAAAGTCCTGTCACCATACGAGTTGCCAGGGGCCTCTCGGGATTCCTCTCCAGTTGGTGTGGGTCCTAGGTCCTCATCTGGAGCTGAGATTGCAACCTCAAGGTTGCTCTGTAATGCTGACATGGATCTGGGCGTTCCTCTGGAGTTTCCACAGGGGAGTCAGTCCTCGTCTCCTGTGGAGTCACGCAAGTCCTCTTTCCTCTCGAACTGTAACAGTAGTGTCAGGCTTCCTGTCGAGTTGACATAGGGATCAGTGGCTTTCTCTCAAGGTGCCACAGGGCTGTCACACATGCCATCGTGTTTTGAGTAGATTCTCATGGTGACCATCGTGTCAGCACAGGGAAATCAGGTGTATCTCGAGGGGACTGGGACATCAGGGTCTCTTGGAATTGTGGCATGAACCCTGGAGCTCCTCTCGAGCATCAAGTTGAGACCACCTTCTCTTGAAGTGCGATGGGAACGAAGGGATTCCTTTCCAGACGAAGTAGGGAAATGGACCCTCATCTCGAAATAAGGAGGGAAACTTCTTGAGTTGAGGCGGGACCCTTGTTATTCCTCTCGAGTGGAGAAGGGTATGTCGGGGAACTTTTTGAGTTGCATCCAGGGTGTCAAGGACCCTTTCGAGGCTCAAGAGGCATGGTGGGATTTCTCTCGAGAAGTGGCATGCCTGGGTCCAACCCTGTTGGATATATAGTAACTCGAAGGTTAGATGGAGTAGCCGAGGAAAAACATTTATTTTGGACTAAAAACAGAGATTAGGAAAGTATATTGTAATAGCAAAACTTAATGGAGAAAAGAGGCTGAATAAGTTGGTTTACTTGGAGAACTAGTAAAACCTCGAGACAAGAGCTTTGCACCATCTATGTTAGGCCACTGTCGCCTGTTTGAATAGTGGAGGGTGCCCCACCTTTGGCTCCCTCTCGCGTGGGTCTTAGTAGCCACGTCAAGTAAGTAGACATGACGAGCCTCCATGCCACAGATGGGAATTCAGCCTGAAAAGGAGAGGGATGGAGGGAGAAAGAGAGAGAGTTATTTGACATGGGGGAAACCAGTCTATCCAGTCACTGGACCCCCTTTTATTGTCCGTAAATTCTTTTTATACTTTGTTTGTACATAGAGATCAGAGGATAATACAAAATTATGCAGTGTCAGCAGCCCTGACTCTTATCCAGACCAGGCTTTCTCTCTGCATACCTAGCTGTATACACAAGTCTTAGGTGATTTACATCATCTTCTGCCCAGAGGCCAAATAACATTTTACGTCCCTTTTCTGATAAGTGTCTTCAAACAGAGAACATATTTGCCTTAATAGTCTTGTTCTTCCCAAATTCTGATGCCACTCTCAGAAGGCAATAAATAAAGTTACATTTTTACATAGCAAGGACACCACAATTTATAACAAGGAAAGAGCAGTACAGTGATTTATAACATAGAAAATTCACTAACTCCAAAGTCTAATGTTGCTAACATCAAAACTAGTATATTCCTATTTCTGCATCCAGTTTACATTGATTAATATCCTCTTAGGTGCATAAAATAAAACGGATATGGAGGCCTTGTGGTAAACATTAACTCTACATTCAAACTACTTCTTAGCTCTAAAGGCTCTATATCTTTAAGAATTTTTAAGCTTCGTGCCTCTCGCTGTTGGGGGCCATAAACAATTCACAAGTGTATTTATAAAAATCCGGACAGACCAGGCAGTCAGGTAATTTAGAAAGCTATCAGAAGGGTTTATGTCCAGATATTCTTTTTATATTCAGGAGACTCTTAATGGGAGCTCTAAGTTAACATTTTCCAGAGAAAGGTGGTCAGGGATAGCCCCCTGTAATGTCAGCAGAGTAGAGTATAGCAGACAGTAAACAGACAGATTTTAGTTTCCAGGTAGATTCTCAGGCAGAGGACCACTTGAGACCTGACTCGCGTTGCCGGTCAGGTCTCTGTGCATGACCATGTCATGGGTGGGATCTCCTGGGCTGGATCCTGGCAGTGGGATTTCTCTCAATACGCCACCTTGGAAAAGGGCCTCAACTCGCCTTGAGGGGAGAATCTTCTGGTTTTTCTCGAGTTGTGGCAGGAAACATTGTGTTCCTCTTGAGTTACGACAGGGACCTCAGGGACCCGCTCAAGCTGCCTCAGGAAAGTCCAGTCTCCATGCGAGTTGCTAGGGGCCTCTCAGGATTCCTCTCCAGTTGGTGCCGGATCCTAGATCCTCAACTGGAGCTGAGGCCAGAACCTCAGGTTTCCTCTCCAGTGCTGACATGGATCTTGATGATCCTATGGAGTTTCCACAGAAGAGTCAGGCCTGGTCTCATGTGGAGACATGCAAGTCTGCTTTCCTGTCGAGCTGTAACAATAGTGTCAGGCTTCCTGTTGAGTTGACATAGGGGTCGGTGGCTTTCTCTTGAGGTGCCACAGGGCTGTCACACATGCCATCGTGTCATGAGTCGCTATTCGGGGTGGCCATCGAGTCAGTGCAGGGGAATCCGGTGTTTCTGGAGTGGATTAGGACATTGGGGTCTTTTGGAATTGTGGCACGACCCCTGGAGTTCCTCTCAACTTTCAAGTGGAGACCACTTCCTCTTGAGGTGTGACGGGAATGCCAGGATTCCTTTCCTGACGAAACAGGGAAATGGACCCTCATCTCGAGGTGAGGAGAGAAAATCGGGGCTCTTCTTGAGTTGTGGCAGGTTCCTTGGTGTTCCTCTTGAGTGGAGACGGGTATTTCGGAGAACTTCTTGAGTTGACTCAAGGGTGTCAAAGAACCTTTCGAGGCTCAAGAGGGAATGTGCAATTTCTCTCGAGACACCACAGTGGAAAAGGGCCTCAAACCGCTTGACGGGAGAATCTCCTGTTTTTCTCGAGTTGTGGCAGGAAGCTTGGGATTTCTCTCGAGTTACGACGGGGACCTCAGGGAACCGCTTGTGTGGCCTCAGGAAAGTCCAGTCTCCATGCGAGTTTCAAGGGGCTTCTCGGGATTCCTCTCCAGTTGCTGCTGAGTCCTAGATCCTCATCTGGAGCTGAGGCTGGAACCTCAGTGTTCCACTCCAGTGCTGACATGGATCTCTGGGTTCCTATGGAGTTTCAAGAGGGGAGTCAGGCCTCATCTCTTGTGGAGACATGCAAGTCCGCTTTCTTCTCGAGCTGTAACAGTAGAGTCTGGCTTCCTGTCTAGTTGACATAGGGATATGTGGCTTTCTCTCGAGTTGCCACAGGGCTGTCACACGTGCCATCGTGTTGTGAGTCAATACTAGGGGTGACAGTTGGGTCATCGCAGGGGAATCAGGTATATCTGTAGTTGATTGGGACATTGGTGTTTTGGGAATGGTGGCACGACCCTTGGAGTTCCTCTTGACTTTCAAGTTGAGACCACCTCCTCTTGAGGTGCGACGGGAATGCCACAATTCCTTTCCCAATGAAGCAGGGAAATGAACCCTCATCTCGAGATGAAGTGGTAAAAACAGGGCACTTCTTGATTTGTTGCGAGGCCCTCGGTGTTCCTCCCAAGTGGAGACGTTATGTCGGTGCTGTGAGCCAGCACAGGAGATCCCCCCACATGACCAGGTCATGCAGAGAGACCTGACGGACAAGGCAAGTCAGGTCTCATGGGGTCCTCTTCCTGAGCATCTACCCCGAAACCAAAATCTGTCTGTTTACTGTCTGCTATACTATACTTTCTGACATTACAGGGTGTTATCCCCAACTACCTTTTCTAGAAAAAGTTAACTTAGAGCTCCAACAGTCTCCTGCAGATAAAAAGAATGGCTTGGTTTAAACACCTTCGATGGCTTTTTAACTTACCTGACTGGTCTGCCAGGATTTTTAAAACTTATGATTGTTTATAAACCACCCCCCCCCCAACTTCGAGAGACACGAAGCTTAAAACATCTTAAAGATATAGAGCCTTTTACAGTTAAGCATTAGTTTGGTGAAGAGTCTGTTGTGTTAATGTTTCCTGCCAGGCCTCCATAACTTGTATCTTTTAGGCGCCTCTAGAGGATATTAATCAATGTAATCGGGGTGCAGAAATAAGAATATGGTAGTTTTGATGTTAGCAACGCTAGACTTTTGAGTTAATGAATTTTCTCTTTGTTATATTTCACTGTACTCTTCTTTCATTGTTATAGTTGTGCCTTTGCTATGTAAGAATGTAACTTTATTTACTGCTTTCTAAGACTGGCACCAGAGTTTGGGAAGAACAAAACTACTACCTTTATTAGAAAAGGGCTGTAAAATGTTAATTGGCCTTCTGGCCGGAAGATGATGTACATCACCTAAGACTTGTGTATACAGTTAGGAATGCAGAGAGAAAGCCTGGTCTCAATAAGATTCAGGGCTGCTGATGCTGCATAATTTTGTATTATCCTTTGATCTCTATGTACAATTAATAGTATAAAAGGCTTTTCCAGACAATAAGGATGGAGCAGTTTCTCAGACCAGCTTCTCGAACTGGCTTCCGGGAAATCTGGCTCCCCCTCTTTCGAATCTCTCTCTCTCTCTTTCTCCCTCTCCCTCCTTCTCCTTTTCAGGCTGAATTCCCATCTGAAGGACGGAGGCTCTCCAGGTCTACTTACTTGTCCTGGCTTCTAAGACCCACGAGATACAGAGCCCAAGGCGGGGCACCCTCCACTATTCAAATGAGCACCATTGGCCTAATGTAGAAGGCACAAACCTCTTGTCCTGAGGTTTTATTAGTTTTCTGCATAAACCAAGTTATTCAGCATCTTTTCTCCACTAAATTTCACACTACACTATTCTTTCCTAAACTTTCTTTATATTTCTAATTAAATAGTCCTTTCCCAGACTCCGACTCCGTCCTCACTTCGAATTCCTGGATCCAATGGGGCTGGACCCTGGCATGTCATGGAACTTCTTGAGTTGCATCCAGGGTGTCAAGGACCCTTTCGAGGCTCAAGAGGCATGGTGGGATTTCTCTCGAGACGCCACAGCGGAAAAGGGCCTCATCTCACGTTGAGGGGAGAATCTCCTGATTTTTCTCGAGTTGTGGCAGGAAACTTGGGGTTCCTCTTGAGTTACGACGGGGACCTCAGGGACTCGCTCGTGTTGCCTCAGTAAAGTCAAGTCTCTGTGCTTGTGAGGGGATTTTCGGTATTCCTCTCCAGTCGTTGCCGGGTCCTAGGTCCTCATCTGGAGTTGAGGCCGGAACCTCAGGTTTCCTCTCCAATACTGACAGGGATCTTGGGGATTTCTGTGGAGTCTCAACAGGGGAGAAAAGCCTTGTCTAGTGCGCAGACGCACAAGTCTGCTTTACTCTCGAGCTGTAACAGTAGTGTCAGGCTTACTGTCGATTTGACATAGGGATCTGTGGCTTTCTTTCGAGGTGCCTCAAGGATGTCACATGTGCCATCGAGTTTTGAGTCAATAATCGGGGTGACAGTCGAGTCAGTGCAGGGGAATCAGGTGTATCTGGAGTGGATTGAAACATCGGGGTCTTTTGGAATGGTGGCACAACCACTGGCGTTCCTTTCAACTTTCTATTGGAGACCGCCTCCTCTTGAGGTGTGACGGGAATGCTGGGATTCCTTTCCAAACAAAGCAGGGAAATGGACACTCATCTCGAGATGAGGAGGGAAAAATGGGGCTCTTCTTGAGTTGTGACGGGACTCTCGGTGTTCCTCTCGAGTGGAGACGCGGATTTCGGGGAACTTCTTGAGTAGCCTCAAGGGTGTCAAGGATCCTTTCGAGGCTCGAGAGGGAAGGTGGGATTTCTCTCGAGATGCCACAGTGGAAAAGGGCCTCATCTCGCATTGAGGGGAGAATCTCCTGGTTTTTCTCGAGTTGTGGCAGGGGACCTTTCGAGTTATGATGGGGACCTCTGTGATGGGCTCGTGTGGCCTCAGGAAAGTCCAGTCTCCGTGTGAGTTGTGAGAGGCCTCTCAGGATTCCTCTCCAGTCGGTGCTGGGTACTAGGTCCTCATCTAGAGCTGAGGCCTGAACCTTAATGCCGGGAGCCAGCATGAGGAACTCCGCCCACGGCAAAGGTCATGAGGAAGGAGGCTTTGGCATACTCAGAGGCGGGATCGAGCCTCAGGAGACCTCCTGTTGAGCATCTACCTCCAAAACCAGCGTCTGCATACTTTACTGCTTTATGCTCTCACCAACACCTCTGACTTTACGAGGGGCTGTCCCCCACCACCTCTCTCGGAGAAGGAGTTAACTTGCAGCTCCATTCAAGAAAAATTCCTGGGCGTGACAAGAGTACTTCAACTTACAAACTCCTCTGATGGTTCTCTAGCCTGCCTGAGTGGGTTCGTCTGGCCACATGCGATTGTTTACAGCCTCCCAATTGTGAGAGGCACTAGATGCTTTAAACTTTCTAAATACAGATTCTTTTGAGAAGTTAGAAATTATTAGTATTGTGGGTTGGTTAGAAATTATACTGGTGAAGGGTTTTCATTTGTTGGTCCAATATTTGCTGCTAAGTCTCCATATTCCTTGCCCTTATACACATAAATATAACTAGCATATAAGATAAATAAATATTAACCTTTGGTATTAATCATGTTAAACCTTAGTCTAAGTAAATTCCTTTTTCACTGCACCTTCACCCTATAGGAATGAAACTTAATCTTGTACATTTGGAAGGTGGCACCTGGTTTAAGAAAATTCACCCCTGGAAATTAGGGTTTCTAGTTGACTAACCATTATCATAAAGAAAGGGTCATAAAATGTCAGCAGGTCTCATAGCCAGAATATGATGTAAAGCCACTTAAGACCTTTTGTACACATTTATATGAAGCACCTGATTTTGATAAAGGTCAGGTATGCTGACTTTTGTATTCTATATCTGACTTCGTATTCTATATCTATGTATAGGCAAACCTGAAAAATAAAGAAAACAGACCACTTACTGGAAAGACTGGTTTCCCCCATGAGGTCTTTCTCGTTCTCTTCTTTTCTGGCTGTATTCCCATCTGGAGCATTGAGGCTCATAGTGTCTACTTACTTGCTCTGGCTTCTAAGACCCACACGAGAGGGAGCCCAAGGCAGGGCACCCTTCACTAACCAGCGAGTGCCAGTGGCCTACATAGATGGTGCAAATTCCTTGTCTTAGAGCTTTACTGGTGAGCAATGGAAACCAAATTATTCAGCCTTTTTTTTCCACAAATTTTCCTACTACATTATTCTTTGCTAATCTCTCTTTATATTGCCAATTAAATAGCTTTTGCCTAGGACACCTACTCCGTCTCCACTTCTAATTACCCTGGATCCACAGGGGCCGGACCCTGGCAGCTCACGATTCCTCTCCAGTGCAGACATGGATCTCGGGGTTCCTATGGATTTTCCACAGGGGAGTCAGGCCTCATCGCGTGTGGAGACATGCACGTCCGCTTTCCTCTCTAGCTGTAACAGTAGTGTTAGTCTTCCTGTCGAGTTGACATAGGGATTAGTGGCTTTTGCTCAAGGAGCCACAGGGCTGTCACACGTGCCATCATGCTGTGAGTCGATACTCCGGGTGACAGTCGAGTCAGTGCAGGGGAATCAGGTGTATCTGGACTGGATTGTCTTTTGGTATGGTGACGCAACTCCTTGAGTTTCTCTCAACTTTCAAGTGGAAACTGCCTCCTCTTGAGAGCAGAGGGGAATGCCAGGTTTCCTTTCCTGATGAAGCAAGGAAATGGGCACTCATCTTGAAATGAGGATGGAAAACCAGGGCTCTTCTTGAGTTGTGGCGGGACCCACAGTGTTCCTCATGAGTGGAGACGGGTATCTCACGGAACTTCTTGAGTTGCATCATGGGTGTCAAGGACCCTTTAGAGGCTCAATAGAGAAGGTGGGATTTCTCTCGAGAAGCCACAGCGGAAAAGGGGTCATCTAGCATTGAGGGGTGAATCTCCTGGTTTTTCTCGAGTTGTGGCAGGAAACTTGCGGTTCCTCCCAAGTTAAGAAATGGACCTCAGTGAATTGCTCGTGTTGCCTCAGGAAAGGCCAATCTCCAAGAGAATTGCGAGGAATCTCTCAGGATTCCTCTCCAGTCAGTGCCAGAACCTAGGTCCTAATCTGGAGCTGAGGCCAGAACAGCAGGATTCCTCTCCAGTGCTAACATGGATCTCGGGGGTCCTCTGGAGTTTCCACAGGGGATTCAGACCTCGTCTCGTGTGGAGACATGCAAGTCCGCTTTGCCCTCGAGCTGGAAAAGCAGTGTCAGGCTTCCTGTCGAGTTGATATAGGGATCTGTGGCTTTCTCTCGAGGAACCACAGGGCCGTTACACGTGCCATTGTGCTGGGAGTCGATACGCCATGTGACAGTGGCGTCAGTGCACGAAAGTCATGTGTATCTGGAGTGGACTGGGACATCAGGATCTTTTGAATGGTGGCACGAACCCTGGAGTTCCTCTCGATTTTCAAGTTGAGAGCGCCTCCTCTTGAAGTGTGATGGGAACCCTGGGATTCCTTTCTGAGAAAGCAGGGAAATGGACCCTCATCTCTAGATGAGGAGGGAAAAATGGGGCTCTTCTTGAGTTATGGCAGGACCATCGGTGTTCCTCTCGAATGGAGACAGATATATTGGAGAACTTCTTGAGTTGTATCAAGGGTGTTAAGGACCCTTTCGTGGCTCAGTAGGGAAGGTGGGATTTCTTTTGAGATGCCGCAGAAGAAAAGGGCCTCATCTCATGTCGAGGGGAGAATCTCCTGGTTTTTCTCAAGTTGTGGCAGGAAACATGGTGTTCCTCTTGAGTTATGACGAGGACCTCAGGGACTGGTTGTGTGGCCTCAGGAAAGTCTTGTCACCATGCGAGATGCCAGGGAACTCTCGGGTTTCCTCTCCAGTAGGTGCTGGGTCCTAGGTCCTCATCTGGAGCTGAGATCGCACCCTCAGGGTTGCTCTGTAATGCTGACATGGATCTGGGCGTTCCTCTGGAGTTTCCACAGGGGAGTTAGTCCTCATTTCCTGTGGAGTCATGCAAGTCCTCTTTCCTCTCGAACTGTAACAGTAGTGTCAGGCTTCCTGTCGAGTTGACATAGGGATCTGTGGCTTTCTCTTGAGGTGCCACAGGGCTGTCACACGTGCCAACGTGTTTTGAGTAGATCCTCATGGTGACCATCGAGTCAGCACAGGGAAATAAGGTGCATCTCAGGTGGACTGGGACATCGGGGTCTCTTGGAATTGTGGCATGACCCCTGAAGTTCTTCTCGAATGTCTAGTTGAGACCGCCTCCTCATGAGGTGCGACGGAAATGCCAGGATTCCTTTCTCAATGAAGCAGGGAAATGGACCCTCATCTCTAGATGAGGAGGGGAAAACGGGGCTCTTCTTGATTTGAGGCGGGACCCTCGGTATTCCTCTTGAGTGGAGACTGGTATGTTGGGGAACTTCTTGAGTTGCATCCAGGGTGTCAAGGACCCTTTCGAGGCTCAAGAAGGAATGTGGCATGCTGGGGTCCAGCGCCTTTGGATCTATAGTAATTCCAAGGGTAGATGGTGTAAGTGAGGAAAAACTTATTTATTTTGAACTAAAAACAGAGATTAGGAAAGTATATTGCAGTAGGAATATTTAATGGAGATAAGAGGCTGGATAAGTTGGTTTATTTGGAGAAATAGAAAGAGCTCGAGACAAGAGGTTTACACCATCTGCGTTAAGCCACTGTCGCCTGTTTGAATAGCGAAGGGTGCCCCACCTTTGGCTCCCTCTTGCGTGTGTTTTAGAAGCCAGGGCAAGTAAGTAGACCCGGAAAGCCTCCACACCACAAATGGGAATTCAGCCTGAAAAGGAGAGGGATGGAGGGAGAAAGAGAGAGAGTTATTTGACACGAGGGAAACCAGTTTGTCCAGTGACTGGACCCCCTTCTATTGTCCGTAAATTCTTTATATACTTTGTACATAGAGGTCAGAGGATAATACAAAATTATGCAGTGTCAGCAGCCCTGACTCTTATCCAGACCAGGCTTTCTCTCTGCATACCTAGTTGTATACACAAGTCTTTGGTGATTTACATCATCTTCTGCCCAGAGGCCAATTAACATTTTACTTCCCTTTTCTGATAAGAGTTTTCAAACAGAGAACTTATTTACCTTAATAGTCTTGTTCTTCCCAAAGTCTGGTGCCACTCTCAGAAGGCAAAAAATAAAGTTACATTTTTACATAGCAAGGACACCACAATTTATAACAAGGAAAGAGCAGTACAGTGATTTATAACAAAGAGAAAATTCACTAACTCCAAAGTCTAATGTTGCTAACATCAAAACTAGTATATTCCTATTTCTGCATCCAGTTTACATTGATTAATATCCTCTTAGGTGCATAAAATAAAATGGATATGGAGGCCTTGTGGTAAGCATTAACTCTACATTCAAACTACTTCTTAGCTCTAAAGGCTCTATATCTTTAAGATTTTTTAAACTTCGTGCTTCTCACGGTTGGGGGCCATAAACAATTCACAAGAGTATTTATAAAAATCCGGACAGACCAGTCAGGTAATTTAGAAAGCTATCAGAGGGGTTTAAGCCCAGATATTCTTTTTATATGCAGGAGACTGTTAACAGGATCTCTAAGTTAATATTTTCCAGAGAAAGGTGGTCAGGGATAGCCCCCTGTAATGTCAGCAGAGTAGAGTATAGCAGACAGTAAACAGACAGATTTTGGTTTCTGGGTAGATGCTCAGGCAGAGGACCACTTGAGACCTGACTCGCGTTGCCGGTCAGGTCTCTGTGCATGACCATGTCATGGGTGGGATCTCCTGGGCTGGATCCTGGCAGTGGGATTTCTCTCAATACGCCACCATGGAAAAGGGCCTCAATTCGCATTGAGTTTCCCTCATCTCGTGTGGAGACATGCATTTCCGCTCTCCTTTCGAGCTGGAAAAGCAATGTCAGGCTTCCTTTCAGGTTGACATAGGAATGGGTGGCTTTGTCTCGAGGTGCCACAGGGCTGTCACACCTGCCATCGTGTTTTTAGTCGATCCTCGGGGTGACCGTCGAGTCAGTGCCGGGGAGTCAGGTGTATCTGGACTGGATTGGGTCATCAGGGTCTTTTGGAATGGTGGCACGACCCCTGGAGTTCATCTCCAGTGTCAAGATGAGACCGCCTCCTCTTGAGGTGCGATGGGAACGCCAGGATTCCTTTCCTGAAGAAGCAGGGAAATGGACCCTCATGTCGAGATGAGGAGGGAAAACTGGGGCTCTTCTTGAGTTATGGCAGGACCCTCGGTGTTCCTCTTGAGTGGAGACGGTTATGTTGGAGAAATTCTTTGCCGGGAGCCAGCGTGAGGAACCCCGCCCATGGCAGCGATCATGAGGAAGGAGGCTGGGCATAGGCAAAAGCGTGATCAAGCCTCAGGAAACCCAGTGTTCCCAGGCATCTACCCCCAAAACCAGAGTCTATCTACTTTACTGTTTCATCCTCTCGCCTTCACCCCTGACTTTATGGGTGGCTGTTCCCCACCGGTTCTCTCGGCGAAGGAGTAAACGTGTAGCTCTAAGTCAATGTAAATTCCTGGGTGTGACAAGAGTGTTTCAACTTACGAACTCCTCTGAAGGTTATCTAGCCTACCTGTACAGGTTCGTCTGGCCACATATGATTGTTTACAGCCTCCCAGACGTGAGAGGCACTAGATATTTCAGACTTACTAAAGGCAAATTCTTTTGGGAAGTTAGAAATTATTAGTATACTGAGTTGGTTAGGAATTATATTGGTGAAGGGTTTTTCATTTGTTGTGCCAATAATTGCTGCTAATTCCCTGCCCTGGGTGTGACAACGTTGTCTCATGTCAAAACTCTCGGCTGACAGACTAGCTTGTGTGACAACCTATCAACCATAAACAGAAGAGAGAGTTTGGAGTATTTTGAAAGTCTTAATTAGCATAGGTCTTTATTCATTGTTGAGTCAATGATTGCCAGCAGGCCTCTGTATCCTTAGGCACCTGGGAATATATTAATCAATGTATCTGGAATATAGAAAAGGAAATATAGTAGTTTTTTATGTTAGCAGTACTAGACTTTTTGTGTTAATGAATTTTCACTTTTGTTATAGACCACTGTACTTTGTTTTAAATTACTGTGTCCTTGTAAAAACGTAAAATCACTTGTGGCTATGTAAAAACGTAACTTTATCACTATCTTAAGACTAAATAGATCTTAAGGGGAACATTGTTGAAAGGATTTTCATTTGTTGGGCTGATGTTTGCTGTTAAATCTCCATATTCCCTGCCCTTATAATGAATATAACTAGCATATAGGAGAAATAAGTATTAACCTTTAAGATTAACCATGTTAACCTTGGGTTAAATAAATTCCTTTCTTGATTATAACTCACTAAACCCTCACCCTATAGGAATGCAACTTTATTTGGAGGGTGGTGTGTGGTTTAAGAAAAAACACCCTTGGAAAAATAGATTTTTTCATTATCAGAAAGAAAGGATCATAAAATGTCAGCAGGCCTCATGGCCAGAAGATGATGTAATACCCCTAAGACCTTTTTTTTTTTTTTTTTTATGTAAAGCACCTGATTTTGATAAAGTTCAGGACTGCTGACACCCACATGACTCTGTATTCATCCCTATGTGTAAGATAAGGTATATAAGCAAACCTAAAAATAAAAAATACAGATGAGTTTCCGGAAAGACTGATTCCCGCATGTCGTTCCTTCTTGTTCTCCGTTTTTCTGGCCAAATTCCCATCTGGAGCGTGGGTTCCTGCCATGTATACTTACTTGTCCAGGCTTTCAAGTCCACGCAAGAAGGAGCACAAGGAGGGGCACCTTCCATTATTCAAGTGGCGCTGGTGGCCCAAAGTAGGTGGTGCAAATTCCTTGTATTGGAATTTTATTGGTATCCCACTTAAACCAAGTTATTCAGCCTCTTTTTCTTTACTACTATTTTCTGGCCGAATTCCCATCTGGTGCATAGGTACTCACCAAGCCTGCTAACTTTCCGTGGGCTTCTAAGATCAGACCGAGTAGGCCTCAGTGCCTCTTCTCCTTCTGGAGATTGGAAAGACGCTTGTGGCCTACATAGGTGGTGATTGGCATTCCATGTAAACCAAGTTATTCAGCCACTTTTTCCTGCTAATTTTCTAATCCCTCTATACGTGTAATTAATTAAGTTTTTTCCAAGAACACCGACTCGGTCCCACCTTCAAATTACCCTGGATCCACCAGGGGTGGACCCCAGCACTTTTTGAGTTGCCTCAAGGGTGTCAAGGGCACTTTCAAGGCTCAAGAGGGAAGGTGTGTATTCTCTCAAGACAGTGCAGTGGAAAAAGGCCTCATCTCGCGTTGAGGGGAGAATCTCCTGGTTTTTCTCGAGTTGAGGCAGGAAACTTGGGGTTCCTCTCGAGTTTCGATGGGGACATCAGTGACCTGCTCGTGTGGCTTCAGGAAAGTCCAGTTTCCATGCGAGTTGCGAGGGGCCTCTAGGGATTCCTCTTCAGTCGCTGCTGGGGCCGAGGTCCTCATGTGGATTAAGGGGGGAAACTAAGTGTGCCTCTCCAGTGCTGACATGGAACTCGGGGTTCCTATGGAGTTTCCACAGGGGAGTCAGACCTCATCTCATGTGGAGACATGCAAGTCCGCTCTCCTATCCAGCTGGAAAAACAGTATCACGCTTCCTGTCGAGTTGACATAGGGATCAGTGGCTTTCTCTAGAGTTACCACATGGCTGTCATACCTGCCATCGTGTTTTGAGTTGGTCCTCTGGGTGACGTTCTACTTAGTGCAGGGGAGTCAGTTGTACCTGGAGTGGATTGGGACATCCAGGTCTTTTGGAATGGTGGCACGACACCTGGAGTTCCTCTCGAGTGTCATGTTGAGTCCACCTCCTCTTTAGGTGCGACAGGAACGCTGGGAATCCTCTCCCGACGATACAGGGAAATGGACCCTAATCTCGAGATGAAGAGGGAAACCCGGGGCTTTTCTTGAGTTGTGGTGGGACCCTCGGTGTTCCACTCGAGTGGCTACGAGTATGTCAGGAACTTCCTGAGTTGCCTCAAGGGTGTCAAGGACCTTTTCAAGGCTCAAGAGGGAAGGTGAGATTTCTCTCGAGACACCAGAAGGGAAAAGGGCATCATCTCGAGTTGAAGGGAGAATCTCCAGGTTTTTCTCAAGTTGCAGCAGGAAACTTTGGGTTCCTCTCATGTTACGGCAGGGACCTCAGAGACCCCCTTGTGTGGCCTCAGGAATGTCCAGTCTCCATTCGAGTTGCGAGGGGCCTCTCGAGATTCCTCTGCAGTCGCTGATGGGATGGAGGTCCTCATCTGGAGTTGAGGCAGGGAGCTCAGGGTTCCTCTCCAGTGCTGACATGAATCTCGGTGTTGCTTTGGAGTTTCCACAGGGGAATCAGGCCTCATCTCGTCTGGAGGCAAGTAAGTGTGCTCTCCTCTCGAGATGGAAAAGCAGTCAGGCTTCCTGTTGGGTTGACCTAGGGATCAGTGGCTTTCTCTCCGGGTGCCACAGGGCTGTCACACGTCCCATGGTGTTTTGAGTTGATCCTCGAGGTGACCGTCGAGTCAGTGCAGGGGAGTCAGATATATCTGGAGTGGATTAGGACATCCAGGTCTTTTGGAATGGTGGCACGAGCCCTGGAGTTCTTCTCGAGTGTCAAGTTGAGTCCACCTTCTCTTGAGGTGCAACGGGAACACTGGGAATCCTCTCCTGACAAAGCAGGGAAAAGGACCCTAATCTCGAGATAAGGAGGGAAAACCAGGGCTCTTCTTGAGTTCTGGCAGGACCCTTGGCGTTCCTCTCAAGTGGCTACGGGTATGTCACGGAACTTCTTCAGTTGCCTCAAGGGAGTCCAGGACCCTTTCAAGGCTCAAGAGGGAAGGTGGGATTTCTTTCGTAACACCACAGTGGAAAAGGGCCTCATCTCGTGTTGAGGGGAGAATCTCCTGGTTCTTCTCGAGTTGTGGCAGGTAACCTGGGGTTCTTCTCGATTTATGATGGGGACCTCAGGGACCCGCTCATGGGGCCTAAGGAAAGCAGTCTCCATTCGAGTTGCAAGGTGCCTTCACGGATTCCTCTGCTGTAGCCAAGGTCCTCATTTGGAGTTGAGGCCGGAACCTCAGGTTTCCTCTCCAGTGCTGACATGGATCTCGGGGTTCCTCTGGAGATTCCACAGGGGAGTCAGCCTCGTCTCATTTGGAGGCATGCAAGTCTTCTGTCCTCTCTAGGTGGAAAAGCAGTGTCCGACTTGTGTCGAGTTGACATAAGGATCAGAATCTTTCTCTTGAGGTGCCATAGGGCTGTCACATGTGCCATCGTGTTATGAGTCAATCCTCGGGATGTCAGTCTACTCAGTACAGGGCAATCAGGTGTATCTGTAGTGGACTTGGATATCGGGTGCTGGGGTCCTGCACTGGTGGATTCAGGGAATTCGAAGGGGAGAGGGAGTTGCCGTCTTAGAAACATTATTTAATTAGAAATATAAAGATTAGGATAGAATAGTATTATAGGAAAATTAGTGGAGAAAAGAGGATGAATAATTTGGGTTACTCAGAGAGCCAATAAACCCCAAGACAAGAGGTATGCACCATCTACATAAGCCACTGACGCCAGCTTGAATAGCGGAGGGTGCAATGCCTTGGGCTCCCTCTCGCATGCGTCTTATAAGCCAGAGCAAGTAAGTAGACACAGTGAGCCTCCACGCCCCAGATGTGAATTCGGCCTGAAAAGGTGAGGGAGGGAGAGGGAGAAAGAGAGAGAGAGTCGGCTCAGGAGAAACCAGGCTTTCCAGTGACTAGCCCATCTTTTATTGTCCAGAAAGGCTCTTTATACTTTTGTTTGTACATGGAGATCAATGGATAATACAAAGTTATGCAGCGTCAGCAGCCCTGACTCTTATCGAGATCAGGCTTTCTCTCAGCATACCCAGCTGTATACACAAGTCTTAGGTGATTTACATCATCTTCTGGACAGAAGACTAATTAACATTTTGTGGCCCTTTTCTGATAAGGGTCTGTCAAACAGAAAACTTATTTGCCTTAATAGTGTTGTCCTTCCCAAAGTCTGCTGCCATTCTCAGAAAGCACTAAATAAAGTAACATTCCTGCATAGCAAGGACACAACAATTTATAACAAGGAAAGAGTAGAACAGTGATTTATAACAAAGAGAAAATTCACTAACTCCAAAGTCTAGTGTTGCTAACAGTAAAACTACTGTATTCCTTTTTCTATATCCCAGTTACATTGATTAATACCTAAAAGATACCTAAAAGATAAAGAATATGGAGGCCTGGCAGCAGTCATTGACTCAACGGTGGAACCCTTCTCCAATATAATTTCTAGCTTTTTAGAAAAGGCTCTATATCTTTAAGATGCTTTAAGTGAATGCCTTTCACGATTGGGGGACTGTAACACACGTTACAAAAGTCCAGGGGATCCAGTCAGGCAAGTTAGAGAGCCATCAGAGGGATTAGAGATGATACACTCCTTTCACATGCGGGAGACCAGGTGGAGCTCTAAGTTAATTTTTTTCCAGAGAAAGGTGGTTGAGGATAGCCCCCTGTAGTGTCACAAGAGTATAATATAGAAGACATTAAACAGATTTTGGTTTAACAGAGTTTTCCGAGTCAGTGCAGGGAAGTCAGGTGTATCTGGAGTGGAAGGGGACATCGGGGTCTTTTGGAATGGTGGCACGACCCCTGGAGTTCCTCTGGAGTGTCAAGTTGAGACCGCCCCCTCTTGAGGTGCCATGGGAACGCCGGGATTCCTTTCCCAATGAAGCAGGGAAATGAACCCTCATCTCGAGATGAGGGGGGAAAACCTGGGCTCTTCTTGAGTTGTGACGGGATTCTCGGTGTTACTCTAGTGGAGACGGGTATGTTTGGGAACTTCTTGAGTTGCTTCAAGGGTGTCAAGGACACATTCGAGTCTCAAGAGTGCATTTGGATTTCTCTCAAGAAGCCACAGCAGAAAAGGGCCTCATCTCGCGTTGAGGGGAGAATCTCCTGGTTTTTCTCGGGTTGCGGCAGGAAATTTGGGGTTCCCCTCGAGTTACAATGGGGACCACAGGGACCCGCTCATGTGGCTTCAGGAAAGTCCAGTCTCCACACGATTTGCGAGGGGCCTCTCGGGATTCCTCTGAAGTCTCTGCTGAGGCTGAGGTCCTCACCTGGAGTTGAGGCCAGAAGCTCAGGATTCCTTTCCATTGCAGACATGGTTCTCGGGGTTCCTCTGGAGTTTCCACAGGGGGTTCAGGCCTCGTCTCATGTGCAGATATACAAGTCCGCTTTCCACTCGAGCTGTAACAGTAGTGTCAGGCTACCTGTCGAGTTAACATCAGGCTTTCTCTCTGCATACCCAGCTGTATACACAAGTCTTAGGTGATTTACATCATCTTCTGGACAGAAGGTCAATTAACATTTTACGGCCCTTTTCTGATAAGGGTCTCTCAACCAGAATACTTATTTGCCTTAATAGTGATGTTCTTCCCAAAGTCTGTTGCCATTCTCAGAACGCACTCTATTATGTTTCATTCTTACATATCAAGGACACAACAATTTATAACAAGGACAGAGGAGTACAGTGATTTATAACAAAGAGAAAGTACATTAACTCAACAGTCTTGTGTTGCTAACATTAAAACTACTCTATTCCTTTTTCTATACCCCAAATACATTGATTAATATCCTTCAGGTGCCTAAAAGATAAAGAATATGGAAGCTTAGCAGCAGTCATTGACTCAACAGTGGAGCCCATCACCAATATAATTTATAGCTTTTTAGAAAATGCTCTATATCTTTAAGATGCTTTAAGCTGCATGCCTCTCACGGTTGGGGAGCTGTACCAAAAGTTGTAAATGTCCGGGGGAACATGTCAGGCAAGTTAGAGAACCATCAGAGGGATGTGAGCTGACACACTCCTTTCATATGCAGGAGACTAGTTGGAGCTCTATGTTAACTTGTTCCAGAGAAAGTTTAATGGGGATAGCCCCGTGTAATGTCAGAAGAGTATAGTATAGCAGACAGTAAACAGATTTAGGTTTCGTGTACATGCCCAGGCAAAGGACCCATTGAGACCTAACTCGCCTTGCCCCATCAGGTCTCTCTGCAAGACCTTGTCCTGAGTGGGATCTCCCATGCTGGCTCCTGGCAATCGTGGTCTTTTGTAATGGTGGCACGACCCCTCGCATTCACGTGACTTTCAAGTTGAGACCGCCTCATCTTGCAGTGCGACTGGAAGGCCAGGATTCCTTTCCTGATGAAGCAGGGAAATGGACATTCATCTCGAGATGAGGAAGGAAAAACGGGAGTCTTCTTGATTGTTTCAAGATCCTCGCTGTTCCTCTCGAGTGGAGATGGGTATTTTGGGAAAATTCTTGGGTAGCATCCAGGATGTCAAGGACGCTTCGAGGCTCAAGATGGAAGGTGGGATTTCTCTCCAGATGCCGAAGCGGAAAAAGGAATAATCTCGCGTTGAAGAAGGAATTTCCTGGTTTTTCTCGTGTTGTGGGAGCAAACTTGGTGTTCCTCTCAAGTAATGATGGGGACCTCAGGGACCAGCTCGTGTGGCCTCAGGAAAGTCCAGTCTCCATGCAAGTTGCGAGGGGCCTCTCTGGATTCTTTTGCAGTCTCTGCTGGGGCCGAGGTCTTCATCTAGAGTTGAGGCCAGAAACTCAGGGTTCCCTCCAGTGCTGACATGGATCTCCGGGTTCCTCTGGAGTTTCCACAGGGGAGTCAGGCATCATCTCTAGTGGAGAAATGCAAGTCCACTCTCGTCTCGAGATGGAAAAGCAGTGTCAGACTTCCTGTCGAGTTGACTTAGGGATAAGCGGCTTTCTCTTGAGGTGCCACAGGGCTGTCATACCTGCCATGTGTTTTGAGTCGTCAATCCTCGGGGTGACCGTCGAGTCAGTACAGGGGAGTCAGGTGTATCTGGAGTGGATTAGGACATCGTGGTCTTTTGGAATGGTGGCACGACCCTGGGAGTTCTTCTCGAGTGTCAAGTTGAGACCACCTCCTCCTGAGATGCGATGGGAACGCCGGGAATCCTTTCTTGAAGAAGCAGGGAAATGGACCCCCATCTCGAGATGAGGAGGAAAAACCAGGGCTCTTCTTGAGTTGTGGCGGGACCCTTGGTGTCCGTCGCTAGTGGAGACGGGTATGTCAGGGAATATCTTGATTTGCCTCAAGAGTGTCAAGGAGCCTTTTGAGGCTCAAGAGAAAAGGTGGGATTTCTCTCAAGATGCTGCAGTGGAAAATGGCCTCATCTAGCATTGAGGGAGAATCTCCTGGTTTTTTACGAGTTGTGGCAGGAAACTTGGGATTGCTCTCGAGGTACTACAGGGGATTCAAGTACCCACTCGTGTTGCCTCAGGAGTCCCAATCCGCTCCAGATACCCCTGACTCCCATGCAGTGACTCGACGGTCACCAAGAGGATCGACTCAAAACACCATGTCAGGTGTGACAGCCCTGTGGCACCTCGAGAGAAAGCCACCGATCCCTATGTGAACATGACAGGAACCCTGACACTGCTTTTCCAGCTCAAGAAGAGAGTGGATTTGCATGTCTCTAGCGAGGCGAGGCCTGACTCCCCTGTGGAAACCCCAGAGGAACCCCGAGATCCATGTCGGCACTGGAGAGGAAACCTGATGTTCTGGCCTCAACTCCAGATGAGGACTTCGACCCCGCCAGTGACTGTATAGGAATCCCGGGAGGCCCCTCGCAACTCGTATAGAGACTGGACTTTCCTGAGGCCACACGAGTGGGTCCCTGAGGTCTCCGTTGTAACTCGAGAGGAACCCCAAGTTTCCAACCGCAACTCGAGAAAAACCATGAGATTCTCCCCTAAATGCAAGATGAGACCCTTTTCAGCTGCAACATCTCGAGAGAAATCCCACCTTCCCTCTTGAGCCTTGAAACACTCCTTGACACCGTTGAGGAAACTCAAGAAGTTCCCCAATATATCCATCTCTATTTGAGAGGAACACCGAGGGGCCTGCCACAACTCAAGAAGAGCCCCTGGTTTCCCTCCTCATCTCAAGAGGAGGGTCCTTTTCCCTGCTTCATCGGGAAAGGAATCCAGGCGTTCCCATCGCATCTCAAGAGGAGGTGGTCTCAACTTGACACTAGAAAGTAACTCGAGGGGTCGTGCGACCATTCCTAAAGACCCAGATGTCCCAAAGCACTTCAGACACCTGAATCCCCTGCACTGACGCGACGGTTACCTCAAGGATCGACTGAAAACACCATAACAGTGGTACCAGCCCTGTGGAACCTCGAGAGAAAGCCAGCGTTCCGTATCTCAACTTGACAGAAACCTGACACTGCTTTTCCAGCTCGAGAGGAGAGTGAACTTGCATGCCTCCACACGAGACGAGGCCTGACTCCCCAGTGGAAACTCCAGAGGAACCGCGAGAATCATGTTGGCACTGGAGAGGAAACCTGAAGTACCGGCCTCAACTCCAGATTAGGACCTCAGCCTGGCAGCTACTGAAGATGAATCCTAAGAGGCCCCTCGCAACTGGCATGGAGATGGACTTTCCTGACGCCACACGAGCGGGTCCCTGTGGTCCCCGTCGTCCCCGTCATAAATCAAGAGGAACCCCAAGTTTGGTGCCACAACTCGAGGAAAACCAAGATATTCACCCCTCAACATGAGATGAGGCCCTTTTCCGCTAGGGCGTCTTGAGAGAAATCACACCTTCCCTCTTGAGCCTTGAAAGGGTCCTTGACAGCCCTGAGGCAACTCAAGGAGTTCCCCGACATCACCTTCTGCACTCAAGAGGAACGCCGAGTGTCCCAGTACAACTTAAAAAGAGCCCAGGAAATTCATCCTCATCCCATGAGTTGGGTCCATTCCCTTGCTTCGTCGGGGAGAGAATGCCAGCGTTCCCGTCGCACCTCAAGATGAGGCGGTCTCCACTTGGCACTCGAGAGGAACTCCAGGGGTCGTGTCACCATTTCAAAAGACCCCCTATATCCCAGTGCACTCCAGACACACCTGAATCCCCTGCACTGACTTGACGGTCACCACGAGGACAGACTCAAAACACGATGGCAGGTGTTACAGCCCTGGGGAGCCTCAAGAGAAAGCCACCGATCCCTATGGTCAACCAAACTGGAAGCCTGACAATACTTTTTTGGCCATTAGGAGAGTGGACATGCATGTCTCTACACGAGACCACTCCTGACTCCCCTGTGGATGCCCCAGAGGAACCCCGAGATCCATGTCGGCCCTAGAGAGGAAACCTGATGTTCCAGCCCCAAATCCAGATGAGGACCTCGGCCCCGGCAACGACTGCAGAGGAATTCCGAGGGGACCCTCGTGACTAGCGTGGAGACTGGACACACCTGACAGCCCGCAAGCGGGTCCATGAGGTCCCCATCGGAATTCGAGAGGAAACCCACCACAACTTGAGAAAAAACAGGAGATTTCCCCCTCAGGGCGAGCTGAGGCCCTTTTCCGCTGTGGTGTCGTGAGGGAAAACCCACCTTCTATCTTGAGCACTGAAAGTGTCCTTGACACCCTTGAGGCAACTCGAGAAGTTCCCGGACATTTCTGTCTACACACCAGTGGAACACCAAGGGACCCGCCACAAGTCAAGAAGAGCTACGGTTCTCCCTCATCATCCCGAGAGGAGGTTTCGTTTCCCTGCTTCGTCCAGGAGGGAATCCCAGCATTCCCATCTCACCTCAAGAGGAGGCAGTCTACACTAGATGCTCTAGAGGAACTCCATGTTTCGTTCCACCATTTCAAAAGACCCGCGATGTCCCAGTGCACTCCAGACATACCTGACTCCCCTGCAATGACTCGACAGTCACCCCGAGGACTGACTGAAAACAAGATGGCAGGTGTGACAGCCCTGTGGCCTCTCGAGAGAAGGCCACGGATCCCTATGGTCAACAACACAAGAGGCCGGACACTGCTTTTCTGGCTCAAGAGGAGAGCAGACTTGCATGGCTCCTCACGAGACGAGGCCTGACTCCCATGTGGATGCCCCAGAGGAACACCGAGATCCATGTCGGCCCTAGAGAGGACAACTGAGGTGCCGGGGGCCAGCGTGAGGAATTCCGCCCATGGCAAAGGTCATGAGGAAGGAGGCTTGGCATACGCAAAGGCGTGATCAAGCCTCAGGAAACCCCCTGTTCCCGAGCATCTAACCCCAAAGCCAGAGTCTGTTTTATGCTCTCACCTACACCTCTGACTTTATGGGGGGCTCTCCCCCATTACCGTTTCTCTCGGAGAAGGAGTAAACGTGCAGCTCCAAAGCAATAGAAATTCCTGGGCGTGACAAGAGTGTTTCAGCTTACAGACTCCTCTGAAGGTTATCTAGCCCACTTGTATAGGTTTGTCCGGCCACATGTGATTGTTTACAGCCTCCCAACCTGAGAGGCACGAGATGTTTTAGACTTACTAAAGGCAAAATCTTTTGGGGAGTTAGAAATTATTAGTATAGTTGGTTAGGAATTATATTGGTGAAGGGTCTCTTCATTTGTTGTGTCAATAATTGCTGCTAATTCCCTGCTCTGGGTGGGACAAGGATGTCTCAGGTCAAACCTCTCTGCTGACAGACTAGCTTGTGTGACAGGATTATCCTTACTGCCGCCACTAGGCACCTGATTGTTTACTACCTCTCAACCATAAACAGCACAGAGAGTTTTGGAGTATTTTGAGAGTCTTAATTAGTGTAGGACTTTTTCTTCTTGTTGAGCCAATGATCGCCGCCAGGCCTCTATATCCTTAGGCACCTGGGAATATATTAATCAATGTATTTGGAATATAGCAAAGGAAATATGGTAGTTTTTGATGTTAGCAATACTAGACTTTTTGAGTTAATGGATTTTCTCTTTTGTAATAGATCACTGTACTTTGTTATATATCACTGTGTCCTTGCTGTGTAAGAATGTAACTTTATCATATCTTAAGACTAAATAGATCTTAAGGGGAGCATTGGTGAAAGGATTTTCATTTGTTGGGTTGATGTTTGCTGCTAAATCTCCATGTTCCCTACCCTTATAATGAATATAACTAGCATATAGGAAGAAATAAGTATTAACCTTTGAGCATATAGGAGAAATAAGTATTAACCTTTAAGACTAATCATGTTAACCTTGGGTTGAATAAATTCCTTTCTTGATTGTAACTCACTACACCCTCACCCTATAGGAATGTAACTTTATTTGGAGGGTGGTGCCTGGTTTAAGAAAAAATACCCTTGGAAGAAATAAGTTTTTTTGGTTATCAGAAAGAAAGCATCATAAAATGTCAGCAGGCCTCACTCATGGCCAGAAGATGATGTACCTTTTTTATACATTTATGTGAAGCACCTGATTTTGATAAAGGTCAGGACTGCTGACCCCTGCGTGACTCTGTATTCATCCCTATGTGTAACAAAAGGTATATAAGCAAACCCAAAAATAAAGAAATCGGATCAGTTTCCAGAAAAACTGACTCCCTCATGTCGTTCTTTTCTGCTCCCCATTTTTCGGGCTGAATTCCCATCTGGAGCGTGGGTGCCCTCCAGGTCTACTTATTCGCCCCGGTTTTCAAGACCACGCGAGAAGGAGCCCAAGGAGGGGCACCTTCCGATATTCAAGTGGCACCGGTGGCCCACCGTAGATGGTGCAAATTCCTTGTCTTGGAATTTTATTGGTATCCCACGTAAACCAAGTTATTCAGCCCCCTTTTTTCTCTCCTACTATTTTCTGGCCGAATTTCCATCTGGTACATGGGTACCCACCAAGCCTACTAATTTTGCCTGGGCTTCTAAGATCAGACCGGGGGGGCCTCAGTGCCACCTCTCCTTCTGGAGAACGGGAAGACGCCTGAGGCCTACGTAGGTGGTGATTGGTATCCCATGTGAACCAAGTTATTCAGCCTCTTTTTCTCTGCTAATCTTTTAATCCCTTTCTATCTGTAATTAAGTAAGTTATTTCCAGAGACGCCGACTCCGTCCCCACCTTCGAATCACACTGGATCCACCGGGGCTGGACCCCGGCACTGAGGTTCTGGCCTAAACTCCAGACGAGGGCCTCAGCCCCTGCAGTGGCTGCAGAGGAATTCCGAGCGGACCCTCTAGACTTACGTGGAGAATGGATCTGCCTGAGGCCCCGCGAGCCTGTCCCTGAGGTCCCCATCATAACTTGAGAGGAACCTCATCGCAACTTGAGAAAAACCAGGAGATTCTCCCCTCAACGCGAGCTGAGGCCCTTTTCTGTTGCGGCGTCTGGAGAGAAAACACACCTTCCCTCCTGAGCCCTGAAAGGGTCCTTGACACCCTTGAGGCAACTCAAGTGTTCCCTGATATACCCGTCTGCACTCGAGAGGAACAACGTGGGTCCTGGCACAACTGAAAAGGAGCTCCGGTTCTCGTTCCTCATCCTGAGGAGGGTCTGTTCCCTTGCTTCGCCGAGGAGGAAATCCCGGCATTCCCGTTGCACCTCAAGAGGAGGCGGTCTCCACTTGACACTCGAGAGAAACTCAAGGGGTCGTGCAACCATTTCCAAAGACCCCCGATGTCCTAGTGCACTCCAGACACACCTGAGTCCCCTGCACTTACGTGACGGTCACCCCGAGGACTGACTCAAAACACGATGGCAGCTGTGACAGCCCTGTGGCACCTCGAGGGAAAGACAACCATCCCTATGGTCAACGTGATAGGAAGCCTGACATTGCTTTTTGGGTTCGAGAGGTGAGCAGACTTGCATGGCTCCACACGAGACGAGGCCTGACTCTCCTGTGGACGCCCTAGAGTGACCCCGAATTCCATGTCGGCCCTGGAGAGGAACCCTGATATTCAGGCCTCAACTCGAAATGAGGACCTCAGCCTCGGCAGTGACTGCAGAGGAAACTCGAAGGGCCTCTCGCAACTGGCGTGGAGACCAGACCTCCTTTCAGCCCCACGAGCGGGTCCCTGAGGTCCCTGTCATAACTAGTGAGGAACACCAGGGCAATTGAGAAAAACCAGGAGATTCTCCCCTCAACACGAGCTGAGGCCCTCTTCTGCTGTGGCATCTGGAGGGAAAACCCACGTTCCCTCCTGAGCCCCGAAAGTGTCCTTGACACCCTTGAGGCAACTCTGGAAGTAGTCCAACATCCCCGTCTGAACTCGAGAGGAATAAGGAGGGTCCCGCCACATTTCAAGAAGAGCCCCAGTTCTCCCTCCTCATCCCGAAAGGAGGGTCCGTTCCTTTGCTTCGTCGGGGAGGAAATCCCAGCGTTCCCGTCACACCTCAAAAGGAGGTGGTCTCCACTTACGCTCAAGAGGAACTCCAGGGGTCGTGCAACCATTTCCAAAGACCCCCGATGTCCCAATGCACTCCAGACACACCTAAATCCCCTGCAATTACGTGACGGTCACCCCGAGGACCGACTCAAAACACGATGGCAGGTGTGACAGCCGGGTGGCACCTCGAGAGAAAGACATTGATCCTTATAGTCAATCCGACAGAAAGATTGACACTGCTTTTCCAGCTCGAGAGGAGAGTAGACTTGCATGGCTTCACATGAGATGAGGCATGACTCCCCTGTGGACGTCCCAGAGGAAACCTGAGACCCATGTTGGCCCTGCAGAGGAAACCTGAGATTCTAGCCTCAAATTCAGATGAGCACCACAAGCAAGGCAGCGACTGCAGAGGAATGCTGAGGGGCCCCTCACGACTCGCGTAGAGACTGGACCTCCCTGAGGCCCCAAAACGGGTCCTTGAGGTCCTTGTCGGAACTTGAGAGGAACCCCACCATATCTCAAAAAGAACAACGACATTCTCCCCTCAACGCAAGCTGAGGCCCTTTTACACTGTGGCATCTCGAGAGAAATCCCACCTTCCTGAGCCCAGATAGGGTCTTTGACACCTGTGAGGCAACTCAAGAATTTCCCCGATATCACCATCTGCTCTCGAGAGGAACACCGAGGGTCCTGGCACAACTCAAGAAGAACCCCGGTTCTCCCTCCTCATGCCGAGAGGAGGGTCCGTTTCCTTGCTTCATCAGGGATGGAATCCCGGTGTTCCCGTCGCACCTCAAGAGGAGGGGGTCACCACGTGATGCTCGAGAGGAACTCCATGTGTTGTTCCACAATTTCAAAAGAAACCAGATGTCCCAGAACACTCCAGACACACCTGACTCCCTTGCACTGACTCGACGGTCACCCCGAGGACCGACTCAAAACACAATGACAGGTGTGACAGCCTGGTGGCACCTCGAGGGAAAAACATTGATCCCTATAGTCAATCCGACAGGAAGACTGACACTGCTTTTCCAGCTCGAGAGGATAGTGGACTTGCATGGCTCCAGGCGAGACGAGGTCCGACTCCCCTGTGGACGCCCCAGAGGACCCTGAGATACATGTGGGCCCTGGGGATGAACCCTGGGGTTCTGGACTCAAATCCAGATGAGGACCTCGGCCCTGGCAGCGGCTGAAGACGAATCCCGTTGGACCCCTCGCGACTCGCGTAGAGACTGGACCCCCCAGAGGCACCACGAGTGGGTCAGAGTGGTCCCATCGGAGCCTGAGGGAACCCTACCGCGACTGGAGGAAAAGCAGGAGATTCTCCCCTCAACGCGAGCTGAGGCCCTTATTCCCTGCGTCATGTCGAGAGAAATCCCACCTTCCCTCCTGAGCCCTGACAGGGTCCATGCCACCCTTGAAGCAACTCAAGAAGTTCCCCGACATTCCTGGCTGCACTCAAGAGGAAAACCGAGGTTCCCGCCACAACTCAAATAGAGCCCCGGTTCTCCCTCCTCAGCCCGAGTGAAGGGTCCATTTGCCTGCTTCGTCAGGGAGGGAATCCCTTCATTCCCGTCGCATCTCAAGAGGAGGCGGTCTCCACTTGATGTTCGGGAGGAACTCCAGGGGTCGTTCCATCATTTCAAAAGACCCCCATATCCCAGTGTACTCCAGACACTTCTGACTCCCCTGCCTTGAGTTGAAGGTCACCCTGAGGACTGACTCAAAACATGATGGCAGCTGTGACAGCCCTGTGGCACCTCAAGAGAAAGCCAACGATCCCTATGGTCAATGCGACAGGAAGCCTGACATTGCTTTTTGGGTTTGAGAGGCAAGCAGACTTGCATGGCTCCACAGGAGACGAGGCCTGACACCCCTGTGGATGCCCTAGAGTGACCCCAAATTCCATGTCAGCCCTGGAGAGGAACCCTGATATTCCGGCCTCAACTAGAGATGAGGACCTCGGCCCTGGCAGCGACTGCAGAGGAAACTCGAAGGGCCTCTCAGAACTGGCGTGAAGACCGGACCTCCCTTCGGCCTCACGAGCGGGTCCCTGAGGTCCCCATCATAACTCATGAGGAACACTGGGGCAATCAAGAAAAACCAGGAGATTATCCCCTCATGGCGAGCTGAGGCCGTCTTCCGCTGTGGCCTCTGGAGGGAAAACCCACGTTCCCTCCTGAGCCCCGAAAGTGTCCTTGACACCCTTGAGGCAACTCAGGAAGTACTCCGACATCCCCGTCTGCACTCGAGAGGGACAAGAAGGGTCCCGGCACATTTCAAGAAGAGACCCTGTTCTCCACCTTCATCCCAAGGGGAGGGTATGTATCCCTGCGTCGTTGGGGAAGGAATCCGTGCGTTCCCGTGCATCTCAAGAAGAGGTGGTCACCACTTGACGCTCGAGCAGAACTCTTGGGGTCGTGCAACCATTTCAAAAGACCCCCGATGTCCCAGTGCATACCAGACACACATGACTCCCCTTCAGTGACATGACGGTTACCAGGAGGACCGACTCCAAAACGATGGCAGGTGTGACAGCCCTGTGGCACCTAGAGAGAAAGCCACTGATCACTAGGGTCAATCCGAGAGGAAGCATAACACTGCTTTTCCGGCTCGACAGGACAGTGCACATGCATGGTTCCACACGATACGAGGCCTGATTCCCCAGTGGATGCCCCAGAGGAACCCGAGATCCATGTCGGCCATGGAGAGGAAACCAGAGGTTCCGGCCTCAACTCCATATGAGCTCCTCAAACACGGCACAGACTGCAGAGGAATCCCGAAGGGCCCTTCACAACTCGCGTGGAGACTGGACCTCCCTGAGGTCCCAAGAGCCGGTCCCTGAAGTCCTCATCCTAACTAGAGAGCAATCCCAGCGCAACTGGAGGAAAACCACGAGATTTGCCCCTCAATGCAAGCTGAGGCCCTTAACCACTGCATCTTCTCAAGAGATATCCCATCTTCCCTCCTGAGCCCCAAAAGGGTCCTTGACACACTTGAGGCAACTCAAGGAGTTCCCCAACATACCCGTCTGCACTCACGAGGAACACCGAGTGTCCCGGCATAACTAAAAATGAGCCCAGGATATCAATCCTCATCCCAAGAGTCGGGTCCGTTCCTTCCTTCGTCGGGGAGGGAATCCCAGCATTCCTGTCGCACCTCAAGCGGGTCTCCACTTGGTACTCAAGAGGAACTCCAGGGGTCGTGCCACCATTTCAAAAGACCCCCGATGACCCAGTGCACTCCAGACACACTTGAATCACCTGCACTGACTCGACGGACACCCCGAGGAGAGACTGAAAACAAAATTGCAGGTGTTACAGCCCTGTGGCGCCTCAAGAGAAAGACACCAATCCCTATGGTCAACCCGACTGAAGCCTGACACTGCTTTTCCGGCGCTGAGGAGAGCGGACATGCATGTCTCCACACGAGACGACTCCTGACTCCCCTGTGGACTCCCCAGAGGCACACCAAGATCCAAGTCAGCCCGGGAGAAGAAACCTGAGTTTCCAGCCTCAAATCCACATGAGGACCTTGGCCCCGGCAGCGACTGCACAGGAATCCCGAGGGGCCCCTCGCGACTAGCGTGGAGACTGCACCGCACAGACAGCCCATGGGTGGGTCTCTGAGGTCCCCATCGGAACTCGAGAGGAAACCCGCCTCAACTTGAGAAAATCTGGAGATTTTCACCTCAGCGCAAGCTTTCCCCTTTTCTGCTGTGGTGTCTCCAGAGAAAACCCACCTTCCATCGTGAACACTGAAAGTGTCCTTGACACCCTTGAGGCAACTGAAGAAGTTCCCGGACATCCGCATCTGCCCTCGAGAGGAACACGGAGGGTCCCTCCACAAGTCAAGAAGAGCCCCGCTTTTCCCTCATCATTCCGAGAGGAGGTTCCTTTTCCCTGCTTCCTTTGGGAGGGAATTTCAGCATTTCCATCTCACCTCAAGAGGAGGCAGTCTACACTTGATGGTCGAGAGGAACTCCATGTGTCGTTCCACCATTTCAAGAGACCCGCGATGTCCCAGTGCACTCCAGACATACCTGACTCCCCTACAATGACTCGATGGTCACCCCGAGGACTGACTGAAAACACAATGGCATGTGTGACAGCCCTGTGGCCCCTCGAGAGAAAGCCATGGATCCCTATGGTCAACAACACCGGAAGCCAGACACTGCTCTTCCGGCTCGTGAGAACAGCGGAATTGCATGGCTCCACAAGATGAGGCCTGACTCCCATGTGGACGCCCCAGAGGAACACCAAGTTCCATATCGACCTGGGAGAGGAAACCTGAGGTTCCTGCCTAAAGTCCAGACAAGGACCTCGGCCCTGGCAGCGACTGAAGAGGAATCCCAATCGGACCCTCTCAAATCGCATGGATACTGAATTTACCTGAGGCTCCAGGAGCTGGTCCCTGAAGTGCCCGTCGTAACTCTAGAGGAACCCCATCGCAACTGGAGAAAAACCAAGAGATTCTCCCCTCAACGCGAGCTGAGGCACTTTTCCACTGCGGAGTCTGGAGAGAAAACCCACTTTCCCTCCTGAGCCCTGAAAGGATCCTTGACACCCTTGAGGCAACTCAAGAGTTCCCCGATATCCCCGTCTGCACTCAAGAGGAACACTGTGCGTCCCGGCACAACTGAAAAAGAGCCCAGGTTCGCTGCCCTCTTCCAGAGAGGAGGGTCCCTTCCTTTGCTTCGTCGGGGAGGAAACTCTGGCATTCCCGTCGCACCTCAAGAGGAGGCTATCTCCACTTGATGCTCGAGAGGAACTCAAGGGGTCGTGCAACCATTTCCAAAGACCCCCGATGTCCCAGTGCACTCCAGACACACCTGAGTCCCCTGCAATAATGTGACGGTCACTCCGAGGACCGACTCAAAACACGATGGCAGGTGTGACAGCCGGGTGGCACCTCGAGAGAAAGTCATTGATCCCTATTGTCAATCCACCAGGAAGACTGACACTGCTTTTCTGGCTTGAGAGGAGAGTGGACTTGCATGGCTTCACAGGAGACAAGGCCTGACTCCACTCTGGAGGCCCCAGAGGAAACCCGAGACCCATGTTGGCCCTGCAGAGGAAACCTGAGATTCCAGCCTCAACACCAGATGAGGACCACAAGCACGGCAGTGACTGCAGAGGAATGCCGAGGGGACCCTCGCGATTCGCGTAGTGACTGGACCTCCCTGAGGCCCCAAGTACGGGTCCCTGAGGCCCCTGAACTCAAGAAGAACCCTGCCGCAACTCGAGAAAAACAACGAGATTCTCCCCTCAACGCAAGCTGAGGCCCTTTTAAACTGTGGCGTCTCGAGAGAAATCCCACCTTCCTTCCTGAGCCCCGATACGGTCATTGAGACCCATGAAGCAACTCAAGAATTTCCCCGATGTCACCGTCTGCACTCGAGAGGAACATCGAGGGACCTAGCACAACTCAAGAAGAGCACCGGTTCTCCCTCCTCATGCCAAAAGGAGGATTTGTTTCCCTGCTTTGTTGGGGAGGGAATCCCGGTGTTCCCGTCACACCTCAAGAGGAGGCAGTCTCCACGTGATGCTCGAGAGGAACTCCATGTGTCGTTCCACAATTTCAAAAGACCCCCGATCTCCCAGTACACTCCAGATACACCTGACTCCCCTGCACTGATTCAACGGTACACCCCGAGGACCGATTCAAAACACGATGGCTGGTGTGACAGCCCTGTGGCGCCTCGAGGGAAAGCAAATGATCCCTATGGTCAACACAGCTGGGAGCCTGACACTACATTTCCAGCCCTGAGGTGAGTGGACGTGCATGGCTCTACACAAGACGAGGTCCTGACTCCCCTGTGGACGCCCCAGAGGACCCCGAGTTACATGTGGGCCCTGGGGATGAACCCTGGGGTTCCCGCCTCAACTCCAGATGAGGACCTCGGCCCCGGCAGTGACTGAAGAGGAATGCCGAGGGGCCCCTCGCAACTCGCATGGAGACTGGACCCCCCAGAGGCACCATGAGCGGGTCAGTGTGGTCCCCGTCAGAGCCTGAGAGGAACCCCACTGCAACTGGAGGAAAAGCAGGAGATTCTCCCCTCAACACGAGCTGAGGCCCTTATTCCCTGTGTCATCTTGAGAGAAATCCCACCTTCCCTCCTGAGCCCCGAAAGGGTCCATGCCACCCTTGGGGCAACTCAAGAAGTTCCCTGATATCCCCAGCTGCACTCAAGAGGAACACCGAGGTTCCTGCCACAACTCAAATAGAGCCCCGGTTCTCCCTCCTCAGCCCGAGTGAAGGATCCATTCGCCTGCTTCGTCAGGGAGGGAATCCAGTCGTTCCTGTCTCATTTCAAGACGAGGTGGTCTGCACTTGATGCTCAAGAGGAACTCCAGAGGCCGTTCCACCATTTCAAAAGACCCCCATATCCCAGTGTACTCCAGACACATCTGACTCTCCTGCCTTGAGTCAAAGGTCACCCAGAGGACCGACTCAAAAATGATGGCATCTGAAACAGCCCTGTGGCACCTCGAGAGAAAGCCACAGATCCCTATGGTCAATGCGACAGGAAGCCTGACATTGCTTTTTGGGTTCGAGAGGTGAGTGGACTTGCATGGCTCCACAAAAGACGAGGCCTGACTCTCTTGTTGACGCCTTAGAGCGATCCTGAATTCCATGTGGGCCCTGGAGAGGAAATCTGAGGCTCCGGCCTCAAATCCAGATGAAGACCTCGGCCCGGCAGCGACTGCAGAGGAATCCTGAGGGGCCCCTCACGACTAGCGTGGAGACTGGACCCCCCTGACAGCCCACGACGGGGTCCCTGAGGTCTCCGTCGGAACTCGTGAGGAACACCGGGGCAATCGAGAAAAACCAGGAGATTCTCCCCTCAGCGCGAGCTGAGGCCCTTTGCTGCTGCGGTGTCGCCAGAGAAAACCTAGCTTCCATCGTGAACACCAAAATTGTCCTTGACACCCTTGAGGCAACTCAAGCAGTTCCCGGACATCCCCGTCTGCCCTCGAGAGAAATACCGAGGGTCCTGCCACAAGTCAAGAAGAGCCCCGCTTCTCCCTCATCATTCCGCGAGGAGTTTCCGTTTCCCTGCTTCGTTTGGGAGGGAATTCCAGCATTCCGGTACACCTCAAGTGGAGGCAGTCTACACTTGACGGTCGAGAGGAACTCGATGTGTCGTTCCACCATTTCAAAAGACCCGCGATATCCCAGTGCACTCCAGATATACCAGACTCCGCTGAAATGACTCGACAGTCACACTGAGGACTGACTGAAAACATGATGGCAGGTGTGAGAGCCCTGTGGCCCATCCAGAGAAAGCCACGAATCCTTATGGTCAAAACACAGGAAGCCAGACACTGCTTTTCCGGCTCGAGAGGAGAGCGGACTTGCATGGCTCCAAACGAGATGAGGCCTGACTCCCGTGTGGACGCCCCAGAGGAACACAGAGATCCATGTTGGCCCTGAAGAGGAAACCTGAGGTTCCAGGCAAAACTCCAGAAGAGGACCTCAGCCCTGGCAGCGACTGCAGAGGAATCCCGAGCGGACCCTCTCGACTCGCGTGGAGAATGGATCTCTCAGAAGCCCTGGGAGCCGGTCCTTGATTCCCAGTCTTAACTCGAGAGGAACCCCATCGCAACTGGACAAAAACCAGGAGATTCTCCCCTCAACACGAGCTGAGGCCCTTTTCCGCTGCAGCGTCTGGAGAGAAAACCCACCTTCCCTTCTGAGCCCCGAAAGGGTCCTTGACACCCTTGAGGCAACTCAAGTGTTCCCCGATATCCCCGTCTGCACTCGAGAGGAACACTGTGCGTTCTGGCACAACTGAAAAAGAGCCCCAGTTCTCCCTTCTCATCCCAAGAGGAGGGTCTTTACTTTACTTCGTCGGCGAGGAAATCCTGGCGTTCCTGTCGCACCTCAAGAGGAGCTGGTCTCCACTTGACGCTCGAGAGGAACTCCAGGGGTCATGCAACCATTTCCAAAGACCCCCGATGTCCCAGTGCACTCCAGACACACCTGAGTCCCCTGCAGTTATGTGACGGTCACCCCGAGGACCGATTCAAAACACAATGGCAGGTGTGACAGGCAGGTGGCACCTCGAGAGAAAGACATTGATCCCTATAGTCAATCTGACAGGAAGACTGACACTGCTTTTCCAGCTCGAGAGGAGAGTATACTTGCATGGCTCTATACGAGACGAGGCCTGACTCCCCTGTGGACGCCCCAGAGGAAACCCGAGAACCATGTTGGTACTGCAGAGGAAACCTGAATTTCAAGCCTCAACTCCAGTTGAGGACCACAACCACGGCATCGACTGCAGAGGAATGCCGAGGGACCCCTCGTGACTCACGTAGAGACTGGACCTCTCAGAGGCCCCAAGAACGGGTCCCTGAGGTCCCTGTCATACCTCGAGAAGAACCCCACTGCAACTCGAGGAAAACAATGAGATTCTCTCCTCAAAGCAAGCTGAGGCCCTTTTACACTGTGGCGTCTCGAAAGAAACCCCACCTTCCTCCCTGAGCCCCAGGAGGGTCCTTGACACCCTTGAGGCAATGCAAAAATTTCCCTGATATCCCCGTCTGCACTCGAGAGGAACACCGAGGGTCCTGGTACAACTCAAGAAGAGCCCCGGTTCTCCATCCTCATGCCGAAAGGAGGGTCCATTTACCTGCTTCGTCAGGGAAGGAATCCCGGAGTTCCCGTCTTACCTCAAGAGGAGGCTGACTCCACCTGATGCTCGAGAAGAACTCCATGTGTTGTTCCACAATTTCAAAAGACCCCCGATCTCCCAGTACACTCCAGACACACCTGACTCCCCTGCACTGATTCAACGGTACACCCCGAGGACCGATTCAAAACACGATGGCTGGTGTGACAGCCCTGTGGCGCCTCGAGGGAAAGCAAATGATCCCTATGGTCAACACAGCTGGGAGCCTGACACTACATTTCCAGCCCTGAGGAGAGCGGACATGCATGGATCCACACAAGACAAGGTCCTGACCCCCCTGTGGACGTCCCAGAGGACCCCGAGTTACATGTGGGCCCTGGGGATGAACCCTGGGGTTCCAGCCTCAACTCCAGATGAGGACCTCGGCCCGGCAGCGACTGCAGAGGAATCCCAAGGGGCCCCTCGCGACTAGAATGGAGACTGCACACCCTTGGCACCCCACGAACGGGTCCCTGAGGTCCCCGTCAGAACTCGAGACGAAAACCGCTGCAACTCGGGAAAAACCAAGAGATTCTCCCCTCAGCGCGAGCTAAGGTCCTTTTCCACTGTGGTGTCTCCAGAGAAAACCCACCATCTATCATGAACACCGAAATTTTCCTTGACACTATTGAGGCAACTCAAGAAGTTCCCGGACATCACCGTCTGCCCTTGAGAGGAACACCGAGGGTCCTGCCACAAGCCAAGAAGAGCCCCGGTTCTCCCTCATCATCCCGAGAGGAGGTTCCATTTCCCTGCTTCGTTCGGGAGGGATTTTCAGCATTCCCGTCTCACCTCAAGAGGAGGCAGTCTACACATGACGCTCGAGAGGAACTCCATATGTCGTTCCACCAGTTCAAAAGTCCCCTGATGTCCCAGTGCACTCCAGACATACCTGACTCTCCTGCAATGACTAGACTGTCACTCTGACAACTGACTGAAAACACGATGGCAGGTGTAACAGCCCTGTGGCCCCTCGAGAGAAAGCCACGGATCCTTATGGTCACAGCACAGGAAGCCAGACACTGCTGTTCTGGCTTGAGAGGAGAGCGGACTTGCATAGCTCCACACGAGAGGAGGCCTGACTCCCGTGTGGACACCGCGGAGGAATACCGATATCCATGTCGGACCTGGAGAGGAACCCTGATGTTCCAGCCTCAACTGGAGATGAGGACCTCAGCCCCGGAAGCGACTACAGAGGAAACCCGAGGGGCCCATCGCAACTGACGTGGAGACCGGACTTCCCATAGGCCCCACGAGCGGGTCCCTGAGGTCCCCATTGTAACTCAAGAGAAACCCCGCTGCAACACGAGAAGAACCAGGAGATTCTCCCCTCAACGAAAGCTGAGGCCCTTTCCCACTACGGTGTCTCGAGAGAAATCCCACCTTTCCTCCTGAGCCCCGAAAGGGTCCTGAACACCATTCAAGCAACTCAATAAGTTCCCCAACATCCCCATCTGAACTCGAGGGGAACAACGAGTTTCCTGCCACAACTCAAGAAGAGCCCTGGTTCTCCCTCCTCATGCCAAGAGGAGGGTCTTTTTCCCTGCTTCGTCGGGGAGGAAATCCCGGCATTCACGTCACACCTCAAGCGGAAGCGGTCTTCACTTGTCGCTTGCAGGGAACTCCAGGGATCGTGCCACCATTTAAAAAGACCCCCGAATTCCCAGTGCACTCCAGACACCCCTGACTCCCCTGAACTGACTCGACGGTCACTCCAAGGATCAATTCAAAACACAATGGCAGGTGTTTAGCCCTGTGGCGCCTCGGGAGAACTCCACAGATCTGTATGTTCATCTCGACAGGAAGCCTGACACTGCATTTCAGGCTAGAGAAAAGCGCGAATTTGCATAGCTCCACATGAGACGAGACCTGACTCTCCTGTGGCCACTCCAGAGGAACCCTAGATACATGTCGGCCCTGCAGAGGTAACCTGAGGTTCCGGCCTCAACTCCAGATGATGATCTCGGCCCCAACAGCGACTTCCAAGGAATCCCGAGGGGCTCTTCCCTACTGGAGTGAACACTGGACTGCCCTGAGGCCCCACGAGCGGGTCCCTGATGTCCCCATCATAATTCTAGAGTAAACCCACTGCATCGTGAGGAAAAACCAGGAGATTCTCCCCTCAACGAGACCTGAGGCCCTTTCCGACTGCAGCATCTCGAGAAAAATGGCACATTCTGTCCTGAGACCCGAAAGGGTCCTTGACACCCTTAAGGCAACTGAAGAAGTTCCCCGACATCCCCGTCTGCCATCGAGGGGAACACCGAGGGTCCCATCACAACTCATGAAGAGCCCCGGTTCTCCCTCCTCATCTCGAGAGGATGGTCCTTTTCTCAGCTTCATCAGGAAGAATCTCGGCGTTTTCATCGCTCAAGAGGAGGCAGTCACCAATTGACACTCGAGAGGAACTCTGGGATTGTACCACCATTTTAAAAGACCCCCAATGTCCCAGTGCACCCCAGACACACCTGAATCCTCTGCACTGACTCGACGGTCACCCCGAGGACTGACTCAAAACACGATGGCAGCTGCGACAGCCCTGTGGCACCTTGAGAGAAAGCCACCGATCCCTATGGTCAAAGGGGCAGGAAGCCTGAGACTGCTTTTCGGGTTCCAGAGGCTAGTGGACTTGCATGGCTCCACACGAGATGAGGCCTGACTCCCCTTTGGATGCCCTAAAGGAACCCCAAATTCCATGTCGGCCCTGGAGAGGAACCTTTATTCCGGCCTCAACTAGAGATGAGGACCTCAGCCGCGGCAGCGACTGCAGAGGAAACCCGAGGAGCCCCTCGCAACTGACGTGGAGACTGGACCTCCCTTAGGCCCCACGAGCGGGTCCCTGAGGTCTCCATGTTAACTCTAGTGAAACCCCATGGTAACTCGAAAAAAACCAGGAGATTCTCCCCCTCAATGTGAGCTGAGGCCCATTTCCACTGTGGCGTCTCAAGAGAAATCCCATCTTCCCTCCTGAGCCCCGAAAGGTCCTTATCACCCTTCAAGCAACTCAAAAGTTCCCCGACATCCCCGTTTGCACTCGAGAGGAACAGCGAGGGTCCACCACAACTCAAAAAAAGCCCCGGTTCTCCCTCCTCATCCCAAAAGGAGGGAGGAAATCCATGCATTCCCGTCGCACCTCAAGAGGAAGCAGTCTCCACTTGACGCTCGCAGGGAACTCCAGGAGTCTTGCCATCATTTAAAAAGACCCCCAATTTCCCAGTGCATTCCAGACACCCCTGACTCCACTGCACTGGCTCGACAGTCACTCTGAGGACTGATTCAAAACACAATGGCAGGTGTTTAGCCCTGTGGCGCCTCGGGAGAACTCCACCAATCTCTATGGTCATCTCGACAGGAAGCCCGACACTGCATTTCAGGCTAGAGAAAAGCGCGGATTTGCATGGCTCCACATGAGACGAGGCCTGACTCCTCTGTGGCCGCCCAAGAGGAAACCCCAGATCCATCTCGGCCCTGCAGAAGTAACCTGAGGTTCTGGCCTCAGCTCCAGATGATGACTTCGGCCCCGGCAGCGACTTCCCAGTCATCCTGAGGGGCCCTTCCTTACTCGCATGAAGACTGGACCGCCCTGAGGCCACAAGAGCGGGTCCCTGAGATCCCCTTCGTAACACTAGAGGAACCCCGATGCAACTCTCTGCAAAAACCAGGAGATTCTCCCCTCAATGCGAGCTGAGGCCCTTTCCCGCTGAAACATCTCGAGAGAAATGGAACATTCTGCCCTGAGCCAGGAAAGGGTCCTTGACACCCTTGAGGCAACTCAGAAGTTCCCTGACATCCCAGTCTGCCATCAAGGGGAACACCGAGGGTCCCGCACAACTCAAGGATAGCCCCGGTTCTCCCTTCTCATGCCGAGAAGAGGGTCCATTCCCCAGCTTTGTTGGGGAGGAAATCCAAGCGTTTCGGACACACATCAAGAGGAGGCAGTCTCCACTTGACGCTCGAGAGGAAATCCAGGGGTCTTGCCACCATTGCAAAAGACCCCCAATGTCCCAGTGCACTCCAGACACACCTGACTCCCCTGCACTGACTCGACCGTCACCCCAAGGACCGACTCAAAACACGAAGGCAGGTGTGACAGCCCTGTGGTGCCTGGAGAAATAGCCAGCGATACCTATGTTCAACCCGACGGGAAACATGACAATGCTTTTCCGGTTTGAGAGAAGAGCAGACTTGCATGGTTCAACACGAGATGATGTCTGACTACCCTGTGGACGCCCCAGAGGAACCCTGAGATCCATGTCAGCCTTGGAGAGGAAACTTGAGTTTTCAGCCTCAACTCAAGATGGGGACCTCGGCCCTGGCAGTGACTGCAGTGGAATCCGGCGGGGCACCTTGTGACTCGCCTGGAGACAGCACCTCCCTGAGGCTCCACGAGCAGGTCCCTGAGGTCCCTGTCGTAACTCAAGAGGAACCCCACTACAACTCGAGAAAAACCAAGAAATTATCCCTCAGCGCGAGCCGAGGCCATTTTCCACTGCGGCGTTTCGAGAGAAGTGCCACCTTCCATCCTGAACCCTGAAAGGGTCCTTGACACCCTTGAGGCAACTCAAGAAGTTCCACAACCTTCCCGACTGCACTCGAGAAGAACACCGATGGTTCCGACACAACTCAAGAAGAGTCCCGGTTCTCCCTCTTCATCCTGAGAGGAGGGTCTATTTCCCTCATTCTTCTGGGGAGGAGTCCCAGCGTCCCGTCGCACCTCAAGAGAGGGCAGTCTCCACTTGAACCTCGAGAGGAACTCCAGGGGTCGTGCCCACATTTCAAAAGATCCCCGATTTCCAGTGAACTCCAGACACACCTGAATTCCCTGCACTGACTCGACAGTCACCGTGAGGACCGACTCTAAACACGATGGCAGGTGTGACAGCCCTGTGGCGCCTCGGGAGAAGGCCACCCATCCCTATGGTCAACCTGACAGGAAGTCTGACACTGCTTTTCCGGCTCGAGAGGAGAGTGGACATGCATGGCTCCACACGAGACGTGGACCGTACTCCCCTGTGGACTCCCCAGAGGATTCCCAAGGTCCATGTCGGCCCTTGAGAGGAACACTGAGGTTCCGGCCTCAACTCGAGATGAGGACCTCTGCCCCGGCAGCGACTGCAGACGAATCCCAAGTGGCCCATTTTGAGTCGCATGGAGACTGGACCTCCCTGAGGCCCCACAACCGGGTCTCCGAGTTCCCCGTCGTAGCTCCAGAGGAACCCCGCCGCAACTCAAGAAATACCAGGAGATTCTCCTCTCCAAACGAGTTGAGGCTGTTTTCCACTGAGGCCTCTTGAGAGAAATCCCACCTTCCCACTTGACCCCCGAAAGTTTTTTTGACACCATTGAGACAACTCAGGAAGTTCCTGACATCCCCGTCTGCCCTCCAGAGGAACACCGAGGGTCCCACAACAACTCAAGAAAAGCCCCGTTTCTCCCTCCTCATCCCGAGGGGAGGGTCCATTTTCCTGCTTTGCCGGGAAAGGAATCCCGACATTCCCGTTGCAAGTCAAGAGGAGGCGGTCTCCCCTTAACGCTCGAGAGGAACTACAGGGGTCGTGCCACAAGTCCAAAAGATGCCCGATGTCCCAGTGCACTCCAGGTACAACTGACTCCCCTGCACTGACTCGACGGTCACCCCGAGGACCAACTGAAAACAGGATGGCAAATGTGACAGCCCTGTGGCCTCTCAAGAGAAACCAACGATCCCTATGGTCAACCAGACAGGAAGCCTGACACTGCTTTTCTAGCTCGAAAGAGAGCGGACTTGCATGGCTCCACACGAGATGCGGCCCTTACTCCCCTGTGGATGCCCCAGAGTATCCCTGAGGTCCATGTCGCCCCAGGAGAGGAACCCTAACATTCTGGTTTCAACTGCAGATGAGGACCTCGGCCCAGGCAGTGACTGCAGAGGAATTCCGAGGGGCCCCTCACGACTCCCTTGGAGACTGGACCTCCCTGAGGCCCCACAAGTAGATCCCTGAGGTCCCCGTCCAAACTCGAAAGCAACCCCGCTGCAACTCGAGAAAACCCAGGAGAATCAAGCTGCCGCGCGAGCTGATAACCTTTTCCGCTGTGGTGTCTCGAGAGGAATCCCACCTTCCCACCTGAACCCCGAGAGTGTCCTTGACACCCTTGAGGCAACTCAAGAATTTCCCGGACATCCCCGTCAGCACTCGAGAGGAACACCGAAGGTCCCCTCACAATTCAAGAAGAGCCCTGGTTCGCCCTCCTCATCCCGAGAGGATGGTCCGTTTCACTGCTTCATCAGGGAGGGAATCCAGGTGTACCTATCACACCTCAAGTAGAGGCGATCTCCCATTGACACAGGAGAGAAACTCCCGGTGTCGTGCCACCATTGAAAAATACTCCTGATGTCTCAGTGCACTCCAGACACACCTGACTGCCCTGCACTGACTCGACGATCACCCCAAGGACCAAATCAAAACACGATGACAGGTGTGACAGCCCTGCGGCCCCAAAAAGAAAGCCACTGATCACTATGGTCAACCTGACAGGAAGCCTGATACTGATTTTCAGGGTCGAGGGAAGACCGAACTTGCATGGCTCCACACGAGACGAGGCCCTGATTCCACTGTGGACGCCCCAGAGGAATCCTGAGATCCATGTCTTCCCTGGAGAGGAAACCTGAGGTTCTGGCCTCAACTCCAGAAGAGGACCTCAGCAGCGACAGCGACTGCCAAGTAAACCCGAGGGACCCTTCCAGACTCGCGTGAAGACTGGACCTCCCTGAGGCCCCACGAGCGGGTCCCTGAGGTCCCCATCGGAACTCAAGAGGAACCCCGTCGCAACTAGAGAAAAACAAGGAGATTCTCCCCTCAACGCGAGCTGAGGCCCTTTCCCACTGTGGCGTCTCAAGAGAAATTGCATATTCAGTCCTGAGAATCGAAAGGGTCCTTGACACCCTTCAGGCAACTCAAGAAGTTCCCGTACAGCCCCTTCTACCATCGAGGGTAACACCGAGGGTCCCGCACAACTCAAGAAGAGTCCCGGTTCTCCCTCCTAAACCTGAGTGGAGGGTCCGTTTCCCAGCTTCATTGGGTAAGGAATGCCGGCATTCCCATCTCCCCTTCAAGACGAGGCGGTCTCCACTTGACGCTTGAGAGAAACTCCAGGGTTCTTGCCACCATTTCAAAAGACCCCGATGTGCCAGTGCACTCCAGGCACACCTGACTCTCCTGCACTGACTCGACGGTCACCCCGAGGACTGACTCAAAACACGATGGCAGCTGTGACAGCCCTGTGGCGCCTAGAGACAAAGCCACCAATCTCTATGGTCATCTCAACAGGAAGCGTGACACTGCTTTTCCAGCTCGATAGCAGAGTGGACTTGCATGGCTCCACACGAGACGAGGCCTGACTCCTCTGTGGATGCCCCAGAGGAACCCCGAGATCCATGTAGGCCCTGGAGAGGAAACCTGAGGTTCCAGCCTCAACTCCAGATGATGACCTCGGCCCCGGCACCTACTTCAGAGGAATCCCCAGGGGATCCTCCCGAATTGCATGGAGACTGGACCTCCCTGAGGCCCCACTAGTGGGTCCCTGAGGTCAACGTCGTTATTCTAGAGGAACCATGCTGCAACTCGAGAAAAACCAGGATATTCTCCCCTGAACGTGAGCTGAGGCCCTTTCCCCTTGTGGTGTCTCCAGAGAAATCACACATTCAGTCCTGAGACAGGAAAGGGTCCTTGACGCCCTTGAGGCAACTCAAGAAGTTTCCTGACATCTCCAAATGCCATCGAGGGGCACACCGAGGGTCCCACCACAACTCATGAAGAGTTCTGGTTCTCCCTCCTCATCTCAAGAGGATGGTCCATTTCCGAGCTTCGTCGGGGAGAGAATCCCTACTTTTCCGTTGCAAATCAAGAGGAGGCAGTCACCACTTGTCACTCGAGAGTAACTCCGGGATCGTACCACCATTTCAAAAGATCCCCGATGTCCCAGTGCACTCGAGACACACCTGAATCCCCTGCACTGACTCAACGGTCACCCCGAGGACCAACTCAAAACACGATGGCAGCTGTGACAGCCTTGTGGCACCTGGAGAGAAAGCCACTGATCCCTACAGTCAACACGACAGGAAGCCTGACACTGATTTTCGGGTTCCAGAGGCGAGCGGACTTGCATGGCTCCACACGAGATGAGGCCTGACTCCCCTGTGGATGCCCTAAAGGAACCCCGAATTCCCTATCGGCCCTGGAGAGGAACCCTGATATTCTGGCCTCAACTGGAGATGAGGACCTCAGCCCCGGAAGTGACTGAAGAGGAAACCCGAGGGGCCCATCCCAACTGACTTGGAGACTGGACCTCCCATAGGCTCCATGAGCTGGTCCCTGAAGTCCCCATCGTAACTCGAGAGAAAACCCGCTGCAACTCAAGAAAAACCAGGAGATTCTCCCCTCAACACGAGCTGAGGCCCTTTTCTTCTACAGCGTCTCAAGTGAAATCCCACCTTCCCTCCTGAGCCCCGAAAGGGTCCTTATCACCCTTCAGGCAACTCAATAAGTTCCCCAACATCCCCGTTTGAACTCGAGAGGAACAACGAGTGTCCTGCCACAACTCAAGAAGAGCCCTGGTTCTCCCTCCTCATACCAAGAGGAGGGTCTTTTCCCCTGCTTCGTCGGGGAGGAAATCCTGGCGTTTCCATCACACCTCAAGAGGAGGTCGTCTCCACTTGATGTTTGCGGGGAACTCCAGGGATCGTGCCACCATTTAAAAAGACTCCCAAATTCCCAGTGCACTCCAGACACCCCTGACTCCCCTGAACTGACTCGACAGTAACTCCGAGGACCAATTCAAAACATGATGGCAGGTGTTTAGCCCTGTGGCGCCTCGGGAGAACACCAACGATCTGTATGTTCATCTCGACAGGAAGCCTGACACTGCATTTCAGGCTAGAGAAAAGCGCGGTTTACATGGCTCCACATGAGACGAGGCCTGACTCCCCTGTGGCCACCCCAGAGGAAACCCCTGATCCACGTCGGCCCAGCAGAGGTAACCTGAGCTTCCGGCCTCAACTCCAGATGATGACCTCAGCCCAGGCAGCGACTTCCGAGGAATCCCGAGGGGCCCTTCCCTACTGGAGTGAACACTGGACTGCCCTGAGGCCCCACGAGAGGGTCCCTGATGTCACCGTTGTAACTCTAGAGGAACCCTGCTGCAACTTGAGAAAAACCAGGAGATTCTCCCCTCAACGCGACCTGAGGCCCTTTCCGGCTGCAGCATCTCGAGAGAAATGGCACATTCCGTCCTGAGACCCAAAAGGGTCCTTGACACCCTTAAGGCAACTGAAGAAGTTCCCCGACATCCCCGACTGCCAATGAGGGGGAACTCCAAGGGTCCTGCACAACTCAAGGATAGCCCTGTTTCTCCTTTCTCATCCCGAAAGGAGGGTCCATTCCCCAGATGTGTCGGGGAGGGAATCCCGGCGTTTCCAACGCACATCAAGAGGAGGCAGTCTCCACTTGACGCTCGAGAGGAAATCCTGGGGTCGTGCAACCATTGCAAAAGACCCCCGATGTCCCAGTGCACTCCAGACACACCTGACTCCCCTGCACTGACTCGACTGTCACCCCAAGGACCAACTCAAAATGCGATGGCAGGTGTGACAGCCCTGTGGTGCCCGGAGAAATAGCCAGCGATACCTATGTTCAACCCGACGGGAAACATGACAATGCTTTTCCGGTTCGAGAGGAGAGCAGACTTGCGTGGGTCAACAGGAGATGAGGCCTGACTCCCCTGTGGATGCCCCAGAGGAACCCCGAGATCCATGTCAGCCCTGGAGAGGAACCTTGAGTTTCCGGCCTCAACAAAAGATGAGGACCTCGGCCCTGACAGCAACTGCAGTGAAATCTGGCAGGGCACCTCGTGATTCGCCTGGAGACAGCACTTCCCTGAGGCCCCACAAGCAGGTCCCTGAGGTCCCCATCATAACTCAAGAGCAACCCCGCCGCAACTCGAGAAAAAACAGGAGATTCTCCCCTCAACACGAGCTGAGGCCCTTTTCAGCTGTGGCATTCGAGAGAAGTGCCACCTTCCTTCCTGAGCCCCCAAAGGGTCCTTGACACCCTTGAGGCAACTCAAGAAGTTCCGTGACCTTCACGACTGCACTCGAGAGGAACACAGAGGGTCCCCACACAACTCAAGAAGAGCCCTGGTTCTCCCTCTTCATCCTGAGAGGAGGTGCTGTTTCCCTGCTTCGTCCAGGGAGGAATCGCTGGGTCCCGTAGCACCTCAAGAGAGGGTGGTCTCCACTTGAAGCTTGAGAGGAACTCAGGGGTCGTGCCCACATTTCAAAAGTTCCCCGATGTCCAGTGTACTCCAGACACACCTGACGCCCCTGCACTGACTGGACAGTCACCCCGAGGACTGACTCTAAACACAATGGCAGGTGTGACAGCCCTGTGGTGCCTCAGGAGAAGGCCACTCATCCCTATTTTCAACCCGACAGGAAGTCTGACACTGCTTTTCCGGCTTGAGAGGAGAGCAGACATGCATGGCTCCACACGAGACGTGGACCTTACTCCCCTGTGGACTCTCCAGAGGATTCCCAAGATCCATATTGGCCCTTGAGAGGAACACTGATGTTCTGGCCTCAATTCGAGATGAGGACCTCTGCCGCGGCAGCAACCCCACAGGAATCTAGAGTGGCCCGTTTGGAGCCACGTGAAGATGGGACCTCCCTGAGGCCCCACAACCAGGTCCCTGAGTTCCCCATCGTACCTCGAGAGGAACCCCGCTGCAACTCGAGAAATACCAGGAGATTCTCCCCTCCAAGCGGGTTGAGGCCTTTTTCCGCTGCAGCATCTCAAGAGAAATCCCACCTTCCCTCTTGAGCCCCGAAAGGGTTCTTGACACCATTGATGCAACTCAAGAAGTTCCCGACATCCCCGTCTGCACTCGAGAGGAACACCGAGGGTCTCACAGAAACTCAAGAAGAGCCCCGTTTCTCCGTCCTCATCTCAAGAGGATGGTCAGATTCCCTGCTTCATCGGGGAAGGAATCCCGGCATTCCAGTCGCAAGTCAAGAGGAGGCGGTCTCCGCTTGACGCTCGAGAGGAACTGGAGGGGTCATGCCACAATTTCAAAAGATGCCCGGTGTCCCAGTGCACTCCAGGAACACCTGATTCCCCTGCACTGACTCGATGGTCACCCCGAGGACCAACTCAAAACAGGATAGCAGTTGTGACAGCCCTGTGGCCTCTCTAGAGAAAGCCAGCGATCACTATGGTCAACCCGACAGGACACCTGACATTGCTTTTCGGATTGGAGAGACGAGCGGACTTGAACGGCTCCACAAGAGACGAGGCCTAACTCCCCTGTGGACGTCGTAGAGGAACCCCGAATTCCATGTCGCCCCAGGAGAGGAACCCTGATATTTCGGCCTCAACTCGAGATGAGGACCTCGGCCCCGGCCCAACTGGAGAGGAACCTCGAGGGGCCTCTTGCAACTGACGTGGAGACCAGACCTCCCTTAGGCCCCACGAGCAGGTCCCTGAGGTCCCCATCATAACTCAAGATGAACCCTGTGGCAACTCGAGAAAAACCAGGAGATTCTCCCCTCAATGCGAGCTGAGGCCCTTTCCCGCAGTGGCGTCTAGAGGGAAATCACACCTTCCCATTTGGACCAGAAAGATTCCTTCTCACCCTTGCTACAACTCAAGAAGTTCCCCGAAATACCCGTCTCCACTCGAAAGATACACCGAGGGTCCTGCCACCACTCAAGAGGAACACAGTTTTCCCCTTCTCAGCTCGAAATGAGGGTTCCTTTCCCTGCTTCTTCCGGAAATGTTTCCCTGTGTTCCCGTGGCATCTCAGGAGCATGCACTCTCAACAGGAAAGACGAGCTGAAACCCAGCGGCTGTGCCACCATTCCAAAAGACCCCCAAAATTCTCAGTCCACTCCAGGTGAAACTGATTCCCTGCACCGCCTCGACTCTCAGCCTGAGTATCGACTCTCACCACGGTGGACCCTGTTACAGCCTATGGCACCTAGAGGGAAAGCGACAGATCCCTGTGTCAACTCTTTGGGAAGCCTGACACTGCTGCTACAGCTCGGGAGGAAAGCGGACGTGCATGTCCCCACTCGAGACAAGGCCTGACTCCCCTGTGGAGACTCCAGAGGAAGCCCAAGACCCATGTCAGCACTGGAGAAGAAACCTCAGGTTCCGGCCTCAGCTTCAGAGGAGGACTTAACCAGGCACCGACTGGAGAGGAATCCCGAGAGGCCCCTCGCAACTCGCAAGGAGACTGGCCTTTCCTGATATCACACGAGCGGGTCCCTATGGTCCCTGTCGTAATTCGATAGGGACCTGCCCCAACTATAGAAAAACAAGGAGATTCTCCCCTCCAGGCGAGATGACATCCTTTTCCGCTGTGGAGTCTCGAGGGAAATCACAACTCTGCTCTTGGACCTCTAAAGGTTCCTTCAATCGCAGCACTGTTTATAATAGCCAGGACATGGAAACAACCTAGATGTCCATCAGCAGATGAATGGATAAGAAAGCTGTGGTACATATACACAATGGAGTATTACTCAGCCGTTAAAAAGAATTCATTTGAATCAGTTCTGATGAGATGGATGAAACTGGAGCCGATTATACAGAGTGAAGTAAGCCAGAAAGAAAAACACCAATACAGTATACTAACACATATATATGGAATTTAGGAAGATGGCAATGACGACCCTGTATGCAAGACAGGGAAAGAGACACAGATGTGTATAATGGACTTTTGGACTCAGAGGGAGAGGGAGAGGGTGGGATGATTTGGGAGAATGACATTCTAACATGTATACTATCATGTGAATTGAATCGCCAGTCTATGTCTGACGCAGGATGCAGCATGCTTGGGGCTGGTGCATGGGGATGACCCAGAAAGATGTTCTGGGGAGGGAGGTGGGAGGGGGGTTCATGTTTGGGAATGCATGTAAGAATTAAAGATTTTAAAATTTAAAAAATAAAAAACTAAAAATTTAAAAAAAAATAAAATAAATAAATAAAGGTTCCTTCAAACCCTTACTGCAACTCGATATGTTCCCCGGCATACCCGTCTCCTCTAGAGAGGAACACGGAGGGTCATGCCACAAGTCAAGAAGATCCCCGTTGTCCGCTCGTTACCTAGAGATGAGGGTTCTTTTCCCTGCTTTTTCGGGAAAGGATTCCTGGCTTTCGCGTTTCATCTCAGGAGGAGGCGCTCACAGCAGGAAAGACGATAGGAATTCAAGGGGTCGTGTGACCATTCCAAAAGACCCCCAAATGTCTCAGTCCACTCCAGATGAACCTGATTTCCCTGCACTGCCCCAACTGTCACCCTGAGTAACGACTCACAACACATTCGCACATGTGACAGCCCTGTGGCACCTCGAGGAAAGCCACAGATCCCTGTGTCAACTCGCCGGGAAGTCTGACACTGCTGCTACAGCTCGGAGGAAAGCGGACATGCATGTCTCCACTCAAGACGAGGCCTGACTCCCCTGTGGAGACTCCAGAGAAACCCCAAGATCCATGTCAGCACTGAAGAGGAAATCTCAGATTCTAGCCTCAGCTTCAGACGAGGACTTAGGACCCAGCACCGACTGGAGACGAATCCCCAGAGGCCCATTGCAACACGCATGGAGACCGACATTTCCTGAAGCCACATGAGTGGGTCCCTGCGGTCCCCTTCATAACTCGAGAGGGACCTGCCACAACTCCAGAAAAACCAGGAGATTCTGACCTCCCGGCAAGATAAGGACATTTTCCGCTGGAACCTCTCACTGGAAATCACACCTTCGGTCTTGGACCTCAAAAGGTTTCTTCACGCCCTTGCTGCAGCTGAAAAAGTGCCCCGACATACTAGTCTACACTCGAGAAGAACACCGAGGGTCCCACCACAACTCAAGAGGAGCCCCGTTGTCCCCTACTCAGCTTGAGATGAGGGTTCCTTTCCCTGCTTCGACGGGAAAGGATTCCCAGCGTTCCTGTCGCATCTCAGGAGGAGGCACTCTCAACAGGATATTCGAGAGGAACTCCAGGGTGCTGCCACCATTCCAAAAGACACCCAAATATCTCAGTCCACTCAGATGGACCTGATTTCCCTGCACCCCCTCTACTGTCACCCCGAGTATCGATTCACACCAAGGTAGCACATGTGACAGCCCAGTGGCATCACGAGGGAAAAAAAAAAAATATCCCTGAGTCAACTCTCCAGGAAGCCTGACACTGCTGCTACCTCTCGGGAGGAAAGCGGACTTGCATGTCTCCACTCGAGACGAGGCATGACTCCCATTGTGTACTCCAGGGGAACATCAAAATCCATGTCAGCAGTGGAGAGGAAACCTCAGGTTCCAGCCTTAGCTACTGACAAGGATTTAGGACCCGGCACAGATTGGAGAAGAATCCCGAGAGGTCACTCGCAACTCACATGGAGCTTGGCCTTTCCTGAGGCCACATGAGAGGTCCCTTAGGTACCCATTGCAATTCGAGAGGGACCTGCAGCAACTCGAGAAAATTCAGGAGATTCTCCCCTCCAGGGGAGATCAGTCCCTTTTCCCCTGCATCGGCTCGAGGGAAATCAAACCTTCAATCTTGGACTTCGAAAGGGTCCTTCACACCCTTGCTGCAACTCAAGAAGTTTCCCAATATATCGGTTTCCACTCGAGACGAACACCAATGGTCTCGCCACAAGTCAAGAGGTGTCCCGTTGCCCCGTCCTCAGCCGAGAAGAGGGTTCCTTTCTCTGCTTCGACTGGATAAAATTCACGGCGTTCTGGTCGCATCTCAGGAGGAAGCATTCTCCACAGGAAAGTCGTGAGGAACTCCCGGGATCGTGCCACCATTCCAAAAGACACCCAAATGTCTCAGTCCACTCTAGATGAACCTGATTACCCTGTACCCCCTGGACTGTCAACCCGAGTATCAACTCACACCACACTGGAACATGTGACTGCCCTGTGGCACATCGATGGAAAGCGACATATCCATCTGTCAATGCACTGGGAAGCCTGACACTGCTGCCATAGCTCAGGAGGCAAGCGGACGTGTATGTCTCTTATCGACATGAGGCCTGACTCCCCTGTGGAAACTCCAGTGGAACGCCAAGATCCATGTCAGCACAGGAAAAGAACCACAGGTTCCGGGCTCAGCTCCAGACAAGGACTTAGGACCCGGCACTGACTGGAGAGGAATCCCGAGAGGCCTCTTGCAACGCACATGGAGACTGGCCTTTCCTGATATCACACGAGCGGGTCCCTGATGTCCCCGTCGTAACTCGAGAGAGACCTACCGCAAATCGCGAAAAACCAGGAGGTTTTCCCCTTCAGGCGAGATGAGGCCCTTTTCCGATGTGGCATCTCGAGGGAAATCACAGCTTCCCTTTTGGACCAGAAAGGGTTCTTCTCACCCTTGCTACAACTCAAGAAGTTCCCCGACATACCCATCTCCACTGGAGAGATACACCGAGGGTCCCACCACCACTCAAGAGGAACCAGGTGTCCCCTCCTCAGCTCGAAATGAGAGTTCCTTTCCCTGTTTCTTCTGGAAAGGTTTCCCGGCGTCCCTGTCACATCTTAGGAGCAGGCGCTCTCAACAGGAATCTGAGAGGAAATCCAGGAATCATGCCACCATACCAAAAGACCACCAAATGTCTCAGACCACAACAGGTGAACCTGATTTCCCTGCACCGCCTTGACTGTCAGCCCGAGTATCGACTCACACCATGATGGCACCTGTTAGAGCCCTATGGCACCTCAAGGGAAAGAAACAGATCCCTGTGCCAACTCTCCGTGAAGCCTGACACTGCTGCTACAGCTCAGGAGGAAAGCAAACATGCATGTCTCCACTGGAGATGAGGACTGACTCCCCTGTGGAGACTCCAGAGGGAACCCAAGATCCGTGTCAGCACTGGAGAAGAAACCTCATGTTCCAGCCTCAGCTCTAGACGAGGATTTATGACCCGGCACCGACTGGAGAGGAATACTGAGAGGCCCCTCGCAACTCGCATGGAGACTGGTCTTTCTGAGGCCAAACGAGCAGTACCTGAAGTCCCCGTTGTAATTCGAGAGGGACCTGCCACAACTCGAGAAAAAACAGGAGATACACCCCTCCAGGCGAGATGAGGTCTTTTTCCCCTACTGTGCTTCGAAGGAAATTACACATTCCATTTTGGACCTCGAAAGGGTCCTTCACACCCTTGATGCAACTCAAGATGTTCCGAGACATACCCGTCTCCATTCAAGAGGAACACCGGGGGCAATACCACAACTCAAAAGGAGCCCCGTTGTCCCCTCATCAGCTCTATGAGGGTTACTTCCCTGCTCCGTCTCGAAAGGATTTCTGGTGTTCTGGTCGATTTTCAAGGGGAGGCGCTCTCAACAGGAAAGTCGAGAAGAAATCCAGGAGTTGGGCCACCATTCCCAAAGACCCCCAAAAGTCCCAGTCCAATCCAGATGAACCTGATTTCCCTGCACTGTCTCGGCTGTCACCCCTAGTATTGACACGTACCACAATGGCACATGTTACAGCCCTGTGCTACCTAGAGGGAAAGTCACAGATCCCTGTGTCAACCGGATGGGAAGCCTGACACTGAAGCTACCGTTTGGGAGGAAATTGGACGTGCATGTCTCCACTCAAGATGAGGCCTGACTCCCCTCTGGAGACTCCAGAGGAACCCCAAAATACATATCACCACTGGAGAGGAAACCTCAGGTCCCGGTCTCGGCTCCAGACAAGGATTTAGGACCCCGCACCGACTGGACAAGAATGCCAAGAGGCCCCTAGCAACTTGCATGGAGACTGGCTTTTCCTGATGGCACACGAGCGGAACCCTGAATTCCCTGTCGGAAATCAACAGGAACCTGCTGCAACTCGAGAACAACCAGGAGATTCTCCCCTCCAGGCGAGATGAGGCCCTTTCCTGCTGCAGCGTCTGGAGGAAATCAGACCTTCCCTCTTGATCCTCGAAAGGGTCCTTAGCAACCTTGCTGCAACTTAAGAAGTTCCCGACATACCCATCTCCACTTGAGAGGAACACCGAGGGTCCCGCCACAAGTCAGGAGGAGCCCTGTTGTCTCCTCCTCAGTCCGAGATGAGGGTTCCTTTCCCTGCTTGTTTGGGAAAGGATTCCCAGCCTTCCCGTCACATCTCAGGAGGAGGCGCTCTCAACATGAAAGTCGAGAACTCCAGTTGTAGTGCCAACATTCCAAAAGAACCCCAAATGTCCCAGTCCACTCCAGATGAACCTGATTTCCTTGCACTGCCTCGACCGTCACTCCTAGTATCGACACGTACAATGGTGGCACGTGTTACAGCCCTGTGGTACCTAGAGGGAAAGTCACAGATCCCTGTGTCAAATCGACGGGAAGCCTGACATTGCTGCTACCGTTAGGGAGGAAAGCAGACGGGCATGTCTCTGCTCGAAATGTGGCCTGACTCCTCTGCAGAGACCCAGATCAACCCAAAGATCCATGTCATCATTGGAGAGGAAAACGCAGGTTCCGGCCTCAGCTCCAGACGAGGACTTAGTACCTGGGAACGACTGTAGAAGAATCCCTAGAGGCCCCTCGAAACTCGCATGGAGATTGGCCTTTCCAGAGGTCACATGAGTGGGTCCCTGAGGTCTCCGTCTTAACTCGAGAGGGACCTGTTGCAACTCGAAAAGATCATGAGATTCTCCCCTGCAGGCCAGATGAGGCCCTTTTCCACTGCTGCTTCTCGAGGGAAATCACACCTTCCCTCTTGAACTTCGAAAGGGTCCTTCACACCCTTGATGCAACTCAAGAAGTTCCCCGACATACCCGTCTCCACTCGAGAGGAACACCGAGGTCCTGCCAACATCAAGTGGAGCCCCGTTTCCTCCTCGTAGCTCGAGATGAGGGTTCCATTCCCTTCTTCGTCGGGAAAGAATTCCCGGCATTCCCATCGCATCTCAAGAGGAGGCGTTCTCAAAAGAAAAGTCAAGAGGAACTCAAGGGTTCTTGCCACCATTCCAAAAGTCCCCCAGATGTCTCAGTCCACTCCAGAGGAACCTGATTTCGTGGCACTGCCTCGATTTCCACGCCGAGAATTGACTCACACCGCGGTGGCACGTGTGACAGCCCTGTGGGAAAGCCTCGTGGGAAAGCCTCGAGGGAAAGACAGATCACTGTATTTACGTGACAGGAAGCCTGATACTGCTGCTACAGTTTGGGAGGAAAGGAGATGTGCATGTCCCCACACGAGATGAGGCCTGACTCCTCTGTGGAGACTCCAGAAGTACCCAAAGTTCCATGTTAGCACTGGAGAGGAATCCTCAGGTTCCGGCCTCCACTCCACACGAGGTCTTAGGCCCCAGCACTGACTAGAGAGGAATCCTGAGAGTCCCCTCGCAACTCTCATGGAGACTAGCCTTTCCTTAGGTCGCAAGATCCAGTTTCTGAGGTCCCCGTCTCAAGGTGAGTGGGACCTCCGGCAACTCGAGAATATCTAGGATATTCTCCCCTCCAGGAGAGATGAGGCCCTTTTCTGCTGAGGCTTCTTGAGGTAAATCACACCTCCCCTCTTGAACTTCGAAAGTGTTATTCACAACCTTACTGCAACTCAAGAAGTTCCCAGACCGACCTGTCTCCACTCGAGATGAACACTGAGGGTCGCGCCAACATCAAGAGGAGCGCCGTTTCCGCTCTTAGCTCGAAATGAGGGTTCATTTCCCTGTTTCGTTCTGAAAGGATTCCGGCATTCCCGTCGCATCTCAAGAGAAGGCGCTCTCAACAGGAAACACGAGAGGAAGTCAAGAGGTCGAGCCACCATTCCAAAAGTTCACCAAATGTCTCAGTCCACTCCAGCAGAACCTGATTTCCCTTCACTGCCTCTACTTTCATGCCGAGTATCGCCTAACACCACGGTGGCACGTGTGAAAGCACTGTGGGAAAGTCTCGTGGGAAAGCCTAGTGGGAAAGTCACAGATCCCTACACACGCGACGGGAAGCCTGACACTGCTGCACAGCTTGGGATGCATGGAAAAGTGCATGTCCCGACAAGAGATGAGGACTGACTCCCCTATGGAGGCTCCAGGAGTACCCCAAGATCCATGTCAGCACTGGGGATGAATACTCAGGTTGCGGCCTCAAATCCACACTTGGTCTTAGTCCCCGGCACCGACTGGAGAGATATCCCTCCAGGCCCTTCTCAAATCGCATGGAGACAGGCCTTTCCTGAGGCCACAACTGTGGCTCCCTGATGTCGCCGTCATAACTCGAGAGGGACCTGCTGCAACTCGAGAAAATCCAGAGGTTCTCCCCTCCAGGCGAGATGAGGCCTTTTTCCGCTGAGGTGTCTCCAGGCAAATCATACTTTCCCTCTTGAACTTCGAATGGGTCCTTCACACCCTTGCTGCAACTCAAGAAGTTTTCCAACATACCTGTCTCCACTTGAGAAGAACAGTGAGGGTCTCACCAACATCTAAAGGAGCCCTGTTTCAGCCTCTTAGCTCCAGATGAGTGTTCCTTTCCCTGCTGCTTCAGGAAAGGTTTCCCAGCGTTCCCGTCGCATCTCAAGAGGAGACGCTCTCAACAGGAAAGTCGAGAGGAACTCAAGTGGTGTGCCATCATTCCTAAACTCCCCCAGATGTATCAGGCCACTACAGAAGAACCTGATTACCCTGCACAGACTCACTTTCTTGCCGAGTATCGACTCACACCACGGTGGCACGTCTTACATCCCGGTGGGAAAATCCGTGGGTAAGCCTCGAGGGAAACCACAGATCAATGTTTCAACACTATCGGAAACATGGCACTGCTGCTACAGCTCGGAAGGAAACTGCACGTGCATACCCCCACTCGAGACGAGGACATGGCTCCTCTTAATGTTGGCGGGAACGTCGGTGTTCCTCTCGAGTGGAGACAGGTATGTCGGGGAACACCTTGAGTTGCAGCAGAGGTGTGAAACACCCATTGGAAGTTCAAGAGGGAAGGTGTGATTAGCCTCTAGACGCCTCAGCGGAAAAAGGGCCTCATCTCGCCTGGAGATGGCACGTGTGATAGTCCTGTGGGAAATGCTGGAGGGAAAGCCTTGAGGGAAAGCAACAGATCCCTGTATCAATGCGAAGGGAAGATAGACCCTGATGCTACAGCTTTAGAGGAAAGTGGACGTGCATGTCCCCACTCGAGACGAGGACTGACTCCCCTGTGGAGATTCCAGAAGTACCCCAAGATTCATGTCAGCACTGGAGAGGTATCCTCAGGTTCTGGCCTTTAATTCAAATGAGGACTTAAGCCCGGGCACCGACTGAAGAGGAAACTCGAGAGGTCCTCGCAAATCACATGGAGACTCGTCATTCCTGAGGCCACAAGAGCGGGTCCCTGTGAACACCGACGTAACCCGAGAAGGAACTGCCACAACATGAGAAAATCCAGGAGGTTTCCCCCTCTGGGCATGATGAAGCCCTTTTCGGCTGAATCGTCTAGAGGCAAATCAAACCTTCCCTCTTGAACTTCGAAAGGGTCATTCACACCCTTGCTGCCACTAAAGAAATTCCTGACACCCCGTCTCCACTCGAGAGGAAGCACAAGGGTCCCGCCCACATCCAGAGGAGCCAGGATTCCACGTCGTAGCTCTAGAAGAGGAATCCTTTCCCTGCTTCGTCAGCAAAAAATTCCTGGTATTCCAGTCGCATCTCAAGAGGAGGTGCTCTCAACAAGAAAGGCGAGAAGAACTCTAGGGTCGTGCCACAATTCCAAAAGTCCCTCAGATGTCTCAGTCTATCCCAGAGGAAGCTGTTTTCCCTGCACTTCCTCGGCATTCACGCCGAGGATCGATTCACACCACGGTGGCAAGTGGGACAGCCCTCTGAGAAAGCCTCGTGGGAAAACCTAGAGAGAAAGCAACAGATCCCTTGATCCACGCGAAGGGAAGCTTGACACCGATGCTACAGCTCGGGACAAGAGCGGACGTACATGTCCACACTCGAGACAAGGACTGACTCCCCTGTGGAGCCTCCTGAAATACTCCAAGATCCATGTCAGCACTGGAGAGGAATCCTCAGGTTCTGGCACCAAATCCACACAAGGTTTTAGGCCCCGGCATCGACTGGAGAGTACTCCAAAGAGGCACCGTAGACACGCACATGGGGACTGGACTTTCCTTCGGCCATCAGAGTGGGTCCCTGAGGACCCGTCGTAACTCAAGAGCACCTGCTGCAATTCGCGAAAATCCAGGAGGTTTTCCCCTCCAGGCGAGATGAGGCCCATTCTGCTGAGACGTCTCGAGGCTAATCACACCTAACCTCTGGATCTTTGAAAGGGTACGTCACACCCTTGCTGCAACTTAAGAAGTTCCCCGACATACCCGTCTCCACTCTAGAGGAAGCACGAGGGTCCCGCCCACATCCAGAGGGGACCCATTTCTCATAGCTCGAGATGAGGGATCCTTTCCGTGCTTCTTTGGGAAAGAATTCCCGGTGTTCCCGTCGCATCTCAAGAGGAGGCGGTCTCAACAGGAAAGGCGAGACGAACTCCACGGTCGTGCCATCATTCTAAGAACCCCCAGATGTCTCCGTTCATTCCAGAGGAACCTGTTTTCCCTGCACTGCCTCGATTTTCACACAGAGGATCGACTCACACCACGGTGGGAGGTGGGACAGCCCTGTGGGAAAGCCTCGTGGGAAAGCCTCTAAGAAAAGCCAGAGATCCCTTGATCCACGCGACAGGAAGCGTGACACTGCTGCTACAGCTCCGGAGGAAAGCGCACGAGATTGCCCCCACTCGAGAAGAGGACTGACTCCGCGGGAGAGACTCCAGAGGACACCAAGATCCATGTCAGCACTGGAGAGGAATCCTCAGGTTCCGGTTGCAACTCCACAAAAGGACTTAGGCCCCGGCATCGACGAGAGAGGAAGCCCGAGAGGCCCCCTAGCAACTCGCCGGGGGACTGGCCTTTCCTGAGGCCACCAGAGTGGGTCCCTCAGGTCCCCGTCGTCAATCGAGAGCACCTGCCACAACTCGAGTAAACCCAGGAGGTTCTCCCATCCAGACGAGATAAGGCCCCTTTCCGCTGAGGCGTCTCGAGGCTAATCACACCTAACCTCTGGAATTTCCAAAGGGTCCTTCACACCCATGCTGCAACTCAGGAAGTCCCCCTATATACCCATCTCCACTCTCGAGAAAGCACGAGGGTTCCGCCCGCATCCAGAGGAGCCCCGTTTCCGCCTCGTAGCTCGAGATGACGGATCCTTTCCTTGCTTCATCGGGAAAGAATTCCCGGCGTTCCCGTCACATCTCAAGAGGAGGCGCTCCCAACAGGAAAGGCGAGAGGAAATCCAGGGACGAGCCACATTAGAAGAGTCCCCAGATGTCTCAGTCCATTCCAGAGGAACCTGTTTTCCCTGCACTGCCTCGACTTTCACGCCGAGGATGGCTCACACCACAGTGGCACGTGGGACAGCCCTGTGGGAAAGCCTCGTGGGAAAGCCTCGAGGGAAAGCCACAGATGCCTAGATCCACGTGAAAGGAAGCGTGACACTGCTGCTACAGCTCGGGAGGAAAGCGCTCGTGCATGCCCCCACTCGAGCCGAGGACTGACTCCCCTGGGGAGACTCCAGAAGTACCCCAGGATCCATGTCAGCACTGGAGAGGAATCCTCAGGTTCCGGCCCTGACTCCACACAAGGTCTTAGGCCCCGGCATTGAAGGGAGAGGAATCCGAGAGGGCACCTAGTCAATCGCATGGGGAGTGGCCATTCCTGAGGCCACCAGAGCAGGTCCCTGAGGTCCCTGTCATAAGTCGAGAGCACCTGCCGCTACTCGAGAAAATCCAGGAGGTTCTCCCCTCCAGGCGAGATGAGGCCCATTTCCACTGAGACTTCTCGAGGCTAATCACATCTAACCTCTGGAAATTCCAAAGGGTCCTTCACACCCTTGCTGCAACTCTAGAAGTTCCCCGACACACCCGTCTCCCCTCGAGAGCAAGCACGAGGGTCCATCCCACATTCAGAGGACCCCCGTTTATGCCTCATAGCTCGAGATAAGGGAACCTTTCCCTGCAGGTTCGGGAAAATATTCCCGGCATTCCCTACGAATCTCAAGAGGATGCGCTCTCCACAGGAAAGGTGAGAGGAACTCCAGTGTCGTGCCCCCATGCCAAGAGTCCCCCAGATGTCTCAGTCCAATCCAGAGGAACCTGTTTTCCCTGCACTGCCTCGAATTTCACGTCGATGATCGACTCTGACCACGGTGGCACGTGGGACAGCTCTGTGGGAAAGCCTCGTGGGAAAGCCTCGAGGGAAAGCCTCGAGGGAAAGTCACAGATCCCTTGATCCACGCGACAGGAAGCCTGACACCGCTGCTACAGCTCGGGAGGAAAGCGCACGTGCATGTCCCCACTCGAGACGAGGACTGACTCCCCTGTGGATTCTCCAGAAGTTCCCCAAGATCCATGTCAGCACTGGAGAGGAATCCTCAGGTTCCGGCCCCAAATCCACACAAGTTCTTAGGCCCCAGCATCGACTGGAGAGGAATCCCGAGAGGCCCCCTATCAACTCGCAGGGGGACTAACCTTACTTGAGGCCACCAGAGCGGGTCCCTGAGTTCCCCGTCGTAACTCGAGAGCACCTGCTACAACTCGGGAAAATCCAGGATGTTCTCCCCTCCAAGCGAGATGAGGCCCATTTCTGCTGAGGCGTTTTGAGGCTCATCACACCTAACCCCTGAAGTTGGAAACGGTCCTTCACACCCTTGCTGCAACTCAAGCAGTTCCCCGACATACCCCTCTCCACTCGAGAGGAAGCACGAGGGTCCCGCCCACATCCAGAGTAGCCCCATTTCCGCCTCATGGCTCCAGATGAGGGATCCTTTCCCTGATTCGACGGGAAAGAATTTCCAGCGTTCCCGTCACATCCCAAGACGAGGCGCTCTCCATAGGAAAGGCGAGGGTAACTCCAGGGTCGTGCCACCATTCCAAGAGTCCCCCAGATGTCTCAGTCCATTCCTGAGGAACCTGTTTTCCCTGCACTGCCTCGACTTTCACGTCGAGGATCGACTACACCACGGTGTCACGTCGGACAGCCCTGTGGGAAAGCCTTGTGGGAAAGCCTCGAGGGAAAGCGACAGGTCCCTTGATCCACGCGTCGGGAAGCGGTACACAGCTGCTACAGCTCGGAAGGAAATCGCACGTGCATGCCCCCACTGGAGACGAGGACTGACTCCCCTTTGGAGACTCCGCAAGTACCCCAAGATCCATGTCAGCACTGGAGAGGAGTCCTCAGCTTCCTGCCCCGACTCCACACAAGGTCTTAGGCCCCGGCATCGACGGGCGAGGAATCCCGAGAGGCCTCCTAGCAACACGCATGATGACTGGCCTTTCCTGAGGCCGCCAGAGAGGGTCCCTGAAGTCCCCGTCGTAACTCGAGACCCCTGCTGAAACTGGGGAATATCCAGGAGCCTCTCCATTCCAGGCGACATGAGGCCCATTTCTGCTGAGGCATCTCAAGTCTTACCACACCTAACCTCTGGAACTTCGAAAGGGTCCTTCACACCCTTGCTGCAACTCAAGAAGTTCCCTGACATACCCGTTCCTCTTCACATTCTGCCATAATGGTGATATCATCTGCATATCTAAATTTATTGATATTTCTACCAGCAATCTTGATTCCAGCTCATGTATCTTCCATCCCAGCATTTTTCATGATGTATTCTGCATATAAGTTAAATAAACAGCTTGTCAATATACAGCCTTGACATACTCCTTTTCCTTTTTGGAACCAGTCTGTTGTTCCATGTCCTGCTCTAACTGTTGCTTCCTGACCTTCATACAGATTTCTCAAGTGGCAGGTTAGGTGGTCTGGTATTCCCATCTCTATCAGAATTGTGTCTAAAACAACAGTATAAGGACCTTTCCGATGTCAGGCCAAGGAATTGTGTTTCCAGTCATTGAGCCACACCTGATCACTGAGCACAATTTCATGAATCTGTTCCTCAAGGGGGAATGATATTCTTTTTTATACAAACTTAGTTACCTGATTTATTACCTTACCTAATTGTTCCAGCTGCTGTGAAATCCCACCCCCTTACTTGTGGCAAATCTGCTAATACCTGCTCACTGTGGGAGGGGGTCTCCCATAGAAAATTTCATAAGGACAACAACTATGGGAACGTGTGGTTACCCGTAATATGAGTAAGTCTGCCAGAAGCAAGCCCATCCATGTACAGTCAGTCTCTATGATCCATTTTGAAAGTGTCTCTTCAAGAGTTTGGTTGTTTCTTTCCACCATTCCAGAACACTGGGGCCTATATGCTGTATGTAATTTCCACTGATATTTAGAGCTTCACATACCTGTTAATTAACGCGGCTACAAAGACAGGGCCATTGTCGGATTCTATACTGGTTGGAAACCCAAGTCTGGGAATTATTTCTCAAATCAGCGAGCTACTTCATTTTCTTTTTCAGATCAGGTAGGGAAGGCCTCTGCCCAACCGGAGAAGGTACCTACTATTCTAGTAAGTAATGATAACAGGTGACTGCCTTTGCTTCCCTGAAGGGACACTCGCTTTCCCTGCATCCTGAGAACTCCACGTCTCAGCCAGTTGGAAAAGCGCTTCTTGGAGGTCATTATTCAGGGGCAATTTCCCCTGGAGCCCGCGGCCATAGGGAGCGGCTCCACACTCCCAGGGAAAGGCAGAGCCACAGCCACACATCTGTCCCATCCCCTTTGCTCTGTAGGAGAGCTCTAGTGAGCCTAGGTCTGTCTGGAAAGTTCTTGGCTCCTATGGGGAAACATTCTATGAGTGAAACTGCATACAGGACCTAGGGGCCACAGGGCGCCTGTTTCTCTCGGGGGCGGAGGGGTGCGGGGCCTGAAGCAGTGCGGCCCAGCAACAGCTTCCACATCCATCCAATTGCTCTTTTCTTACCTCTGATAGAACTAGCTTTGTTCCAGCCTTTGGCAATTTGGAGGCAAGAGGGCCACACTTCCTCTCCAAGGAGGCATGGGACCTACTTTGAGTGGAAAGGCCCCTCACGGAGCTGAACCCAGGAAGGCACCCAGTCATGTCTGACACATTGCTGCATCCTGCTTCTTCATGAGCAATACCGCGGTGCTGCCTCTGGAATTTCGGTCCTCTGAGCAGACCTGGAGGTCTCCCCTTGAAGAAGCTAACCAGTTTCTTCCAAATACAGGCTTGCAAACACACACTGGGTGGCTGCCTCTTCTTCTTTGAAGGACGATCACTTTCCCCGCATCCTGTGAACTCTGCATCCCAGCCTGCTGGAAAAGCGCTTCTTGGAGGTCATTTTTCAGGGACAATTTTCCCTGGAGCCCGGGGCTGTAGGCAGGGCCCCATGCTCGCTGGGAAAGGCAGAGTCACATCCACAGTCTGTTCTATCCCTTTTGCCCTGTAGGAGAGCTCTAGTGAGCCTAGGTCTGTCAGGAAAATTCTTGGCTCCTATGGGGACACACCCTGTGTGTTAACCTGCATATCGGACCTAGGGGCCACAGGGCGCCCGTTCCTCTCGGGGGGGACCCTGAAGTGGTGCGGCCCAACAACAGCCTGAACATGCATCCAATTGTTCTTTTCTTCCTTCTGATAGAGCTAGCTTTGCTTCTCACTTTGGCATTTCGGATGCCAGGGGCAGCCCCACCGCTGTTGTCCTGGGGTCTATTGGAGGTTCCAGCTCTATTGGACCCCAGCATGGCACCCGACCCCCTCAGACACACTCCCGCAGCCTCCTTCCCCATGGGCAGGACTGTTCTGACCTAGGAATGTGTTCCCAAGGCTCAGAAAATGCAGGGAGACACACGGCCCTGACTCTGGAACTGAGGCCGTTGGAGCAGGCCTGGAGGTCTGACGTCTGAGACGCAAACACTTGCTGCAAGATACAGGTGTGAAAACACACTCTCTGGGGCTGCCTTTCCTTCCTCCAAGGAAGATAGCTTTTCCAGTCTCCTCCGTGCTGAGTCATACAAGGCTGGAAAGGTCTGGCTTAGAGGGCATTTCTCAGCGGCAATGGCCCCTGAGGCCCTGCACCCAGGGAGGGATCCTACCCTCCCAGGGGAAGTCAAAGCAACCTCCAAACAGCTGTTCTATCATGTTTCCTCTGCAGGAGGGAGCTAGTGAGCCCAGGTCTGTCTGGAACGTTCTTGGATCCTGCGGGGAAATCATCCTGGGAGCCCACCTGGATACCAGTCGTAGGGGCTAACATTTGCATTTTTCTTCCTTGGAGCCCTAACGCAGTACAGCCTAGCAACTGCTTGAAAATCCATCCTGTTGCTGTTTTCTTCCCTCTGACAGAGCGAGCTTTGCTCCCCACTTTGGGATTTCAGAAGCAAGGTGGTGGCCTGCAACTCCTTGCCTGGGGTCCATTGGAGGTGCAAGGTGCCCTCGACCAGGTGACCCCAGCATGGCACCTGGCCCCCTCAGACACACTCCCGCAGCCTGCTTCCCCATGGGCAGGACTGCTCTCACCTAGGAATGTGTTTGCGAGGCCAGGAAACTGCAGGGAGACACAAGGCCCTGATTCTGGAATGGAGTCTGTTGGAGCAGGCCTGCAGGTCTTATGTCTAACAAGCCAAACACTTGCTGCAAGATACAGGCCTGAAAACACACTCTTGGGCTGCCTTTCCTTCCTCCAAGGAAGAGAGTTTTCTCAGCCTTCTGTGGGCTGAGAGTCACACAGGGCTGAAAAGCACTTACTGGGAGATGAGTTTTCATTGGCCATGGCCCCTGAGGCCCTGTGCTCAGGGAGGGCTCCCTCCCTCCCAGGGAAAGTCAAAGGAAGCTCCAAACGGCTGTTCAATCATGTTTCTGAGAGAGTCATTGCCAAGGCAGGTTTATAAGAAGTTCAAGGGTCCCCAAGGAGAGAGGGGTCTAGAATTCTCAAGGAGGAAGAAAGGACACACTTTTTTTCCCTCTACATTCCTTAGGATTATATAACAATCATGCATCCTTCTTGAGGACGGTCTCTGGAAAAACCTTCTGGCTAATCCTGTTATCTTAAAATGTAAATTATGGGAGTAGGTCTAGTGAGTCTTTACAACCTCCAGACATTCTTTGTTCGTTGTAATAACTTATTGGAGAGTATATAACTCCATTACTAACACTAGCAAGGGGGTACGCTTTCTGCCCCTTGTGATGTCTCTGTCAGAAGCTTTCTCTATCTCCTTTCTACTTGAATAAAACTCGATTGCACAAAAGCTCTGAGCAATCAAGCCTCGTCTTGGGCCCTGGATTGAATTCTTCTCCTCCATAAGCCAAGAATCCCAGCATCTTTTCGTGGTTCAGCAACAATATTTCATTTCCTCTGCAGGAGAGAGCTAGTGAGCTTAGGTCTGTCTGGAACATTCTTGGATCCTGTGGGGAAAATATCCTGTGCACACATCTGGATACTGGGCCTAGAGGCCAAAATTCGCATTTCTTTCCCGCGGAGCCCTCACGTGGTGTGACTTAGCAACTGCTTGAAAATCCATCCCATTGCTGTTTTCCTCCTTCTGACAGAGCTAGCTTTGTTCCCTGCTTTGGGATATCTCAACCGAGGGGCCGGTCCATAGCTACTCGCCTGGGGCCCATTGGATGTGCAAGGTGCCCTCGAATAGGTGACCCTAGCGTGGCACTCAGCCCACTCAGACACACTCCCGAGGCTTCTTTCTCACGGGAAGCACTGCTCCAACCTAGGAATGTGTCTGCAATGCTTGGAAAGTGCAGTGAGACACACAGCCCTGACTCTGGAATTGAGGCCCTCAGAGCAAGCCTGCAGCTCTGATGTCTGAGAAGCAAAACACTTGCTGCAAAGAGAGGCCTGAAAACACACTCTCTGTGGATGACTTTCCTTCTTCTAAGGAAGACAGTTTTCCCAGTCTCCTGCTTCCTGCATGTCACACAGCTGGAATGCGCTTGCTTGGATGTCATGATTCAGTGGCAATGACCCCTGAGGCCCTTTGCCCAGGGAGGGCTCCCACACTCATAGGCAAATCAAAGCAACTTCCAAGTGAGTCAGCTCTTCACATCAAGTGGCCAAAGTGTTGGAGTTTCAGGTTCAGTATTAGTCCTTCCAATGTATATTCAGACCTGATTTCCTTTTGGATGGAGTGGTTGCGTCTCCTTGTAGTCTAAGCGACCTACAAGCATCTTCTCCAACACCACAGTTCACAAGCATCACATTTTCAGCTGTCACTTTCTTTATAGTACATCTTTCATATCCATCCATGACATATGGAAAAACCATAGCCTTGACTGGATGGATCTTTGTGGGCATAGCAACGTCTCGGCTTTTTAATATGCTGTCTAGTTTGGTCATCACTTTTCTTCCAAGTCATAAATATGTTTTTAAGTTCATGGAGGCAGCCATCACCTGCAGTGATTTCCAAGCCCCCAAAAATAGTCTGCTGCTGTTTCCAATGTTTTCCCATCTATTTGCCATGAAGTGATGAGACTGGATGCAATGATTTTAGTTTTCTGAATGCTGAGCTTTAAGCTAACTTTTTCACTCTCCTCTTTCACTTTCATCAGGAGACTCTTTAGTTCTTCTTCACTTTCTGCCATAAGGGTGGTGTCATCTGCATATCTGAGATTATTGATATTTCTCCCAGCAATCTTGATTCCAGCGTGTGCTTCCTCCAGCCCAGTGTTTCTCATGATGTACTCTGCATGTAAGTTAAATAAGCAGGGTGACAATATACAGCCTTGACATGTTCCTTTTCCTATTTAGAACCAGTCTGTTGTTCCATGTCCAGTTCGAACTGTTTCTTCCTAACCTGCATACAGGTTTCTCAAGAGACAGGTCAGGTGGTCTGGTATTCCCATCTCTTTCAGAATTTTTCCCAGTTTCTTGTGATCCACACAGTCAAAGGCTTTGGCATAGCCAATAAAGCAGAAATAGATGTTGTTTTTTTTTTTTTTTTCTGGAACTCTCTTGCTTTTTCAATGAGCCAGTGGATGTTGGCAATTTGATCTCTGGTTTCTCTGCATTTTTTAAATCCCTCTTGAACATCTGGAAGTTCACAGTTCATGTGAACTTGGAGAATTTTGAGCATTACTTTACTAGTGTGTGAGATGAGTGCAATTGTGCAGCAGCTTGAATATTCTTTGTCATTGCCTTTCTTTGGGATTGGAATGAAAACGGACCTAATGACTAGATGTTTTCAATTGCATATGCTGAAAGAACTGGCTGTGCAGTTTTGAAGAAAAAAAAATCATTTTAACCCATTTTCTCTGAAGTGCAAGGCATATCATGGCCATCCCTGAATCATAAAGTCACCTTTTCTTTATGTAGTCATAGTTTCATGCCTAAATTATAGGCCAACTCGTGCTCAACTTGACTCTGATGTCAGGGGCAGATCAACTGATAAAAAGCTTGGATTGTCCCTCTGGAGGAAAGTGAGATCTTGGTCCCACGAGAAGAATCTGAAGGGTTAAGGGAACTTGCAAGAGTGGGGAAAGCTTAGTCCATCCTACATGTACAAAAATCTTAAATAAGGCTTATTTACTTTACCGAAGTAAAAAAAACAGATGATGAAAACAATTATAAATCAATGAAAGGTAAAGAAACTCATAGTCTGTTATCAAAAATTGCATTCTAAGAAAACTTTGTTCTCTTAACCTAGAGAGGAGACTAAATTGCATCTGGTACCAGCTTACCAGAAGACAAACAAACAAACAAACAAATTATCGGTAAGCTTAAAAAAAGTATTTTCCATATATCTTGAAGTAGCAGTATTTCTGCAAAGGCATCAGTGTGAAACCATAGAGGACATGGTTAAAAACTGATTAAACAGAAATTGACAGTGTAATCTGGTCACTGCTGCGACTTGAAATGCTTTAATATGATAACTAGAATGATAACTGACAGCATTTGACCAGGACATATCAGATTTTCACGGATGTCACATAATTTCTAGGATATCTGTATTAGGAACTGAAGGAATCTTTGAACCTAGGAAAGAAAACAACAGTCTCAAAGGCCCTTGCTGAATCATCTCTCAGCAAGGAATGTCTTTGCAAGGATCGCAAAGTGAAGGGAAAATACACCGACCTGCCTCTGCAACTTCGGTCCTCTGAGCAGATCTGGAGGTCTCCCTTTGTATAAGCTAACCTGTTCCTTCCAAATAGAGGTTTGCAACACAAAACAAGTGGCCGCCTATTCTTCCCCGAAGGAGGCTCTCTTTCCCCACATCCTGCGAACTCCCTTTCCCAGCCTCCTGGAAAAGTGCTTCTTGCAGTTCCTTTCAGAAAATCCTATGGACAGAGAAGCCTGGTAGGCAGCAGTCCATGGGGTCGCTGAGGGTCGGACACGACTGAGCGACTGCACTTTCATTTTCACTTTCATGCATTGGAGAAGGCAATGGCAACCCACTTACTGTTCTTGCCTGGAGAATCCCAGGGACGGGGGAGCCTAGTGGGCTACCGTCTATGGCGTCGCACAGAGTCGAACACGACTGAAGCAACTTAGCAGCAGCAGCAGCAGCAGTTCCTTTCTTAGGGGCAGTTATCCCTGAGATTGGGACCTGGAAAGGCAGAGCCACCTCCAAACACACACATCTTTTCTGTCCCCTTTCCTCTGGAGGAGAGCTCTAGTGAGCTTAGGTCTGTCAGGAAAATTCTTGGCTTTGACGGGATCACACCCAGTGTGTGAACCTGCATACCCGGCCTAGGGGCCACAGGGCACCTGTTTTGCTCGAGTGGGTCCTGGAGGGGTGCAGCATAGCAAGAGCTTAAAAATCCATCCAATTTGTCTTTTTTTACCTTGGAGAGAACGAGTTTGCTCCACCTCCTCCCTTTGGCAGTGTGGAGGGAAGAGGGCACAACCCTCCCCCAAAGGGGACATAGGGCCTACCAGGAGAGAAAGGCCCCTTGAGGAGCTGAGCCCAGATAAGCAGCCAGTGATGTCAAGCACACTCCCGCTGCTTGCTTCTTCATGGGCACTCCGACAATCTGCTAGGAATGTCTTGGCAAGGATCTCAAAGGGAAGGGCAGATACATGGCCCTGTCTCTGGAAATTCAGTCCTCTGAGCAGATCTGGAGGTCTTGAGTTGTATAAGCAAACCTGTTCCTTCCAAATAGAGGCTTGCAAACACACCCCCGGTGGTTGCCTCTTCTTCCCCAAAGAAGTCTTTCTTTCCCCACATGTTGCGAACTCCCTGTCCCAACCTCCAAGAATAGCGCTTCTTGCCATTCCTTTCTTAGAGGCAGTTATCCCTGAGCTTGGGGCCTTAGGGAGTAGCCCCACACTCACAGAGAAAGGCAAAGACTCCTCCATACATCTCCTGTATCCCCTTTGCTCTGGAGGAGAGCTCTAGTGAGCCTAGGTCTTTCAGGAAAATTGTTGGCTTGGACAGGATCTCACCCTGTTTGTGAACCTGCATACCCAACCAGGGGCCCTAGAGCACCTGTTTCAGTAAAGTGGGCCCTGAAAGGGTGCAGCCTAGCAAGAGCTTGAAAATCCATTCAATTGCTTATTTTGTACCTCTGACAGAGCGAACTTTGCTCCACCCTTTGGCAGTGTGGAGAAAAGAGACATGACACCCTCCCCAAGGGGACATGGGGCCTACTTCGAGAGGAAAGGCCCCTTGTGGAGTTGAGGCCAGGAAGGCACACAGTCGTGTCACACTCCCACTGCTTGCTTCTTCATGGGCACTCCCGCTATCAGCTAGGAATGCCTTTGCAATGATCTCAAAAGGAAGGGGAGATACACGGCCCTGCCTCTGGACCTCCGGTGTTCTGAGCAAATCTGGAGGTCTCCCGTTGTTGGTCAAGGTCAAGGTCAAGTTCAAAGTCAAGGTCAAGTTCAAGTTTAAGGGAAAGGGAAAGGTAAGGCCAAGGACAAGGGCAAGGCCAAGCCCAAGGCCAATGGCAAGGGCAAGGGCAAGGGAAATGGCAAGGGCAATGCCAAGGGCAAGGCCAAGGCCAAGGCCAAAGCCGCCAAAGCGAAGCTCAAACCCCGTAACGCCTGACAGAAGGCAGAAGGCACTAGGCCCCTGTGCAGAGGAAGCCACTGAAGGCGGAAAGGCCACAGAGCTCCCCAACTCCTGTTCCCACAGGAAGATCTGAGGATAAAGGGCCTCATCCCAGCACAGCACCCGCTCCCACCACCCCCTAACCCCGGCCCCCGCCCCCTGCAGCGCGCCCCCTGAAACAACACTGTCTTCCCAGAAAAGAGAAGAAGAAGCCATGTGTGTGCCAAAGGAGCAAGATGAACGAACGATGACACGCCCTCCAACTTTGGGCACACCTGACGCCTGGGAACCCCGGGCCCAGCCGATGCGTCCCCGCCGTTCTCGGGCGGGAAGGGGGGTCGACAAGTTGGCCGAGAGCCCTTGCCCGGTCCACCCACAAATCCCCTGAGATGTGATCCGACCCCAGGGTCCGAGGCTAAACGTACCGCTTGAGGTGCTGGAGGAGCCGGACGAAGCCATGGTGGGAGAGGCACACGGGCGCGCTGCATACTGCTGGCAGAGTGGGAGGGGACCCAGCAGCTCAGGACTCTGGAGAGCGGGAGGCGGCTCCGCCCTCATTGACGTCAATAGGGTTTGGGTGCGTAGATGGAGGGGGCCGCCCCTGGCCTCTTTCCAAGCAGAGACCCTGGACGGAGTCCCGTGGAGCGAGTGGACTTTTCCCCGGGCACGGCTGTGCCCCGGACCGCCAAGATCCCCGTCGGGGTGGGCGGGCAGTTCGGGGGCTTTGGTTTGTGGCCCTCCCTCGCAGCGGGGGTTGGGATCAACCATGGGTGGATCAATCAGGGGCCCTCAGCAGTGCCACGGGAGCTCACTGCCCAGGAAACGCCCCTAGGTCCCTTTGAATTGGCCGCCCACGCCCCCTTTCCCAGCCTGCCTTGCTCTGGGTTTCCCGCCTTTTCACATTCCACAGGTCCCTGGGCCTCGACTGTCCCCCGCTGGCTCCTCCGAGGCATTCTGGGACACCGGACGCTCTCTCCAGCGCCTCCACCTAGATCCCTCGCAGTCCTCGCCTCCGTTTCCCCCCGCCACCTCCCCAACTCCTCCATGGGCTCTTGGCATTCTTTCCCTAATGCAGTCCCAGAGCGCCACCCCCGAGGGCTTTGAGTTGCCTGGAGACCAAGGTGCCGGCCAGATACCTGAGGGGCCAGCGTCTGGACCGGCAGCTAATGCCATTTGGGGCTTTTCTCATGTGGAACCAGAGGCCCGCACCTCCGCGGGCAACCCCCCAGCACGAGTGCCCTGGAGATACCGGCCCAAGGGGACAGTGTATCCCCTACTGTGGGGAAGGAGGTTCCTGCTGTCCCTGCACTGCCTCGAATTTCAGGCCAAGGATCGACTCACACCATGGTGGCACGTGGAATAGCCCTGTGGGAAAGCCTCATGGGGAAGCCTCGAGGGAAAGCCCCAGATCACTTGATACGCGCGATGGGAGGTGTGACACTGCTGCTAAAGCTCCGGAGGAAAGCACACGTGCATGCCCCCACTAGAGACGAGGACTGATGCCGCTTGGGAGACTCCAGAAGTACGACAAGATCCATGTCAGCACTGGAGAGGAATCCTCAGGTTCCGGCCCCAACTCCACACAAGGTCTTAGGCCTGGGCATCGACGGGAAAGTAATTCTGAGAGGCCCCCTAGCAACTCACATGGGGACTGGCCTTTCCTGAGGCCACCAGAGCGGGTCCCTGAAGTCTCCGTCGTAACTTGAGAGCACCTGCCCCAACTCGAGAAAATCCAGGAGGTTCTCCCGTCGAGGCGAGATGAGGCCCATTTCCCCTGAGGCGTCTCGAGGCTAAGCACACCTAACCTCTGGAACTTCCAAAGGGTCCTTCACACCCTTGATGCAACTCAGGAAGTTTTCCGACATACCCATCTCCACACGAGAGGAAGCACGAGGGTCCCGCCCACATCCAGAGGAGCCCCTTTTCCGCCTCGAAGCTGGAGAAGAGGGATACTTTCCCTTCGTCATCGGGAAAGAATTCCCGGCCTTCCCGTCGCATCTCAAGAGGATGCGCTCTCAACAGGAAAGACGAGAGGAACTCCAGGGTCTTGCCAGCATTCCAAGAGTCCCCCAGAAGTCTCAGTCCATTCCAGAGGAAACTGTTTTCCCTGCACTGCCTCGACTTTCACGTCGAGGACCGACTCACACCACAGTGGCACGTGGGACAGCCCTGTGGGAAAGCCTCGTGGGAAAGCCTCGTGGGAAAGCCTCGAGGGAGAGACACAGATCCCTTGATCCACATGACGGGAAGCGTGACATCGCTGCTACAGCTCGGGAGGAAAGGACACGTGCATGCCCCCACTCGAGATGAGGACTGACTCCCCTGGGGAGACACCAGAAGTACCCCAAGGTCCATGTCACCACTGGAGAGGAATCCTCAGGTTCCGGCCCCGACTCCATACAAGATCTTAGGCTCCGGCATCGACGGGAGAGGAATCCCGAGAGGCCCCCGAGCAACTCACATGGGAACTGGCCTTTCCTGAGGCCACCAGAGCGTGTCCCTGAGGTCCCCGTCGAAAGTCGAGAGTACCTGCCGCAACTCGAGAATAAACAGGAGGTTCTTACCTCCAGGCGAGATGAGGCCCATTTCCGCTGAGGCGTTCGAGGCTAAACACACCTAACCGCTGGAACTTCGAAAGGGTCCTTCACACCCTTCCTGCAACACAAGAAGATCCCCGACATACCCGTCTCCACTCGAGAGGAAGCACGAAGGTCCCACCCACATCTAGAGGAGCCCCGTTTCTGCCTCGTAGCTCGAGATGAGGGATCCTTTCCCTGCTTGGTCGGGAAGGAATTCCCGGCGTTCCCGTCGCATCTCAAGAGGAGGCGCTCTCCACAGGAAAGGCGATTGGAACTCCAAGATCATGCCACCATTCCCAGAGTCCCCCAGATATCTCAGTCCTTTCCAGAGGAACCTGTTTTTCCTGCACTGCCTCGACTTTCACGCCGAGGATCGACTCCCACCATGGTGGCACGTGGGACAGCCCTGTGGGAAAGCCTCCTGGGAAAGCCTTGTGGGAAAGCCTCAAGGGAAAGCCACAGATCCCTTGATCCACGTGATGGGAAGCGTGACACTGCTGCTACAGCTCGGGAGGAAAGCGCATGTGCATGCCCCCTCTCGAGACGAGGACGTAATCCCCTGGGGAGCCTCCAGAAGTACCCCAAGATCCATGTCAGCACCGGAGAGGAATCCTCAGGTTCCGGCCCTGACTCCACACAAGGTCTTAGACCCCGGCATCGATGGGAGAGGAATCCCGAGATGCCCCCGAGCAACTCGCATGGGGACTGGCCTTTTCTGAGGCCACCAGAGCGGGTCCCTGAGGTCCCCGTCGTAAGTGGAGATCACCTGCCGCAACTCGAGAAAATCCACGAGGTTTTGCCCTCCAGGCGAGATGAGGCCCATTTCCGCTGAGGCTTCTCGAGGCTAATCACACCTAACCTCTGGAACTTCCAAAAGTTCCTTCACACCCTTGCTGCAACTCAAGATGTTCCCCGTCATACCCGTCTCCATTCTACAGGAAGTACGAGGGTCCCGCCCACATCCAGAGGAGCCCCGTTTCAGCCTCGAAGCTCTAGATGAGGGATCCTATCGCTGATTTGTCCGGAAAGAATTCTGGGCATTCCAGACGCATCTCAAGAGGAGGTCCTCTCCACAGGAAAGGCGAGAGGAACTCCAGGGTCGTGCCACCATTCCCAGAGTCCCCCAGATGTCTCAGTCCATTCCAGAGGAACCTGTGTTTCCTGCACTGCCTCGACATTCACCTCGAGGATCGACTCCCACCATGGTGGCACGTGGTACAGCCCTGTGGGAAAGCCTCCTGGGAAAGCTTCATGGGATAGCCTTGAGGGAAAACCACAGATCCCTTGATCCATGCTACCGGAAGCGTGATACTTCTGCTATACTCGGGAGGAAAGCGCACGTGAATGCCCCCAATCGAGACGAGGACTGACATCCCTGGGCAGACTCCAGAAGTACCCCCAGATCCATGTCAGCACTGGAGAGGAATCCTCAGGTTCCTGCCCCGACTCCACACAAGGTTTAAGGCCCCGGCATCGACGGGAGAGGAATCCCGAACGGCCCCCGAGCAACTCGCACGTTGACTGGCCTATTCTGCGGCCACCAGAGCGGGTCCCTGAGGTCCCTGTCGTAAGACAAGAGCACCTGCCCCAACTCGAGAATATCCAGGAGGTTTTGCCCTCCAGGCGAGATGAGGCCCATTTCCAATGAGGCTTCTCGAGGCTAATCACACCTAACCTCTGGAACTTCCAAAAGGTCCTTCACACCCTTGCTGCAATTCAAGAAGTTCCCTGACATACCCGTCTCCACTCTAGAGGAAACTCGAGGGTCCCGCCCACATCCAGAGGAGCCCCGTTTCCGAATCACAGCTCGAGATGACGTATCCTTTCCCTGCTTGGTCGGGAAAGAATTCCCAGCGTTCCTGTCACATCTCAAGAGGAGGTGCTCTCAACCGGAAAGACGAGAGGAACTCTAGGGTCGTGCCACCATTCCCAGAGTCCCCCAGATGTCTCAGTCCATTCCAGAGGAACCTGTTTTCCCTGCACTGCCTCGACTTTATGCCGAGGATCGTCTCCCACCACGGTGGCCTGTGGGATAGACTTGTGGGAAAGCCTCGTGGGAAAGCCTCGAGGGAAAGCCTCAGATCCCTTGATCCACGCGACCACAAGCGTGATACTGCTGCTACCGCTCTGGAGGAAAGCGCACGTGCATGCCCCCATTCGAGCGGAGGACTTACACCCCTGGGGAGACTCCAGAAGTACTCCAAGATCCATGTCAGCACTGGAGAGGAATCCTCAGGTTCCGAGCCTGACTCCACGCAAGGTCTTAGGCCCCGGCATCGAAGGGAGAGCAACCCCGAGAGTCCCCAGAGCAACTCGCATGGGGACTGGCCTTTCCTAAGGCCATCAAAGCAGTTCCTGAGGTCCCCGTCATAAGCTGAGAGCACCTGCCGAAACTCGAGAAAATCCAGGAGGTTTTGCCCTGCAGGCGAGATGCGCCCCATTTCTGCTGAGGCTTCTCGAGGCTAATCACACCTAACCTCTGGAACTTCCAAAAGGTGCCTCACACCCTTGCTGCAACTCAAGAAGTTGTCTGACATACCCGACTCCACTCTAGAGGAAGCACGAGGGTCCCGGCCACAGCCAGAGGAGCCCCGTTTCCGACTCGTAGCTCGAGATGAGGGATCCTTTCCCTGCTTGGTCGGAAAAGAATTCCAGGCGATCCTGTCGCATCTCAAAAGGAGGCGCCCTCCACAGGAAAGGCGAGAGGAACTCCAGAGTCGTGCCACCATTCCCAGAGTCCCCGGGATGTCTCAGTCCATTCCAGAGGAATCTGTTTTCCCCGCACTGCCTCGACTTTCACGCCAGGATCGACTCCCACCACGGTGGTACGCGGGTCAGCCCTGTGCGAAAGCCCCGTGGGAAAGCCTCGAGGGAAAGACACCGATCCCTTGATCCAGGCGATGGGAAGCGTTACACTTCTGCTACTGCCCTGGAGGAAAGCGCACGTGCATGCCCCCATTCGAGACGAGGACTGACTCCCCTGGGGAGACTCCAGAAGTACCCCACGATCCATGTCAGCACTGGATAGGAATCCTCAGGTTCCAGGCCCGACTCGACACAAGGTCTGAGGCTCCGGCATCCAAGGGAGAAGAATCCTGAGCCGCCCCAAGCAACTCGCATGGGCACTGGCCTTTCGTGAGGCCACCAGAGGGGGTCCCTGAGGTCCCCGTCATAAGTCGAGAGCACCTGCAGCAACTGGAGAAAATCCACGAGGTCATGCCCTCAAGGCGAGATGAGGCCCATTTCCGCTGAGGCTTCTCAAGGCTAACAACATCTAACCCCTGGAACTTCCAAAAGTTCCTTCACACCCGTGCTGCAACTCAAGAAGTTCCCCGACGTACCCATCTCCACTCTTGAGGAAGCACGAGGGTCCCGCCCACATCCAGAGGAGCCCCGTTTCCGCCTCGTAGCTCGAGATGAGAGATCCTTCCCCTGCTTGGTCGGGAAAGAATATCCAGTCTTCCCGTCGCATCTCAAGAGGAGGCGCTCTCCACTGGAAAGGCGAGAGGAACTCCAGGGTCGTGCCACCATTCCCAGAGTCCCCCAGATGTCTCAGTCCATTCCAGAGGAACCTGTTTTCCATGCACTACCTCGACTTTCACGCTGAGGATCGACTCCCACCATGGTGGCACGTGGGACAGCCCTGTGGGAAAGCTTCGTGGGAAAGCCTCGTGGGAAATCCTCGAGGGAAACCCACAGATCCCATGATCGACGCGACGGGAAGCGTGACACTGCTGCTACCCCTCGGGAGGAAAGCGCAGGTGCATGCCCCCTCTCGAGACGAGGCCTGATTCCCCTGGGGAGACTCCAGAAGTACCCCAAGATCCATGTCAGCACTGGAGAGGAATCCTCAGGTTCCGGCCCCGCCTACACACAAGGTTTAAGGCCCCGGCATTGACGGGAGAGGAATCCCCAGAGGCCCCAGTGCAACTCGAATGGGTCTGGCCAGTCCTGACGCAACCAGAGCGGGTCCCTTAGGTCACCGTCGTAAGACGAGAGCACCTGCCGCAACACGAAAAAATCCAGAGGTTTTGCCCTGTAGGCGAGATGAGGCCCAATTCGGCTGAGGCGTCTCTAGGCTAATCACACCTAACCTTGGAACTCCCAAAAGGTCCTTCACATCCTTGCTGCAACTCAAGAAGTTCCCCGACATCCCCGTCTCAACTCTAGAGGAAGCACGAGGGTCCCACCCACATCCAGAGGAGACCCGTTTCCGCCTTGTAGCTCGAGATGAGGGATCCTTTCCCTGCTTGGTCGGGAAAGAATTCCCGGCGTTCCCGTCGCAAGAGGAGGCGCTTTCCATAGGAAAGGCGACAGGAACTCTAGCGTCGTGCCACCATTCCCAGAGTTCCCCAGATGTCTCAGTCCATTCCAGAGGAATCTGTTTTCCCTGCACTGCCTCGACTTTCACGCCGAGAATCCACTCACACCACGGTGGCACGTGGGACAGCCCTGTGGGAAAGAGTCGTGGGAAAGCCTTGTTGGAAAGCCTCGAGGGAAAGCCACAGATCCCTTGTTCCAGGCGATGGGAAGCATGACACTGCTGCTACCACCCTGGAGGAAAGCGCACGTGCATACCCCCATTCGAGACGAGGACTTACTCCCCTGGGGAGCCTACAGAAGTACCCCAAGATCCATGTCAGCACTGGAGAGGAATCCTCAGGTTCCGGGCCCAACTCCACGCAAGGTCTTAGGCCCCAGCATCGAAGGGATAGGTATCCCGAGAGGCCCTCGAGCAACTCGCATGGGGACTGGCATTTCGTGAGGCCACCAGAGCGGGTCTCTGAAATCCCTATGGTAAGTCAAAAGCACCTGCCGCAACTCGAGAAAATCCAGGAGGTTTTGCCCTCCAGGCAAGATGACGCCCATTTCCGCTGAGGCTTCTCAAGGCTAATCACATCTAAGCTCTGGAACTTCCAAAAGGTCCTTCACACCCTTGCTGCAAATCAACAAGTTCCCTGTCATACCCGTCTCCACTATAGAGGAAGCATCAGGGTCCCGGAAAAATCCAGAGGAGCCCTGTTTCCGCCTCGTAGATCGAGATGAGGGATTCTTCCCCTGCTTTGTCGGGAAAGAATTCCAGACTTTCCCCTCTCACCTAAAGAGGAGGTGCTCCCCACAGGAAAGGCGAGAAGAACTCCAGCGTCGAACCACCGTTCCAAGAGTCCCCCAGATGTCTCAGTCCATTCCAGAGGAACCTGTTTTCCCTACACTGCCTAGACTTTCACGCCGAGGATTGACTCCCACCACGGTGGCACGTGGGACAGCCCGGTGGGAAAGCCTCGTGGGAAAGCCTCGAGGGAAAGCCACAGATCCCTTGATCCACGCGACGGGAAGCGTGACACTGCTGCTACCGCTCTGGAGGAAAGCTCACGTGCATGCCCCCATTGGAGACGAGGACTTACTTCCCTGGGGAGACTCCAGAAGTACCCCAAGATCCATGTCAGCACTGGAGAGGAATCCTCAGGTTCCGGCCCCGCCTCCACACAAGGTCTTAGGCCCCGGCATCGAAGGGAGAGTAATCCCGACTGGCCCGCGAGTAACTCGCATGGGGACTGGCCTTTCGTGAGGCCACCAGAGCGGGTCCCTGAGGTCCCCGTCGTAAGTCGAGAGCACCTGCCCCAACTCGAGAAAATCCACGAGGTTTTGCCCTCCAGGCGAGATGAGGCCCAATTCCGCTGAGTCTTTTCAAGGCTAATCACATCTAAGCTCTGGAACTTCCAAAAGGTCCTTCACACCCTTCTTGCAACTCAAGAAGTTCCCGGACATACCCGTCTCCACTCGAGAGGAAGCACGAGGGTCCCGCCCACATTCAGAGGAGCCCAATTTCCGCCTCGTAGCTCGAGATGAGGGAGTCTTTCCCTGCTTTCCCGGCATTCCCGTCGCATCTCAAGAGGAGGCGCTCTCCACAGGAAAGGCGAGAGGAACTCCAGGGTCTTGCCACCATTCCAAGAGTCCCCCAGATGTCTCATTCCATTCCAGAGGAAACTGTTTTCCTTCCACTGCCTCGACTTGCACGCTGAGGATCGACTCACAATGGTGGCACGTGGGACAACCCTGTGGGAAAGCCTCGTGGGATAGCCTTGTGGGAAAGCCTCGAGGTAAAGCCACAGATCCCTTGATCCACGCGTCGGGAAGCATGACACTTCTGCTACAGCTCAGGAGGTAAGTGCACGTGCATGCCCCCACTCGAGATGAGGAATGACTCCCCTGGCTAAACTCCAGAATTACGCCAAGACTCATGTCAGAACTGGAGAGGAATCCTCAGGTTCTGGCCCCGTCTCCGCACAAGGTTTTAGGCTGCAGCATCGATGGGAGAGGAAGCCCGAGAGGCCCCCGAGCAACTCGCATGGGGAATGGCCTTTCTTGAGGCCACCAGAGCGGGTCCCTGAGGTCCCCGTCATAAGTCCAGAGCCTGTGCCGCAACTCGAGAGAATCCAAGAATTTTTCCCCTCTCGGCGAGCTGAGGCCTATTTCCTCTAAGTCTTCTCGAGGCTAAGCACACGTAACCTCTGAAACTTAAAAAGGGTCCTTCACACCCTTGCTGCAACTCAAGAAGTTCCCCGACATACCCGTCTCCACTCGAGAGGAAGCACGAGGGTCCCGCCCACATCCATAGGAGACCAGTTTCTGCCTCGTAGCTCGAGAGGAGGGATCTTTTACCTGCTTGGTCGGGAAAGAATTCCCGGCATCCCGTCGCATCTCAAGAGGAGGCGATCTCCACAGGAAAGACAAGAGGAACTCCAGGGTCGTGCCACCATTCCAAGAGTCCCCCACATGTCTCAGTCTATTCCAGAGGAACCAGTTTTCCCTGCACTGCCTCGACTTTCCCGCCGAGGATCGACTCACACCATGGTGGCACGTGGGATAGCCCAGTGGGAAACCCTCATGGGAAATCGTAGTGCGAAAGCCACAGATCCCTTGATCCAGGCGTCGGGAAGTCAGACACTGCTGCTGCCGCTCGGAAGGAAATCGCACGTGCATGCCCCCACTCGAGACGAAGACTGACTCCCCTGTGGAGACTCCAGAATTACCCCAAAATCCATGTCAGCACTGGAGAGGAATCCTCAGCTTCCGGCCCCGACTCCACACAAGGTCTTAGGCCCCGGCATTGACGGGAGAGGAATCACGAGAGGCCCCCTAGCAACACGCATGTTGACTGGCCTTTCCTGATGCCGCCAGAGCGGGTCCCTGAAGTCCCCGTCGTAACTCGAGAGCACCTGCTGAAACTCGGGAATATCCAGGAGCCTCTCCATTCCAGGCGACATGAGGCCCATTTCCGCTGAGGCATCTCGAGGCTTACCACACCTAACCTCTGGAACTTCGAAAGGGTCCTTCACACCTTTGCTGCAACTCAAGAAGTTCCCCGACATACCCGTTCCTCTTCCCATTCTGCCATAATGGTGGTGTCATCTGCATATCTAAGTTTATTGCTATTTCTTCTGGCAATCTTGATTCCAGCTCTTGTATCTTCCATCCCAGCATTTTTCATGATGTACTCTGCATATAAGTTAAATAAACATGGTGACAATATACAGCCTTGACATACTCCTTTTCCTTTTTGGAACCAGTCTGTTGTTCCATGTCCTGCTCTAACTGTTGCTTCCTGACCTTCATACAGATTTCTCAAGAGGCAGGTTAGGTGGTCTGGTATTCCCTTCTCTTTCAGAATTGTGGCTAAAACAACAATATAAGGAACTTTCCGATGTCAGGCCAAGGAATTGTGTTTCCAGTCATTGAGCCACACCTGATCACTGAGCACAAATTCATGAATCTGTTTCTCAAGGGGGAATGATATTCTTTTTTATACAAACTTAGTTACCTGATTTATTACCTTACCTAAGTGTTCCAGCTGCTGTGAAATCCCACCTCCTTACTTGTGGCAAATCTGCTAACACCTGCCTCATTGTGTGTGGGGGGGTCTCCCATAGAAAATTTCATAAGGACAACTATGGGAACATGCGGTTACCCGTAATATGAGTAAGTCTGCCAGAAGCAAGCCCATCCATGTACAGTCAGTCTCTATAATCCATTTTGAAAGTGTCTCTTCAAGAGTTTGGTTGTTTCTTTCCACCATTCCAGAACACTGGGGCCTATATGCTGTATGTAATTTCCACTGATATTTAGAGCTTCACATACCTGTTAATTAACGCGGCTACAAAGACAGGGCCATTGTCGGATTCTATACTGGTTGGAAACCCAAGTCTGGGAATTATTTCTCAAATCAGCGAGCTACTTCATTTTCTTTTTCAGATCAGGTAGGGAAGGCCTCTGCCCAACCGGAGAAGGTACCTACTATTCTAGTAAGTAATGATAACAGGTGACTGCCTTTGCTTCCCTGAAGGGACACTCGCTTTCCCTGCATCCTGAGAACTCCACGTCTCAGCCAGTTGGAAAAGCGCTTCTTGGAGGTCATTATTCAGGGGCAATTTCCCCTGGAGCCCGCGGCCATAGGGAGCGGCTCCACACTCCCAGGGAAAGGCAGAGCCACAGCCACACATCTGTCCCATCCCCTTTGCTCTGTAGGAGAGCTCTAGTGAGCCTAGGTCTGTCAGGAAAATTCTTGGCTCCTATGGGGACACATTCTATGTGTGAAACTGCATACAGGACCTAGGGGCCACAGGGCGCCTGTTTCTCTCGGGGGCGGAGGGGTGCGGGGCCTGAAGCAGTGCGGCCCAGCAACAGCTTCCACATCCATCCAATTGCTCTTTTCTTACCTCTGATAGAACTAGCTTTGTTCCAGCCTTTGGCAATTTGGAGGCAAGCGGGCCCCACTTCCTCCCCAAGGAGGCATGGGACCTACTTTGAGTGGAAAGGCCCCTCACGGAGCTGAACCCAGGAAGGCATCCAGTCATGTCTGACACATTCCTGCATCCTGCTTCTTCATGAGCAATACCGCTATAAGCTAGGAATGTCTTTCCAAGGCTCAGAAAGGACAGGGGAGATGCATGGTGTGCCTCTGGAATTTCGGTCCTCTGAGCAGACCTGGAGGTCTCCCCTTGAAGAAGCTAACCAGTTTCTTACAAATACAGGCTTGCAAACACACACTGGGTGGCTGCCTCTTCTTCCCTGAAGGACGATCACTTTCCCCACATCCTGTGAACGCTGCATCCCAGCCTGCTGGAAAAGCGCTTCTTGGAGGTCATTTTTCAGGGACAATTTTCCCTGGAGCCCGGGGCTGTAGGCAGGGCCCCATGCTCTCTGGGAAAGGCAGAGTCACATCCACAGTCTGTTCTATCCCTTTTGCCCTGTAGGAGAGCTCTAGTGAGCCTAGGTCTGTCAGGAAAATTCTTGGCTCCTATGGGGACACACCCTGTGTGTTAACCTGCATATCGGACCTAGGGGCCACAGGGTGCCCGTTCCTCTCGGGGGGGACCCTGAAGTGGTGCGGCCCAACAACAGCCTGAACATGCATCCAATTGCTCTTTTCTTCCTTCTGATAGAGCTAGCTTTGCTTCTCACTTTGGCATTTCGGAAGCCAGGGGGAGCCCCACCGCTGTTGTCCTGGGGTCTATTGGAGGTACCAGGTCTATTGGACCTCAGCATGGCACCCAACCCCCTCAGACACACTCCCGCAGCCTCCTTCCCCATGGGCAGGACTGTTCTGACCTAGGAATGTGTTCCCAAGGCTCAGAAAATGCAGGGAGACACACGGCCCTGACTCTGGAACTGAGGCCGTTGGAGCAGGCCTGGAGGTCTGACGTCTGAGACGCAAACACTTGCTGCAAGATACAGGTGTGAAAACACACTCTCTGGGGCTGCCTTTCCTTCCTCCAAGGAAGATAGCTTTTCCAGTCTCCTCCGTGCTGAGTCATACAAGGCTGGAAAGGTCTGGCTTAGAGGGCATTTCTCAGCGGCAATGGCCCCTGAGGCCCTGCACCCAGGGAGGGATCCTACCCTCCCAGGGGAAGTCAAAGCAACCTCCAAACAGCTGTTCTATCATGTTTCCTCTGCAGGAGGGAGCTAGTGAGCCCAGGTCTGTCTGGAACGTTCTTGGATCCTGCGGGGAAATCATCCTGGGAGCCCACCTGGATACCAGTCGTAGGGGCTAACATTTGCATTTTTCTTCCTTGGAGCCCTAACGCAGTACAGCCTAGCAACTGCTTGAAAATCCATCCTGTTGCTGTTTTCTTCCCTCTGACAGAGCGAGCTTTGCTCCCCACTTTGGGATTTCAGAAGCAAGGTGGTGGCCTGCAACTCCTTGCCTGGGGTCCATTGGAGGTGCAAGGTGCCCTCGACCAGGTGACCCCAGCATGGCACCTGGCCCCCTCAGACACACTCCCGCAGCCTGCTTCCCCATGGGCAGGACTGCTCTCACCTAGGAATGTGTTTGCGAGGCCAGGAAACTGCAGGGAGACACAAGGCCCTGATTCTGGAATGGAGTCTGTTGGAGCAGGCCTGCAGGTCTTATGTCTAACAAGCCAAACACTTGCTGCAAGATACAGGCCTGAAAACACACTCTTGGGCTGCCTTTCCTTCCTCCAAGGAAGAGAGTTTTCTCAGCCTCCTGTGGGCTGAGAGTCACACAGGGCTGAAAAGCACTTACTGGGAGATGAGTTTTCATTGGCCATGGCCCCTGAGGCCCTGTGCTCAGGGAGGGCTCCCTCCCTCCCAGGGAAAGTCAAAGGAAGCTCCAAACGGCTGTTCAATCATGTTTCTGAGAGAGTCATTGCCAAGGCAGGTTTATAAGAAGTTCAAGGGTCCCCAAGGAGAGAGGGGTCTAGAATTCTCAAGGAGGAAGAAAGGACACACTTTTTTTCCCTCTACATTCCTTAGGATTATATAACAATCATGCATCCTTCTTGAGGACGGTCTCTGGAAAAACCTTCTGGCTAATCCTGTTATCTCAAATTGTAAATTATGGGAGTAGGTCTAGTGAGTCTTTACAACCTCCACACATTCTTTTGTTCATTGTAATAACTTATTGGAGAGTATATAACTCCATTACTAACACTAGCAAGGGGGTATGCTTTCTGCCCCTTGTGATGTCTCTGTCAGAAGCTTTCTCTATCTCCTTTCTACTTGAATAAAACTCGATTGCACAAAAGCTCTGAGCAATCAAGCCTCATCTTGGGCCCTGGATTGAATTCTTCTCCTCCATGAGCCAAGAATCCCAGCATCTTTTCGTGGTTCAGCAACAATATTTCATTTCCTCTGCAGGAGAGAGCTAGTGAGCTTAGGTCTGTCTGGAACATTCTTGGATCCTGTGGGGAAAATATCCTGTGCACACATCTGGATACTGGGCCTAGAGGCCAAAATTCGCATTTCTTTCCCGCGGAGCCCTCACGTGGTGTGACTTAGCAACCGCTTGAAAATCCATCCCATTGCTGTTTTCCTCTTTCTGACAGAGCTAGCTTTGTTCCCTGCTTTGGGATATCTCAACCGAGGGGCCGGTCCATAGCTACTCGCCTGGGGCCCATTGGATATGCAAGGTGCCCTCGAATAGGTGACCCTAGCATGGCACTCAGCCCGCTCAGACACACTCCCGAGGCTTCTTTCTCATGGGAAGCACTGCTCCAACCTAGGAATGTGTCTGCAATGCTTGGAAAGTGCAGTGAGACACACAGCCCTGACTCTGGAATTGAGGCCCTCAGAGCAAGCCTGCAGCTCTGATGTCTGAGAAGCAAAACACTTGCTGCAAAGAGAGGCCTGAAAACACACTCTCTATGGATGACTTTCCTTCCTCTAAGGAAGACAGTTTTCCCAGTCTCCTGCTTCCTGCATGTCACACAGCTGGAATGCACTTGCTTGGATGTCATGATTCAGTGGCAATGACCCCTGAGGCCCTTTGCCCAGGGAGGGCTCCCACACTCATAGGCAAATCAAAGCAACTTCCAAGTGAGTCAGCTCTTCACATCAAGTGGCCAAAGTGTTGGAGTTTCAGGTTCAGTATTAGTCCTTCCAATGTATATTCAGACCTGATTTCCTTTTGGATGGAGTGGTTGCGTCTCCTTGTAGTCTAAGCGACCTACAAGCATCTTCTCCAACACCACAGTTCACAAGCATCACATTTTCAGCTGTCACTTTCTTTATAGTATATCTTTCATATCCATCCATGACATATGGAAAAACCATAGCCTTGACTAGATGGATCTTTGTTGGCAAAGCAACGTCTTGGCTTTTTAATATGCTGTCTAGTTTGGTCATCACTTTTCTTCCAAGTCATAAATATGTTTTAAGTTCATGGAGGCAGCCATCACCTGCAGTGATTTCCAAGCCCCCAAAAATAGTCTGCTGCTGTTTCCAATGTTTTCCCATCTATTTGCCATGAAGTGATGAGACTGGATGCAATGATTTTAGTTTTCTGAATGCTGAGCTTTAAGCTAACTTTTTCACTCTCCTCTTTCACTTTCATCAGGAGACTCTTTAGTTCTTCTTCACTTTCTGCCATAAGGGTGGTGTCATCTGCATATCTGAGATTATTGATATTTCTCCCAGCAATCTTGATTCCAGCGTGTGCTTCCTTCAGCCCAGTGTTTCTCATGATGTACTCTGCATATAAGTTAAATAAGCAGGGTGACAATATACAGCCTTGACATGTTCCTTTTCCTATTTAGAACCAGTCTGTTGTTCCATGTCCAGTTCGAACTGTTTCTTCCTGACCTGTATACAGGTTTCTCAAGAGACAGGTCAGGTGGTCTGGTATTCCCATCTCTTTCAGAATTTTTCTCAGTTTCTTGTGATCCACACAGTCAAAGGCTTTGGCATTGTCAATAAAGCAGAAATAGATGTTTGTTTGTTTGTTTGTTTTTTCTGGAACTCTCTTGCTTTTTCACTGATCCAGTGGATGTTGGCAATTTGATCTCTGGTTTCTCTGCATTTTTTAAATCCCTCTTGAACATCTGGAAGTTCACAGTTCATGTGAACTTGGAGAATTTTGAGCATTACTTTACTAGTGTGTGAGATGAGTGCAATTGTGCAGCAGCTTGAATATTCTTTGTCATTGCCTTTCTTTGGGATTGGAATGAAAACGGACCTAATGACTAGATGTTTTCAATTGCATATGCTGAAAGAACTGGCTGTGCAGTTTTGAAGAAAAAAATCATTTTAACTCATTTTCTCTGAAGTGCAAGGCATATCATGGCCATCCCTGAATCATAAAGTCACCTTTTCTTTATGTAGTCATAGTTTCATGCCTAAATTATAGGCCAACTCGTGCTCAACTTGACTCTGATGTCAGGGGCAGATCAACTGATAAAAAGCTTGGATTGTCCCTCTGGAGGAAAGTGAGATCTTGGTCCCACGAGAAGAATCTGAAGGGTTAAGGGAACTTGCAAGAGTGGGGAAAGCTTAGTCCATCCTACATGTACAAAAATCTTAAATAAGGCTTATTTACTTTACCGAAGTAAAAAAAAAAAAAAAAACAGATGATGAAAACAATTATAAATCAATGAAAGGTAGAGAAACTCATAGTCTGTGATCAAAAATTGCATTCTAAGAAAACTTTGTTCTCTTAACCTAGAGAGGAGACTAAATTGCATCTGGTACCAGCTTACCAGAAGACAAACAAACAAACAAACAAATTATCGGTAAGCTTAAAAAAAGTATTTTCCATATATCTTGAAGTAGCAGTATTTCTGCAAAGGCATCAGTGTGAAACCATAGAGGACATGGTTAAAACCTGATGAAATAGAAATTGACAATGTCATCTGGTCACTGCTGTGACTTGAAATGCTTTAATATGATAACTAGAATGATAACTGACAGCATTTGACCAGGACATATCAGATTTTCACGGATGTCACATAATTTCTAGGATATCTGTATTAGGAACTGAAGGAATCTTTGAACCTAGGAAAGAAAACAACAGTCTCAAAGGCCCTTGCTGAATCATCTCTCAGCAAGGAATGTCTTTGCAAGGATCGCAAAGTGAAGGGAAAATACACCGACCTGCCTCTGCAACTTCGGTCCTCTGAGCAGATCTGGAGGTCTCCCTTTGTATAAGCTAACCTGTTCCTTCCAAATAGAGGTTTGCAACACAAAACAAGTGGCCGCCTATTCTTCCCCGAAGGAGGCTCTCTTTCCCCACATCCTGCGAACTCCCTTTCCCAGCCTCCTGGAAAAGTGCTTCTTGCAGTTCCTTTCAGAAAATCCTATGGACAGAGAAGCCTGGTAGGCAGCAGTCCATGGGGTCGCTGAGGGTCGGACACGACTGAGCGACTGCACTTTCATTTTCACTTTCATGCATTGGAGAAGGCAATGGCAACCCACTTACTGTTCTTGCCTGGAGAATCCCAGGGACGGGGGAGCCTAGTGGGCTACCGTCTATGGCGTCGCACAGAGTCGAACACGACTGAAGCAACTTAGCAGCAGCAGCAGCAGCAGTTCCTTTCTTAGGGGCAGTTATCCCTGAGATTGGGACCTGGAAAGGCAGAGCCACCTCCACACACACACATCTTTTCTGTCCCCTTTCCTCTGGAGGAGAGCTCTAGTGAGCCTAGGTCTGTCAGGAAAATTCTTGGCTTTGACGGGATCACACCTGGTGTGTGAACCTGCATACCCCGCCTAGGGGCCACAGCGCACCTGTTTTGCTCGAGTGGGTCCTGGAGGGGTGCAGCATAGCAAGAGCTTAAAAATCCATCCAATTTGTCTTTCTTTTACCTCGGAGAGAACGAGTTTGCTCCACCTCCACCCTTTGGCAGTGTAGAGGGAAGAGGGCACAACCCTCTCCCAAAGGGGACATAGGGCCTACCAGGAGAGAAAGGCCCCTTGAGGAGCTGAGCCCAGGTAGGCAGCCAGTGATGTCAAGCACACTCCCGCTGCTTGCTTCTTCATGGGCACTCCGACAATCTGCTAGGAATGTCTTGGCAAGGATCTCAAAGGGAAGGGGAGATACATGGCCCTGTCTCTGGAACTTCAGTCCTCTGAGCAGATCTGGAGGTCTTGAGTTGTATAAGCAAACCTGTCCCTTCCAAATAGAGGCTTGCAAACACACCCCCGGTGGTTGCCTCTTCTTCCCCAAAGAAGTCTTTCTTTCCCCACATGCTGCGAACTCCCTGTCCCAACCTCCAAGAATAGCGCTTCTTGCCATTCCTTTCTTAGAGGCAGTTATCCCTGAGCTTGGGGCCGTAGGGAGTAGCCCCACACTCACAGGGAAAGGCAAAGACTCCTCCATACATCTCCTCTATCCCCTTTGCTCTGGAGGAGAGCTTTAGTGAGCCTAGGTCTTTCAGGAAAATTGTTGGCTTGGACAGGATCTCACCCTGTTTGTGAACCTGCATACCCAACCGGGGGCCACAGGGCACCTGTTTCAGTAAAGTGGGCCCTGAAAGGGTGCAGCCTAGCAAGAGCTTGAAAATCCATTCAATTGCTGTTTTTGTAACTCTGACAGAGCGAGCATTGCTCCACCCTTTGGCAGTGTGGAGAAAAGAGGCATGACACCCTCCCCAAGGGGACATGGGGCCTACTTCGAGAGGAAAGGCCCCTTGTGGAGTTGAGGCACACAGTCGTGTCAAACACACTCCCACTGCTTGCTTCTTCATGGGCACTCCCGCTATCAGCTAGGAATGTCTTTGCAATGATCACAAAGGGAAGGGGAGATACATGGCCCTGCCTCTGGACCTCCGGTGCTCTGAGCAAATCTGGTCTCCCGTTGTTGGTCAAGTTCAAGTTCAAGGTCAAAGTCAAGGTCAAGTTCAAGGTCAAGGTCAAGTTTAAGGGCAAGGACAAGGTAAGGCTAAGGACAAGGCCTAAGGAAGGCCAAGGCCAAGGGCAAGGGCAAGGGCAATGCCAAGCCCAAGGCCAAGGGCAAGGGCAAGGGCAATGCCAAGGGTAAGGCCAAGGCCCAGGCCAAGGCCAAGGCCAAGGCCACCAAAGCGAAGCCCAAACCCCATAACGCCTGACAGAAGGCAGAAGGCACTAGGCCCCTGTGCAGAGGAAGCCACTGAAGGCGGTAAGGCCCCAGAGCTCCCCGACTCCCGTTCCCACAGGAAGATGTGAGGATAAAGGGCCTCATCCTAGCACAGCACCTGCTCCCACCGGACCCCGCCCCCCGCAGCGCGCCCCCCTGAAACAACACTGTCTTCCCAGAAAAGAGAACGAAGGAGCCATGTGTGTGCCAAACAAGCAAGATGAACGAATGATGCCACGCCCTCCATCTTTGGGCACACCTGATGCCTGGGAACCCCGGGCCCGGCCAATGGGTCCCCTCCGTTCTCGGGCGGGAGGGGGGGTCGACACGTGGGCCAAGAGCCCTTGCCCGGGCCACCCGCAAATCCCCTGAGACGTGATCCGACCCCAGGGACCGAGGGCAACGTACAGCTTGAGGTGCTGGAGGATCTGGACGAAGCCATGGTGGGAGAGGCACACGGGCGCGCTGCAGACTGCTGGCCGAGTGGGCGGGGACCCAGCAGCCCAGGACTCTGGAGAGCGGGAGGTGGCTCCGCCCCTATTGACGTCAATAGGGTTTGGGTGTGTAGATGGAGGGGGCCGCCCCTGGCCTCTTTCCAAGCAGAGACCCTGGACGGAGTCCCGTGGAGTGAGTGAGCTTTTCCCGGGCACAGCTGTGCCCCGGACCACCAAGATCCCGGTCGGGGTGGGTGGGCAGTTCGGGGGCTTTGGTTTGTGGCCCTCCCTTGCAGCGGATGGTGGGATCAACCCCGGGGGGATCAATCAGGGGCCCTCAGCAGTGCCAATGGAGCTCACCACCCAGGAAACGCCCCCTAGGTCCCTTTGAATTGGCCGACCACGCCCCCTTTCCCAGCCTGCCTTATTCTGGGGTATCCCGCCTTTTCACATACCACAGGTTCCTGGGCCTGGACTGTCCCCCGCTGGCTCCTCCAAGGCATTCCAGGACAACGGACGCTCTCTCCAGCGCCTCCACCTAGATCCCACGCTGTCCTCGCCTCCATATGCCACCTGCGTCTCCCCAACTCCTCCGCGGGCTCCTGGCATCCTTTCCCTACAGCTGTCCCAGAGCGCCAGCCCCGAGGGCTTTGAGTTGCCTGGAGCCCAAGGCTCCAGCCAGAGACCTGAGGGGCCAGCGTCAGGACCGGCAGCTAATGCGATTAGGGGCTTTTATCATGTGGAGCCTGAGGCGAACATCCGTGGGCAAACCACAAGCGGGAGTGCCCTGGAGATACAAGCCCAAGGGGACAGTGTACCCCCTATGTGGGGAAGGAGGTTCCTGTTTTCCCAGCACTGCATGGTGGCAGGTGGAATAGCCCGGTGGGAAAGCCTCGAGGGAAAGCCTAGAGGGAAAGCCACAGATCCCTTGATCCACGTGACGGGAAGCGTGACACTGCTGCTACCGCTCTGGAGGAAAGCGCACGTGCATGCCCCCATTCGAGGCGAGGACTTACTCCCCTGGGGAGACTCCAGAAGTACCCCAAGATCCATTTCAGCATTGGAGACGAATCCTCAGGTTCCGACCCCGGCTCCACACAAGATCTTAGACCCGGCATCGAAGGGAGAGGAATCCCGAGAGGCCCGCGAGCAACTCGCATGGGGACTGGCCTTTCCTGAGGCCACCAGAGCGGGTCCCTGAGGTCCCCATCGTAAGTCGAGAGCACCTGCCGCAACTCGAGAAAATCCACGAGGTTTTGCCCTCCAGGCGAGATGAGGCCCATTTCCGCTGAGGCTTCTCGAGGCTAATCACATCTAACCACTGGAACTTCCAAAGGGTCCTTCACACCCTTGCTACAACTCAAGAAGTTCCCCGACATACCCGTCTCCACTCTAGAGGAAGCACGAGGGTCCCGCCCACACCCAGAGGAGCCCCGTTTCCGCCTCCTAGCTCGAGATGAGGGATCCTTTCGCTGCTTTGTTGGGAAAGAATTCTGGCCATTCCCGTCCCATCTCAAGAGGAGGCGCTCTCCACAGGAAAGACGAGAGGAATTCCAGCGTCGTGCCACCATTCCCAGAGTTCCCCAGATGTCTCAGTCCATTCCAGAGGAAGCTGATTTCCCTGCACTGCCTCGAATTCAGGACGAGGGTCGACTTCCACCAAGGTGGCACGTGGGACAGCCCTGTGGGAAAGCCTCGTGGGAAAGCCTCGAGGGAAAGCAACAGATCCCTTGACCCACGCGACGGGAAGCGTGACATTGTTGCTACCGCTCAAGTGGAAAGTGCACCTGCATGCCCCCATTTGAGACGAGGACTTACTCCCCTGGGGACACTTCAGAAGTACCCCAAGATCCATGTCAGCACTGGAGAGGAATCCTCAGGTTCCGGCCCGGACTCCTCACAAGGTCTTAGGACCCGGCATCCAAGGGAGAGGAATCCCGAGAGGCCCCCGAGCAACTCGAATGGGGAGTGGCCAGTCCTGAGGCCACCAGAGCGGGTCCCTGAGGTCCCAGTCGTAAGTCGAAAGCACCTGCCTCAACTCGAGAAAATCCAGGAGGTTCTGCCTCCAGGCGAGATGAGGCCCATTTCCGCTGAGGCTTCTCGAGGCTAATCACACCTAACCTCTGGAACTTCCAAAAGGTCCTTCACACCCCTGCTGCAACTCAAGAAGTTCCCTGACATCCCCGTCTCCACTCTAGAGGAAGCAAGCGGTTCCCGCCCACATCCAGAAGAGCCCCGTTTCCGCCTCGAAGCTTGAGATGAGGGATCCTTTCCCTGCTTGGTCTGGAAAGAATTGCCGGTGTTCCCGTCGCATCTCAAGAGGAGGCGCTCTCCACAGGAAAGGCGAGAGGAACTCCAGGGTCGTGTCACCATTCCCAGAGTTCCCCAGATGTCTCAGTCCATTCCAGAGGAACCTGTTTTCCCTGCACTGCCTCGACTTTCAGGATGAGGATCGACTACCACCACGGTCGCACGTGGGACAGCCCTGTGGGAAAGCCTTGTGGGAAAGCCTCCTGGAAAAGCCTCGAGGGAAAGCCACAGATCCCTTGATCCAGGCGATGGGAAGCGTCACACTGCTGCTACCGCTCTGGAGTAAAGCGCACGTGCATGCCCCCATTGGAGACGAGTACTTACTCCTCTGGGGAGACTCCAGAAGTACCCCAAGATCCATGTCAGCACTGGAGAGGAATTCTCAAGTTTCCGGCCCCGACTCCACACAATTCTTAGGCCTCGACATCGACGGGAGAGGAATCCCGAGAGGCCCCCGATCAACTGGCATGGGGACTGGCCTTTCGTGAGGCCACCAGAGTGGGTCCCTGAAGTACCCGTCGTAAGTCCAGAGCACCTGCCACAATTCGAGACAATCCAGGATGTTTTGCCCTCCAGGCGAGATGATGCCCATTTCCGCTGAGGCTTCTCGAGGTTAATCACACCTACTCTCTGGAACTTCCAAAAGGTCCTTCAACCATTGCTGCGACTCAGGAAGTTCCCTGACATACCCGTCTCCACTACAGAGGAAGCACGAGGGTCCCGCCCACATCCAGAGGAGCCCCGTTTCCGCCTCGTACCTCGAGATGAGAGATCCTTTCCCTGCTTGGTCGGGAAAGAATTCCTGGCATTCCCGTCGCATCTCAAGAGGAGGTCCTCTCCACAGGAAAGGCGAGAGGAACTCCAGGGTCGTGCCACCATTCGGAGAGTCCCCCAGATGTCTCAATCCATTCCAGAGGAACCTGTTTTCCCTGCACTGCCTCGACTTTCACCCTGAGGATCGACTCCCACCACGGTGGCACGTGGGACAGCCCTGTGGGAAAGCCTCGTGGGAAAGCCTTATGGGAAATCCTCGAGGGAAAGCCACAGATCCCATGATCGACGAGAAGGGAAGTGTGACACTGCTGCTACAGCTCGGGAGGAAAGCCCACGTGAATGCTCCCTCTCGAGACGAGGACTCACTACCCTGAGGAGACTCCAGAAGTACCCCAAGATCCATGTCAGCACTGGAGAGGAATCCTCAGGTTCCGGCCCCGACTCCACACAAGGTCTTGGGCCCCGGCATCGACGAGAGAGGAATACCGAGAGGCCCGCGAGCAACTCGCATGGAGACTGGCCTTTCCTGAGGCCACCAGAGCGAGTCCCTGAGGTCCCCGTCGTAAGTCGAGAGCACCTGCCGCAACTCGAGAAAATCCACGAGGTTTTGCCCTCCAGGCGAGATGAGGCCCATTTCCGCTGAGGCTTCTCAAGGCTAATCACATCTAAACTCTGGAACTTCCAAAAGGTCCTTCACACCTTTGCTGCAACTCAAGAAGTTCCCGGACATCCCCGTCTCCACTCTAGAGGAAGCACGAGGGTCCCGCCCACATCCAGAGGAGCCCCGTTTCGCCTCATAGCTGGAGATGAGGGATCCTTTTGCTACTTGGTCCGGAAAGAATTCTGTGAGTCCCCGTCGCATCTCAAGGGGAGGCGCTCTCCACAGGAAAGGCGAGAGGAACTCCAGGGTCGTGCCACCATTCCCAGAGTACCCCAGATGTCTCAGTCCATTACAGAGGAACCTGTTTTCCCTGCACTGCCTCGACTTTCACGCCGAGGATCGTCTCCCACCACGGTGGCACGTGGGACAGCCCTGTGGAAAGCCTCGAGGGAAAGCCACAGTTCCCTTGATGCACGCGACGGGAATCGTGACACTGCTGCTACCGCTCTGCAGGGAAGCGCACGTGCATGCCTCCTTTCGAGATGAGGACTTACTCCCCTGGGGAGACTCCAGAAGCACCCCATGATCCATGTCAGCACTTTAGAGGAATCCTCAGGTTCCGGCCACTACTCCACACAAGGTCTTAGGCCCGGCATCGACGGGAAAGGAATCCCGAGAGGCTCCCGAGCAACTCGCATGGGGACTGGCCAGTCCTAAGGCGATAAGAGCAGGTCCCTTTCGTCACCGTGGTAAGACGAGAGCACCTGCTGCATCTCGAGAAAATCCAGGAGGTTCTGCCCTCCAGGCTAGATGAGGCCCATTTCCGCTGAGGCGTTGAGGTTAATCACATCTAACCTCTAGAAAGTCCAAAGGGTCCTTCACACCCTTTCTGCAACTCAAGAAGTTCCCCGACATACCCGTCTCCACTCGAGAGGAAGCAAGAGGGCCCCGCCCACATCCAGAGGAGCCCCGTTTCCGCCTCGTAGCTCGTGATGAGGGATCCTTTGGCTGCTTGTTCGGGAAAGAATTCTGGGCATTCCTGTCGCATCTCAAGAGGAGGTGCTCTCCACAGAAAAGGCGAGAACTCCAGCGTCGTGCCACCATTCCCAGAGACCCCCAGATGTCTCAGTCCATTCCAGAGGAACCTGTTTTCCTGCACTGCCTCGACTTTCACGCCAAGGCTCGACTCCCACCACGGTGGCACGTGGGACAGCCCTGTGGGAAAGCCTCGTTGCAAAACCTCGGGGGAAAGCCTCGAGGGAAAGCCACAGATCCCTTGATTGACGCGACGGGAAGCGTGACACTGCTGCTACGGCACTGGAGGAAAGCGCACGTGCATGCCCCCATTCGAGATGAGGACTTACTCCCATGGGGAGACTGCAGAAATAACCCAAGATCCATGTCAGCACTGCAGAGGAATCCTCAGGTTCTGGCCCCGACTCCACACAAGGACTTAGGCCCCGGCATCGAAGGGAGAGGAACCCCGAGAGGCGCCCGAGCAACTCGCATGGGGACTGGCCTTTCCTGAGGCCACCAGAGTGGGTCACTTAGGTCACCGTCGTAAGACGAAAGTACCTGCGGCAACACGAGAAAATCCAGGAGGTTTTGCCCTTCAGGCTAGATGAGGCCCATTTCTGCTGAGGCGTCACGAGGCTAATCACACTTAACCTGTGGAACTTCCAAAGGTCCTTCACACCCTTGCTGCAACTCAAGAAGTTCCCCGACATACCCGGCCTAACTCTCAAGGAAGCACGACGGTCCCGCCCACATCCAGAGGAGCCCCGTTTCCGCCTCGTAGCTCGAGATGAGGGATTCTTTCTCTGCTTGGTCTGGAAAGAATTCCCGGCGTACCTGTCGAATCTCAAAAGGAGGCACTCTCCACAGGAAAGGCGAGAGGAACTCCAGGGTCTTGTCACCATTCCCAGAGACCCCAGATGTCTCAGTCCATTCCAGAGGAACCTGTGTTACCTGCACTGCCTCGACTTTCATGCCGAGGATCGACTCCCACCAAGGTGGCACGTGGGACAGCCCTGTGGGAAAGCCTCGTGGGAAAGCCTCGTGGGAAAGCCTGGAGGGAAAGCCACAGATCCCTTGATCCACGCGCCGGGAAGCGTGACACTGCTGCTACCGCTCTGGAGGAAACCGCAGGTGCATGCCCCCATTCGAGACGAGGACTTACTCCCCTGAGGAGACTCCAGAAGTACGCCAAGAACCAAGTCAGCACTGGAGAGGAATCCTCAGGTTCCCGCCCCGACTCCACACAATGTCTTAGGCCCTGGCATCGAAGGGAGAAGAATCCCAGAGGCCCGCGAGCAACTCACTGGGGGACTGGCCAGTCCCGAGGCCACCAGAGCGGGTCCCTGAGGTCCCTGTCTTAAGTCGAGAGCACCTGCCACAACTCGAGAAAATCCAGGAGGTTTTGCCCTCCAGGCGAGATGAGGCCCATTTCCGCTGAGGCTTCACGAGGCTAATCACACCTAACCTCTGGAACTTCCAAAAGGTCCTTCACACCCTTGCTGCAGCTCAAGAAGTTCCCCGACATACCCGTCTCCACTCGAGAGGAAGCACGAGGGTCCCGCCCACATCCAGAGGAGCCCCGTTTCCGCCTCTTAGCTGGAGATGAGGGATCCTTTCGCTGCTTTGTCGGGAAAGAATTCTGGACGTTCCCGTCACATCTCAAGAGGAGGCGTTCTCCACAGGAAGGCGAGAGAAACTCAAGGGTCGTGCCACCATCCCAGAGTCCCCCAGGTGTCTCAGTCCATTCCAGAGGAACCTGTTTTCCCTGACTTCCTCGACTATCATGGCGAGGATCGACTCCCACCACGATGGCACCTGGGACAGCCCTGTGGGAAAGCCTCGTGGGAAAGCATCGAGGGAAAGCCACAGATCTCTTGATCCACGCGATGGGAAGCGTGACACTGCTGCTACCGCTCTGGAGGAAAGCGCTCGTGCATGCCCCCATTCAAGATGAGGACTGACTCCCCTGGGGAGACTCCAGAAGTACCCCAAGATCCATGTCAGCACTGGAGAGGAATCCTCAGGTTCTGGGCCCGACTCCACAAAAGGTCTTAGGCCCAGGCATTGACAAGAAAGGAATCCAGGAGGCCCATGAGCATCGATTGGGGACTGGCCAAACCTGAGGCCACCAGAGCGGGTCCCTAAGGTAACCGTCGTAAGACGGGAGAACCTGCTGCAACTCGAGAAAATCCAGGAGGTTCTCCCCTCCAGGCTTGATGAGGGCCATTTCTGATGAGGCATCTCTAGGCTAATCACATCTAACCTCTGGAACTTCCAAAGGGTGCTTCACAACCTTGCTGCAACTCAAGAAGTTCCCTGACATACCCGGCTCCACTCTAGAGGAAGCACGAGGGTCCTGCAAACATCCAGAGGAGCCCCGTTTCCGCCTCGTAGCTCGAGATGAGGGATCCTTTCGCTGCTTGGTCGGGAAAGAATTCCCGGCGTTCCCGTCCCATCTCAACAGGAGGCCCTCTCCACAGGAAAGGCGAGAGGAACTCCAGTGTCGTGCCACCAATCCAAGAGTCCCCCAGAATTCTCAGTCCATTCCAGAGGAACCTGTTTTCCCTGCACTGCGTCGACTTTCACGCCGAGGATCGAATCACACCACGGTGGCAAGAGGGACAGCCCTGTGGGAAAGCCTCGTGGGAAAGCCTCGTGGGAAAGCCTCGTGGGAAAGCCTCGAGGGAAAGCCACAGATCCCTTGATCCAGGCGATGGGAAGCGTGACACTACTGCTACAGCTCTGGAGGAAAGCGCACGTGCATGCCCCCATTCGAGACGAGGAGTTACTCCCCTGGGGAGACTCCAGAAGTACCCAAGAACCATGTGAGCACTGGAGAGGAATCCTCAGGTTCCGGACCTGACACCACTCAAGGTCAAAGGCCCCGTCATCAAAGGGAGAGGAATCCCGAGAGGCCCCCGAGCAACTCGCATGTGGACTGGCCTTTCCTGAGGCCACCAGAGCGGGTCCCTGAGGTCCCCGTTGTAAATCGAGAGCACCTGCCGCAACTCGAGAAAATCAAGGAGGTTTTAACCTCCCGGCGAGATGAGACCCATTTCCGCTGAGGCTTCTCAAAGCTAATCACACCTAACCTCTGGAACTTCCAAAAGGTCCTTCACACCCTTACTGCTACTCAAGAAGTTGCCTGACATACCCGTCTCCACTCTAGAGGAAGCACGAGGGTCCCGGGCATATGCAGAGGAGCCCCGTTTCCGCCTCGTAGCTCGAGATGAGGGGCATTTCGCCTCTTTGTCGGGAAAGAGTTCCCGGCATTCCCCTCTCACCTCAAGAGGAGGCGCTCTCCACAGGAAAGGCGAGAGGAACTCCAGGGTCGTGCTACCATTCCAAGAGTCCCCCAGATGTCTCAGTCCATACCAGAGGAACCTGTTTTCCCTGCAATGAGTCGACTTTCACGCCGAGGATTGACTCCCACCACGGGGGCACGTGGGACAGCCCTTTGGGAAAGCGTCGTGCAAAAGCCTCGAGGGAAAGCCAAAGATCCCTTGATCCAGGCGTTGGGAAGCGTGACACAGCTGCTACCGCTCTGGAGGAAAGAGCACGTGCATGCCCCCATCCGAGACGAGGACTTACTCCCCTGGGGAGACTCGAGAAGTACCCCAAGATCCATGTCAGCACTGGAGAGGAATCCTCAGGTTCTGGCCCGGCCTCCACACAAGGTTTAAGGCCCCGGCATCGAAGGGAGAGGAATCCCAAAAGGCCCGCAAGCAACTCGCATGGGGACTGGCCTTTCCTGAGGCCACCAGAGCGGGTCCCATAGGTCACCATCGTAAGTGGAGAGCACCTGCCGCAACTCGTGAAAATCCAGGAGGTTCTCCCCTCCAGGCTAGATGAGGCCCATTTCCACTGAGGATTCTCGAGGCTAATCACACCTAACCTCTGGAACTTCTTAAAGGTCCTTCAAAGCCCTGCTGCAACTCAAGAAGTTTCCCGACATACTCGTCTCCACTCGAGAGGAAGCACGAGGGTCCCGCCCACATCCAGAGGAGCCCCGTTTCCGCCTCGTAGCTCGAGATGAGGGATCCCTTCCCTGCTTGTTAGGGAAAAAATTCCCTGCGTTCCCGTCGCATCTCAAGAGGAGGCATTCTCCACAGGAAAGGCGAGAGGAATTCCAGGGTCCTGCCTCCATTCCAAGAGTCCCCCAGATGTCTCAGTCCATTCCAGAGGAACCTGTTTTCCCTGCACTGCATCGACTTCCACGCCGAGGATCGACGCACAGCACGGTGGCACGTGGGAAAGCGCTGTGGGTAAGACTCATGGAAAGCCTCGTGGGAAAGAGTCTAGGGAAAGCCACAGATCCCTTGATCCACCCTACAGGAAGCGTGACACTGTTGCTACAACTCGGGAGGAAAGCGCACGTGCATGCCCCCTCTCGAGACGAGGACTGACTCCCTGGGGGAGACTCCCGAAGTACCCCAAGACCAATGTCAGCACTGGAGAGGAATCCTCAGGTTCCGGCCATGACTACCAACAATGTCTTGGGCCCCAGCATGGACGGGAGAGGCATCCCGAGAGGCCCCCTACTAATTCGCATGGGGACTGGATTTCCTGAGGCCACCAGAGCGGGTCCCTAAGGTCCCCATCGTAAGTCGAGAGCACCTGCCGCAACTCGAGAAAATCCAGGAGGTTTTGCCCTCCAGGCGAGATGAGGCCCATTTCCGCTGAGGCTTCTCCAGGCTAATCACACCGAACCTCTGGAACTTCCAAAAGGACCTTCACACAGTTGCTGCAACACAAGAAGTTCCCCAACTACCCATCTCCACTCTAGAGGAAACACGATGGTCCCGCCCACATCGAGAGGAGCCCCGTTGCCGCATCGTAGTTCCCGATGAGGGATCCTTTCCCTGCTTGGTTGGGAAAGAATTCTGGGCGTTACAGTCGCATCTCAATAGGAGGCGCTCTCCATAGGAAAGGCGAGAGGAACTCCAGGGTCGTTCCACCATTCCCAGAGTCTTCTAGATGTCCCAGTACAGTCCAGAGGAAACTGTTTTCGACTCACACCACGGTGGCACGTGGGACGGCCCTGAGGGATAGCCTCGTGGGAAAGCCTCGTGGGAAAGCCTCATGGGAAATCCTCAGGGGAAAGACAAAGATCCCATGATCGACGCGACGGGAAGGGTGACACTGCTGCTACCGCTCTGGAGGAAAGCGCACGTGCATGCCTCCATTCGAGACGCGGACTTAGTCCCCTGGGGAGACTCCAGAAGTACCCCAAGATCCATGTCAGCACTGGAGAGGAATCCTCACGTTCCGGCCCCGACTCCACACAAGGTCTTAGGCCCCGGCATCGAAGTGAGAGGAATCCCGAGAGGCCTCCTAGTAACTCGCATGGGGACTGGCCTTTCCTGAGGCCACCAGAGGGGGTCCCTGAGGTCCCCGTCCTAAGTGGAGAGAACCTGCCAGAACTAGAGAAAATCCAGGAGGTTTTGACCTCCAGGCGAGATGAGGCCCAATTCCGCTGAGGCTTCTCGAGGCTAATCACACCAAACCTCTGGAACTTCCAAAAGGTCCTTCACACCCTTACTGCAACTCAAAAAGTTCCCCGACATACCCGTTCCTCTTCCCATTCTGCCATAATTGTGATGACATCTGCATATCTAAGTTTATTGCTATTTCTTCCGGGAATCTTGATTCCAGCTCACGTATCTTCCATCCCAGCATTTTTCATGATGTAGTCTGCATATAAGTTAATAAAACAGGGTGACAATATACAGCCTTAACATACTCCTTTTCCTTTTTGGAACCAGTCTGTTGTTCCATGTCCTGCTCTAACCTTCATACAGATTTCTCAAGAGGCAGGTTAGGTGGTCTAGTATTCCCTTCTCTTTCAGAATTGTGGCTAAAACAGCAGTATAAGGACCTTTCCGATGTCAGGCCAAGGAATTGTGTTTCCAGTCATTGAGCCACACCTGATCACTGAGCACAAATTCATGAATCTGTTCCTCAAGGGGGAATGATATTTTTTTTTACACAAACTTAGTTACCTGATTTATTACCTTACCTAATTGTTCCAGCTGCTGTGAAATCCCACCTGCTTACTTGTGGCAAATCTGCTAACACCTGCCTCATTGTGGGGTGGGGGGTTCTCCCATCGAAAATTTCATAAGGACAACAACTATGGGAACGTGCAGTTACCCGTAATATGAGTAAGTCTGCCAGAAGCAAGCCCATCCATGTACAGTCAGTCTCTATGATCCATTTTGAAAGAGTCTCTTCAAGAGTTTGGTTGTTTCTTTCCACCATTCCAGAACACAGGGGCCTATATGCTGTATGTAATTTCCACTGATATTTAGAGCTTCACATACCTGTTAATTAACGCGGCTACAAAGACAGGGCCATTGTCGGATTCTATACTGGTTGGAAACCCAAGTCTGTGAATTATTTCTCAAATCAGCGAGCTACTTCATTTTCTTTTTCAGATCAGGTAGTGAAGGCCTCTGCCCAACCAGAGAAGGTACCTACTATTCTAGTAAGTAATGATAACAGGTGACTGCCTTTGCTTCCCTGAAGGGACACTCGCTTTCCCTGCATCCTGAGAACTCCACGTCTCAGCCAGTTGGAAAAGCGCTTCTTGGAGGTCATTATTCAGGGGCAATTTCCCCTGGAGCCCAGGGCCATAGGGAGCGGCTCCACACTCCCAGGGAAAGGCAGAGCCACAGCCACACATCTGTCCCATCCCCTTTGCTCTGTAGGAGAGCTCTAGTGAGCCTAGGTCTGTCAAGAAAGTTCTTGGCTCCTATGGGGACACATTCTATGTGTGAAACTGCATACAGGACCGAGGGGCCACAGGGCGCCTGTTTCTCTCGGGGCCGGAGGGGTGGGGGGCCTGAAGCAGTGCGGCCCAGCAACAGCTTCCACATCCATCCAATTGCTCTTTTCTTACCTCTGATAGAACTAGCTTTGTTCCAGCCTTTGGCAATTTGGAGGCAAGCGGGCCCCACTTCCTCCCCAAGGAGGCATGGGACCTACTTTGAGTGGAAAGGCCCCTCACGGAGCTGAACCCAGGAAGGCACCCAGTCATGTCTGACACATTGCTGCATCCTGCTTCTTCATGAGCAATACCGCGGTGCTGCCTCTGGAATATCGGTCCTCTGAGCAGACCTGGAGGTCTCCCCTTGAAGAAGCTAACCAGTTTCTTCCAAATACAGGCTTGCAAACACACACTGGGTGGCTGCCTCTTCTTCCCTGAAGGACGATCACTTTCCCCGCATCCTGTGAACTCTGCATCCCAGCCTGCTGGAAAAGCGCTTCTTGGAGGTCATTTTTCAGGGACAATTTTCCCTGGAGCCCGGGGCTGTAGGCAGGGCCCCATGCTCGCTGGGAAAGGCAGAGTCACATCCACAGTCTGTTCTATCCCTTTTGCCCTGTAGGAGAGCTCTAGTGAGCCTAGGTCTGTCAGGAAAATTCTTGGCTCCTATGGGGACACACCCTGTGTGTTAACCTGCATATCGGACCTAGGGGCCACAGGGCGCCCGTTCCTCTCGGGGGGGACCCTGAAGTGGTGCGGCCCAACAACAGCCTGAACATGCATCCAATTGTTCTTTTCTTCCTTCTGATAGAGCTAGCTTTGCTTCTCACTTTGGCATTTCGGATGCCAGGGGCAGCCCCACCGCTGTTGTCCTGGGGTCTATTGGAGGTTCCAGCTCTATTGGACCCCAGCATGGCACCCGACCCCCTCAGACACACTCCCGCAGCCTCCTTCCCCATGGGCAGGACTGTTCTGACCTAGGAATGTGTTCCCAAGGCTCAGAAAATGCAGGGAGACACACGGCCCTGACTCTGGAACTGAGGCCGTTGGAGCAGGCCTGGAGGTCTGACGTCTGAGACGCAAACACTTGCTGCAAGATACAGGTGTGAAAACACACTCTCTGGGGCTGCCTTTCCTTCCTCCAAGGAAGATAGCTTTTCCAGTCTCCTCCGTGCTGAGTCATACAAGGCTGGAAAGGTCTGGCTTAGAGGGCATTTCTCAGCGGCAATGGCCCCTGAGGCCCTGCACCCAGGGAGGGATCCTACCCTCCCAGGGGAAGTCAAAGCAACCTCCAAACAGCTGTTCTATCATGTTTCCTCTGCAGGAGGGAGCTAGTGAGCCCAGGTCTGTCTGGAACGTTCTTGGATCCTGCGGGGAAATCATCCTGGGAGCCCACCTGGATACCAGTCGTAGGGGCTAACATTTGCATTTTTCTTCCTTGGAGCCCTAACGCAGTACAGCCTAGCAACTGCTTGAAAATCCATCCTGTTGCTGTTTTCTTCCCTCTGACAGAGCGAGCTTTGCTCCCCACTTTGGGATTTCAGAAGCAAGGTGGTGGCCTGCAACTCCTTGCCTGGGGTCCATTGGAGGTGCAAGGTGCCCTCGACCAGGTGACCCCAGCATGGCACCTGGCCCCCTCAGACACACTCCCGCAGCCTGCTTCCCCATGGGCAGGACTGCTCTCACCTAGGAATGTGTTTGCGAGGCCAGGAAACTGCAGGGAGACACAAGGCCCTGATTCTGGAATGGAGTCTGTTGGAGCAGGCCTGCAGGTCTTATGTCTAACAAGCCAAACACTTGCTGCAAGATACAGGCCTGAAAACACACTCTTGGGCTGCCTTTCCTTCCTCCAAGGAAGAGAGTTTTCTCAGCCTCCTGTGGGCTGAGAGTCACACAGGGCTGAAAAGCACTTACTGGGAGATGAGTTTTCATTGGCCATGGCCCCTGAGGCCCTGTGCTCAGGGAGGGCTCCCTCCCTCCCAGGGAAAGTCAAAGGAAGCTCCAAACGGCTGTTCAATCATGTTTCTGAGAGAGTCATTGCCAAGGCAGGTTTATAAGAAGTTCAAGGGTCCCCAAGGAGAGAGGGGTCTAGAATTCTCAAGGAGGAAGAAAGGACACACTTTTTTTTCCCTCTACATTCCTTAGGATTATATAACAATCATGCATCCTTCTTGAGGACGGTCTCTGGAAAAACCTTCTGGCTAATCCTGTTATCTTAAAATGTAAATTATGGGAGTAGGTCTAGTGAGTCTTTACAACCTCCACACATTCTTTTGTTCATTGTAATAACTTATTGGAGAGTATATAACTCCATTACTAACACTAGCAAGGGGGTACGCTTTCTGCCCCTTGTGATGTCTCTGTCAGAAGCTTTCTCTATCTCCTTTCTACTTGAATAAAACTCGATTGCACAAAAGCTCTGAGCAATCAAGCCTCATCTTGGGCCCTGGATTGAATTCTTCTCCTCCATGAGCCAAGAATCCCAGCATCTTTTCGTGGTTCAGCAACAATATTTCATTTCCTCTGCAGGAGAGAGCTAGTGAGCTTAGGTCTGTCTGGAACATTCTTGGATCCTGTGGGGAAAATATCCTGTGCACACATCTGGATACTGGGCCTAGAGGCCAAAATTCGCATTTCTTTCCCGCGGAGCCCTCACGTGGTGTGACTTAGCAACCGCTTGAAAATCCATCCCATTGCCGTTTTCCTCCTTCTGACAGAGCTAGCTTTGTTCCCTGCTTTGGGATATCTCAACCGAGGGGCCGGTCCATAGCTACTCGCCTGGGGCCCATTGGATGTGCAAGGTGCCCTCGAATAGGTGACCCTAGCATGGCACTCAGCCCGCTCAGACACACTCCCGAGGCTTCTTTCTCACGGGAAGCACTGCTCCAACCTAGGAATGTGTCTGCAATGCTTGGAAAGTGCAGTGAGACACACAGCCCTGACTCTGGAATTGAGGCCCTCAGAGCAAGCCTGCAGCTCTGATGTCTGAGAAGCAAAACACTTGCTGCAAAGAGAGGCCTGAAAACACACTCTCTGTGGATGACTTTCCTTCTTCTAAGGAAGACAGTTTTCCCAGTCTCCTGCTTCCTGCATGTCACACAGCTGGAATGCGCTTGCTTGGATGTCGTGATTCAGTGGCAATGACCCCTGAGGCCCTTTGCCCAGGGAGGGCTCCCACACTCATAGGCAAATCAAAGCAACTTCCAAGTGAGTCAGCTCTTCACATCAAGTGGCCAAAGTATTGGAGTTTCAGGTTCAGTATTAGTCCTTCCAATGGATATTCAGACCTGATTTCCTTTAGGATGGAGTGGTTGCGTCTCCTTGTAGTCTAAGCGACCTACAAGCATCTTCTCCAACACCACAGTTCACAAGCATCACATTTTCAGCTGTCACTTTCTTTATAGTACATCTTTCATATCCATCCATGACATATGGAAAAACCATAGCCTTGACCGGATGGATCTTTGTTGGCAAAGCAACGTCTCGGCTTTTTAATATGCTGTCTAGTTTGGTCATCACTTTTCTTCCAAGTCATAAATATGTTTTAAGTTCATGGAGGCAGCCATCACCTGCAGTGATTTCCAAGCCCCCAAAATAGTCTGCTGCTGTTTCCAATGTTTTCCCATCTATTTGCCATGAAGTGATGAGACTGGATGCAATGATTTTAGTTTTCTGAATGCTGAGCTTTAAGCTAACTTTTTCACTCTCCTCTTTCACTTTCATCAGGAGACTCTTTAGCTCTTCTTCACTTTCTGCCATAAGGGTGGTGTCATCTGAATATCTGAGATTATTGATATTTCTCCCAGCAACCTTGATTCCAGCGTGTGCTTCCTCCAGCCCAGTGTTTCTCATGCTGTACTCTGCATATAAGTTAAATAAGCAGGGTGACAATATACAGCCTGGACATGTTCCTTTTCCTATTTAGAACCAGTCTGTTGTTCCATGTCCAGTTCGAACTGTTTCTTCCTGACCTGCATACAGGTTTCTCAAGAGACAGGTCAGGTGGTCTGGTATTCCCATCTCTTTCAGAATTTTTCCCAGTTTCTTGTGATCCACACAGTCAAAGGCTTTGGCATTGTCAATAAAGCAGAAATAGATTTTTTTTTTCTGGAACTCTCTTGCTTTTTCAATGAGCCAGTGGATGTTGGCAATTTGATCTCTGGTTTCTCTGCATTTTTTAAATCCCTCTTGAACATCTGGAAGTTCACAGTTCATGTGAACTTGGAGAATTTTGAACATTACTTTACTAGTGTGTGAGATGAGTGCAATTGTGCAGCTGCTTGAATATTCTTTGTCATTGCCTTTCTTTGGGATTGGAATGAAAACTGACCTAATGACTAGATGTTTTCAATTGCATATGCTGAAAGAACTGGCTGTGCAGTTCTGAAGAAAAAAAAATCATTTTAACCCATTTTCTCTGAAGTGCAAGGCATATCATGGCCATCCCTGAATCATAAAGTCACCTTTTCTTTATGTAGTCATAGTTTCATGCCTAAATTATAGGCCAACTCGTGCTCAACTTGACTCTGATGTCAGGGGCAGATCAACTGATAAAAAGCTTGGATTGTCCCTCTGGAGGAAAGTGAGATCTTGGTCCCACGAGAAGAATCTGAAGGGTTAAGGGAACTTGCAAGAGTGGGGAAAGCTTAGTCCATCCTACATGTACCAAAATCTTAAATAAGGCTTATTTACTTTACCGAAGTAAAAAAAAAAAAAAAACAGATGATGAAAACAATTATAAATCAATGAAAGGTAGAGAAACTCATAGTCTGTGATCAAAAATTGCATTCTAAGAAAACTTTGTTCTCTTAACCTAGAGAGGAGACTAAATTGCATCTGGTACCAGCTTACCAGAAGACAAGCAAACAAACAAACAAATTATCAGTAAGCTTAAAAAAAGTATTTTCCATATATCTTGAAGTAGCAGTATTTCTGCAAAGGCATCAGTGTGAAACCATAGAGGACATGGTTAAAACCTGATGAAATAGAAATTGACAATGTCATCTGGTCACTGCTGCGACTTGAAATGCTTTAATATGATAACTAGAATGATAACTGACAGCATTTGACCAGGACATATCAGATTTTCACGGATGTCACATAATTTCTAGGATATCTATATTAGGAACTGAAGGAATCTTTGAACCTAGGAAAGAAAACAACAGTCTCAAAGGCCCTTGCTGAGTCATCTATCAGCAAGGAATGTCTTTGCAAGGATCGCAAAGTGAAGGGAAAATACACCGACCTGCCTCTGCAACTTCGGTCCTCTGAGCAGATCTGGAGGTCTCCCTTTGTATAAGCTAACCTGTTCCTTCCAAATAGAGGTTTGCAACACAAAACAAGTGGCCGCCTATTCTTCCCCGAAGGAGGCTCTCTTTCCCCACATCCTGCGAACTCCCTTTCCCAGCCTCCTGGAAAAGTGCTTCTTGCAGTTCCTTTCAGAAAATCCTATGGACAGAGAAGCCTGGTAGGCTGCAGTCCATGGGGTCGCTGAGGGTCGGACACGACTGAGCGACTGCACTTTCATTTTCACTTTCATGCATTGGAGAAGGCAATGGCAACCCACTTACTGTTCTTGCCTGGAGAATCCCAGGGACGGGGGAGCCTAGTGGGCTACCGTCTATGGCGTCGCACAGAGTCGAACACGACTGAAGCAACTTAGCAGCAGCAGCAGCAGCAGCAGCAGCAGCAGTTCCTTTCTTAGGGGCAGTTATCCCTGAGATTGGGACCTGGAAAGGCAGAGCCACCTCCACACACACATCTTTTCTGTCCCCTTTCCTCTGGAGGAGAGCTCTAGTGAGCCTAGGTCTGTCAGGAAAATTCTTGGCTTTGACGGGATCACACCCAGTGTGTGAACCTGCATACCCGACCTAGGGGCCACAGGGCACCTGTTTTGCTCGAGTGGGTCCTGGAGGGGTGCAGCATAGCAAGAGCTTAAAAATCCATCCAATTTGTCTTTCTTTTACCTCGGAGAGAACGAGTTTGCTCCACCTCCACCCTTTGGCAGTGTGGAGGGAAGAGGGCACAACCCTCTCCCAAAGGGGACATAGGGCCTACCAGGAGAGAAAGGCCCCTTGAGGAGCTGAGCCCAGGTAGGCAGCCAGTGATGTCAAGCACACTCCCGCTGCTTGCTTCTTCATGGGCACTCCGACAATCTGCTAGGAATGTCTTGGCAAGGATCTCAAAGGGAAGGGGAGATACATGGCCCTGTCTCTGGAACTTCAGTCCTCTGAGCAGATCTGGAGGTCTTGAGTTGTATAAGCAAACCTGTTCCTTCCAAATAGAGGCTTGCAAACACACCCCCGGTGGTTGCCTCTTCTTCCCCGAAGAAGTCTTTCTTTCCCCACATGCTGCGAACTCCCTGTCCCAACCTCCAAGATTAGCACTTCTTGCCATTCCTTTCTTAGAGGCAGTTATCCCTGAGCTTGGGGCTGTAGGGAGTAGCCCCACACTCACAGGGAAAGGCAAAGACTCCTCCATACATCTCCTCTATCCCCTTTGCTCTGGAGGAGAGCTTTAGTGAGCCTAGGTCTTTCAGGAAAATTGTTGGCTTGGACAGGATCTCACCCTGTTTGTGAACCTGCATACCCAACCGGGGGCCACAGAGCACCTGTTTCAGTAAAGTGGGCCCTGAAAGGGTGCAGCCTAGCAAGAGCTTGAAAATCCATTCAGTTGCTGTTTTTGTACCTCTGACAGAGCGAGCTTTGCTCCACCCTTTGGCAGTGTGAGAAAAGAGGCATGACACCCTCCCCAAGGGGACAAGTGGCCTACTTCAAGAGGAAAGGCCCCTTGTGGAGTTGAGGCACACAGTCGTGTCAAACACACTCCCACTGCTTGCTTCTTCATGGGCACTCCCGCTATCAGCTAGGAATGTCTTTGCAGTGATCACAAAGGGAAGGGGAGATACACGGCCCTGCCTCTGGACCTCCGCTGCTCTGAGCAAATCTGGTCTCCCCTTGTTGGTCAAGTTCAAGTTCAAGTTCAAGGTCAAGGTCAAGTTCAAGGTCAAAGTCAAGTCCAAGGTCAAGGTCAAAGTCAAGGTCAAGGTCAAGTTTAAGTTTAAGGGCAAGGACAATGTAAGGGCAAGGACAAGGTAAGGCCAAGGACAAGGCCTAGGGAAGGCCAAGCCCAAGGCCAAGGGCAAGGGCAAGGGCAACGCCAAGGGTAAGGCCAAGGCCCAGGCCAGGGCCAAGGCCAAGGCCGACAAAGCGAAGCCCAAACCCCGTAACGCCTGACAGAAGGCAGAAGGCACTAGGCCCCTGTGCAGAGGAAGCCACTGAAGGCGGCAAGGCCACAGAGCTCCCCGATTCCGTTCCCACAGGAAGATGTAAGGATAAAGGGCCTCATCCCAGCACAGCACCCGCTCCCACCGGACCCCGCCCCCCGCAGACTCGTGGAAAAGCCTCGTGGGAAATCCTCAAGGGAAAGCCACTGATCCCATGATCGATGCGACCGGAAGCGTGACACTGCTGCTACAGCTCGAGAGGAAAGCGCACATGCATGCCACCTCTCGAGACGAGTACTGACTCCCCTGGGGAGAGTCCAGAAGTACCCCAAGTTCCATGTCAGCACTGGAGAGGAATCCTCAGGTTCCGGCCCCGACTCCACACAAGGTCTTTGGCCCTGGCATCGAAGGGAGAGGAATCCCAAAAGGCCCGCGAGCAACTCGCATGGGGACTGGCCAGTCCTGAGGACACCAGAGCGAGTCCCATAGGTCACCGTCATAAGACGAGAGCACCTGCCCCAACTCGAAAAAATCCAGGAGGTTCTCCACTCCAGGCTAGATGAGGCCCTTTTCCGCTGAGGCATCTCACTGATAATGACATCTAACCTCTGGAACTTCCAACGGGTACTTCACACCCTTGCTGTAACTGAATAAGTTACCGGACATACCCGTCTCCACTCGAGAAGAGGCACGAAGGTCCAGCCCACATCCAGAGGAGCCCCGTTTCCGCCTCGTAGCTCGAGATGAGGGATCCTTTCGCTGCTAAGTCGGGAAAGAATTCTGGGCGTTCACGTCGCATCTCAAGAGGAGGCGCTCTCCACAGGAAAGGCGAGAGGAACTCCAGGGTCTTGCCACCAGTCCCAGAGTCCCCCAGATGTTTCAGTCCACTCCAGAGGAACCTGTATTCCCTGCACTACCTCGAATTGCACGCCGAGGATCGAGTCCCACCATGGTGGAACGTGGGACAGCCCTGTGGGAAAGCCTCGTTGGAAATCCTCGAGGGAAAGCCACAGGTGCCATGATCGACGCGCCAGGAAGCGTGACACTATGGCTACATCTCGGGAGGAAAGGGCACGTGCATGCCCCCATTGGAGACGAGGACTGACTCCCCTGGGGAGTCTCCAGAAGTACCCCAAGATCCATGTCAGCACTGGAGAGGAATCCTCAGATTCCGGCCCCGACTCCACACAAGGTCTTAGGCCGCGGCATCCAAGGGAGAGGAATCCCGAGAGGCCCCTGAGAAACTCGCATGGGGACGGGCCTTTCCTGAGGACACCAGATCGGGTCGCTGAGGTCCCCTTCATAAGTCGAGAGCACCTGCAGCAACTCGAGAAAATTCAGGAGGTTTTGCCCTCCAGGCGAGATGAGGCCCATTTCCGCTGAGGCTTCTCGAGGTTAATCAAATCTAACCTTTGGAACTTCCAAAAGGTCCTTCAGACCCTTGCTGCAACTCAAGAAGTCCCCGACACCCGTCTCCAGTCAAGAGGAAGCACGAGGGTCCCGCCCACATCCAGAGGAGCCCCGTTTCCGCATCATAGCTCGAGATGAGGGATCCGTTCCCTGCTTGGTCGGGAAAGTATTCTGGGCGTTCCCGTCGCATCTGAAGAGGAGGCGCTCTAAACAGGAAAGGCGAGAGGAACTCCAGGGTCGTGCCACCATTCCCAGAGATCCCCAGAAGTCTCAGTCCATTCCAGAGGAACCTGTTTTCCATGCACTGCCTTGACTTTCACACCAAGGATCGACTCCCACCACGGTGGAAAGTGGGACAGCCCTGAGGGAAAGCCTCGTGGGAAAGCCTCGTGGGAGAACCTCGTGGGAAATCCTCGAGGAAAAGCCACAGATCCCATGATCGACGCGACGGGAAGCGTGACACTGCTGCTACCGCTCTGGAGGACAGAGAAAATGCAATCCCCCTCTCGAGACGAGGACTCACTCCCCTGGGGAGACTCCAGAGGTTCCCCAAGTTCCATGTCAGCACTGTAGAGGAATCCTCAGGTCCCGGCTCCGACTCTACACAAGGTCTTAAGCCCCGGCATCGAACCGGGGAGGAATCCCGAGAGGCCCCCAAGCACCTCGCATGGGGACGGGCCTTTCCTGCGGCCCCCAGAGCGGGTCCCTGAGGTCCCCGTCATAATCCGAAAGCACGTGCCGCAACTCGAGAAAATCCAGGAGGTTTTGCGCTCCAGGCGAGATGAGGCCCATTTCCCCTGAGGCTTCTCGAGGCTAATCACACCTAAACTCTGGAACTTCCAAAAGGTTCTTCACACCCTTGAAGCAACTCAAGAAGTTCCCCGACATAACCGTCTCCACTCTGGAGGAAGTACGGGGGTCCCGCCCACATCCAGAGGAGCCACGTTTCCTCCTCGTAGCTCAAGATGAGAGATCCTTTCTCTGCATGGACGGGAAGGAATTCTGTTCGTTCCGGAGCATCTCAAGAGGAGGCGCTCTCCACAGGAAAGACGAGAGGAACTCCAGGGTCTTGCCACCATTACAAGAGTCCCCCAGATGTCTCAGTCCATTCCAGAGGAAACTCTTTTCCCTGCACTGCCTCGACTTTCACGCCGAGGATCAACTCCCGCCACGGAGGCACATGGGACAGCCCTGAGGGAAAGCCTCGAGGGAAAGCCTCGGGGGAAAGACTCGAGGGAAAGCCACAGATCCCTTGACCCACGCGACGGGAAGCGTGACACTGCTGCTACCGCTCCAGATTAAAGCACACGTGCATGCCCCTATTCGAGACGAGGACTGACTCCCATGGGGAGACTCCAGAAGTACCCCAAGATCCATGTCAGCACTGGAGAGGAATCCTCAGGTTCCGGCCCCGACTCCACACAAGATTTTAGGCCCCGGCATTGAAGGCAGAGGAATCCCGAGAGGGCACGGAGCAACTCGTATGGGGACTGGCCTTTGCTGTGGCCACCAGAGCGGATTCCTGAGGTCCCCGTTGTTAGTCGAGAGCTCCTGCCGCAACTCGAGAAAACCCAGGAGGTTTTGCCTTCCAGGCGAGATGAGGCCCATTTCCTTGTGGCTTCTCCAGGCTAATCACACCTAACCTCTGGAACTTCCAAAAGGTCCTTCACATCGTTCCTGCAACTCAAGAAGTTCCCCGACATCCTGTCTCCACTCTAGAGGACGCTCGAGGTTCCTGCCCACATTCAGGGGAGCCCCGTTTCCGCCTCGTAGCTCGAGATGAGGGATTCTTTCCCTGTTTCGCGGGAAAGAATTCCCGGCTTTCCCGTCGCATCTCAAGAGGTGGCGCTCTCCACAGGAAAGGCGAGAGGAACTCCAGGGTTGTGCCACCATTAACAGATTCCCCCAGATGTCTCAGTCCATTCCAGAGGAACCTGTTTTCCTTGTACTGCCTCCACTTTCATGCCGAGGATCGACTCCCCCCACCGTGGCACGTGGGACAGCCCTGTGGGAAAGCCTCGTGGAAAAGCCTCCTGGGAAAGCCTCGAGGGAAAGACACAGATCCCTTGATCCACGCGACGGAAAGAGTGACACTGCTGCTACCTCTCTGGAGGAAAGCGCACGTGCATGCCCCCATTGTGACGAGGACTTACTCCCCTGGGGAGACTCCAGAAATACCGCAAGATCCATGTCAGCACTGGAGAGGAATCCTCAGGTTCCGGCACCGACTACACACAAGGTCTTAGGCCCCGGCATCGAAGGGAGAGGAATCCCGAGAGGGCCCCGAGAAACTTGCATGGGGACTGGTCTTTCCTGAGGCAACCAGAGCGGGTCCCTGAGGTCCCCGTCATAAGTCAAGAGCACCTGCCCCAGCTGGAAAAAATCCAGGAGATTTTGCCCTCCAGGCGAGATGAGGCCCATTTCCGCTGAGGCTTCTCGAGGCGAATCAAACCTAAACTCTGGAATTTCTAAAAGGTCCTTCACACCCTTGCTGCAACTCAAGTAGTGACCCGACATACCAGTCTCCAGTCTAGAGGTAGCACGAGGGTCTCGCCCGCAACCAGAGGAGCCCCATTTCCGCCTCGTAGCTCGAGATGAAGGATGCTTTCGCGGCTTGGTCGAGAAAGAATTCTGGGTGTTCCCGTCCCATCTTAAGAGGAGGCGCTCTAAACAGGAAAGGTGAGAGGAACTCCAGGGTCGTTCCACCATTCCAAGAGTCCCCCAGATGTCTCAGTCCATTCCAGAGGAACCTGTTTTTCCTGCACTGCCTCGACTTTCACGCCAAGGATCGACTCCCACCACGGTGGAAAGTGGGACAGCCCTGAGGGAAAGACTCGTGGGAAAGCCTCATGGGAAAGCCTCGTGGAAAATCCTCGAGGAAAAGCCACAGATCCCATGATCGACGGGACGGGAAGCGAGACACTGCTGCTACCACTCTGGAGGACAGCGAACGTGCATGCCCCCATTCGAGACGAGGACTTACTCCCCTGGGGAGACTCCAGAAGTACCCCAACATCCATGTCAGCACTGGAGAGGAATACTCAGGTTCCGGTTCCGCCTCCACAGAAGGTCTTAGGCTCCGGCATCGAGGGAGAGGAAACCCGAGAGGCCCTCGAGCAACTCGCATGGGGACTGGCATTTCCTGAGGCCACCAGAGCGGGTCCCTGAGGTCCCCGTCGTAAGTCGAGAGCACCTGCCACAATTGGAGAAAATCCAGGAGGTTTTGCCCTCCAGGCGAGATAAGGCCCATTTCCGCTGAGGCTTCTCAAGGCTAATCACATCTAAGCTCTGGAACTTCCAAAAGGTCCTTCACACCCTTGCTGCAACTGAAGAAGTTCCCCGACATCCCCGTTTCCACTCTAGAGGAATCACGGGGGTCCCGCCCACATCCAGAGGAGCCCCGTTTCCGTCTAGTAGATTGAGATGAGGGATCCTTTCTCTGCTTGGTAGGTAAGAATTCCCGGCGTTCCCGTCGCATCTCAAGAGGAGACGCTCTCCACAGGAAAGGCGAGAGGAAGTTCACCGTCGTGCCACCATTACAAGAGTCCCCCAGATGTCTCAGTCTATTCCAGAGGAACCTGTTTTCCCTGCATTGCCTCGACTTTCACGCGGAGGATCGACTCACACCACGGTGGCACGTGGGACATCCCTGTGGGAAAGCCTCGTGGGAAAGCCTCAAGGGAAAGCCACAGATCCCTTGATCCACGCCCCGGGAAGCGTGACACTGCTGCTACCTCTCTGGACGAAAGCGCACGTGCATGCCCCCATTCGAGACGAGGACTTAATCCCCTGAGGAGACTCCAGAAGTACCCCAAGATCCATGTCAGAACTGGAGAGGAATCCTCAGGTTCCGGCCGCGCCTCCACATGAGGTCTTAGGCCCCGGCATCGAGGGAGAGGAATCCCGAGAGGCCCCCGAGCAACTCAAATGGGGACTGGCCTTTTCTGAGGCCACCAGATTGGGTCCCTGAGGTCCCCGTCGTAAGTCGAGAGCACCTGCCGCCACTCGAGGAAATCCAGGAGGTTTTGCCCTTCAGTCGAGATGAGGCCCATTTCCGCTGTGTCCTCTCAAGGCTAATCACACCTAAACTCTGGAACTTCTAAAAGGTCCTTCACACCCTTGCTGCAACTCAAGAAGTTCCCCGACATACCGGTCTCCACTCTTTAGGAAGCACGAGGGTCACGCCCACATCCAGGGGAGCCCCGTTTCTGCCTCGTAGCAAGAGATGAGGGATCTTTTCCCTGCTTGGACGGGAAAGAATTCCCGGTATCCCCTTTCATCGCAAGAGGAGGTGCTCTCCACAGGAAAGGCGAGAAGAACTCCAACGTCAGGCCACCATTCCAAGAGTCCCCCAGATGTCTTCGTCCATTGCAGAGGACTCTCCTTTCCCTACACTGCCTCGACTTTCACGTCGAGAATCGACTCCCACCTCGGTGGCACGTGGGACAGCCCTGTGGGAAAGCCTCGAGGGACAGCCCTGTGGGAAAGCCTCGTGAGAAAGCCTCGTGGGAAAGCTTCGTGGGAAACCCTAGAGGGAAAGCTGCAGATCCATTAATCGACGCTACGGGAAGCCTGACACTGCTGCAACCGCTCTGGAGGAAAGCGCATGTGCAGGCCCCCTCTTGAGAAAATGACTTACTGCCCTGGGGAGAATCCAGAAGTACCCCAAGATCCATGTCAGCACTGGAGAGGATTCCTCAGGTTCCGGCCCCGCCTCCACACGAGGTCTTAGGCCCCGGCATCGAGGGAGAGGAATCCCGAGAGGCCCTCGAGCAGCTCGCATGTGGACTGGTCATTCCTGAGGCCACCAGAGCGGGTCCCTGAGGTCCCCGTCGTAAGTCGAGAGCACATGCCGCAACTCGAGAAAATCCAGGAGGTTTTGCCCTCCAGGCGAGATGAGGCCGATTTCCACTGACGTTTCTCAAGGCTAATCACATCTAAGCTCTGGAACTTCCAAAAGGTCCTTCACACCCTTGCTGCAACTCAAGAAGTTCCCCGACATCCCCGTCTCCACTCTAGAGGAAGCACGAGGGTCCCGCCCACATCCAGAGGAGCCCCGTTTCCGCCTCGTAGCTCAAGATGAGGGATCCTTTTCCTGCTTGGTCGGTAAGAATTCCCGACGTTCCCGTCGTATCTCAAGGGGAGGCGCTCTCCACAGGTAAGGCGAGAGGAACTCCAGCGTCGTGCCACCATTACAGGAGTCCCCCAAATGTCTCAGTCCATTCCAGAGGAAACAGTTTTCCCTGCACTGCCTCCACTTTCACACCGAGGATTGATTCCCACCACGGTGGTACGTGAGACAGCCCTGGTGGAACGCCTCTTGGGAAAGCCTCGTGGGCAAGCCTCGAGGGAAAGACTCAGATCCCTTGATGCACGTCACAGGAAACGTGACCCTGCTGCTACAGGTCGGGAGGAAAGCGCACGTGCATGCCCCCTCTCGAGACGAGGACTGAACACCTGGGGAGACTTCAGAAGTACCCCAAGATCCATGTCAGCACTGGAGAGGAATCCTCAGGTTCCGGCCCCGACTTCAAACAAGGTCTTGTGCCCCGGCATAGAAGGTAGAGGAATCCCGAGAGGCCCCAGAACAACTTGCATGGGGACTGGCCTTTACTGAGGCCACCAGAGTGGGTCCCTGAGGTCCCCGTCGTAAGTGGAGAGCACCTGCCCCAACTCGAGAAAATCCAGGAGGTTTTGCCTCCAGGCGAGAAATCACGTGGGCCCCACCCGGAAATCAGGTGGGCCCCACGGGGAAATCACGTGGGCCCCACCCGGAAATCACGTGGGCCCCACGGGGAAATCACGTGGGCCCCACCCGAAAATCACGTGGGCCCCACGGGGAAATCACGTGGGCCCCACCCGGAAATCACGTGGGCCCCATCCGGAAATCACGTGGGCCCCACCCGGAAATCACGTGGGCCCCACCCGGAAATCACGTGGGCCCCACCCGGAAATCACGTGGGCCCCACCCGGAAATCACGTGGGCCCCACCCGGAAATCACGTGGGCCCCCAGGGGAAATCACGTGGGCCCCACCCGGAAATCACGTGGGCCCCACCCGGAAATCACGTGGGCCCCACCCGGAAATCACGTGGGCCCCACCCGGAAATCACGTGGGCCCCACCCGGAAATCACGTGGGCCCCACCCGGAAATCACGTGGGCCCCACCCGGAAATCACGTGGGCCCCACCCGGAAATCACGTGGGCCCCACCCGGAAATCACGTGGGCCCCTCCCGGAAATCACGTGTGCCCCACGGGGAAATCACGTGGGCCCCACCCCGAAATCACGTGGGCCCCACCCGGAAATCACGTGGGCCCCACCCGGAAATCACGTGGGCCCCACGGGGAAATCACGTGGGCCCCACCCGGAAATCACGTGGGCCCCACGGGGAAATCACGTGGGCCCCACCCGGAAATCACGTGGGGCCCACCCGGAAATCACGTGGGCCCCACCCGGAAATCACGTGGGCCCCACCCGGAAATCACGTGGGCCCCCAGGGGAAATCACGTGGGCCTCACCCGGAAATCACGTGGGCCCCACCCGGAAATCACGTGGGGCCCACCCGGAAATCACAGGGCCCCACGGGGAAATCACGTGGGCCCCACCCGGAAATCACGTGGGGCCCACCCGGAAATCACGTGGGCCCCACCCGGAAATCACGTGGGCCCCACCCGGAAATCACGTGGGCCCCACCCGGAAATCACGTGGGCCCCACGGGGAAATCACGTGGGACCCACCCGGAAATCACGTGGGCCACACGGGGAAATCACGTGGGCCCCACCCGGTAATCACGTGGGGCCCACCCGGAAATCACGTGGGCCCCACCCGGAAATCACGTGGGCCCCACCCAGAAATCACGTGGGCCCCACCCGGAAATCACGTGGGCCCCACCCGGAAATCACGTGGGCCCCACCCGGAAATCACGTGGGCCCCACGGGGAAATCACGTGGGACCCACGGGGAAATCACGTGGGCCCCACCCGGAAATCACGTGGGCCCCACCCGGAAATCACGTGGGCCCCACCCGGAAATCACGTGGGCCCCACCCGGAAATCACGTGGGCCCCACCCGGAAATCACGTGGGCCCCACGGGGAAATCACGTGGGCCCCAGCCGGAAATCACGTGGGCCCCACCCGGAAATCACGTGGGCCCCACCCGGAAATCACGTGGGCCCCACCCGGAAATCACGTGGGCCCCACCCGGAAATCACGTGGGCCCCACCCGGAAATCACGTGGGCCCCACGGGGAAATCACGTGGGCCCCAGCCGGAAATCACGTGGACCCCACGGGGAAATCACGTTCGCCCCACCCGGAAATCACGTGGGCCCCACCCGGAAATCACGTGGGCCCCACCCGGAAATCACGTGGGCCCCAGCCGGAAATCACGTGGGCCCCACCCGGAAATCACGTGGGCCCCACCCGGAAATCACGTGGGCCCCTCCCGGAAATCACGTGGGCCCCACGGGGAAATCACGTGGGCCCCACCCGGAAATCACGTGGGCCCCACCCGGAAATCACGTGGGCCTCACCCGGAAATCACGTGGGCCCCACCCGGAAATCACGTGGGCCCCACCCGGAAATCACGTGGGCCCCACGGGGAAATCACGTGGGCCCCACCCGGAAATCACGTGGGCCCCACCCGGAAATCACGTGGGCCCCACCCGGAAATCACGTGGGCCCCACCCGGAAATCACGTGGGACCCACGGGGAAATCACGTGGGCCCCACGGGGAAATCACGTGGGCCCCACCCGGAAATCACGTGGGGCCCACCCGGAAATCACGTGGGCCCCACCCGGAAATCACGTGGGCCCCACGGGGAAATCACGTGGGCCCCACCCGGAAATCACGTGGGCCCACCCGGAAATCACGTGGGCCCCACTCGGAAATCACGTGGGCCCCACCCGGAAATCACGTGGGCCCCACGGGGAAATCACGTGGGCCCCAGCCGGAAATCACGTGGGCCCCACGGGGAAATCACGTGGGCCCCACCCGGAAATCACGTGGGCCCCACCCGGAAATCACGTGGGCCCCACCCGGAAATCACGTGGGCCCCACGGGGAAATCACGTGGGCCCCACCCGGAAATCACTTGGGCCCCACCCGGAAATCACGTGGGCCCCACCCGGAAATCACGTGGGCCCCACCCGGAAATCACGTGGGCCCCACCCGGAAATCACGTGGGCACCACCCGGAAATCACGTGGGCCCCACGGGGAAATCACGTGGGCCCCACGGGGAAATCACGTGGGCCCCACCCGGAAATCACGTGGGCCCCACCCGGAAGTCACGTGGGCCCCACCCGGAAATCACGTGGGCCCCACCCGGAAATCACGTGGGCCCCACGGGGAAATCACGTGGGCCCCACCCGGAAATCACGTGGGCCCCACCCGGAAATCACGTGGGCCCCACGGGGAAATCACGTGGGCCCCACCCGGAAATCACGTGGGCCCCACCCGGAAATCACGTGGGCCCCACCCGGAAATCACGTGGGCCCCACCCGGAAATCACGTGGGCCCCACCCGGAAATCACGTGGGCCCCACGGGGAAATCACGTGGGCCCCACGGGGAAATCACGTGGGCCCCACCCGGAAATCACGTGGGCCCCACCCGGAAATCACGTGGGCCCCAGCCGGAAATCACGTGGGCCCCACCCGGAAATCACGTGGGCCCCACCCGGAAATCACGTGGGCCCCACCCGGAAATCACGTGGGCCCCACCCGGAAATCACGTGGGCCCCACGGGGAAATCACGTGGGCCCCACCCGGAAATCACTTGGGTCCCACCCGGAAATCACGTGGGCCCCACCCGGAAATCACGTGGGCCCCACCCGGAAATCACTTGGGCCCCACCCGGAAATCACGTGGGCACCACCCGGAAATCACGTGGGCCCCACGGGGAAATCACGTGGGCCCCACCCGGAAATCACGTGGGCCCAACGGGGAAATCACGTGGGCCCCACCCGGAAATCACGTGGGCCCCACCCGGAAATCACGTGGGCCCCACGGGGAAATCACGTGGGCCCCACGGGGATATCACGTGGGCCCCACCCGGAAATCACGTGGGCCCCACCCGGAAATCACGTGGGCCCCACGGGGAAATCACGTGGGCCCCACCCGGAAATCACGTGGGCCCCACGGGGAAATCACGTGGGCCCCACCCGGAAATCACGTGGGCCCCACCCGGAAATCACGTGGGCCCCACGGGGAAATCACGTGGGCCCCACCCGGAAATCACGTGGGCCCCACCCGGAAATCACGTGGGCCCCACCCGGAAATCACGTGGGCCCCACCCGGAAATCACGTGGGCCCCACGGGGAAATCACGTGGGCCCCACCCGGAAATCACGTGGGCCCCACCCGGAAATCACGTGGGCCCCACCCGGAAATCACGTGGGCCCCACTCGGAAATCACGTGGGCCCCACCCGGAAATCACGTGGGCCCCACCCGGAAATCACGTGGGCCCCACGGGGAAATCACGTGGGCCCCACCCGGAAATCACGTGGGCCCCACCCGGAAATCACGTGGGCCCCACGGGGAAATCACGTGGGCCCCAGCCGGAAATCACGTGGGCCCCACCCGGAAATCACGTGGGCCCCACGGGGAAATCATGTGGGCCCCACCCTGAAATCACGTGGGCCCCACCCAGAAATCACGTGGGCCCCACCCGGAAATCACGTGGGCCCCACGGGGAAATCACGTGGGCCCCACCCGGAAATCACGTGGGCCCCACCCGGAAATCACGTGGGCCCCACCCGGAAATCACGTGGGCCCCACCCGGAAATCACGTGGGCCCCACCCGGAAATCACGTGGGCCCCACGGGGAAATCACGTGGGCCCCAGCCGGAAATCACGTGGGCCCCACCCGGAAATCACGTGGGCCCCACGGGGAAATCACGTGGGCCCCACCCTGAAATCACGTGGGCCCCACCCAGAAATCACGTGGGCCCCACCCGGAAATCACGTGGGCCCCACGGGGAAATCACGTGGGCCCCACCCGGAAATCACGTGGGCCCCACCCGGAAATCACGTGGGCCCCACCCGGAAATCACGTGGGCCCCACCCGGAAATCACGTGGGCCCCACCCGGAAATCACGTGGGGCCCACACGGAAATCAGGTGGGCCCCACCCGGAAATCACGTGGGCCCCACCCGGAAATCACGTGGGCCCCACCCGGAAATCACGTGGGCCCCACGGGGAAATCACGTGGGCCCCACCCGGAAATCACGTGGGCCCCACCCGGAAATCACGTGGGCCCCACCCGGAAATCACGTGGGCCCCACCCGGAAATCACGTGGGCCCCACCCGGATTTCACGTGGGCCCCACCCGGAAATCACGTGGGCCCCACCCGGAAATCACGTGGGCCCCACCCGGAAATCACGTGGGCCCCACCCGGAAATCACGTGGGCCCCACCCGGAAATCACGTGGGCCCCACCCGGAAATCACGTGGGCCCCACGGAGAAATCACGTGGGCCCCACCCGGAAATCACGTGGGCCCCACCCGGAAATCACGTGGGCCCCACCCGGAAATCACGTGGGCCCCACCCGGAAATCACGTGGGCCCCACCCGGAAATCACGTGGGCCCCACGGGGAAATCAGTGGGCCCCACCCGGAAATCACGTGGGCCCCACCCGGAAATCACGTGGGCCCCACCCGGAAATCACGTGGGCCCCACGCGGAAATCACGTGGGCCCCACCCGGAAATCACGTGGGCCCCACCCGGAAATCACGTGGGCCCCACCCGGAAATCACGTGGGCCCCACGGGGAAATCACGTGGGCCCCTCCCGGAAATCACGTGGGCCCCACCCGGAAATCACGTGGGCCCCACGGGGAAATCACGTGGGCCCCACCCGGAAATCACGTGGGCCCCACCCGGAAATCACGTGGGCCCGACCCGGAAATCACGTGGGCCCCACGGGGAAATCACGTGGGCCCCACCCGGAAATCACGTGGGCCCCACCCGGAGATCACGTGGGCCCCACCCGGAGATCACGTGGGCCCCACCCGGAAATCACGTGGGCCCCACGGGGAAATCACGTGGGCCCCAGCCGGAAATCACGTGGGCCCCACGGGGAAATCACGTGGGCCCCACCCGGAGATCACGTGGGCCCCACCCGGAAATCACTTGGGCCCCACCCGGAAATCACGTGGGCCCCACCCGGAAATCACGTGGGCCCCACCCGGAAATCACGCGGGCCCCACGGGGAAATCACGTGGGCCCCACCCGGAAATCACGTGGGCCCCACCCGGAAATCACGTGGGCCCCCAGGGGAAATCACGTGGGCCCCACCCGGAAATCACGTGGGCCCCACTCGGAAATCACGTGGGCCCCACGGGGAAATCACGTGGGCCCCACCCGGAAATCACGTGGGCCCCACCCGGAAATCACGTGGGCCCCACGGGGAAATCACGTGGGCCCCACGGGGAAATCACGTGGGCCCCACCCGGAAATCACGTGGGCCCCACCCGGAAATCACGTGGGCCCCACCCGGAAATCACGTGGTCCCCACCCGGAAATCACGTGGGCCCCACCCGGAAATCACGTGGGCCCCACCCGGAAATCACGTGGGCCCCACCCGGAAATCACGTGGGCCCCACGGGGAAATCACGTGGGCCCCACCCAGAAATCACGTGGGCCCCACGGGGAAATCACGTGGGCCCCACCCGGAAATCACGTGGGCCCCACGGGGAAATCACGTGGGCCCCACCCGGAAATCACGTGGGGCCCACCCGGAAATCACGTGGGCCCCACCCGGAAATCACGTGGGCCCCACCCGGAAATCACGTGGGCCCCACCCGGAAATCACGTGGGCCCCACCCGGAAATCACGTGGGCCCCACCCGGAAATCACGTGGGCCCCACCCGGAAATCACGTGGGCCCCACCCGGAAATCACGTGGGCCCCACCCGGAAATCACGTGGGCCCCACGGGGAAATCACGTGGGCCCCACCCGGAAATCACGTGGGCCCCACCCGGAAATCACGTGGGCCCCACCCGGAAATCACGTGGGCCCCACCCGGAAATCACGTGGGCCCCACGGGGAAATCACGTGAGCCCCACCCGGAAATCACGTGGGCCCAACCCGGAAATCACGTGGGCCCCACCCGGAAATCACGTGGGCCCCACCCGGAAATCACGTGGGCCCCACCCGGAAATCACGTGGGCCCCACCCGGAAATCACGTGGGCCCCACGGGGAAATCACGTGGGCCCCACCCGGAAATCACGTGGGCCCCACCCGGAAATCACGTGGGCCCCACCCGGAAATCACGTGGGCCCACCCGGAAATCACGTGGGCCCCACGGGGAAATCACGTGGGCCCCACGGGGAAATCACGTGGGCCCCACCCGGAAATCACGTGGGCCCCACCCGGAAATCACGTGGGCCCCACGGGGAAATCACGTGGGCCCCACCCGGAAATCACGTGGGCCCCACGGGGAAATCACGTGGGCCCCACCCGGAAATCACGTGGGCCCCACCCGGAAATCACGTGGGCCCCACCCGGAAATCACGTGGGCCCCACCCAGAAATCACGTGGGCCCCACGGGGAAATCACGTGGGCCCCACCCGGAAATCACGTGGGCCCCACCCGGAAATCACGTGGGCCCCCAGGGGAAATCACGTGGGCCCCACCCGGAAATCACGTGGGCCCCACCCGGAAATCACGTGGGCCCCACCCGGAAATCACGTGGGCCCCACGGGGAAATCACGTGGGCCCCACCCGGAAATCACGTGGGCCCCACCCGGAAATCACATGGGCCCCACCCGGAAATCACGTGGGCCCCACGGGGAAATCACGTGGGCCCCACCCGGAAATCACGTGGGCCCCACGGGGAAATCACGTGGGCCCCACCCGGAAATCACGTGGGCCCCACGGGGAAATCACGTGGGCCCCACCCGGAAATCACGTGGGCCCCACGGGGAAATCACGTGGGACCCACCCGGAAATCACGTGGGCCCCACCCGGAAATCACGTGGGCCCCACCCGGAAATCACGTGGGCCGCACCCGGAAATCACGTGGGCCCCACGGGGAAATCACGTGGGCCCCACCCGGAAATCACGTGGGCCCCACGGGGAAATCACGTGGGCCCCACCCGGAAATCACGTGGGCCCCTCCCGGAAATCACGTGGGCCCCACCCGGAAATCACGTGGGCCCCACCCGGAAATCACGTGGGCCCCACCCGGAAATCACGTGGGCCCCACCCGGAAATCACGTGGGCCCCACCCGGAAATCACGTGGGCCCCACCCGGAAATCACGTGGGCCCCACGGGGAAATCACGTGGGCCCCACGGGGAAATCACGTGAGCCCCACCCGGAAATCACGTGGGCCCAACCCGGAAATCACGTGGGCCCCACCCGGAAATCACGTGGGCCCCACCCGGAAATCACGTGGGCCCCACCCGGAAATCACGTGGGCCGCACCAGGAAATCACGTGGGCCCCACGGGGAAATCACGTGGGCCCCACCCGGAAATCACGTGGGCCCCACGGGGAAATCACGTGGGCCCCACCCGGAAATCACGTGGGCCCCTCCCGGAAATCACGTGGGCCCCACCCGGAAATCACGTGGGCCCCACCCGGAAATCACGTGGGCCCCACCCGGAAATCACGTGGGCCGCACCAGGAAATCACGTGGGCCCCACCCGGAAATCACCTCGGCCGACCCGGAAATCACGTGGGCCCCACGGGGAAATCACGTGGGCCCCACCCGGAAATCACCTGGGCCCCACCCGGAAATCACGTGGGCCCCACCCGGAAATCACGTGGGCCCCACCCGGAAATCACGTGGGCCCCACCCGGAAATCACGTGGGCCGCACCAGGAAATCACGTGGGCCCCACCCGGAAATCACGTGGGCCCCACCCGGAAATCACGTGGGCCCCACCCGGAAATCACGTTGGCCCCACGGGGAAATCACGTGGGCCCCACCCGGAAATCACGTGGGCCCCACCCGGAAATCACGTGGGCCCCACGGGGAAACCACGTGGGCCCCACCCGGAAATCACGTGGGCCCCACCCGGAAATCACGTGGGCCCCACCCGGAAATCACGTGGGCCCCACCCGGAAATCACGTGGGCCCCACCCGAAAATCACGTCGGCCGACCCGGAAATCACGTGGGCCCCACGGGGAAATCACGTGGGCCCCACCCGGAAATCACCTGGGCCCCACCCGGAAATCACGTGGGCCCCACCCGGACATCACGTGGGCCCCACCCGGACATCACGTGGGCCCCACCCGGAAATCACGTGGGCCCCACCAGGAAATCACGTGGGCCCCACCCGGAAATCACGTGGGCCCCACGGGGAAACCACGTGGGCCCCACCCGGAAATCACGTGGGCCGCACCAGGAAATCACGTGGGCCCCACCCGGAAATCACGTGGGCCCCACGGGGAAATCACGTGTGCCCCACCCGGAAATCACGTGGGCCCCACCCGGAAATCACGTTGGCCCCACGGGGAACTCACGTGGGCCCCACGGGGAAATCACGTGGGCCCCACCCGGAAATCACGTGGGCCCCACGGGGAAATCACGTGGGCCCCACCCGGAAAGCACGTGGGCCCCACCCGGAAAGCACGTGGGCCCCACCGGGAAATCACCTGGGCCCCACCCGGAAATCACGTGGGCCCCACCCGGAAATCACGTCGGCCGACCCGGAAATCACGTGGGCCCCACGGGGAAATCACGTGGGCCCCACCCGGAAATCACCTGGGCCCCACCCGGAAATCACGTGGGCCCCACCCGGAAATCACGTGGGCCCCACCCGGAAATCACGTGGGCCCCACCCGGAAATCACGTGGGCCCCACGGGGAAATCACGTGGGCCCCACCCGGAAATCACGTGGGCCCCACCCGGAAATCACGTGGGCCCCACCCGGAAATCACGTGGGCCCCACGGGGAAATCACGTGGGCCCCACCCGGAAATCACGTGGGCCCCACCCGGAAATCACGTCGGCCGACCCGGAAATCACGTGGGCCCCACGGGGAAATCACGTGGGCCCCACCCGGAAATCACCTGGGCCCCACCCGGAAATCACGTGGGCCCCACCCGGAAATCACGTGGGCCCCACCCGGAAATCACGTGGGCCCCACCCGGAAATCACGTGGGCCCCACGGGGAAATCACGTGGGCCCCACCCGGAAATCACGTGGGCCCCACCCGGAAATCACGTGGGCCCCACCCGGAAATCACGTGGGCCCCACGGGGAAATCACGTGGGCCCCACGGGGAAATCACGTGAGCCCCACCCGGAAATCACGTGGGCCCAACCCGGAAATCACGTGGGCCCCACCCGGAAATCACGTGGGCCCCACCCGGAAATCACGTGGGCCCCACCCGGAAATCACGTGGGCCGCACCAGGAAATCACGTGGGCCCCACGGGGAAATCACGTGGGCCCCACCCGGAAATCACGTGGGCCCCACGGGGAAATCACGTGGGCCCCACCCGGAAATCACGTGGGCCCCACCCGGAAATCACGTGGGCCCCACCCGGAAATCACGTGGGCCCCACCCGGAAATCACGTGGGCCCCACCCGGAAATCACGTGGGCCCCACGGGGAAATCACGTGGGCCCCACCCGGAAATCACGTGGGCCCCACCCGGAAATCACGTGGGCCCCACCCGGAAATCACGTGGGCCCCACGGGGAAACCACGTGGGCCCCACCCGGAAATCACGTGGGCCCCACCCGGAAATCACGTTGGCCCCACGGGGAAATCACGTGGGCCCCACCCGGAAATCACGTGGGCCCCACCCGGAAATCACGTGGGCCCCACGGGGAAACCACGTGGGCCCCACCCGGAAATCACGTGGGCCCCACCCGGAAATCACGTGGGCCCCACCCGGAAATCACGTGGGCCCCACCCGGAAATCACGTGGGCCGCACCAGGAAATCACGTGGGCCCCACCCGGAAATCACGTCGGCCGACCCGGAAATCACGTGGGCCCCACGGGGAAATCACGTGGGCCCCACCCGGAAATCACCTGGGCCCCACCCGGAAATCACGTGGGCCCCACCCGGAAATCACGTCGGCCGACCCGGAAATCACGTGGGCCCCACGGGGAAATCACGTGGGCCCCACCCGGAAATCACCTGGGCCCCACCCGGAAATCACGTGGGCCCCACCCGGAAATCACGTGGGCCGCACCAGGAAATCACGTGGGCCCCACCCGGAAATCACGTCGGCCGACCCGGAAATCACGTGGGCCCCACGGGGAAATCACGTGGGCCCCACCCGGAAATCACCTGGGCCCCACCCGGAAATCACGTGGGCCCCACCCGGAAATCACGTGGGCCGCACCAGGAAATCACGTGGGCCCCACCCGGAAATCACGTCGGCCGACCCGGAAATCACGTGGGCCCCACGGGGAAATCACGTGGGCCCCACCCGGAAATCACCTGGGCCCCACCCGGAAATCACGTGGGCCCCACCCGGAAATCACGTGGGCCCCACCCGGAAATCACGTGGGCCCCACCCGGAAATCACGTGGGCCGCACCAGGAAATCACGTGGGCCCCACCCGGAAATCACGTGGGCCCCACCCGGAAATCACGTTGGCCCCACGGGGAAATCACGTGGGCCCCACCCGGAAATCACGTGGGCCCCACCCGGAAATCACGGGGGCCCCACGGGGAAACCACGTGGGCCCCACCCGGAAATCACGTGGGCCCCACCCGGAAATCACGTGGGCCCCACCCGGAAATCACGTGGGCCCCACCCGGAAATCACGTGGGCCCCACGGGGAAATCACGTGGGCCCCACCCGGAAATCACGTGGGCCCCACCCGGAAATCACGTGGGCCCCACCCGGAAATCACGTGGGCCCCACGGGGAAACCACGTGGGCCCCACCCGGAAATCACGTGGGCCCCACCCGGAAATCACGTGGGCCCCACCCGGAAATCACGTGGGCCCCACCCGGAAATCACGTGGGCCCCACCCGGAAATCACGTGGGCCCCACGGGGAAACCACGTGGGCCCCACCCGGAAATCACGTGGGCCCCACCCGGAAATCACGTGGGCCCCACCCGGAAATCACGTGGGCCCCACCCGGAAATCACGTGGGCCCCACGGGGAAATCACGTGGGCCCCACCCGGAAATCACGTGGGCCCCACCCGGAAATCACGTGGGCCCCACCCGGAAATCACGTGGGCCCCACGGGGAAACCACGTGGGCCCCACCCGGAAATCACGTGGGCCCCACCCGGAAATCACGTTGGCCCCACGGGGAAATCACGTGGGCCCCACCCGGAAATCACGTGGGCCCCACCCGGAAATCACGTGGGCCCCACGGGGAAACCACGTGGGCCCCACCCGGAAATCACGTGGGCCCCACCCGGAAATCACGTGGGCCCCACCCGGAAATCACGTGGGCCCCACCCGGAAATCACGTGGGCCGCACCAGGAAATCACGTGGGCCCCACCCGGAAATCACCTCGGCCGACCCGGAAATCACGTGGGCCCCACGGGGAAATCACGTGGGCCCCACCCGGAAATCACCTGGGCCCCACCCGGAAATCACGTGGGCCCCACCCGGAAATCACGTGGGCCCCACCCGGAAATCACGTGGGCCCCACCCGGAAATCACGTGGGCCGCACCAGGAAATCACGTGGGCCCCACCCGGAAATCACGTGGGCCCCACCCGGAAATCACGTTGGCCCCACGGGGAAATCACGTGGGCCCCACCCGGAAATCACGTGGGCCCCACCCGGAAATCACGTGGGCCCCACGGGGAAACCACGTGGGCCCCACCCGGAAATCACGTGGGCCCCACCCGGAAATCACGTGGGCCCCACCCGGAAATCACGTGGGCCCCACGGGGAAATCACGTGGGCCCCACCCGGAAATCACCTGGGCCCCACCCGGAAATCACGTGGGCCCCACCCGGAAATCACGTGGGCCCCACCCGGAAATCACGTTGGCCCCACGGGGAAATCACGTGGGCCCCACCCGGAAATCACGTGGGCCCCACCCGGAAATCACGTGGGCCCCACGGGGAAATCACGTGGGCCCCACCCGGAAATCACCTGGGCCCCACCCGGAAATCACGTGGGCCCCACCCGGAAATCACGTGGGCCCCACCCGGAAATCACGTGGGCCCCACCCGGAAATCACGTGGGCCGCACCAGGAAATCACGTGGGCCCCACCCGGAAATCACGTGGGCCCCACCCGGAAATCACGTTGGCCCCACGGGGAAATCACGTGGGCCCCACCCGGAAATCACGTTGGCCCCACCCGGAAATCACGTGGGCCCCACGGGGAAATCACGTGGGCCCCACCCGGAAATCACCTGGGCCCCACCCGGAAATCACGTGGGCCCCACCCGGAAATCACGTGGGCCGCACCAGGAAATCACGTGGGCCCCACCCGGAAATCACGTGGGCCCCACCCGGAAATCACGTTGGCCCCACGGGGAAATCACGTGGGCCCCACCCGGAAATCACGTTGGCCCCACGGGGAAATCACGTGGGCCCCACCCGGAAATCACGTGGGCCCCACCCGGAAATCACGTGGGCCCCACGGGGAAACCACGTGGGCCCCACCCGGAAATCACGTGGGCCCCACCCGGAAATCACGTGGGCCCCACCCGGAAATCACGTGGGCCCCACCCGGAAATCACGTGGGCCCCACGGGGAAATCACGTGGGCCCCACCCGGAAATCACGTGGGCCCCACCCGGAAATCACGTGGGCCCCACCCGGAAATCACGTGGGCCCCACGGGGAAACCACGTGGGCCCCACCCGGAAATCACGTGGGCCCCACCCGGAAATCACGTGGGCCCCACCCGGAAATCACGTGGGCCCCACCCGGAAATCACGTGGGCCCCACCCGGAAATCACGTGGGCCCCACGGGGAAATCACGTGGGCCCCACCCGGAAATCACGTGGGCCCCACCCGGAAATCACGTGGGCCCCACCCGGAAATCACGTGGGCCCCACGGGGAAATCACGTGGGCCCCACGGGGAAATCACGTGAGCCCCACCCGGAAATCACGTGGGCCCAACCCGGAAATCACGTGGGCCCCACCCGGAAATCACGTGGGCCCCACCCGGAAATCACGTGGGCCCCACCCGGAAATCACGTGGGCCGCACCAGGAAATCACGTGGGCCCCACCCGGAAATCACGTCGGCCGACCCGGAAATCACGTGGGCCCCACGGGGAAATCACGTGGGCCCCACCCGGAAATCACCTGGGCCCCACCCGGAAATCACGTGGGCCCCACCCGGAAATCACGTTGGCCCCACGGGGAAATCACGTGGGCGCCACCCGGAAGTCACGTGGGCCGCACCAGGAAATCACGTGGGCCCCACCCGGAAATCACGTGGGCCCCACCCGGAAATCACGTTGGCCCCACGGGGAAATCACGTGGGCCCCACCCGGAAATCACGTGGGCCCCACCCGGAAATCACGTGGGCCCCACGGGGAAACCACGTGGGCCCCACCCGGAAATCACGTGGGCCCCACCCGGAAATCACGTGGGCCCCACCCGGAAATCACGTGGGCCCCACCCGGAAATCACGTGGGCCGCACCAGGAAATCACGTGGGCCCCACCCGGAAATCACGTCGGCCGACCCGGAAATCACGTGGGCCCCACGGGGAAATCACGTGGGCCCCACCCGGAAATCACCTGGGCCCCACCCGGAAATCACGTGGGCCCCACCCGGAAATCACGTGGGCCCCACCCGGAAATCACGTGGGCCCCACCCGGAAATCACGTGGGCCGCACCAGGAAATCACGTGGGCCCCACCCGGAAATCACGTGGGCCCCACGGGGAAACCACGTGGGCCCCACCCGGAAATCACGTGGGCCCCACCCGGAAATCACGTGGGCCCCACCCGGAAATCACGTGGGCCCCACGGGGAAATCACGTGGGCCCCACCCGGAAATCACCTGGGCCCCACCCGGAAATCACGTGGGCCCCACCCGGAAATCACGTGGGCCCCACCCGGAAATCACGTTGGCCCCACGGGGAAATCACGTGGGCCCCACCCGGAAATCACGTGGGCCCCACCCGGAAATCACGTGGGCCCCACGGGGAAATCACGTGGGCCCCACCCGGAAATCACCTGGGCCCCACCCGGAAATCACGTGGGCCCCACCCGGAAATCACGTTGGCCCCACACGGAAATCACGTGGGCCCCACCCGGAAATCACGTGGGCCGCACCAGGAAATCACGTGGGCCCCACCCGGAAATCACGTGGGCCCCACCCGGAAATCACGTTGGCCCCACGGGGAAATCACGTGGGCCCCACCCGGAAATCACGTGGGCCCCACCCGGAAATCACGTGGGCCCCACGGGGAAATCACGTGGGCCCCACCCGGAAATCCCCTGGGCCCCACCCGGAAATGACGTGGGCCCCACCCGGAAATCACGTGGGCCGCACCAGGAAATCACGTGGGCCCCACCCGGAAATCACGTGGGCCCCACCCGGAAATCACGTTGGCCCCACGGGGAAATCACGTGGGCCCCACCCGGAAATCACGTTGGCCCCACGGGGAAATCACGTGGGCCCCACCCGGAAATCACGTGGGCCCCACCCGGAAATCACGTGGGCCCCACGGGGAAACCACGTGGGCCCCACCCGGAAATCACGTGGGCCCCACCCGGAAATCACGTGGGCCCCACCCGGAAATCACGTGGGCCCCACCCGGAAATCACGTGGGCCCCACGGGGAAATCACGTGGGCCCCACCCGGAAATCACGTGGGCCCCACCCGGAAATCACGTGGGCCCCACCCGGAAATCACGTGGGCCCCACGGGGAAACCACGTGGGCCCCACCCGGAAATCACGTGGGCCCCACCCGGAAATCACGTGGGCCCCACCCGGAAATCCCGTGGGCCCCACCCGGAAATCACGTGGGCCCCACCCGGAAATCACGTGGGCCCCACCCGGAAATCACGTGGGCCCCACCCGGAAATCACCTGGGCCCCACCCGGAAATCACGTGGGCCCCACCCGGAAATCACGTGGGCCCCACCCGGAAATCACGTCGGCCGACCCGGAAATCACGTGGGCCCCACGGGGAAATCACGTGGGCCCCACCCGGAAATCACCTGGGCCCCACCCGGAAATCACGTGGGCCCCACCCGGAAATCACGTGGGCCCCACCCGGAAATCACGTGGGCCCCACCCGGAAATCACGTGGGCCGCACCAGGAAATCACGTGGGCCCCACCCGGAAATCACGTCGGCCGACCCGGAAATCACGTGGGCCCCACGGGGAAATCACGTGGGCCCCACCCGGAAATCACGTGGGCCCCACCCGGAAATCACGTGGGCCCCACCCGGAAATCACGTGGGCCGCACCAGGAAATCACGTGGGCCCCACCCGGAAATCACGTCGGCCGACCCGGAAATCACGTGGGCCCCACGGGGAAATCACGTGGGCCCCACCCGGAAATCACCTGGGCCCCACCCGGAAATCACGTGGGCCCCACCCGGAAATCACGTGGGCCCCACCCGTAAATCACGTGGGCCCCACCCGGAAATCACGTGGGCCGCACCAGGAAATCACGTGGGCCCCACCCGGAAATCACGTGGGCCCCACCCGGAAATCACGTTGGCCCCACGGGGAAATCACGTGGGCCCCACCCGGAAATCACGTGGGCCCCACCCGGAAATCACGTGGGCCCCACGGGGAAACCACGTGGGCCCCACCCGGAAATCACGTGGGCCCCACCCGGAAATCACGTGGGCCCCACCCGGAAATCACGTGGGCCCCACCCGGAAATCACGTGGGCCCCACGGGGAAACCACGTGGGCCCCACCCGGAAATCACGTGGGCCCCACCCGGAAATCACGTGGGCCCCACCCGGAAATCACGTGGGCCCCACCCGGAAATCACGTGGGCCCCACCCGGAAATCACGTGGGCCCCACCCGGAAATCACCTGGGCCCCACCCGGAAATCACGTGGGCCCCACCCGGAAATCACGTGGGCCCCACCCGGAAATCACGTGGGCCCCACCCGGAAATCACGTGGGCCCCACCCGGAAATCACGTGGGCCCCACCCGTAAATCACGTGGGCCCCACGCGGAAATCACGTGGGCCGCACCAGGAAATCAAGTGGGCCCCACCCGGAAATCACGTGGGCCCCACCCGGAAATCACGTGGGCCCCACCCGGAAATCACGTGGGCCGCACCCGGAAATCACGTGGGCCCCACCCGGAAATCACGTCGGCCGACCCGGAAATCACGTGGGCCCCACGGGGAAATCACGTGGGCCCCACCCGGAAATCACCTGGGCCCCACCCGGAAATCACGTGGGCCCCACCCGGAAATCACGTGGGCCCCACCCGGAAATCACGTGGGCCCCACCCGGAAATCACGTGGGCCGCACCAGGAAATCACGTGGGCCCCACCCGGAAATCACGTGGGCCCCACCCGGAAATCACGTTGGCCCCACGGGGAAATCACGTGGGCCCCACCCGGAAATCACGTGGGCCCCACCCGGAAATCACGTGGGCCCCACGGGGAAACCACGTGGGCCCCACCCGGAAATCACGTGGGCCCCACCCGGAAATCACGTGGGCCCCACCCGGAAATCACGTGGGCCCCACCCGGAAATCACGTGGGCCCCACGGGGAAACCACGTGGGCCCCACCCGGAAATCACGTGGGCCCCACCCGGAAATCACGTGGGCCCCACCCAGAAATCACCTGGGCCCCACCCGGAAATCACGTGGGCCCCACCCGGAAATCACGTGGGCCCCACCCGGAAATCACGTCGGCCGACCCGGAAATCACGTGGGCCCCACGGGGAAATCACGTGGGCCCCACCCGGAAATCACCTGGGCCCCACCCGGAAATCACGTGGGCCCCACCCGGAAATCACGTGGGCCCCACCCGGAAATCACGTGGGCCCCACGGGGAAATCACGTGGGCCGCACCGGGGAAATCACGTGGGCCCCACCCGGAAATCACGTCGGCCGACCCGGAAATCACGTGGGCCCCACGGGGAAATCACGTGGGCCCCACCCGGAAATCACGTGGGCCCCACCCGGAAATCACGTGGGCCCCACGGGGAAATCACGTGGGCCCCACCCGGAAATCACCTGGGCCCCACCCGGAAATCACGTGGGCCCCACCCGGAAATCACGTGGGCCCCACCCGGAAATCACGTGGGCCCCACCCGGAAATCACGTGGGCCGCACCAGGAAATCACGTGGGCCCCACCCGGAAATCACGTCGGCCGACCCGGAAATCACGTGGGCCCCACGGGGAAATCACGTGGGCCCCACCCGGAAATCACGTGGGCCCCACCCGGAAATCACGTGGGCCCCACCCGGAAATCACGTGGGCCGCACCAGGAAATCACGTGGGCCCCACCCGGAAATCACGTCGGCCGACCCGGAAATCACGTGGGCCCCACGGGGAAATCACGTGGGCCCCACCCGGAAATCACGTGGGCCCCACCCGGAAATCACGTGGGCCCCACCCGGAAATCACGTGGGCCCCACCCGGAAATCACGTGGGCCGCACCAGGAAATCACGTGGGCCCCACCCGGAAATCACGTGGGCCCCACCCGGAAATCACCTGGGCCCCACCCGGAAATCACCTGGGCCCCACCCGGAAATCACGTGGGCCCCACCCGGAAATCACGTCGGCCGACCCGGAAATCACGTGGGCCCCACGGGGAAATCACGTGGGCCCCACCCGGAAATCACCTGGGCCCCACCCGGAAATCACGTGGGCCCCACCCGGAAATCACGTGGGCCCCACCCGGAAATCACGTGGGCCCCACCCGGAAATCACGTGGGCCGCACCAGGAAATCACGTGGGCCCCACCCGTAAATCACGTCGGCCGACCCGGAAATCACGTGGGCCCCACGGGGAAATCACGTGGGCCCCACCCGGAAATCACCTGGGCCCCACCCGGAAATCACGTGGGCCCCACCCGGAAATCACGTGGGCCCCACCCGGAAATCACGTGGGCCCCACCCGGAAATCACGTGGGCCGCACCAGGAAATCACGTGGGCCCCACCCGGAAATCACGTGGGCCCCACCCGGAAATCACGTGGGCCCCACGGGGAAATCACGTGGGCCCCACCCGGAAATCACGTGGGCCCCACCCGGAAATCACGTGGGCCCCACGGGGAAACCACGTGGGCCCCACCCGGAAATCACGTGGGCCCCACCCGGAAATCACGTTGGCCCCACGGGGAAATCACGTGGGCCCCACCCGGAAATCACCTGGGCCCCACCCGGAAATCACGTGGGCCCCACCCGGAAATCACGTCGGCCGACCCGGAAATCACGTGGGCCCCACGGGGACATCACGTGGGCCCCACCCGGAAATCACGTGGGCCCCACCCGGAAATCACGTGGGCCCCACCCGGAAATCACGTGGGCCCCACCCGGAAATCACCTGGGCCCCACCCGGAAATCACGTGGGCCCCACCCGGAAATCACGTGGGCCCCACCCGGAAATCACGTGGGCCCCACCCGGAAATCACGTGGGCCGCACCAGGAAATCACGTGGGCCCCACCCGGAAATCACGTGGGCCCCACCCGGAAATCACCTGGGCCCCACCCGGAAATCACGTGGGCCCCACGGGGAAATCACGTGGGCCCCACGGGGAAATCACGTGGGCCCCACCCGGAAATCACGTGGGCCCCACCCGGAAATCACGTGGGCCCCACGGGGAAACCACGTGGGCCCCACCCGGAAATCACGTGGGCCCCACCCGGAAATCACGTGGGCCCCACCCGGAAATCACGTGGGCCCCACCCGGAAATCACGTGGGCCCCACGGGGAAATCACGTGGGCCCCACGGGGAAATCACGTGGGCCCCACCCGGAAATCACGTGGGCCCCACCCGGAAATCACGTGGGCCCCACCCGGAAATCACGTGGGCCCCACGGGGAAATCACGTGGGCCCCACGGGGAAATCACGTGAGCCCCACCCGGAAATCACGTGGGCCCAACCCGGAAATCACGTGGGCCCCACCCGGAAATCACGTGGGCCCCACCCGGAAATCACGTGGGCCCCACCCGGAAATCACCTGGGCCCCACCCGGAAATCACGTGGGCCCCACGGGGAAATCACGTGGGCCCCACCCGGAAATCACGTGGGCCGCACCAGGAAATCACGTGGGCCCCACCCGGAAATCACGTGGGCCCCACCCGGAAATCACGTGGGCCCCACCCGGAAATCACCTGGGCCCCACCCGGAAATCACGTGGGCCCCACCCGGAAATCACGTGGGCCCCACCCGGAAATCACGTGGGCCCCACCCGGAAATCACGTGGGCCCCACCCGGAAATCACGTGGGCCGCACCAGGAAATCACGTGGGCCCCACCCGGAAATCACGTGGGCCCCACCCGGAAATCACGTTGGCCCCACGGGGAAATCACGTGGGCCCCACCCGGAAATCACGTGGGCCCCACCCGGAAATCACGTGGGCCCCACGGGGAAACCACGTGGGCCCCACCCGGAAATCACGTGGGCCCCACCCGGAAATCACGTGGGCCCCACCCGGAAATCACGTGGGCCCCACCCGGAAATCACGTGGGCCCCACGGGGAAATCACGTGGGCCCCACCCGGAAATCACGTGGGCCCCACCCGGAAATCACGTTGGCCCCACGGGGAAATCACGTGGGCCCCACCCGGAAATCACGTGGGCCCCACCCGGAAATCACGTGGGCCCCACGGGGAAACCACGTGGGCCCCACCCGGAAATCACGTGGGCCCCACCCGGAAACCACGTGGGCCCCACCCGGAAATCACGGTGGGCCGACCCGGAAATCACGTGGGCCCCACGGGGAAATCACGTGGGCCCCACCCGGAAATCACCTGGGCCCCACCCGGAAATCACGTGGGCCCCACCCGGAAATCACGTTGGCCCCACGGGGAAACCACGTGGGCCCCACCCGGAAATCACGTGGGCCCCACCCGGAAATCACGTGGGCCCCACCCGGAAATCACGTCGGCCGACCCGGAAATCACGTTGGCCCCACGGGGAAATCACGTGGGCCCCACCCGGAAATCACGTTGGCCCCACGGGGAAATCACGTGGGCCCCACCCGGAAATCACGTGGGCCGCACCAGGAAATCACGTGGGCCCCACCCGGAAATCACCTGGGCCCCACCCGGAAATCACGTGGGCCCCACCCGGAAATCACGTGGGCCCCACCCGGAAATCACGTGGGCCCCACCCGGAAATCACGTGGGCCCCACCCGGAAATCACGTGGGCCCCACGGGGAAACCACGTGGGCCCCACCCGGAAATCACGTGGGCCCCACCCGGAAATCACGTGGGCCCCACCCGGAAATCACGTGGGCCCCACGGGGAAACCACGTGGGCCCCACCCGGAAATCACGTGGGCCCCACGGGGAAACCACGTGGGCCCCACCCGGAAATCACGTGGGCCCCACCCGGAAATCACGTGGGCCCCACCCGGAAATCACGTGGGCCCCACCCGGAAATCACGTGGGCCGCACCAGGAAATCACGTGGGCCCCACCCGGAAATCACGTCGGCCGACCCGGAAATCACGTGGGCCCCACGGGGAAATCACGTGGGCCCCACCCGGAAATCACCTGGGCCCCACCCGGAAATCACGTGGGCCCCACCCGGAAATCACGTGGGCCCCACCCGGAAATCACGTGGGCCCCACCCGGAAATCACGTGGGCCGCACCAGGAAATCACGTGGGCCCCACCCGGAAATCACGTGGGCCCCACCCGGAAATCACGTTGGCCCCACGGGGAAATCACGTGGGCCCCACCCGGACATCACGTGGGCCCCACCCGGAAATCACGTGGGCCCCACCCGGAAACCACGTGGGCCCCACCCGGAAATCACGTGGGCCCCACCCGGAAATCACGTGGGCCCCACCCGGAAATCACGTGGGCCCCACGGGGAAATCACGTGGGCCCCACCCGGAAATCACGTGGGCCCCACGGGGAAATCACGTGGGCCCCACCCGGAAATCACCTGGGCCCCACCCGGAAATCACGTGGGCCCCACCCGGAAATCACGTGGGCCCCACCCGGAAATCACGTGGGCCCCACCCGGAAATCACGTGGGCCGCACCAGGAAATCACGTGGGCCCCACCCGGAAATCACGTGGGCCCCACCCGGAAATCACCTGGGCCCCACCCGGAAATCACCTGGGCCCCACCCGGAAATCACGTGGGCCCCACCCGGAAATCACGTGGGCCGCACCAGGAAATCACGTGGGCCCCACCCGGAAATCACGTGGGCCCCACCCGGAAATCACGTTGGCCCCGCGGGGAAATCACGTGGGCCCCACCCGGAAATCACGTGGGCCCCACCCGGAAATCACGTGGGCCCCACCCGGAAATCACGTGGGCCCCACCCGGAAATCACCTGGGCCCCACCCGGAAATCACGTGGGCCCCACCCGGAAATCACGTGGGCCCCACCCGGAAATCACGTGGGCCCCACCCGGAAATCACGTGGGCCCCACGGGGAAATCACGTGGGCCCCACGGGGAAACCACGTGGGCCCCACCCGGAAATCACGTGGGCCCCACCCGGAAATCACGTGGGCCCCACCCGGAAATCACGTGGGCCGCACCAGGAAATCACGTGGGCCCCACCCGGAAATCACGTGGGCCCCACCCGGAAATCACCTGGGCCCCACCCGGAAATCACCTGGGCCCCACCCGGAAATCACGTGGGCCCCACCCGGAAATCACGTGGGCCCCACCCGGAAATCACGTGGGCCCCACCCGGAAATCACGTGGGCCCCACCCGGAAATCACGTGGGCCCCACCCGGAAATCACGTGGGCCCCACCCGGAAATCACGTGGGCCCCACGGGGAAACCACGTGGGCCCCACCCGGAAATCACGTGGGCCCCACCCGGAAATCACGTGGGCCCCACCCGGAAATCACCTGGGCCCCACCCGGAAATCACGTCGGCCGACCCGGAAATCACGTGGGCCCCACGGGGAAACCACGTGGGCCCCACCCGGAAATCACGTGGGCCCCACCCGGAAATCACGTGGGCCCCACGGGGAAATCACGTGGGCCCCACCCGGAAATCACGTGGGCCGCACCAGGAAATCACGTGGGCCCCACCCGGAAATCACGTGGGCCCCACCCGGAAATCACGTGGGCCGCACCAGGAAATCACGTGGGCCGCACCCGGAAATCACGTGGGCCCCACCCGGAAATCACCTGGGCCCCACCCGGAAATCACGTCGGCCGACCCGGAAATCACGTTGGCCCCACGGGGAAACCACGTGGGCCCCACCCGGAAATCACGTGGGCCCCACGGGGAAACCACGTGGGCCCCACCCGGAAATCACGTGGGCCCCACCCGGAAATCACGTGGGCCCCACCCGGAAATCACGTGGGCCCCACCCGGAAATCACGTGGGCCGCACCAGGAAATCACGTGGGCCCCACCCGGAAATCACGTCGGCCGACCCGGAAATCACCTGGGCCCCACCCGGAAATCACCTGGGCCCCAGCCGGAAATCACGTGGGCCCCACGGGGAAACCACGTGGGCCCCACCCGGAAATCACGTGGGCCCCACCCGGAAATCACGTGGGCCCCACCCGGAAATCACCTGGGCCCCACCCGGAAATCACGTGGGCCCCACCCGGAAATCACGTGGGCCCCACCCGGAAATCACGTGGGCCCCACCCGGAAATCACGTGGGCCGCACCAGGAAATCACGTGGGCCCCACCCGGAAATCACGTGGGCCCCACCCGGAAATCACGTTGGCCCCACGGGGTCATCACGTGGGCCCCACCCGGAAATCACGTGGGCCCCTCCCGGAAATCACGTGGGCCCCACCCGGAAATCACGTGGGCCCCACCCGGAAATCACGTGGGCCCCACGGGGAAACCACGTGGGCCCCACCCGGAAATCACGTGGGCCCCACCCGGAAATCACGTGGGCCCCACCCGGAAATCACGTGGGCCCCACCCGGAAATCACGTGGGCCCCACGGGGAAATCACGTGGGCCCCACCCGGAAATCACGTGGGCCCCACCCGGAAATCACGTGGGCCCCACCCGGAAATCACGTGGGCCCCACGGGGAAACCACGTGGGCCCCACCCGGAAATCACGTGGGCCCCACCCGGAAATCACGTGGGCCCCACCCGGAAATCACGTGGGCCCCACCCGGAAATCACGTGGGCCCCACCCGGAAATCACGTGGGCCCCACGGGGAAATCACGTGGGCCCCACCCGGAAATCACGTGGGCCCCACCCGGAAATCACGTGGGCCCCACCCGGAAATCACGTGGGCCCCACGGGGAAATCACGTGGGCCCCACGGGGAAATCACGTGAGCCCCACCCGGAAATCACGTGGGCCCAACCCGGAAATCACGTGGGCCCCACCCGGAAATCACGTGGGCCCCACCCGGAAATCACGTGGGCCCCACCCGGAAATCCCGTGGGCCGCACCAGGAAATCACGTGGGCCCCACCCGGAAATCACGTCGGCCGACCCGGAAATCACGTGGGCCCCACGGGGAAATCACGTGGGCCCCACCCGGAAATCACCTGGGCCCCACCCGGAAATCACGTGGGCCCCACCCGGAAATCACGTGGGCCCCACGGGGAAACCACGTGGGCCCCACCCGGAAATCACGTGGGCCCCACCCGGAAATCACGTGGGCCCCACCCGGAAATCACGTGGGCCCCACCCGGAAATCACGTGGGCCCCACGGGGAAATCACGTGGGCCCCACCCGGAAATCACGTGGGCCCCACCCGGAAATCACGTGGGCCCCACCCGGAAATCACGTGGGCCCCACGGGGAAACCACGTGGGCCCCACCCGGAAATCACGTGGGCCCCACCCGGAAATCACGTGGGCCCCACCCGGAAATCACGTGGGCCCCACCCGGAAATCACGTGGGCCCCACCCGGAAATCACGTGGGCCCCACGGGGAAATCACGTGGGCCCCACCCGGAAATCACGTGGGCCCCACCCGGAAATCACGTGGGCCCCACCCGGAAATCACGTGGGCCCCACGGGGAAATCACGTGGGCCCCACGGGGAAATCACGTGAGCCCCACCCGGAAATCACGTGGGCCCAACCCGGAAATCACGTGGGCCCCACCCGGAAATCACGTGGGCCCCACCCGGAAATCACGTGGGCCCCACCCGGAAATCACGTGGGCCGCACCAGGAAATCACGTGGGCCCCACCCGGAAATCACGTCGGCCGACCCGGAAATCACGTGGGCCCCACGGGGAAATCACGTGGGCCCCACCCGGAAATCACCTGGGCCCCACCCGGAAATCACGTGGGCCCCACCCGGAAATCACGTGGGCCCCACCCGGAAATCACGTGGGCCCCACCCGGAAATCACGTGGGCCCCACCAGGAAATCACGTGGGCCCCACCCGGAAATCACGTGGGCCCCACGGGGAAATCACGTTGGCCCCACGGGGAACTCACGTGGGCCCCACCCGGAAATCACGTGGGCCCCACGGGGAAATCACGTGGGCCCCACCCGGAAATCACCTGGGCCCCACGGGGATATCACGTGGGCCCGACCCGGAAATCACGTGGGCCCCACGGGGAAACCACGTGGGCCCCACCCGGAAATCACGTGGGCCCCACCAGGAAATCACGTGGGCCCCACCCGGAAATCACGTGGGCCCCACCCGGAAATCACGTGGGCCCCACCCGGAAATCACGTGGGCCCCACCCGGAAATCACGTGGGCCCCACCCGGAAATCACGTGGGCCGCACCAGGAAATCACGTGGGCCCCACCCGGAAATCACGTGGGCCCCACCCGGAAATCACGTTGGCCCCACGGGGAAATCACGTGGGCCCCACCCGGAAATCACGTGGGCCCCACCCGGAAATCACGTGGGCCCCACGGGGAAACCACGTGGGCCCCACCCGGAAATCACGTGGGCCCCACCCGGAAATCACGTGGGCCCCACCCGGAAATCACGTGGGCCCCACCCGGAAATCACGTGGGCCGCACCAGGAAATCACGTGGGCCCCACCCGGAAATCACGTCGGCCGACCCGGAAATCACGTGGGCCCCACGGGGAAATCACGTGGGCCCCACCCGGAAATCACGTGGGCCCCACCCGGAAATCACGTGGGCCCCACCCGGAAATCACCTGGGCCCCACCCGGAAATCACGTGGGCCCCACCCGGAAATCACGTGGGCCTCACCCGGAAATCACGTCGGCCGACCCGGAAATCACGTGGGCCCCACGGGGAAATCACGTGGGCCCCACCCGGAAATCACCTGGGCCCCACCCGGAAATCACGTGGGCCCCACCCGGAAATCACGTGGGCCCCACCCGGAAATCACGTGGGCCCCACCCGGAAATCACGTGGGCCGCACCAGGAAATCACGTGGGCCCCACCCGGAAATCACGTCGGCCGACCCGGAAATCACGTGGGCCCCACGGGGAAATCACGTGGGCCCCACCCGGAAATCACGTGGGCCCCACCCGGAAATCACGTGGGCCCCACCCGGAAATCACGTGGGCCGCACCAGGAAATCACGTGGGCCCCACCCGGAAATCACGTCGGCCGACCCGGAAATCACGTGGGCCCCACGGGGAAATCACGTGGGCCCCACCCGGAAATCACCTGGGCCCCACCCGGGAATCACGTGGGCCCCACCCGGAAATCACGTGGGCCCCACCCGGAAATCACGTGGGCCCCACCCGGAAATCACGTGGGCCGCACCAGGAAATCACGTGGGCCCCACCCGGAAATCACGTGGGCCCCACCCGGAAATCACCTGGGCCCCACCCGGAAATCACCTGGGCCCCACCCGGAAATCACGTGGGCCCCACCCGGAAATCACGTCGGCCGACCCGGAAATCACGTGGGCCCCACGGGGAAATCACGTGGGCCCCACCCGGAAATCACCTGGGCCCCACCCGGAAATCACGTGGGCCCCACCCGGAAATCACGTGGGCCCCACCCGGAAATCACGTGGGCCCCACCCGGAAATCACGTGGGCCGCACCAGGAAATCACGTGGGCCCCACCCGGAAATCACGTCGGCCGACCCGGAAATCACGTGGGCCCCACCCGGAAATCACGTGGGCCCCACCCGGAAATCACGTGGGCCCCACCCGGAAATCACGTGGGCCCCACGGGGAAACCACGTGGGCCCCACCCGGAAATCACGTGGGCCCCACCCGGAAATCACGTGGGCCCCACCCGGAAATCACGTGGGCCCCACCCGGAAATCACGTGGGCCCCACCCGGAAATCACGTGGGCCCCACGGGGAAACCACGTGGGCCCCACCCGGAAATCACGTGGGCCCCACGGGGAAACCACGTGGGCCCCACCCGGAAATCACGTGGGCCCCACCCGGAAATCACGTGGGCCCCACCCGGAAATCACCTGGGCCCCACCCGGAAATCACGTGGGCCCCACCCGGAAATCACGTGGGCCCCACCCGGAAATCACGTGGGCCCCACCCGGAAATCACGGGCGCCCCACCCGGAAATCACGTGGGCCGCACCAGGAAATCACGTGGGCCCCACCCGGAAATCACGTCGGCCGACCCGGAAATCACGTGGGCCCCACGGGGAAATCACGTGGGCCCCACCCGGAAATCACCTGGGCCCCACCCGGCAATCACGTGGGCCCCACCCGGAAATCACGTGGGCCCCACCCGGAAATCACGTGGGCCCCACCCGGAAATCACGTGGGCCGCACCAGGAAATCACGTGGGCCCCACCCGGAAATCACGTGGGCCCCACCCGGAAATCACGTTGGCCCCACGGGGAAATCACGTGGGCCCCACCCGGAAATCACGTGGGCCCCACCCGGAAATCACGTGGGCCCCACGGGGAAACCACGTGGGCCCCACCCGGAAATCACGTGGGCCCCACCCGGAAATCACGTGGGCCCCACCCGGAAATCACGTGGGCCCCACGGGGAAATCACGTGGGCCCCACCCGGAAATCACGTGGGCCCCACGGGGAAATCACGTGGGCCCCACCCGGAAATCACGTGGGCCCCACCCGGAAATCACGTGGGCCCCACCCGGAAATCACGTGGGCCCCACCCGGAAATCACGTGGGCCCCACCCGGAAATCACGTGGGCCCCACCCGGAAATCACGTGGGCCCCCAGGGGAAATCACGTGGGCCCCACCCGGAAATCACGTGGGCCCCACCCGGAAATCACGTGGGCCCCACCCGGAAATCACGTGGGCCCCACCCGGAAATCACGTGGGCCCCCAGGGGAAACCACGTGGGCCCCACAAGGAAATCACGTGGGCCCCACCCGGAAATCACGTGGGCCCCACCCGGAAATCACGTGGGCCCCACCCGGAAATCACGTGGGGCCCACCCGGAAATCACGTGGGCCCCACGGGGAAATCACGTGGGCCCCACCGGGAAATCACGTGGGCCCCACCCGGAAATCACGTGGGCCCCACCCGGAAATCACGTGGGCCCCACCCGGAAATCACCTGGGCCCCACCCGGAAATCACGTGGGCCCCACCCGGAAATCACGTGGGCCCCACCCGGAAATCACGTGGGCCCCACCCGGAAATCACGTGGGCCCCACCCGGAAATCACGTGGGCCGCACCAGGAAATCACGTGGGCCCCACCCGGAAATCACGTCGGCCGACCCGGAAATCACGTGGGCCCCACGGGGAAATCACGTGGGCCCCACCCGGAAATCACCTGGGCCCCACCCGGAAATCACGTGGGCCCCACCCGGAAATCACGTGGGCCCCACCCGGAAATCACGTGGGCCCCACCCGGAAATCACGTGGGCCGCACCAGGAAATCACGTGGGCCCCACCCGGAAATCACGTGGGCCCCACCCGGAAATCACGTTGGCCCCACGGGGAAATCACGTGGGCCCCACCCGGAAATCACGTGGGCCCCACCCGGAAATCACGTGGGCCCCACGGGGAAACCACGTGGGCCCCACCCGGAAATCACGTGGGCCCCACCCGGAAATCACGTGGGCCCCACCCGGAAATCACGTGGGCCCCACGGGGAAATCACGTGGGCCCCACCCGGAAATCACGTGGGCCCCACGGGGAAATCACGTGGGCCCCACCCGGAAATCACGTGGGCCCCACCCGGAAATCACGTGGGCCCCACCCGGAAATCACGTGGGCCCCACCCGGAAATCACGTGGGCCCCACCCGGAAATCACGTGGGCCCCACCCGGAAATCACGTGGGCCCCCAGGGGAAATCACGTGGGCCCCACCCGGAAATCACGTGGGCCCCACCCGGAAATCACGTGGGCCCCACCCGGAAATCACGTGGGCCCCACCCGGAAATCACGTGGGCCCCCAGGGGAAACCACGTGGGCCCCACAAGGAAATCACGTGGGCCCCACCCGGAAATCACGTGGGCCCCACCCGGAAATCACGTGGGCCCCACCCGGAAATCACGTGGGGCCCACCCGGAAATCACGTGGGCCCCACGGGGAAATCACGTGGGCCCCACCGGGAAATCACGTGGGCCCCACCCGGAAATCACGTGGGCCCCACCCGGAAATCACGTGGGCCCCACCCGGAAATCACGTGGGCCCCACCCGGAAATCACGTGGGCCCCCAGGGGAAATCACGTGGGCCCCACCCGGAAATCACGTGGGCCCCACCCGGAAATCACGTGGGCCCCACCCGGAAATCACGTGGGCCCCACCCGGAAATCACGTGGGCCCCACGGGGAAATCACGTGGGCCCCACCTGGAAATCACGTGGGCCCCACCCGGAAATCACGTGGGCCCCACCCGGAAATCACGTGGGCCCCACCCGGAAATCACGTGGGCCCCACCCGGAAATCACGTGGGCCCCACCCGGAAATCACGTGGGCCCCACCCGGAAATCACGTGGGGCCCACCCGGAAATCACGTGGGCCCCACGGGGAAATCACGTGGGCCCCACCAGGAAATCACGTGGGCCCCACCCGGAAATCACGTGGGCCCCACCCGGAAATCACGTGGGCCCCACCCGGAAATCACGTGGGCCCCACCCGGAAATCACGTGGGCCCCCAGGGGAAATCACGTGGGCCCCACCCGGAAATCACGTGGGCCCCACCTGGAAATCACGTGGGCCCCACCCTGAAATCACGTGGACCCCACCCGGAAATCACGTGGGCCCCACGGGGAAATCACGTGGGCCCCACCCGGAAATCACGTGGGCCCCACCCGGAAATCACGTGGGCCCCACCCTGAAATCACGTGGGCCCCACCCGGAAATCACGTGGGCCCCACCCGGAAATCACGTGGGCCCCACCCGGAAATCACGTGGGCCCCACCCGGAAATCACGTGGGCCCCACCCGGAAATCACGTGGGCCCCACCCGGAAATCACGTGGGCCCCACCCGGAAATCACGTGGGCCCCACCCGGAAATCACGTGGGCCCCACCCGGAAATCACGTGGGCCCCACCCGGAAATCACGTGGGCCCCACCCGGAAATCACGTGGGCCCCACCCGGAAATCACGTGGGCCCCACCCGGAAATCACGTGGGCCCCCAGGGGAAATCACGTGGGCCCCACAAGGAAATCACGTGGGCCCCACCCGGAAATCACGTGGGCCCCACCCGGAATTCACGTGGGCCCCACCCGGAAATCACGTGGGCCCCACGGGGAAATCACATGGGCCCCACCCGGAAATCACGTGGGCCCCACCCGGAAATCACGTGGGCCCCACCCGGAAATCACGTGGGCCCCACCCGGAAATCACGTGGGCCCCACCCGGAAATCACGTGGGCCCCACCCGGAAATCACGTGGGCCCCACCCGGAAATCACGTGGGCCCCACCCGGAAATCACGTGGGCCCCACGGGGAAATCACGTGGGCCCCACCCGGAAATCACGTGGGCCCCACCCGGAAATCACGTGGGCCCCCAGGGGAAATCACGTGGGCCCCACCCGGAAATCACGTGGGCCCCACCCGGAAATCACGTGGGCCCCACCCGGAAATCACGTGGGCCCCACGGGGAAATCACGTGGGCCCCACGGGGAAATCACGTGGGCCCCACCCGGAAATCACGTGGGCCCCACCCGGAAATCACGTGGGCCCCACCCGGAAATCACGTGGGCCCCACCCGGAAATCACGTGGGCCCCACCCGGAAATCACGTGTGGCCCACCCGGAAATCACGTGGGTCCCACGGGGAAATCACGTGGGCCCCACCCGGAAATCACGTGGGCCCCACCCGGAAATCACGTGGGCCCCACCCGGAAATCACGTGGGCCCCACCCGGAAATCACGTGGGCCCCACCCGGAAATCACGTGGGCCCCACCCGGAAATCACGTGGGCCCCACCCGGAAATCACGTGGGCCCCACCCGGAAATCACGTGGGCCCCCAGGGGAAATCACGTGGGCCCCACCCGGAAATCACGTGGGCCCCACCCGGAAATCACGTGGGCCCCACCCGGAAATCACGTGGGCCCCACCCGGAAATCACGTGGGCCCCACGGGGAAATCACGTGGGCCCCACGGGGAAATCACGTGGGCCCCACCCGGAAATCACGTGGGCCCCACCCGGAAATCACGTGGGCCCCACCCGGAAATCACGTGGGCCCCACCCGGAAATCACGTGGGCCCCACCCGGAAATCACGTGGGCCCCACCCGGAAATCACGTGGGCCCCACCCGGAAATCACGTGGGCCCCACGGGGAAATCACGTGGGCCCCACCCGGAAATCACGTGGGCCCCACCCGGAAATCACGTGGGCCCCACCCGGAAATCACGTGGGCCCCACGGGGAAATCACGTGGGCCCCACTCGGAAATCACGTGGGCCCCACGGGGAAATCACGTGGGCCCCACCCGGAAATCACGTGGGCCCCACCCGGAAATCACGTGGGCCCCACCCGGAAATCACGTGGGCCCCCAGGGGAAATCACGTGGGCCCCACCCGGAAATCACGTGGGCCCCACTCGGAAATCACGTGGGCCCCACGGGGAAATCACGTGGGCCCCACCCGGAAATCACGTGGGCCCCACCCGGAAATCACGTGGGCCCCACGGGGAAATCACGTGGGCCCCACCCGGAAATCACGTGGGCCCCACCCGGAAATCACGTGGGCCCCACCCGGAAATCACGTGGGCCCCACCCGGAAATCACGTGGGCCCCACCCGGAAATCACGTGGGCCCCACCCGGAAATCACGTGGGCCCCACCCGGAAATCACGTGGGCCCCACCCGGAAATCACGTGGGCCCCACCCGGAAATCACGTGGGCCCCACCCGGAAATCACGTGGGCCCCACGGGGAAATCACGTGGGCCCCACCCAGAAATCACGTGGGCCCCACGGGGAAATCACGTGGGCCCCACCCGGAAATCACGTGGGCCCCACGGGGAAATCACGTGGGCCCGACCCGGAAATCACGTGGGCCCCACCCGGAAATCACGTGGGCCCCACGGGGAAATCACGTGGGCCCCACCCAGAAATCACGTGGGCCCCACGGGGAAATCACGTGGGCCCCACCCGGAAATCACGTGGGCCCCACCCGGAAATCACGTGGGCCCCACCCGGAAATCACGTGGGCCCCCAGGGGAAATCACGTGGGCCCCACCCGGAAATCACGTGGGCCCCACCCGGAAATCACGTGGGCCCCACCCGGAAATCACGTGGGCCCCACCCGGAAATCACGTGGGCCCCCAGGGGAAATCACGTGGGCCCCACAAGGAAATCACGTGGGCCCCACCCGGAAATCACGTGGGCCCCACCCGGAATTCACGTGGGCCCCACCCGGAAATCACGTGGGCCCCACGGGGAAATCACATGGGCCCCACCCGGAAATCACGTGGGCCCCACCCGGAAATCACGTGGGCCCCACCCGGAAATCACGTGGGCCCCACCCGGAAATCACGTGGGCCCCACCCGGAAATCACGTGGGCCCCACCCGGAAATCACGTGGGCCCCACCCGGAAATCACGTGGGCCCCACCCGGAAATCACGTGGGCCCCACGGGGAAATCACGTGGGCCCCACCCGGAAATCACGTGGGCCCCACCCGGAAATCACGTGGGCCCCACCCGGAAATCACGTGGGCCCCCAGGGGAAATCACGTGGGCCCCACACGGAAATCACGTGGGCCCCACCCGGAAATCACGTGGGCCCCACACGGAAATCACGTGGGCCCCACCCGGAAATCACGTGGGCCCCACCCGGAAATCACGTGGGCCCCACCCGGAAATCACGTGGGCCCCACCCGGAAATCACGTGGGCCCCACGGGGAAATCACGTGGGCCCCACCCGGAAATCACGGGGGCCCCACCCGGAAATCACGTGGGCCCCACCCGGAAGTCACGTGGGCCCCACCCGGAAATCACGTGGGCCCCACCCGGAAATCACGTGGGCCCCACCCGGAAATCACGTGGGCCCCACCCGGAAATCACGTGGGCCCCACCCGGAAATCACGTGGGCCCCACCCGGAAATCACGTGGGACCCACCCGGAAATCACGTGGGCACCACGGGGAAATCACGTGGGCCCCACCCGGAAATCACGTGGGCCCCACCCGGAAATCACGTGGGCCCCACCCGGAAATCACGTGGGGCCCACCCGGAAATCACGTGGGCCCCACCCGGAAATCACGTGGGCCCCACGGGGAAATCACGTGGGCCCCACCCGGAAATCACGTGGGCCCCACCCGGAAATCACGTAGGCCCCACACGGAAATCACGTGGGCCCCACGGGGAAATCACGTGGGTCCCACCCGGAAATCACGTGGGCCCCACCCGGAAATCACGTGGGCCCCACCCGGAAATCACGTGGGCCCCACCCGGAAATCACGTGGGCCCCACCCGGAAATCACGTGGGCCCCACCCGGAAATCACGTGGGCCCCACCCGGAAATCACGTGGGCCCCACCCGGAAATCACGTGGGCCCCACCCGGAAATCACGTGGGCCCCACCCGGAAATCACGTGGGCCCCCAGGGGAAATCACGTGGGCCCCCAGGGGAAATCACGTGGGCCCCACCCGGAAATCACGTGGGCCCCACCCGGAAATCACGTGGGCCCCACCCGGAAATCACGTGGGCCCCACGGGGAAATCACGTGGGCCCCACCCGGAAATCACGTGGGCCCCACCCGGAAATCACGTGGGCCCCACCCGGAAATCATGTGGGCCCCACGGGGAAATCACGTGGGCCCCACCCGGAAATCACGTGGGCCCCACACGGAAATCACGTGGGCCCCACCCGGAAATCACGTAGGCCCCACACGGAAATCACGTGGGCCCCACCCGGAAATCACGTGGGCCCCACCCGGAAATCACGTAGGCCCCACACGGAAATCACGTGGGCCCCACGGGGAAATCACGTGGGTCCCACCCGGAAATCACGTGGGCCCCACCCGGAAATCACGTGGGCCCCACCCGGAAATCACGTGGGCCCCACCCGGAAATCACGTGGGCCCCACCCGGAAATCACGTGGGCCCCACCAGGAAATCACGTGGGCCCCACCCGGAAATCACGTGGGCCCCACCCGGAAATCACGTGGGCCCCACCCGGAAATCACGTGGGCCCCACCCGGAAATCACGTGGGCCCCACCCGGAAATCACGTGGGCCCCCAGGGGAAATCACGTGGGCCCCCAGGGGAAATCACGTGGGCCCCACCCGGAAATCACGTGGGCCCAACCCGGAAATCACGTGGGCCCCACCCGGAAATCACGTGGGCCCCACGGGGAAATCACGTGGGCCCCACCCGGAAATCACGTGGGCCCCACCCGGAAATCACGTGGGCCCCACCCGGAAATCACGTGGGCCCCACCCGGAAATCACGTGGGCCCCACGGGGAAATCACGTGGGCCCCACCCGGAAATCACGTGGGCCCCACCCGGAAATCACGTGGGCCCCACCCGGAAATCATGTGGGCCAAACGGGGAAATCACGTGGGCCCCACCCGGAAATCACGTGGGCCCCACACGGAAATCACGTGGGCCCCACCCGGAAATCACGTGGGCCCCACACGGAAATCACGTGGGCCCCACCCGGAAATCACGTGGGCCCCACTCGGAAATCACGTGGGCCCCACCCGGAAATCACGTGGGCCCCCAGGGGAAATCACGTGGGCCCCACCCGGAAATCACGTGGGCCCCACCCGGAAATCACGTGGGCCCCACGGGGAAATCACGTGGGCCCCACCCAGAAATCACGTGGGCCCCACCCGGAAATCACGTGGGCCCCACACGGAAATCACGTGGGCCCCACCCGGAAATCACGTGGGCCCCACACGGAAATCACGTGGGCCCCACCCGGAAATCACGTGGGCCCCACACGGAAATCACGTGGGCCCCACCCGGAAATCACGTGGGCCCCACCCGGAAATCACGTGGGCCCCACCCGGAAATCACGTGGGCCCCACCCGGAAATCACGTGGGCCCCATGGGGAAATCACGTGGGCCCCACCCGGAAATCACGTGGGCCCCACCCGGAAATCACGTGGGCCCCACCCGGAAGTAACGTGGGCCCCACCCGGAAATCACGTGGGCCCCACCCGGAAATCACGTGGGCCCCACCCGGAAATCACGTGGGCCCCACCCGGAAATCACGTGGGCCCCACCCGGAAATCACGTGGGCCCCACCCGGAAATCACGTGGGCCCCACCCGGAAATCACGTGGGCACCACGGGGAAATCACGTGGGCCCCACCCGGAAATCACGTGGGCCCCACCCGGAAATCACGTGGGCCCCACCCGGAAATCACGTGGGCCCCACCCGGAAATCACGTGGGCCCCACCCGGAAATCACGTGGGCCCCACGGGGAAATCACATGGGCCCCAGCCGGAAATCACGTGGGCCCCACGGGGAAATCACGTGGGCCCCACCCGGAGATCACGTGGGCCCCACCCGGAAATCACGTGGGCCCCACCCGGAAATCACGTGGGCCCCACCCGGAAATCACGTGGGCCCCACGGGGAAATCACGTGGGCCCCAACCGGGTGGGCCCCACCCGGAGATCACGTGGGCCCCACCCGAAAATCACGTAGGGCCCACCCGGAAATCACCAGGGCCCCACCCGGAAATCACGTGGGCCCCACCCGGAAATCACGTGGGCCCCACCCGGAAATCACGTGGGCCCCACCCGGAAATCACGTGGGCCCCACCCGGAAATCACGTGGGCCCCACCCGGAAATCACGTGGGCCCCACCCGGAAATCACGTGGGCCCCACCCGGAAATCACGTGGGCCCCACCCGGAAATCACGTGGGCCCCACGGGGAAATCACGTGGGCCCCAGCCGGAAATCACGTGGGCCCCACCCGGAAATCACGTGGGCCCCAGCCGGAAATCACGTGGGCCCCACCCGGAAATCACGTGGGCCCCACCCGGAAATCACGTGGGCCCCACCCGGAAATCACGTGGGCCCCACCCGGAAATCACGTGGGCCCCACCCGGAAATCACGTGGGCCCCACCCGGAAATCACGTGGGCCCCACCCGGAAATCACGTGGGCCCCACCCGGAAATCACGTGGGCCCCACCCGGATATCACGTGGGCCCCACCCGGAAATCACGTGGGCCCCACCCGGAAATCACGTGGGCCCCACCCGGAAATCACGTGGGCCCCACCCGGAAATCACGTGGGCCCCACCCGGAAATCACGTGGGCCCCACCCGGAAATCACTTGGGCCCCACGGGAAAATCACGTGGGCCCCACCCGGAAATCACGTGGGCCCAACGGGGAAATCACGTGGGCCCCACCCGGAAATCACGTGGGCCCCACCCGGAAATCACGTGGGCCCCACGGGGAAATCACGTGGGCCCCACGGGGAAATCACGTGGGCCCCACCCGGAAATCACGTGGGCCCCACCCGGAAATCACGTGGGCCCAACGGGGAAATCACGTGGGCCCCACCCGGAAATCACGTGGGCCCCACCCGGAAATCACGTGGGCCCCACCCGGAAATCACGTGGGCCCCACCCGGAAATCACGTGGGCCCCACCCGGAAATCACGTGGGCCCCACCCGGAAATCACGTGGGCCCCACCCGGAAATCACGTGGGCCCCACCCGGAAATCACGTGGGCCCCACCCTGAAATCACGTGGGCCCCACCCGGAAATCAGGTGGGCCCCACCCGGAAATCACGTGGGCCCCACGGGGAAATCACGTGGGCCGCACCGGGAAATCACGTGGGCCCCACCCGGAAATCACGTGGGCCCCACCCGGAAATCACGTGGGCCCCACCCGGAAATCACGTGGGCCCCACCCGGAAATCACGTGGGCCCCACCCGGAAATCACGTGGGCCCCTCCCGGAAATCACGTGGGCCCCACCCGGAAATCACGTGGGCCCCACCCGGAAATCACGTGGGCCCCACCCGGAAATCACGTGGGCCCCACCCGGAAATCACGTGGGCCCCACGGGGAAATCACGTGGGCCCCACCCGGAAATCACGTGGGCCCCACCCGGAAATCACGTGGGCCCCACCCGGAAATCACGTGGGCCCCACGGGGAAATCACGTGGGCCCCACCCGGAAATCACGTGGGCCCCACCCGGAAATCACGTGGGCCCCACCCGGAAATCACGTGGGCCCCACCCGGAAATCACGTGGGCCCCACCCGGAAATCACGTGGGCCCCACGGGGAAATCACGTGGGCCCCACCCGGAAATCACGTGGGCCCCACCCGGAAATCACGTGGGCCCCACGGGGAAATCACGTGGGCCCCACCCGGAAATCACGTGGGCCCCACCCGGAAATCACGTGGGCCCCACCCGGAAATCACGTGGGCCCCACCCGGAAATCACGTGGGCCCCACCCGGAAATCACGTGGGCCCCACCCGGAAATCACGTGGGCCCCACCCGGAAATCACGTGGGCCCCACCCGGAAATCACGTGGGCCCCACCCGGAAATCACGTGGGCCCCACCCGGAAATCACGTGGGCCCCACCCGGAAATCACGTGGGCCCCCAGGGGAAATCACTTGGGCCCCACCCGGAAATCACGTGGGCCCCACCCGGAAATCACGTGGGCCCCACTCGGAAATCACGTGGGCCCCACGGGGAAATCACGTGGGCCCCACCCGGAAATCACGTGGGCCCCACGGGGAAATCACGTGGGTCCCACCCGGAAATCACGTGGGCCCCACCCGGAAATCACGTGGGCCCCACGGGGAAATCACGTGGGCCCCCAGGGGAAATCACGTTTGCCCCACGGGGAAATCACGTGGGCCCCACGGGGAAATCACGTGGGCCCCACGGGGAAATCACGTGGGCCCCACGGGGAAGTCACGTGTGCCCCCAGGGGAAATCACGTGGGCCCCACGGTGAAATCACCTGGGCCCCACGGGGAAATCAGGTGGGCCCCACGGGGAAATCACGTGGGCCCCCAGGGGAAATCACGTGGGCCCCCAGTGGAAATCATGAGGGCCCCACGGGGAAATCACGTGGGCCCCACGGGGAAATCACGTGGGCCCCCAGGGGAAAACACGTGGGCCCCACGGGGTAATCACGTGGGCCCCCAGGGGAAATCACGTGGGACCCGAGGGGAAATCACGTGGGCCCCATGGGGAAATCACGTGGGCCCCCAGGGGAAATCACGTGGGCCCCCAGTAGAAATCACGTGGGCCCCACGGGGAAATCACGTGGGCCCCACGGCGAAATCACGTGGGCCCCCAGGGGAAATCACGAGGGCCCCACGGGGTAATCACGAGGGCCCCCAGGGGAAATCACGTGGGCCCCACGGGGAAATCACATGGGCCCCACGGGGAAATCACGTGGGCCCCACGGTGAAATCACGTGGGCCCCACGGGGATATCACGTGGGCCCCCAGGGGAAATCACGTGCGCCCCCAGGGGAAATCCCGTGGGCCCCCAGGGGAAATCCCGTGGGCCCCCACGGGAAATCACGTGGGCCTCCCGGGCCAATCATGTGGTCACCCTTTGGCTATTCCCCCAGGGGCAATCACGTGGGCACCCTGTGGCAACTTCCCCATGTTGCAATCACGGAGTCCCCTGTGGCAGTCACTTGGGTTACCTGGGGCAATCACGTGTTCTCCTTGGTGCAATCACTTGGCCCCCTGGTGCAATCTCGTGGGCCCCGAGGGGCAATCACTTGGTCCCCATGGGGCAATCACATGGGCCCCTTGTTGCTAATCTCGTGGGCCCCATGGAGCAATCACCTGGGCCCCCTTGGGCACTGTCCACAGGAAAGGTGAGAGGAACCCCATCGTCTTGCCACCACTCCAAGAGTCCCCGAGATGTCTCAGTCCATTCCAGACGAACCTGTTTTCCCTGCACTGACTCAACTTTCACGACGAGGATTGACTCACCACGGTGGCACGTGGGACAGCCCTGTGGGAAACCCTCGTGGGAAAGCCTAGTGGGAAACCCTCGATTCAAAGCCGCAGATCCCTTGATCCACGAGAAGGGAAGCGTGACACTGCTGCTACAGCTAGGGAGAAAAGCTCACATGTATGCCCCCACTATAGACGAGGACTGACTTCCCTGGGGAGACTCCAGAAGTACCCCAAGATCCATGTCAGCCCTGGAGAGGAATCCTCAGGTTCCGGCCCCAACTCCACACAAGGACTTACGCCCCGGCATCGATGGGAGAGGAATCCCGATATTCCCCCTAGCAACTCGCATGGGGACTGGCCTTTCCTGAGGCCACCAGAGAGGGTCCCTGACGTCCCCGTCGTAAGCCGAGAGCACCTGCCACAACTCGAGAAAATCCAGGAAGTTCTCCCCTCCAGGCGAGATTAGGCCCATTTCCACTGAAGCGTCTCAAGGCTAAGCACACCTAACCTCTGGAACTTCCAAACAGTCCTTCACACCCTTGCTGCAAATCAAGAAGTTCCCGGACATTCATGTCTCCACTCGAGAGGAAGCACGAGGGTCCCACCCACATCCAGAGGAGCCCCGTTTCCGCCTCGTAGCTCGAGAGGAGGTATCCTTTCCCTGCTTCTTCGGAAAAGAATTCCCGGAGTTCCGGTCACATCTCAAGAGGAGGCGCTCTCCACAGAAAAGGTGAGAGGAACTCCAGGGTGGTGCCACCATTCCAAGAGTCCCCAGATGTCTCAGTCCATTCCAGAGGAACCTGTTTTCCCTGCACTGCCTCGAATTTCACGCCGAGGATTGACTCACACCATGGTGGCACATGGGACAGCCCTGTGTGAAAGCCTGGTCGGAAAGCCTCCAGTGAAAGCCACCGATCCCTTAATCCACTTGACGGGAAGGCTGACACTGATGCTACAGCTCGGGAGGAAAGCGCTCGTGCATTACCCCAGTCGAGCCGAGGACTGACTCCCCTTTCGATTCTCTAGAAGTACCCCAAGATCCATGTCAGCGCTGGAGAGGAATCCTCAGCTTCCGGCCCCGACTCCACACAAGGTCTTAGGCCCCGGCATCGACGGGAGAGGAATCCCGAGAGGCCCCCTAGCAACTCGCATGGGGACTGGCCTTTCCTGAGGCCACCAGAGCGGGTTCCTGAGGTCCCCGTCGTAAGTCGAGAGCACCTGCCACACTCGAGAAACGCCAGGAGGTTCTCCCCTCCCGGCGAGATGAGGCCCATTTCCGCTGAGGCGTCTCGAGGCTAAGCACACCTAACCTCTGGAACTTCCAAACAGTCCTTCACACCCTTGCTGCAACTCAAGAAGTTTCCCGACATACACGTCTCCACTCGAGAGTAAGCACGTGGGTCCCGCCCCCATCCAGAGGAGCCCCGTTTCCACCTCATAGCTCGAAAGGAGGGAACCTTTCCCTGCTTGGTTGGGAAAGAATTCCCGGCATTCCTGGCATCTCAAGAGGAGGCTCTCTCCAAAAAAAGGCGAGAGGAAGCCCAGGGTCGTGCCTCCATTCCAAGAGTCCCCCAGATGTCTCAGTCGATTCCAGAGGAGCCTGTTTTCCCTGCACTGCCTCGACTTTCACGCCGAGGATCTACTCACACCATCGTGGCACTTGGGACAGTCCTGTGTGAAATCCTCGTGTGAAAGCCTCGAGGGAAAGCCACAGATCCCTTGATCCATGCGACGGGAAGCGTGACTCTGCTGCTACAGCTCAGGAGGAAAGCGCACGTGCATGCCCCCACTCGAGACGAGGACTGTCTCCCCTGGGTAGATTCCAAAAGAACCCCAAGATCCATGTCAGCCCTGGAGAGGAATCCTCAGGGTCCGGCACTGACTCCACACAACGTCTTAGGCCCCGGCATCGACGGGAGAGGAATCCCGAGAGGCCCCCTAGCAACGCGCATGGGGACTGGCCTTTCCTGAGACCACCAGAGCGAGTCCCCGAGGTCCCCATCGTAAGTCGAGAGCACCTGCCGCAGCTTGAGAAAATCCAGGAGGTTCTCCCCTCCAAGCGAGATGAGGCCCATTTCTGCTGAGGCGTCTCAAGGCTAAGCACACCTAACCTCTGGAACTTCCAAAGGGTCCTTCACACCCTTGCTGCAACTCAAGAAGTTCCCCGACATTCCCGTCTCCACTCCAGAGGAAGCACGTGTCCCGCCCACATCCAGAGGAGCCCCGTTTCCACCTCGTAGCTCGAGCGGAGGGATCCTCTCCCTGCCTGTTCGGGAAAGAATTCCCGGTGTTCCCATCGCATCTCAAGAGGAGGTGCTCTCCACAGGAAAGGCGAGAGGATCTCTAGGGTCGTGCCACCATTCCAAGTGTCCCCCAGATGTCTCAGTCCATTCCAGAGTGCCGGGGTCGAGCCCTGGTGGATCCAGGGAATTCGAAGGGTGGACGGCGTTGGCATGGAAAGAGTTGTTTATTTATTAATATAAGATTTGATTAAGAAACTATAGTGTAGTAAGAAGATTAATTGGAGGAAGAGGGCTGAATAGCTTGGTTTACACAGAAGGCCAATAAATTTCCAGACAAGGAATTTGCACCATCTACGTTGGGCCACCGGCGCCCCCTTGAAATCTCAGGGTGCCTCGCCTTAAGTTCCCTTTCGTGTGGGTCTTAACAGCCAGGGCAAGTAAGTAGACCTGGCGAGCCTCCGCGCCCCAGGTGGAGATTCAGCCTGAAGTTAAAGTAAAGAGCAGAGATAGGGAAAGGGAGAGAAGAAGAGAGAGAGAGACACGGGGGGAGCCAGAGTCCCAATAAACCAGGCCGAGAGACTAGTTCAAGAAACTGGTCCGAGAAGCTGGCCCCCTCCTTTATTGTTCAGAAGGCCTTTTATACTTTTGATAAAACACGAAGATCAATGGGTAACCCAAAATTATGTAGCGTTCGCAGCTCAGACTCTTTCTATACATCATTTTGCATACAAAGGTCAGGTGATTTACATTATCTTCTGGCCAAGAGGCTTGTTAACACTTTTTGGCTCTCTTCCTTAATGAATGTTAATTTTGTTTCCCCTGAAGTGGTTTTCTTTAATCTACATCTTCTTAAAGCGTTAAAGGTACATTTCTAGAACAAAGGTGCAGTGGGTTATAACAAAGAAGGGACTTAACTCAAAGAGCTAATGTTGCTAATACAAGGTCTACTACTTGTTTTTCTATATACCAACTATATCTAAAAATATAGGATATGAAAATTTGGCAGCAAGCATTGACTCAACAAATGAAACCTTTAATCAGTCCTATTCTAAAGATTTTGACTCCTCGGAAGCCCCTACATTCCTTGGATGTTTTAAGCTTCCTGTGCCTCCTGCAGTCAGGAGGCCTCAAACAATTACACACGCAGCTGTATGAGTCCTGCAGGCAGGCTAGAAAGCCATCAGAGGGTCTTTTGGATTGAAACACTCTTTCAAATGCAGAAGACTAAAGCCTTGACTTTTTCCAGAAAATGTCAGAAGAGTAGAAATGCAGAGCACAAAAACCGGCAGATTTTTGTTGGGGTACATGCATAGGAATTTCCAGAGGGGTCCCTGAAGTCTGAGCACGCCTTGCGTATGTGAGCGTCCTTCCTCATAAACTTGTCACGGGCAGGATTCCTCACACTGGCTCCCGGCACCAGAGGAACCTGTTTTCCCTGCACTGCCTCGACTTTCACGCCGAGGATCGACTAACACCATGGTGGCACGTGGGTGAGCCCTGTGGGAAAGACTCGTGGGAAAGCCTCTAGGGAAAGCCATAGATCCCTTGATCCACGTGATGGGAAGCGTGACACTGCTACTACAGCTCGGGAGGAAAGCTAACGTGCATGCCCCCACTCGAGACGAGGACTGACTCAACTGGGGAGACTCCAGAAGTACCCCAAGATCCATGTCAGCACTGGAGAGGAATCTTCAGGTTCCGGAACCGACTCCACACAAGGTCTTAGGCCCCGGCATCGACGGGAGAGGAATCCCGAGAGGTCCCCTAGGAACTCGCATGGGGACTGGCCTTTCCTGAGGCCACCAGAGCGGGTCCCTGAAGTCCCTGTCTTAAGTGGAGAGCACCTGTTGCAACTCGAGAAAATCCAGGAGGTTCTCCCCTAAAGGCGAGATGAAACCCATTTCCGCTGAGGCGTATCGAGGCTAATCACACCTACCCTCTGGGAATTGCAAAGGGGCCTGTACACCCTTGCTGCAACTCAAGAAGTTCCCCGACATACCCGTCTCCACTCAAGAGGAAACACGATGGTCCCGCCCACATCGAGAGAGGTCCCGTTTCTGCCTTGTAGCTCGAGATGAGGGATCCTTTCCCTGCTGGGTCGGGAATGAATTCCCAGCGTTCCCGTCGCATCTCAAGAGGAGGTGCTCTCCACAGGAAAGGCGAGAGGAACTCCAGGGTCGTGCCGCAATTCCAAGAGGCCCCCAGATGTCTCAGTCCATTCCAGAGGAACGTGTTTTCTCTGAACGGCCTCGACTTTCACGCCAAGGATTGACTCACACCACGGTGTCACGTGGAACAGCCCTGTGGGAAAGCCTCGCGGGAAAGCAACAGATCCCCTGATCCATGCGACGGGAAGCGTGACACTGCTGCTACAGCTCGGAGGAAGGAGCAGGTGCATGCCCCACTCGAGACGAGGACTGACTCCCCTGTGGATTCTACAGAAGTAAGCCATGATCCATGTCAGCCAGGGAGTGGAAACCTCACATTCCAGCCCTGACTCCGCACAAGGGGTTAGGCCCCGGCATCGACGGGAGAGGAATCCCGAGAGGCCCCCAAGGATCTCTCATGGGGACTGGTCTTTCATGAGGCCACCAGAGCGGGTCCCTTATGACCCCATCCTAAGTCGAGAGCACCTGCTGCAACTTGAGAAAATCCAGGAGGTTCTCCCGTCCAGGCGAGATGAGGCCCATTTCCTCTGAGGCGTCTCTAGGTTAATCACATCTAACCTCTGGAACTTCGAAAGGGTCCTTAACACCCTTGATGCAACTCAAGAAGTTCCCCGACATACCCGTCTCCAATCGAGAGGAAGTAAGAGGGTCACGTCCACATCCAGAGGAGCCCCGTTTCTGCCTGGTAGATCGAGATGAGGGATCCTTTCCCTTCTTGGTCGGGAAAGAATTTCCGGCGTTCCCGTCGCATCTCAAGAGGAGGCGCTCTCCACAGGAAAGGCGAGAGGAACTCCAGGGTCGTGCCACCATTCCAAGAGTCCACCAGATGTGTCAGTCCAATCCAGAGGAACCTGTTTTCCTTGCATTGCCTCGACTTTCAGGTCGAGGATCGACTCACACGACGGTGGCACGTGGGACAGCCCTGTGGGAAAGCCTCGTGGGAAAGCCTCGTGGGAAAGCCTCGAGGGAAAGCCACAGATCCCTTGATCGACACCACAGAAAGCGGGACACTGCTGCTACCACTCGGGAGGAAAGCGCACGTGCATGACCCCACTCGAGACGAGGACTGACTCCCCTCGGGAGACTCCAGAAGTACCCCAAGAACCATGTCATCCCTGGAGAGGAATCCTCGGGTTCCGGTCCCGACTCCACACAAGGTCTTAGACACCGGCATCGATGGGAGAGGAATCCCGAGAGGCCCCCGAGGAACTCGCATGGGGACGGGCCTTTCCTGAGGCCACAAGAGCGGGTCCCTGAGGTCCCTGTCGTCAGTCGAGAGCACCTGCGCAACTCGAGAAAATCCAGGAAGTTTTGCCCTCCAGGCGAGATGAGGCCCATTTCCGATGAGGTTCTCGAGGCTAATCACATCTAACCACTGGAACCTCCAAAGGGTCCTTCACAACCTTGCTGCAACTCAAGAAGTTCGCCGACATACCCGTCTCCACTCGAGAGGAAGCACGAGGGTCCCGCACACATCCAGGGGAGCCCAGTTTCCGACTCCTAGCTCAGGATGAGGGATCCTTTCCCTGTCACGCAATGGAAAGCGTGACACTGCTGCTACCACTCTCGAGGAAAGCGCACGTGCATGCCGCCATTGGAGACGAGGACTGACTCCCCTGCGGAGACTCCAGAAGTACCCCAAGATCCATGTCACCACTGGAGAGGAATCCTCAGGTTCCGGCCCCGACTCCACACAAGGTCTTAGGCCCCGGCATCGACGGGAGAGGAATCCCGAGAGGCCAACGAGGAACTCGCATGGGGACTGGCCTTTCCTGAGGCCACCAGAGCGGGTCCCTGAGGTCCCCGTCGTAAGTCGAGAGCACCTGCCGCAACTCGAGAAAATCCAGGAGGTTTTGCCCTCCAGGTGAGATGAGGCCAATTTCCGCTGAGTCTTCTCGAGGCGAATCACATCTAACCACTGGAACTTCCAAAGGGTCCTTCACACCCTTGCTGCAACTCAAGAAGTTCCCCGACATACCCGTCTCCACTCGAGAGGAAGCACTAGGGTCCCGCACACATCCAGGGGAGCCCCGTTTCCGCCTCCTAGCTCAAGATGAGGGATCCTTTCCCTGTTTCTTAGGGAAAGAATTCCCGGCGATTCCGTCGCATCTCAAGAGGAGGCGCTCTCCACAGGAAAGACGAGAGGAACCCCAGGGTCGTGCCACCATTCCAAGAGTCCCCCAGATGTGTCAGTCCATTCCAGAGGAACCTGTTTTCCCTGCACTGCCTTGATGTTCAAGCCGAGGATAGACTCCCACCACGTGTGCACGTGGGACAGCCCTGTGGGAAAGCCTCGTGGGAAAGCATCGTGGGAAAGACTCGAGGGAAAACCATAGATCCTTTGATCCACGCGGCGGACTGCGTGACACTGCTGCTACCGCTCCGGAGGAAAGCACAAGTGCATGCCCGCATTCGAGACGAGGACTGACTCCCGTGGGGAGACTCCAGAAGTAGCCCAAGATCCATGTCAGCACTGGAGAGGAATCCTCAGGTTCCGGCCCCGACTCCACACAAGGTCTTAGGCCACGGCATCGACGGGAGAGGAATCCCGAGAGGCCCCCGAGGAACTCCCATGGGGACTGGCCTTTCCTGAGGCCACCAGAGCGGGTCCCTGAGGTCCCCGTCGTAAGTCGAGAGCACCTGCCGCAACTCGAGAAAATCCAGGAGGTTTTGCCCTCCAGGAGAGATGAGGCCCATTTCCGCTGAGGCTTCTCGAGGCTAATCACATCTAACCACTGGAACTTCCAAAGGGTCCTTCACACCCTTGCTGCAAGTCCAGAAGTTCCCCGACATACCCGTGTCCACTCGAGAGGTAGCACGAGGGTCCCGCACACATCCAGGGGAGCCCCGTTTCCGCCTCCTAGCTCGAGATGAGGGATCCTTTCCCTGTTTCTTAGGGAAAGAATTCCCGGCGTTGCCGTCGCATCTCAAGAGGAGGCGCTCTCAACAGGAAAGGCGAGAGGAACTCCAGGGTCGTGTCACCATTCCAAGAGTCCCCCAGATGTGTCAGTCCATTCCAGAGGAACCTGTTTTCCCTGCACTGCCTTGACGTTCAAGCCGAGGATCGACTCCCACCACGTGTGCACGTGGGACAGCCCTGTGGGAAAGCTTCGTGGGAAAGACTCGAGGGAAAACCATAGATCCTTTGATCCACGCGGCGGACTGCGTGACACTGCTGCTACCGCTCTGGAGGAAAGAGCAAGTGAATGCCCGCATTCGAGACGAGGACTGACTCCCCTGGGGAGACTCCAGAAGTAGCCCAAGATCCATGTCAGCACTGGAGAGGAATCCTCAGGTTCCGGCCCCGATTCCACACAAGGTCTTAGGCCCCGGCATCGACGGGAGAGGAATCCCGAGAGGCCCCCGAGGAACTCGCATGGGGACTGGCCTTTCCTGAGGCCACCAGAGCGGGTCCCTGAGGTCCCCGTCGTAAGTCGAGAGCACCTGCCGCAACTCGAGAAAATCCAGGAGGTTTTGCCCTCCAGGCGAGATGAGGCCCATTTCCGCTGAGGCTTCTCGAGGCTAATCACATCTAACCACTGGAACTTGCAAAGGGTCCTTCACACCCTTGCTGCAAGTCCAGAAGTTCCCCGACATACCCGTGTCCACTCGAGAGGTAGCACGAGGGTCCCGCACACATCCAGGGGAGCCCCGTTTCCGCCTCCTAGCTCGAGATGAGGGATCCTTTCCCTGTTTCGTACGGAAAGAATTCCCGGCGTTCCCGTCGCATCTCAAGAGGAGGCGCTCTCAACAGGAAAGGCGAGAGGAACTCCAGGGTCGTGCCACCATTCCAAGAGTCCCCCAGATGTGTCAGTCCATTCCAGAGGAACCTGTTTTCCCTGCACTGCCTTGACGTTCAAGCCGAGGATCGACTCCCACCACGTGTGCACGTGGGACAGCCCTGTGGGAAAGCCTCGTGGGAAAGCCTCGTGGGAAAGACTGGAGGGAAAACCATAGATCCTTTGATCCACGCAGCGGACTGCGTGACACTGCTGCTACCGCTCTGGAGGAAAGTGCAAGTGCATGCCCGCATTCGAGACGAGAACTGACTCCCCTGGGGAGACTCCAGATGTACCCCAAGATCCATGTCAGCACTGGAGAGGAATCCTCAGGTTCCGGCCCCGACTCCACACTAGGTCATAGTCCCCGGCATCGACGGGAGAGGAATCCCGAGAGGCCCCCGAGGAACTCGCATGGGGACTTGCCTTTCCTGAGGCCACCAGAGCGGGTCCCTGAGGTCCCCGTCGTAAGTCGAGAGCACCTGCCGCAACTCGAGAAAATCCAGGAGGTTTTGCCCTCCAGGCGAGACGAGGCCCATTTCCGCTGAGGCTTCTCGAGGCTAATCACATCTAACCACTGGAACTTACAAAGGGTCCTTCACACCCTTGCTGCAAGTCCAGAAGTTCCCCGACATACCCGTCTCCACTCAAGAGGAAGCACGTGGGGTCCCGCACACATCCAGGGGAGCCCAGTTTCCGCCTCCTAGCTCGAGATGAGGGATCCTTTCCCTGTTTCGTAGGGAAAGAATTCCCGGCGTTCCCGTCGCATCTCAAGAGGAGGCGCTCTCCAAAGGAAAGGCGGGAGGAACTCCAGGGTCGTGCCACCATTCCAAGAGTCCCCCAGATGTGTCAGTCCATTCCAGAGGAACCTGTTTTCCCTGCACTGCCTTGACGTTCAAGCCGAGGATCGACTCCCACCACGTGTGCACGTGGGACAGCCCTGTGGGAAAGCCTCGTGGGAAAGACTCGAGGGAAAACCATAGATCCTTTGATCCACGCGGCGGACTGCGTGACACTGCTGCTACCGCTCTGGAGGAAAGCGCAAGTGCATGCCTGCATTCGAGACAAGGACTGACTCCCCTGGGGAGACTCCAGAAATAGCCCAAGATCCATGTCAGCACTGGAGAGGAATCCTCAGGTTCCGGCCCCGACTCTACACAAGGCCTTAGGCCCCGGCATCGACGGGAGAGGAATCCCGAGAGGCCCACGAGGAACTCGCATGGGGACTGGCCTTTCCTGAGGCCACCAGAGCGGGTCCCTGAGGTCCCCGTCGTAAGTCGAGAGCACCTGCCGCAACTCGAGAAAATCCAGGAGGTTTTGCCCTCCAGGCGAGATGAGGCCCATTTCCGCTGAGGCTTCTCGAGGCTAATCACATCTAACCACTGGAACTTCCAAAGGGTCCTTCACACCCTTGCTGCAACTCAAGAAGTTCCCCGACATACCCGTGTCCACTCGAGAGGAAGCACGAGGGTCCCGCACACATCCAGGGGAGCCCCGTTTCCGCCTCCTAGCTAGAGATGAGGGATCCTTTCCCTGTTTCGTACGGAAAGAATTCCCGGCGTTCCCGTCGCATCTCAAGAGGAGGCGCTCTCCACAGGAAAGGCGAGAGGAACCCCAGGGTCGTGCCACCATTCCAAGAGTCCCCCAGATGTGTCAGTCCATTCCAGAGGAACCTGTTTTCCCTGCACTGCCTTGACGTTCAAGCCGAGGATCGACTCCCACCACGTGTGCACGTGGGACAGCCCTGTGGGAAAGCCTCGTGGGAAAGCCTCGTGGGAAAGACTCGAGGGAAAACCATAGATCCTTTGATCCACGCGGCGGACTGCGTGACACTGCTGCTACCGCTCTGGAGGAAAGCGCAAGTGCATGCCCGCATTCGAGACGAGGACTGACTCCCCTGGGGAGACTCCAGATGTACCCCAAGATCCATGTCAGCACTGGAGAGGAATCCTCAGGTTCCGGCCCCGACTCCACACAAGGTCATAGTCCCCGGCATCGACGGGAGAGGAATCCCGAGAGGCCCCGGAGGAACCCGCATGGGGACTTGCCTTTCCTGAGGCCACCAGAGCGGGTCCCTGAGGTCCCCGTCGTAAGTCGAGAGCACCTGCCGCAACTCGAGAAAATCCAGGAGGTTTTGCCCTCCAGGCGAGACGAGGCCCATTTCCGCTGAGGCTTCTCGAGGCTAATCACATCTAACAACTGGAACTTACAAAGGGTCCTTCACACCCTTGCTGCAAGTCCAGAAGTTCCCCGACATACCCGTGTCCATTCGAGAGGAAGCACGAGGGTCCCGCACACATCCAGGGGAGCCCCGTTTCCGCCTCCTAGCTCGAGATGAGGGATCCTTTCCCTGTTTCGTAACCCGGAAATCACGTGGGCCCCACCCGGAAATCACGTGGGCCCCACCCGGAAATCACGTGGGCCCCACCCGGAAATCACGTGGGCCCCACCCGGAAATCACGTGGGCCCCACCCGGAAATCACGTGGGCCCCACCCGGAAATCACGTGGGCCCCACCCGGAAATCACGTGGGCCCCACCCGGAAATCACGTGGGCCCCCAGGGGAAATCACGTGGGCCCCACCCGGAAATCACGTGGGCCCCACCCGGAAATCACGTGGGCCCCACTCGGAAATCACGTGGGCCCCACGGGGAAATCACGTGGGCCCCACCCGGAAATCACGTGGGCCCCACCCGGAAATCACGTGGGCCCCCAGGGGAAATCACGTGGGCCCCACCCGGAAATCACGTGGGCCCCACCCGGAAATCACGTGGGCCCCACCCGGAAATCACGTGGGCCCCACGGGGAAATCACGTGGGCCCCACCCGGAAATCACGTGGGCCCCACCCGGAAATCACGTGGGCCCCACCCGGAAATCACGTGGGCCCCACCCGGAAATCACGTGGGCCCCACCCGGAAATCACGTGGGCCCCACGGGGAAATCACGTGGGCCCCACCCGGAAATCACGTGGGCCCCACGGGGAAATCACGTGGGCCCCACCCGGAAATCACGTGGGCCCCACGGGGAAATCACGTGGGCCCCACCCGGAAATCACGTGGGCCCCACCCGGAAATCACGTGGGCCCCACCCGGAAATCACGTGGGCCCCACCCGGAAATCACGTGGGCCCCACCCGGAAATCACGTGGGCCCCACCCGGAAATCACGTGGGCCCCACCCGGAAATCACCTGGGCCCCACGGGGAAATCACGTGGGCCCCACCCGGAAATCACGTGGGCCCCACCCGGAAATCACGTGGGCCCCACCCGGAAATCACGTGGGCCCCACCCGGAAATCACGTGGGCCCCACCCGGAAATCACGTGGGCCCCACCCGGAAATCACGTGGGCCCCACCCGGAAATCACGTGGGCCCCACCCGGAAATCACGTGGGCCCCACCCGGAAATCACGTGGGCCCCACCCGGAAATCACGTGGGCCCCACCCGGAAATCACCTGGGCCCCACCCGGAAATCACGTGGGCCCCACCCGGAAATCACGTGGGCCCCACCCGGAAATCACGTGGGCCCCACCCGGAAATCACGTGGGCCCCCAGGGGAAATCACGTGGGCCCCACCCGGAAATCACATGGGCCCCACCCGGAAATCACGTGGGCCCCACCCGGAAATCACGTGGGCCCCACCCGGAAATCACGTGGGCCCCCAGGGGAAATCACGTGGGCCCCACCCGGAAATCACGTGGGCCGCACCCGGAAATCACGTGGGCCCCACCCGGAAATCACGTGGGCCCCACGGGGAAATCACGTGGGCCCCACCCGGAAATCACGTGGGCCCCACCCGGAAATCACGTGGGCCCCACCCGGAAATCACGTGGGCCCCACCCGGAAATCACGTGGGCCCCACCCGGAAATCACGTGGGCCCCACCCGGAAATCACGTGGGCCCCACGGGGAAATCACGTGGGGCCCACCCGGAAATCACGTGGGCCCCACGGGGAAATCACGTGGGCCCCACGGGGAAATCACGTGGGCCCCACCCGGAAATCACGTGGGCCCCACCCGGAAATCACGTGGGCCCCACCCGGAAATCACGTGGGCCCCACCCGGAAATCACGTGGGCCCCACCCGGAAATCACGTGGGCCCCACGGGGAAATCACGTGGGCCCCACCCGGAAATCACGTGGGCCCCACCCGGAAATCACGTGGGCCCCACCCGGAAATCACGTGGGCCCCACCCGGAAATCACGTGGGCCCCACGGGGAAATCACGTGGGCCCCACCCGGAAATCACGTGGGCCCCACCCGGAAATCACGTGGGCCCCACCCGGAAATCACGTGGGCCCCACCCGGAAATCACGTGGGCCCCACCCGGAAATCACGTGGGCCCCACCCGGAAATCACGTGGGCCCCACGGGGAAATCACGTGGGCCCCACCCGGAAATCACGTGGGCCCCACCCGGAAATCACGTGGGCCCCACCCGGAAATCACGTGGGCCCCACCCGGAAATCACGTGGGCCCCACCCGGAAATCACGTGGGCCCCACCCGGAAATCACGTGGGCCCCCAGGGGAAATCACGTGGGTCCCACCCGGAAATCACGTGGGCCCCACCCGGAAATCACGTGGGCCCCCAGGGGAAATCACGTGGGCCCCACCCGGATATCACGTGGGCCCCACCCGGAAATCACGTGGGCCCCACCCGGAAATAACGTGGGCCCCACGGGGAAATCACGTGGGCCCCACCCGGAAATCACGTGGGCCCCACGGGGAAATCACGTGGGCCCCACGGGGAAATCACGTGGGCCCCACCCGGAAATCACGTGGGCCCCACCCGGAAATCACGTGGGCCCCACCCGGAAATCACGTGGGCCCCACGGGGAAATCACGTGGGCCCCACGGGGAAATCACGTGGGCCCCACCCGGAAATCACGTGGGCCCCACCCGGAAATCACGTGAGCCCCACCCGGAAATCACATGGGCCCCACCCGGAAATCACGTGGGCCCCACCCGGAAATCACGTGGGCCCCACCCGGATATCACGTGGGCCCCCAGGGGAAATCACGTGGGCCCCACCCGGAAATCACGTGGGCCCCACCCGGAAATCACGTGGGCCCCACCCGGAAATCACGTGGGCCCCACGGGGAAAACACGTGGGCCCCACCCGGAAATCACGTGGGCCCCACCCGGAAATCACGTGGGCCCCACCCGGAAATCACGTGGGCCCCACCCGGAAATCACGTGGGCCCCACCCGGAAATCACGTGGGCCCCACCCAGAAATCACGTGGGCCCCACCCGGAAATCACGTGGGCCCCACCCGGAAATCACGTGGGCCCCACGGGGAAATCACGTGGGCCCCACCCGGAAATCACGTGGGCCCCACCCGGAAATCACGTGGGCCCCACCCGGAAATCACGTGGGCCCCACGGGGAAATCACGTGGGCCCCACCCGGAAATCACGTGGGCCCCACCCGGAAATCACGTGGGCCCCACCCGGAAATCACGTGGGCCCCACCCGGAAATCACGTGGGCCCCACCCGGAAATCACGTGGGCCCCACCCGGAAATCACGTGGGCCCCACCCGGAAATCACGTGGGCCCCACCCGGAAATCACGTGGGCCCCACCCGGAAATCACGTGGGCCCCACCCGGAAATCACGTGGGCCCCCAGGGGAAATCACGTGGGCCCCACAAGGAAATCACGTGGGCCCCACCCGGAAATCACGTGGGCCCCACCCGGAAATCACGTGGGCCCCACCCGGAAATCACGTGGGCCCCACGGGGAAATCACGTGGGCCCCACCCGGAAATCACGTGGGCCCCACCCGGAAATCACGTGGGCCCCACCCGGAAATCACGTGGGCCCCACCCGGAAATCACGTGGGCCCCACCCGGAAATCACGTGGGCCCCACCCGGAAATCACGTGGGCCCCACCCGGAAATCACGTGGGGCCCACCCGGAAATCACGTGGGCCCCACCCGGAAATCACGTGGGCCCCACCCGGAAATCACGTGGGCCCCACCCGGAAATCACGTGGGCCCCACCCGGAAATCACGTGGGCCCCACCCGGAAATCACGTGGGCCCCACGGGGAAATCACGTGGGCCCCACGGGGAAATCACGTGGGCCCCACCCGGAAATCACGTGGGCCCCACCCGGAAATCACGTGGGCCCCACCCGGAAATCACGTGGGCCCCACCCGGAAATCACGTGGGCCCCACCCGGAAATCACGTGGGCCCCACGGGGAAATCACGTGGGCCCCACCCGGAAATCACGTGGGCCCCACCCGGAAATCACGTGGGCCCCACCCGGAAATCACGTGGGCCCCACGGGGAAATCACGTGGGCCCCACCCGGAAATCACGTGGGCCCCACCCGGAAATCACGTGGGCCCCACCCGGAAATCACGTGGGCCCCACCCGGAAATCACGTGGGCCCCACCCGGAAATCACGTGGGCCCCACCCGGAAATCACGTGGGCCCCACCCGGAAATCACGTGGGCCCCACCCGGAAATCACGTGGGCCCCACCCGGAAATCACGTGGGCCCCACCCGGAAATCACGTGGGCCCCACGGGGAAATCACGTGGGCCCCACGGGGAAATCACGTGGGCCCCACCCGGAAATCACGTGGGCCCCACCCGGAAATCACGTGAGCCCCACCCGGAAATCACATGGGCCCCACCCGGAAATCACGTGGGCCCCACCCGGAAATCACGTGGGCCCCACCCGGAAATCACGTGGGCCCCCAGGGGAAATCACGTGGGCCCCACCCGGAAATCACGTGGGCCCCACCCGGAAATCACGTGGGCCCCACCCGGAAATCACGTGGGCCCCACCCGGAAATCACGTGGGCCCCACCCGGAAATCACGTGGGCCCCACCCGGAAATCACGTGGGCCCCACCCGGAAATCACGTGGGCCCCACCCGGAAATCACGTGGGCCCCACACGGAAATCACGTGGGCCCCACCCGGAAATCACGTGGGCCCCACCCGGAAATCACGTGGGCCCCACCCGGAAATCACGTGGGCCCCACCCGGAAATCACGTGGGCCCCCAGGGGAAATCACGTGGGCCCCACCCGGAAATCACGTGGGCCCCACCCGGAAATCACGTGGGCCCCACGGGGAAATCACGTGGGCCCCACCCGGAAATCACGTGGGCCCCACCCGGAAATCACGTGGGCCCCACCCGGAAATCACGTGGGCCCCACCCGGAAATCACGTGGGCCCCACCCGGAAATCACGTGGGCCCCACCCGGAAATCACGTGGGCCCCACCCGGAAATCACGTGGGCCCCACCCGGAAATCACGTGGGCCCCACCCGGAAATCACGTGGGCCCCACCCGGAAATCACGTGGGCCCCACCCGGAAATCACGTGGGCCCCACCCGGAAATCACGTGGGCCCCACCCGGAAATCACGTGGGCCCCACCCGGAAATCACGTGGGCCCCACCCGGAAATCACGTGGGCCCCCAGGGGAAATCACGTGGGCCCCACAAGGAAATCACGTGGGCCCCACCCGGAAATCACGTGGGCCCCACCCGGAAATCACGTGGGCCCCACCCGGAAATCACGTGGGCCCCACGGGGAAATCACGTGGGCCCCACCCGGAAATCACGTGGGCCCCACCCGGAAATCACGTGGGCCCCACCCGGAAATCACGTGGGCCCCACCCGGAAATCACGTGGGCCCCACCCGGAAATCACGTGGGCCCCACCCGGAAATCACGTGGGCCCCACCCGGAAATCACGTGGGCCCCACCCGGAAATCACGTGGGCCCCACCCGGAAATCACGTGGGCCCCACCCGGAAATCACGTGGGCCCCACCCGGAAATCACGTGGGCCCCACCCGGAAATCACGTGGGCCCCACCCGGAAATCACGTGGGCCCCACCCGGAAATCACGTGGGCCCCCAGGGGAAATCACGTGGGCCCCACCCGGAAATCACGTGGGCCCCACCCGGAAATCACGTGGGCCCCACCCGGAAATCACGTGGGCCACACCCGGAAATCACGTGGGCCCCACCCGGAAATCACGTGGGCCCCACCCGGAAATCACGTGGGCCCCACCCGGAAATCACGTGGGCCCCACCCGGAAATCACGTGGGCCCCACCCGGAAATCACGTGGGCCCCACGGGGAAATCACGTGGGCCCCACCCGGAAATCACGTGGGCCCCACCCGGAAATCACGTGGGCCCCACCCGGAAATCATGTGGGCCCCACGGGGAAATCACGTGGGCCCCACCCGGAAATCACGTGGGCCCCACACGGAAATCACGTGGGCCCCACCCGGAAATCACGAAGGCCCCACACGGAAATCACGTGGGCCCCACCCGGAAATCACGTGGGCCCCACGGGGAAATCACGTGGGCCCCACCCGGAAATCACGTGGGCCCCACACGGAAATCACGTGGGCCCCACCCGGAAATCACGTGGGCCCCACTCGGAAATCACGTGGGCCCCACCCGGAAATCACGTGGGCCCCCAGGGGAAATCACGTGGGCCCCACCCGGAAATCACGTGGGCCCCACCCGGAAATCACGTGGGCCCCACGGGGAAATCACGTGGGCCCCACCCGGAAATCACGTGGGCCCCACCCGGAAATCACGTGGGCCCCACACGGAAATCACGTGGGCCCCACCCGGAAATCACGTGGGCCCCACACGGAAATCACGTGGGCCCCACCCGGAAATCACGTGGGCCCCACACGGAAATCACGTGGGCCCCACCCGGAAATCACGTGGGCCCCACCCGGAAATCACGTGGGCCCCACCCGGAAATCACGTGGGCCCCACCCGGAAATCACGTGGGCCCCACGGGGAAATCACGTGGGCCCCACCCGGAAATCACGGGGGCCCCACCCGGAAATCACGTGGGCCCCACCCGGAAGTCACGTGGGCCCCACCCGGAAATCACGTGGGCCCCACCCGGAAATCACGTGGGCCCCACCCGGAAATCACGTGGGCCCCACCCGGAAATCACGTGGGCCCCACCCGGAAATCACGTAGGCCCCACACGGAAATCACGTGGGCCCCACGGGGAAATCACGTGGGTCCCACCCGGAAATCACGTGGGCCCCACCCGGAAATCACGTGGGCCCCACCCGGAAATCACGTGGGCCCCACGGGGAAATCACGTGGGCCCCACCCGGAAATCACGTGGGCCCCACCCGGAAATCACGTGAGCCCCTCCCGGAAATCACGTGGGCCCCACCCGGAAATCACGTGGGCCCCACCCGGAAATCACGTGGGCCCCACCCGGAAATCACGTGGGCCCCACCCGGAAATCACGTGGGCCCCACCCGGAAATCACGTGGGCCCCACCCGGAAATCACGTGGGCCCCACCCGGAAATCACGTGGGCCCCCAGGGGAAATCACGTGGGCCCCACAAGGAAATCACGTGGGCCCCACCCGGAAATCACGTGGGCCCCACCCGGAAATCACGTGGGCCCCACCCGGAAATCACGTGGGGCCCACCCGGAAATCACGTGGGCCCCACGGGGAAATCACGTGGGCCCCACGAGGAAATCACGTGGGCCCCACCCGGAAATCACGTGGGCCCCACCCGGAAATCACGTGGGCCCCACCCGGAAATCACGTGGGCCCCACCCGGAAATCACGTGGGCCCCCAGGGGAAATCACGTGGGCCCCACCCGGAAATCACGTGGGCCCCACCCGGAAATCACGTGGGCCCCACGGGGAAATCACGTGGGCCCCACCTGGAAATCACGTGGGCCCCACCCGGAAATCACGTGGGCCCCACCCGGAAATCACGTGGGCCCCACCCGGAAATCACGTGGGCCCCACCCGGAAATCACGTGGGCCCCACCCGGAAATCACGTGGGCCCCACCCGGAAATCACGTGGGGCCCACCCGGAAATCACGTGGGCCCCACGGGGAAATCACGTGGGCCCCACCAGGAAATCACGTGGGCCCCACCCGGAAATCACCTGGGCCCCACCCGGAAATCACGTGGGCCCCACCCGGAAATCACGTGGGCCCCACCCGGAAATCACGTGGGCCCCCAGGGGAAATCACGTGGGCCCCACCCGGAAATCACGTGGGCCCCACCTGGAAATCACGTGGGCCCCACCCTGAAATCACATGGACCCCACCCGGAAATCACGTGGGCCCCACGGGGAAATCACGTGGGCCCCACCCGGAAATCACGTGGGCCCCACCCGGAAATCACGTGGGCCCCACCCTGAAATCACGTGGGCCCCACCCGGAAATCACGTGGGCCCCACCCGGAAATCACGTGGGCCCCACGGGGAAATCACGTGGGCCCCACCCGGAAATCACGTGGGCCCCACCCGGAAATCACGTGGGCCCCACCCGGAAATCACGTGGGCCCCACCCGGAAATCACGTGGGCCCCACCCGGAAATCACGTGGGCCCCACCCGGAAATCACGTGGGCCCCACCCGGAAATCACGTGGGCCCCACCCGGAAATCACGTGGGCCCCACCCGGAAATCACGTGGGCCCCACCCGGAAATCACGTGGGCCCCACCCGGAAATCACGTGGGCCCCACCCGGAAATCACGTGGGCCCCCAGGGGAAACCACGTGGGCCCCACAAGGAAATCACGTGGGCCCCACCCGGAAATCACGTGGGCCCCACCCGGAAATCACGTGGGCCCCACCCGGAAATCACGTGGGGCCCACCCGGAAATCACGTGGGCCCCACGGGGAAATCACGTGGGCCCCACCGGGAAATCACGTGGGCCCCACCCGGAAATCACGTGGGCCCCACCCGGAAATCACGTGGGCCCCACCCGGAAATCACGTGGGCCCCACCCGGAAATCACGTGGGCCCCCAGGGGAAATCACGTGGGCCCCACCCGGAAATCACGTGGGCCCCACCCGGAAATCACGTGGGCCCCACGGGGAAATCACGTGGGCCCCACCTGGAAATCACGTGGGCCCCACCCGGAAATCACGTGGGCCCCACCCGGAAATCACGTGGGCCCCACCCGGAAATCACGTGGGCCCCACCCGGAAATCACGTGGGCCCCACCCGGAAATCACGTGGGCCCCACCCGGAAATCACGTGGGGCCCACCCGGAAATCACGTGGGCCCCACGGGGAAATCACGTGGGCCCCACCAGGAAATCACGTGGGCCCCACCCGGAAATCACGTGGGCCCCACCCGGAAATCACGTGGGCCCCACCCGGAAATCACGTGGGCCCCACCCGGAAATCACGTGGGCCCCCAGGGGAAATCACGTGGGCCCCACCCGGAAATCACGTGGGCCCCACCTGGAAATCACGTGGGCCCCACCCTGAAATCACGTGGACCCCACCCGGAAATCACGTGGGCCCCACGGGGAAATCACGTGGGCCCCACCCGGAAATCACGTGGGCCCCACCCGGAAATCACGTGGGCCCCACCCTGAAATCACGTGGGCCCCACCCGGAAATCACGTGGGCCCCACCCGGAAATCACGTGGGCCCCACCCGGAAATCACGTGGGCCCCACCCGGAAATCACGTGGGCCCCACCCGGAAATCACGTGGGCCCCACCCGGAAATCACGTGGGCCCCACCCGGAAATCACGTGGGCCCCACCCGGAAATCACGTGGGCCCCACCCGGAAATCACGTGGGCCCCACCCGGAAATCACGTGGGCCCCACCCGGAAATCACGTGGGCCCCACCCGGAAATCACGTGGGCCCCACCCGGAAATCACGTGGGCCCCACCCGGAAATCACGTGGGCCCCCAGGGGAAATCACGTGGGCCCCACAAGGAAATCACGTGGGCCCCACCCGGAAATCACGTGGGCCCCACCCGGAATTCACGTGGGCCCCACCCGGAAATCACGTGGGCCCCACGGGGAAATCACATGGGCCCCACCCGGAAATCACGTGGGCCCCACCCGGAAATCACGTGGGCCCCACCCGGAAATCACGTGGGCCCCACCCGGAAATCACGTGGGCCCCACCCGGAAATCACGTGGGCCCCACCCGGAAATCACGTGGGCCCCACCCGGAAATCACGTGGGCCCCACCCGGAAATCACGTGGGCCCCACGGGGAAATCACGTGGGCCCCACCCGGAAATCACGTGGGCCCCACCCGGAAATCACGTGGGCCCCCAGGGGAAATCACGTGGGCCCCACCCGGAAATCACGTGGGCCCCACCCGGAAATCACGTGGGCCCCACCCGGAAATCACGTGGGCCCCACGGGGAAATCACGTGGGCCCCACGGGGAAATCACGTGGGCCCCACCCGGAAATCACGTGGGCCCCACCCGGAAATCACGTGGGCCCCACCCGGAAATCACGTGGGCCCCACCCGGAAATCACGTGGGCCCCACCCGGAAATCACGTGTGGCCCACCCGGAAATCACGTGGGTCCCACGGGGAAATCACGTGGGCCCCACCCGGAAATCACGTGGGCCCCACCCGGAAATCACGTGGGCCCCACCCGGAAATCACGTGGGCCCCACCCGGAAATCACGTGGGCCCCACCCGGAAATCACGTGGGCCCCACCCGGAAATCACGTGGGCCCCACCCGGAAATCACGTGGGCCCCACCCGGAAATCACGTGGGCCCCCAGGGGAAATCACGTGGGCCCCACCCGGAAATCACGTGGGCCCCACCCGGAAATCACGTGGGCCCCACCCGGAAATCACGTGGGCCCCACCCGGAAATCACGTGGGCCCCACGGGGAAATCACGTGGGCCCCACGGGGAAATCACGTGGGCCCCACCCGGAAATCACGTGGGCCCCACCCGGAAATCACGTGGGCCCCACCCGGAAATCACGTGGGCCCCACCCGGAAATCACGTGGGCCCCACCCGGAAATCACGTGGGCCCCACCCGGAAATCACGTGGGCCCCACCCGGAAATCACGTGGGCCCCACCCGGAAATCACGTGGGCCCCACCCGGAAATCACGTGGGCCCCACGGGGAAATCACGTGGGCCCCACCCGGAAATCACGTGGGCCCCACCCGGAAATCACGTGGGCCCCACCCGGAAATCACGTGGGCCCCACCCGGAAATCACGTGGGCCCCACCCGGAAATCACGTGGGCCCCACCCGGAAATCACGTGGGCCCCACCCGGAAATCACGTGGGCCCCCAGGGGAAATCACGTGGGCCCCACCCGGAAATCACGTGGGCCCCACCCGGAAATCACGTGGGCCCCACCCGGAAATCACGTGGGCCCCACCCGGAAATCACGTGGGCCCCACCCGGAAATCACGTGGGCCCCACCCGGAAATCACGTGGGCCCCACGGGGAAATCACGTGGGCCCCACCCGGAAATCACGTGGGCCCCACCCGGAAATCACGTGGGCCCCACGGGGAAATCACGTGGGCCCCACCCGGAAATCACGTTGGCCCCACCCGGAAATCACGTGGGCCCCACCCGGAAATCACGTGGGCCCCACCCGGAAATCACGTGGCCCCACCCGGAAATCACGTGGGCCCCACCCGGAAATCACGTGGGCCCCCAGGGGAAATCACGTGGGCCCCACCCGGAAATCACGTGGGCCCCACCCGGAAATCACGTGGGCCCCACCCGGAAATCACGTGGGCCCGACGGGGAAATCACGTGGGCCCCACCCGGAAATCACGTGGGCCCCACCCGGAAATCACGTGGGCCCCACCCGGAAATCACGTGGGCCCCACCCGGAAATCACGTGGGCCCCACCCGGAAATCACGTGGGCCCCACCCGGAAATCACGTGGGCCCCACCCGGAAATCACGTGGGCCCCACGGGGAAATCACGTGGGCCCCACCTGGAAATCACGTGGGCCCCACCCGGAAATCACGTGGGCCCCACCCGGAAATCACGTGGGCCCCACCCGGAAATCACGAGGGCCCCACCCGGAAATCACGTGGGCCCCACCCGGAAATCACGTGGGCCCCACCCGGAAATCACGTGGGCCCCACCCGGAAATCACGTGGGCCCCACCCGGAAATCACGTGGGCCCCACCCGGAAATCACGTGGGCCCCACCCGGAAATCACGTGGGCCCCACGGGGAAATCACGTGGGCCCCACCCGGAAATCACGTGGGCCCCACCCGGAAATCACGTGGGCCCCCAGGGGAAATCACGTGGGCCCCACCCGGAAATCACGTGGGCCCCACCTGGAAATCACGTGGGCCCCACCCTGAAATCACGTGGACCCCACCCGGAAATCATGTGGGCCCCACGGGGAAATCACGTGGGCCCCACCCGGAAATCACGTGGGCCCCACCCGGAAATCACGTGGACCCCACCCTGAAATCACGTGGGCCCCACCCGGAAATCACGTGGGCCCCACCCGGAAATCACGTGGGCCCGACGGGGAAATCACGTGGGCCCCACCCGGAAATCACGTGGTCCCCACCCGGAAATCACGTGGGCCCCACCCGGAAATCACGTGGGCCCCACCCGGAAATCACGTGGGCCCCACCCGGAAATCACGTGGGCCCCACCCGGAAATCACGTGGTCCCCACCCGGAAATCACGTGGGCCCCACCCGGAAATCACGTGGGCCCCCAGGGGAAATCACGTGGGCCCCACCCGGAAATCACGTGGGCCCCACCCGGAAATCACGTGGGCCCCACTCGGAAATCACGTGGGCCCCACGGGGAAATCACGTGGGCCCCACCCGGAAATCACGTGGGCCCCACCCGGAAATCACGTGGGCCCCACCCGGAAATCACGTGGGCCCCCAGGGGAAATCACGTGGGCCCCACCCGGAAATCACGTGGGCCCCACTCGGAAATCACGTGGGCCCCACGGGGAAATCACGTGGGCCCCACCCGGAAATCACGTGGGCCCCACCCGGAAATCACGTGGGCCCCACGGGGAAATCACGTGGGCCCCACCCGGAAATCACGTGGGCCCCACCCGGAAATCACGTGGGCCCCACCCGGAAATCACGTGGGCCCCACCCGGAAATCACGTGGGCCCCACCCGGAAATCACGTGGGCCCCACCCGGAAATCACGTGGGCCCCACCCGGAAATCACGTGGGCCCCACCCGGAAATCACGTGGGCCCCACGGGGAAATCACGTGGGCCCCACCCAGAAATCACGTGGGCCCCACGGGGAAATCACGTGGGCCCCACCCGGAAATCACGTGGGCCCCACGGGGAAATCACGTGGGCCCGACCCGGAAATCACGTGGGGCCCACCCGGAAATCACGTGGGCCCCACCCGGAAATCACGTGGGCCCCACCCGGAAATCACGTGGGCCCCACCCGGAAATCACGTGGGCCCCCAGGGGAAATCACGTGGGCCCCACCCGGAAATCACGTGGGCCCCACCCGGAAATCACGTGGGCCCCACCCGGAAATCACGTGGGCCCCACCCGGATATCACGTGGGCCCCACCCGGAAATCACGTGGGCCCCACCCGGAAATAACGTGGGCCCCACGGGGAAATCACGTGGGCCCCACCCGGAAATCACGTGGGCCCCACCCGGAAATCACGTGGGCCCCCAGGGGAAATCACGTGGGCCCCACCCGGAAATCACGTGGGCCCCACCCGGAAATCACGTGGGCCCCACCCGGAAATCACGTGGGCCCCACCCGGAAATCACGTGGGCCCCACCCGGAAATCACGTGGGCCCCACCCGGAAATCACGTGGGCCCCACCCGGAAATCACGTGGGCCCCACCCGGAAATCACGTGGGCCCCATGGGGAAATCACGTGGGCCCCACCCGGAAATCACGTGGGCCCCACCCGGAAATCACGTGGGCCCCACCCGGAAATCACGTGGGCCCCACCCGGAAATCACGTGGGCCCCATGGGGAAATCACGTGGGCCCCACCCGGAAATCACGTGGGCCCCACCCGGAAATCACGTGGGCCCCACCCGGAAATCACGTGGGCCCCACCCGGAAATCACGTGGGCCCCACACGGAAATCACGTGGGCCCCACCCGGAAATCACGTGGGCCCCACTCGGAAATCACGTGGGCCCCACCCGGAAATCACGTGGGCCCCCAGGGGAAATCACGTGGGCCCCACCCGGAAATCACGTGGGCCCCACCCGGAAATCACGTGGGCCCCACCCGGAAATCACGTGGGCCCCACCCGGAAATCACGTGGGCCCCACCCGGAAATCACGTGGGCCCCACCCGGAAATCACGTGGGCCCCACCCGGAAATCACGTGGGCCCCACCCGGAAATCACGTGGGCCCCACCCGGAAATCACGTGGGCCCCACCCGGAAATCACGTGGGCCCCACCCGGAAATCACGTGGGCCCCACCCGGAAATCACGTGGGCCCCCAGGGGAAATCACGTGGGCCCCACAAGGAAATCACGTGGGCCCCACCCGGAAATCACGTGGGCCCCACCCGGAAATCACGTGGGCCACACCCGGAAATCACGTGGGCCCCACGGGGAAATCACGTGGGCCCCACCCGGAAATCACGTGGGCCCCACCCGGAAATCACGTGGGCCCCACCCGGAAATCACGTGGGCCCCACCCGGAAATCACGTGGGCCCCACCCGGAAATCACGTGGGCCCCACCCGGAAATCACGTGGGCCCCACGGGGAAATCACGTGGGCCCCACCCGGAAATCACGTGGGCCCCACCCGGAAATCACGTGGGCCCCACCCGGAAATCACGTGGGCCCCACGGGGAAATCACGTGGGCCCCACCCGGAAATCACGTGGGCCCCACCCGGAAATCACGTGGGCCCCACACGGAAATCACGTGGGCCCCACCCGGAAATCACGTGGGCCCCACCCGGAAATCACGTGGGCCCCACCCGGAAATCACGTGGGCCCCACCCGGAAATCACGTGGGCCCCACGGGGAAATCACGTGGGCCCCACCCGGAAATCACGTGGGCCCCCAGGGGAAATCACGTGGGCCCCACAAGGAAATCACGTGGGCCCCACCCGGAAATCACGTGGGCCCCACCCGGAAATCACGTGGGCCCCACGGGGAAATCACGTGGGCCCCACCCGGAAATCACGTGGGCCCCACCCGGAAATCACGTGGGCCCCACCCGGAAATCACGTGGGCCCCACCCGGAAATCACGTGGGCCCCACCCGGAAATCACGTGGGCCCCACCCGGAAATCACGTGGGCCCCACCCGGAAATCACGTGGGCCCCACCCGGAAATCACGTGGGCCCCACCCGGAAATCACGTGGGCCCCACCCGGAAATCACGTGGGCCCCACCCGGAAATCACGTGGGCCCCACCCGGAAATCACGTGGGCCCCACCCGGAAATCACGTGGGCCCCACCCGGAAATCACGTGGGCCCCACCCGGAAATCACGTGGGCCCCACCCGGAAATCACGTGGGCCCCCAGGGGAAATCACGTGGGCCCCACCCGGAAATCACGTGGGCCCCACCCGGAAATCACGTGGGCCCCACCCGGAAATCACGTGGGCCACACCCGGAAATCACGTGGGCCCCACCCGGAAATCACGTGGGCCCCACCCGGAAATCACGTGGGCCCCACCCGGAAATCACGTGGGCCCCACCCGGAAATCACGTGGGCCCCACCCGGAAATCACGTGGGCCCCACGGGGAAATCACGTGGGCCCCACCCGGAAATCACGTGGGCCCCACCCGGAAATCACGTGGGCCCCACCCGGAAATCATGTGGGCCCCACGGGGAAATCACGTGGGCCCCACCCGGAAATCACGTGGGCCCCACACGGAAATCACGTGGGCCCCACCCGGAAATCACGAAGGCCCCACACGGAAATCACGTGGGCCCCACCCGGAAATCACGTGGGCCCCACGGGGAAATCACGTGGGCCCCACCCGGAAATCACGTGGGCCCCACACGGAAATCACGTGGGCCCCACCCGGAAATCACGTGGGCCCCACTCGGAAATCACGTGGGCCCCACCCGGAAATCACGTGGGCCCCCAGGGGAAATCACGTGGGCCCCACCCGGAAATCACGTGGGCCCCACCCGGAAATCACGTGGGCCCCACGGGGAAATCACGTGGGCCCCACCCGGAAATCACGTGGGCCCCACCCGGAAATCACGTGGGCCCCACACGGAAATCACGTGGGCCCCACCCGGAAATCACGTGGGCCCCACACGGAAATCACGTGGGCCCCACCCGGAAATCACGTGGGCCCCACACGGAAATCACGTGGGCCCCACCCGGAAATCACGTGGGCCCCACCCGGAAATCACGTGGGCCCCACCCGGAAATCACGTGGGCCCCACCCGGAAATCACGTGGGCCCCACGGGGAAATCACGTGGGCCCCAACCGGAAATCACGGGGGCCCCACCCGGAAATCACGTGGGCCCCACCCGGAAGTCACGTGGGCCCCACCCGGAAATCACGTGGGCCCCACCCGGAAATCACGTGGGCCCCACCCGGAAATCACGTGGGCCCCACCGGGAAATCACGTGGGCCCCACCCGGAAATCACGTAGGCCCCACACGGAAATCACGTGGGCCCCACGGGGAAATCACGTGGGTCCCACCCGGAAATCACGTGGGCCCCACCCGGAAATCACGTGGGCCCCACCCGGAAATCACGTGGGCCCCACGGGGAAATCACGTGGGCCCCACCCGGAAATCACGTGGGCCCCACCCGGAAATCACGTGAGCCCCTCCCGGAAATCACGTGGGCCCCACCCGGAAATCACGTGGGCCCCACCCGGAAATCACGTGGGCCCCACCCGGAAATCACGTGGGCCCCACCCGGAAATCACGTGGGCCCCACCCGGAAATCACGTGGGCCCCACCCGGAAATCACGTGGGCCCCACCCGGAAATCACGTGGGCCCCCAGGGGAAATCACGTGGGCCCCACAAGGAAATCACGTGGGCCCCACCCGGAAATCACGTGGGCCCCACCCGGAAATCACGTGGGCCCCACCCGGAAATCACGTGGGGCCCACCCGGAAATCACGTGGGCCCCACGGGGAAATCACGTGGGCCCCACGAGGAAATCACGTGGGCCCCACCCGGAAATCACGTGGGCCCCACCCGGAAATCACGTGGGCCCCACCCGGAAATCACGTGGGCCCCACCCGGAAATCACGTGGGCCCCCAGGGGAAATCACGTGGGCCCCACCCGGAAATCACGTGGGCCCCACCCGGAAATCACGTGGGCCCCACGGGGAAATCACGTGGGCCCCACCTGGAAATCACGTGGGCCCCACCCGGAAATCACGTGGGCCCCACCCGGAAATCACGTGGGCCCCACCCGGAAATCACGTGGGCCCCACCCGGAAATCACGTGGGCCCCACCCGGAAATCACGTGGGCCCCACCCGGAAATCACGTGGGGCCCACCCGGAAATCACGTGGGCCCCACGGGGAAATCACGTGGGCCCCACCAGGAAATCACGTGGGCCCCACCCGGAAATCACGTGGGCCCCACCCGGAAATCACGTGGGCCCCACCCGGAAATCACGTGGGCCCCACCCGGAAATCACGTGGGCCCCCAGGGGAAATCACGTGGGCCCCACCCGGAAATCACGTGGGCCCCACCTGGAAATCACGTGGGCCCCACCCTGAAATCACATGGACCCCACCCGGAAATCACGTGGGCCCCACGGGGAAATCACGTGGGCCCCACCCGGAAATCACGTGGGCCCCACCCGGAAATCACGTGGGCCCCACCCTGAAATCACGTGGGCCCCACCCGGAAATCACGTGGGCCCCACCCGGAAATCACGTGGGCCCCACGGGGAAATCACGTGGGCCCCACCCGGAAATCACGTGGGCCCCACCCGGAAATCACGTGGGCCCCACCCGGAAATCACGTGGGCCCCACCCGGAAATCACGTGGGCCCCACCCGGAAATCACGTGGGCCCCACCCGGAAATCACGTGGGCCCCACCCGGAAATCACGTGGGCCCCACCCGGAAATCACGTGGGCCCCACCCGGAAATCACGTGGGCCCCACCCGGAAATCACGTGGGCCCCACCCGGAAATCACGTGGGCCCCCAGGGGAAACCACGTGGGCCCCACAAGGAAATCACGTGGGCCCCACCCGGAAATCACGTGGGCCCCACCCGGAAATCACGTGGGCCCCACCCGGAAATCACGTGGGGCCCACCCGGAAATCACGTGGGCCCCACGGGGAAATCACGTGGGCCCCACCGGGAAATCACGTGGGCCCCACCCGGAAATCACGTGGGCCCCACCCGGAAATCACGTGGGCCCCACCCGGAAATCACGTGGGCCCCACCCGGAAATCACGTGGGCCCCCAGGGGAAATCACGTGGGCCCCACCCGGAAATCACGTGGGCCCCACCCGGAAATCACGTGGGCCCCACGGGGAAATCACGTGGGCCCCACCTGGAAATCACGTGGGCCCCACCCGGAAATCACGTGGGCCCCACCCGGAAATCACGTGGGCCCCACCCGGAAATCACGTGGGCCCCACCCGGAAATCACGTGGGCCCCACCCGGAAATCACGTGGGCCCCACCCGGAAATCACGTGGGGCCCACCCGGAAATCACGTGGGCCCCACGGGGAAATCACGTGGGCCCCACCAGGAAATCACGTGGGCCCCACCCGGAAATCACGTGGGCCCCACCCGGAAATCACGTGGGCCCCACCCGGAAATCACGTGGGCCCCACCCGGAAATCACGTGGGCCCCCAGGGGAAATCACGTGGGCCCCACCCGGAAATCACGTGGGCCCCACCTGGAAATCACGTGGGCCCCACCCTGAAATCACGTGGACCCCACCCGGAAATCACGTGGGCCCCACGGGGAAATCACGTGGGCCCCACCCGGAAATCACGTGGGCCCCACCCGGAAATCACGTGGGCCCCACCCTGAAATCACGTGGGCCCCACCCGGAAATCACGTGGGCCCCACCCGGAAATCACGTGGGCCCCACCCGGAAATCACGTGGGCCCCACCCGGAAATCACGTGGGCCCCACCCGGAAATCACGTGGGCCCCACCCGGAAATCACGTGGGCCCCACCCGGAAATCACGTGGGCCCCACCCGGAAATCACGTGGGCCCCACCCGGAAATCACGTGGGCCCCACCCGGAAATCACGTGGGCCCCACCCGGAAATCACGTGGGCCCCACCCGGAAATCACGTGGGCCCCACCCGGAAATCACGTGGGCCCCCAGGGGAAATCACGTGGGCCCCACAAGGAAATCACGTGGGCCCCACCCGGAAATCACGTGGGCCCCACCCGGAATTCACGTGGGCCCCACCCGGAAATCACGTGGGCCCCACGGGGAAATCACATGGGCCCCACCCGGAAATCACGTGGGCCCCACCCGGAAATCACGTGGGCCCCACCCGGAAATCACGTGGGCCCCACCCGGAAATCACGTGGGCCCCACCCGGAAATCACGTGGGCCCCACCCGGAAATCACGTGGGCCCCACCCGGAAATCACGTGGGCCCCACCCGGAAATCACGTGGGCCCCACGGGGAAATCACGTGGGCCCCACCCGGAAATCACGTGGGCCCCACCCGGAAATCACGTGGGCCCCCAGGGGAAATCACGTGGGCCCCACCCGGAAATCACGTGGGCCCCACCCGGAAATCACGTGGGCCCCACCCGGAAATCACGTGGGCCCCACGGGGAAATCACGTGGGCCCCACGGGGAAATCACGTGGGCCCCACCCGGAAATCACGTGGGCCCCACCCGGAAATCACGTGGGCCCCACCCGGAAATCACGTGGGCCCCACCCGGAAATCACGTGGGCCCCACCCGGAAATCACGTGTGGCCCACCCGGAAATCACGTGGGTCCCACGGGGAAATCACGTGGGCCCCACCCGGAAATCACGTGGGCCCCACCCGGAAATCACGTGGGCCCCACCCGGAAATCACGTGGGCCCCACCCGGAAATCACGTGGGCCCCACCCGGAAATCACGTGGGCCCCACCCGGAAATCACGTGGGCCCCACCCGGAAATCACGTGGGCCCCACCCGGAAATCACGTGGGCCCCCAGGGGAAATCACGTGGGCCCCACCCGGAAATCACGTGGGCCCCACCCGGAAATCACGTGGGCCCCACCCGGAAATCACGTGGGCCCCACCCGGAAATCACGTGGGCCCCACGGGGAAATCACGTGGGCCCCACGGGGAAATCACGTGGGCCCCACCCGGAAATCACGTGGGCCCCACCCGGAAATCACGTGGGCCCCACCCGGAAATCACGTGGGCCCCACCCGGAAATCACGTGGGCCCCACCCGGAAATCACGTGGGCCCCACCCGGAAATCACGTGGGCCCCACCCGGAAATCACGTGGGCCCCACCCGGAAATCACGTGGGCCCCACCCGGAAATCACGTGGGCCCCACGGGGAAATCACGTGGGCCCCACCCGGAAATCACGTGGGCCCCACCCGGAAATCACGTGGGCCCCACCCGGAAATCACGTGGGCCCCACCCGGAAATCACGTGGGCCCCACCCGGAAATCACGTGGGCCCCACCCGGAAATCACGTGGGCCCCACCCGGAAATCACGTGGGCCCCCAGGGGAAATCACGTGGGCCCCACCCGGAAATCACGTGGGCCCCACCCGGAAATCACGTGGGCCCCACCCGGAAATCACGTGGGCCCCACCCGGAAATCACGTGGGCCCCACCCGGAAATCACGTGGGCCCCACCCGGAAATCACGTGGGCCCCACGGGGAAATCACGTGGGCCCCACCCGGAAATCACGTGGGCCCCACCCGGAAATCACGTGGGCCCCACGGGGAAATCACGTGGGCCCCACCCGGAAATCACGTTGGCCCCACCCGGAAATCACGTGGGCCCCACCCGGAAATCACGTGGGCCCCACCCGGAAATCACGTGGCCCCACCCGGAAATCACGTGGGCCCCACCCGGAAATCACGTGGGCCCCCAGGGGAAATCACGTGGGCCCCACCCGGAAATCACGTGGGCCCCACCCGGAAATCACGTGGGCCCCACCCGGAAATCACGTGGGCCCCACCCGGAAATCACGTGGGCCCCACCCGGAAATCACGTGGGCCCCACCCGGAAATCACGTGGGCCCCACCCGGAAATCACGTGGGCCCCACCCGGAAATCACGTGGGCCCCACCCGGAAATCACGTGGGCCCCACCCGGAAATCACGTGGGCCCCACCCGGAAATCACGTGGGCCCCACGGGGAAATCACGTGGGCCCCACCTGGAAATCACGTGGGCCCCACCCGGAAATCACGTGGGCCCCACCCGGAAATCACGTGGGCCCCACCCGGAAATCACGAGGGCCCCACCCGGAAATCACGTGGGCCCCACCCGGAAATCACGTGGGCCCCACCCGGAAATCACGTGGGCCCCACCCGGAAATCACGTGGGCCCCACCCGGAAATCACGTGGGCCCCACCCGGAAATCACGTGGGCCCCACCCGGAAATCACGTGGGCCCCACGGGGAAATCACGTGGGCCCCACCCGGAAATCACGTGGGCCCCACCCGGAAATCACGTGGGCCCCCAGGGGAAATCACGTGGGCCCCACCCGGAAATCACGTGGGCCCCACCTGGAAATCACGTGGGCCCCACCCTGAAATCACGTGGACCCCACCCGGAAATCATGTGGGCCCCACGGGGAAATCACGTGGGCCCCACCCGGAAATCACGTGGGCCCCACCCGGAAATCACGTGGACCCCACCCTGAAATCACGTGGGCCCCACCCGGAAATCACGTGGGCCCCACCCGGAAATCACGTGGGCCCGACGGGGAAATCACGTGGGCCCCACCCGGAAATCACGTGGTCCCCACCCGGAAATCACGTGGGCCCCACCCGGAAATCACGTGGGCCCCACCCGGAAATCACGTGGGCCCCACCCGGAAATCACGTGGGCCCCACCCGGAAATCACGTGGGCCCCACCCGGAAATCACGTGGTCCCCACCCGGAAATCACGTGGGCCCCACCCGGAAATCACGTGGGCCCCCAGGGGAAATCACGTGGGCCCCACCCGGAAATCACGTGGGCCCCACCCGGAAATCACGTGGGCCCCACTCGGAAATCACGTGGGCCCCACGGGGAAATCACGTGGGCCCCACCCGGAAATCACGTGGGCCCCACCCGGAAATCACGTGGGCCCCACCCGGAAATCACGTGGGCCCCCAGGGGAAATCACGTGGGCCCCACCCGGAAATCACGTGGGCCCCACTCGGAAATCACGTGGGCCCCACGGGGAAATCACGTGGGCCCCACCCGGAAATCACGTGGGCCCCACCCGGAAATCACGTGGGCCCCACGGGGAAATCACGTGGGCCCCACCCGGAAATCACGTGGGCCCCACCCGGAAATCACGTGGGCCCCACCCGGAAATCACGTGGGCCCCACCCGGAAATCACGTGGGCCCCACCCGGAAATCACGTGGGCCCCACCCGGAAATCACGTGGGCCCCACCCGGAAATCACGTGGGCCCCACCCGGAAATCACGTGGGCCCCACGGGGAAATCACGTGGGCCCCACCCAGAAATCACGTGGGCCCCACGGGGAAATCACGTGGGCCCCACCCGGAAATCACGTGGGCCCCACGGGGAAATCACGTGGGCCCGACCCGGAAATCACGTGGGGCCCACCCGGAAATCACGTGGGCCCCACCCGGAAATCACGTGGGCCCCACCCGGAAATCACGTGGGCCCCACCCGGAAATCACGTGGGCCCCCAGGGGAAATCACGTGGGCCCCACCCGGAAATCACGTGGGCCCCACCCGGAAATCACGTGGGCCCCACCCGGAAATCACGTGGGCCCCACCCGGATATCACGTGGGCCCCACCCGGAAATCACGTGGGCCCCACCCGGAAATAACGTGGGCCCCACGGGGAAATCACGTGGGCCCCACCCGGAAATCACGTGGGCCCCACCCGGAAATCACGTGGGCCCCCAGGGGAAATCACGTGGGCCCCACCCGGAAATCACGTGGGCCCCACCCGGAAATCACGTGGGCCCCACCCGGAAATCACGTGGGCCCCACCCGGAAATCACGTGGGCCCCACCCGGAAATCACGTGGGCCCCACCCGGAAATCACGTGGGCCCCACCCGGAAATCACGTGGGCCCCATGGGGAAATCACGTGGGCCCCACCCGGAAATCACGTGGGCCCCACCCGGAAATCACGTGGGCCCCACCCGGAAATCACGTGGGCCCCACCCGGAAATCACGTGGGCCCCATGGGGAAATCACGTGGGCCCCACCCGGAAATCACGTGGGCCCCACCCGGAAATCACGTGGGCCCCACCCGGAAATCACGTGGGCCCCACCCGGAAATCACGTGGGCCCCACACGGAAATCACGTGGGCCCCACCCGGAAATCACGTGGGCCCCACTCGGAAATCACGTGGGCCCCACCCGGAAATCACGTGGGCCCCCAGGGGAAATCACGTGGGCCCCACCCGGAAATCACGTGGGCCCCACCCGGAAATCACGTGGGCCCCACCCGGAAATCACGTGGGCCCCACCCGGAAATCACGTGGGCCCCACCCGGAAATCACGTGGGCCCCACCCGGAAATCACGTGGGCCCCACCCGGAAATCACGTGGGCCCCACCCGGAAATCACGTGGGCCCCACCCGGAAATCACGTGGGCCCCACCCGGAAATCACGTGGGCCCCACCCGGAAATCACGTGGGCCCCACCCGGAAATCACGTGGGCCCCCAGGGGAAATCACGTGGGCCCCACAAGGAAATCACGTGGGCCCCACCCGGAAATCACGTGGGCCCCACCCGGAAATCACGTGGGCCACACCCGGAAATCACGTGGGCCCCACGGGGAAATCACGTGGGCCCCACCCGGAAATCACGTGGGCCCCACCCGGAAATCACGTGGGCCCCACCCGGAAATCACGTGGGCCCCACCCGGAAATCACGTGGGCCCCACCCGGAAATCACGTGGGCCCCACCCGGAAATCACGTGGGCCCCACGGGGAAATCACGTGGGCCCCACCCGGAAATCACGTGGGCCCCACCCGGAAATCACGTGGGCCCCACCCGGAAATCACGTGGGCCCCACGGGGAAATCACGTGGGCCCCACCCGGAAATCACGTGGGCCCCACCCGGAAATCACGTGGGCCCCACACGGAAATCACGTGGGCCCCACCCGGAAATCACGTGGGCCCCACCCGGAAATCACGTGGGCCCCACCCGGAAATCACGTGGGCCCCACCCGGAAATCACGTGGGCCCCACGGGGAAATCACGTGGGCCCCACCCGGAAATCACGTGGGCCCCACCCGGAAATCACGTGGGCCCCACCCGGAAATCACGTGGGCCCCACGGGGAAATCACGTGGGCCCCACCCGGAAATCACGTGGGCCCCACCCGGAAATCACGTGGGCCCCACACGGAAATCACGTGGGCCCCACCCGGAAATCACGTGGGCCCCACCCGGAAATCACGTGGGCCCCACCCGGAAATCACGTGGGCCCCACCCGGAAATCACGTGGGCCCCACCCGGAAATCACGTGGGCCCCACGGGGAAATCACGTGGGCCCCACCCGGAAATCACGTGGGCACCACGGGGAAATCACGTGGGCCCCACCCGGAAATCACGTGGGCACCACGGGGAAATCACGTGGGCCCCACCCGGAAATCACGTGGGCCCCACCCGGAAATCACGTGGGCCCCACCCGGAAATCACGTGGGGCCCACCCGGAAATCACGTGGGCCCCACCCGGAAATCACGTGGGCCCCACGGGGAAATCACGTGGGCCCCACCCGGAAATCACGTGGGCACCACCCGGAAATCACGTGGGCCCCACACGGAAATCACGTGGGCCCCACCCGGAAATCACGTGGGCCCCACACGGAAATCACGTGGGCCCCACCCGGAAATCACGTGGGCCCCACCCGGAAATCACGTGGGCCCCACCCGGAAATCACGTGGGCCCCACCCGGAAATCACGTGGGCCCCACCCGGAAATCACGTGGGCCCCACCCGGAAATCACGTGGGCCCCACCCGGAAATCACGTGGGCCCCACCCGGAAATCACGTGGGCCCCACCCGGAAATCACGTGGGCCCCACCCGGAAATCACGTGGGCCCCACCCGGAAATCAAGTGGGCCCCACCCGTAAATCACGTGGGCCCCACCCGGAAATCACGTGGGCCCCAGCCGGAAATCACGTGGGCCCCACCCGGAAATCACGTGGGCCCCATCCGGAAATCACGTGGGCCCCACGGGGAAATCACGTGGGCCCCACCCGGAAATCACGTGGGGCCCACCCGGAAATCACGTGGGCCCCACGGGGAAATCACTTGGGCCCCACCCGGAAATCACGTGGGCCCAACCCGGAAATCACGTGGGCCCCACCCGGAAATCACGTGGGCCCCACCCGGAAATCACGTGGGCCCCACCCGGAAATCACGTGGGCCCCCAGGGGAAATCACGTGGGCCCCACCCGGATATCACGTGGGCCCCACCCGGAAATCACGTGGGCCCCACCCGGAAATCACGTGGGCCCCACCCGGAAATCACGTGGGCCCCACCCGGAAATCACGTGGGCCCCACCCGGAAATCACGTGGGCCCCCAGGGGAAATCACGTGGGCCCCACCCGGAAATCACGTGGGCCCCACCCGGAAATCACGTGGGCCCCACCCGGAAATCACGTGGGCCCCACCCGGAAATCACGTGGGCCCCACCCGGAAATCACGTGGGCCCCACCCGGAAATCACGTGGGCCCCACCCGGAAATCACGTGGGCCCCACGGGGAAATCACGTGGGCCCCACCCGGAAATCACGTGGGCCCCACCCGGAAATCACGTGGGCCCCACCCGGAAATCACGTGGGCCCCACCCGGAAATCACGTGGGCCCCACCCGGAAATCACGTGGGCCCCACCCGGAAATCACGTGGGCCCCACCCGGAAATCACGTGGGCCCCACCCGGAAATCACGTGGGCCCCCAGGGGAAATCACGTGGGCCCCACACGGAAATCACGTGGGCCCCACCCGGAAATCACGTGGGCCCCACACGGAAATCACGTGGGCCCCACCCGGAAATCACGTGGGCCCCACCCGGAAATCACGTGGGCCCCACCCGGAAATCACGTGGGCCCCACCCGGAAATCACGTGGGCCCCACGGGGAAATCACGTGGGCCCCACCCGGAAATCACGGGGGCCCCACCCGGAAATCACGTGGGCCCCACCCGGAAGTCACGTGGGCCCCACCCGGAAATCACGTGGGCCCCACCCGGAAATCACGTGGGCCCCACCCGGAAATCACGTGGGCCCCACCCGGAAATCACGTGGGCCCCACCCGGAAATCACGTGGGCCCCACCCGGAAATCACGTGGGACCCACCCGGAAATCACGTGGGCACCACGGGGAAATCACGTGGGCCCCACCCGGAAATCACGTGGGCCCCACCCGGAAATCACGTGGGCCCCACCCGGAAATCACGTGGGGCCCACCCGGAAATCACGTGGGCCCCACCCGGAAATCACGTGGGCCCCACGGGGAAATCACGTGGGCCCCACCCGGAAATCACGTGGGCCCCACCCGGAAATCACGTAGGCCCCACACGGAAATCACGTGGGCCCCACGGGGAAATCACGTGGGTCCCACCCGGAAATCACGTGGGCCCCACCCGGAAATCACGTGGGCCCCACCCGGAAATCACGTGGGCCCCACCCGGAAATCACGTGGGTCCCACCCGGAAATCACGTGGGCCCCACCCGGAAATCACGTGGGCCCCACCCGGAAATCACGTGGGCCCCACCCGGAAATCACGTGGGCCCCACCCGGAAATCACGTGGGCCCCACCCGGAAATCACGTGGGCCCCACCCGGAAATCACGTGGGCCCCACCCGGAAATCACGTGGGCCCCACCCGGAAATCACGTGGGCCCCACCCGGAAATCACGTGGGCCCCACCCGGAAATCACGTGGGCCCCCAGGGGAAATCACGTGGGCCCCCAGGGGAAATCACGTGGGCCCCACCCGGAAATCACGTGGGCCCCACCCGGAAATCACGTGGGCCCCACCCGGAAATCACGTGGGCCCCACGGGGAAATCACGTGGGCCCCACCCGGAAATCACGTGGGCCCCACCCGGAAATCACGTGGGCCCCACCCGGAAATCACGTGGGCCCCACCCGGAAATCACGTGGGCCCCACGGGGAAATCACGTGGGCCCCACCCGGAAATCACATGGGCCCCACCCGGAAATCACGTGGGCCCCACCCGGAAATCATGTGGGCCCCACGGGGAAATCACGTGGGCCCCACCCGGAAATCACGTGGGCCCCACACGGAAATCACGTGGGCCCCACCCGGAAATCACGTAGGCCCCACACGGAAATCACGTGGGCCCCACCCGGAAATCACGTGGGCCCCACGGGGAAATCACGTTGGCCCCACCCGGAAATCACGTGGGCCCCACACGGAAATCACGTGGGCCCCACCCGGAAATCACGTGGGCCCCACTCGGAAATCACGTGGGCCCCACCCGGAAATCACGTGGGCCCCCAGGGGAAATCACGTGGGCCCCACCCGGAAATCACGTGGGCCCCACCCGGAAATCACGTGGGCCCCACGGGGAAATCACGTGGGCCCCACCCAGAAATCACGTGGGCCCCACCCGGAAATCACGTGGGCCCCACACGGAAATCACGTGGGCCCCACCCGGAAATCACGTGGGCCCCACACGGAAATCACGTGGGCCCCACCCGGAAATCACGTGGGCCCCACACGGAAATCACGTGGGCCCCACCCGGAAATCACGTGGGCCCCACCCGGAAATCACGTGGGCCCCACCCGGAAATCACGTGGGCCCCACCCGGAAATCACGTGGGCCCCACGGGGAAATCACGTGGGCCCCACCCGGAAATCACGTGGGCCCCACCCGGAAATCACGTGGGCCCCACCCGGAAGTCACGTGGGCCCCACCCGGAAATCACGTGGGCCCCACCCGGAAATCACGTGGGCCCCACCCGGAAATCACGTGGGCCCCACCCGGAAATCACGTGGGCCCCACCCGGAAATCACGTGGGCCCCACCCGGAAATCACGTGGGCCCCACCCGGAAATCACGTGGGCACCACGGGGAAATCACGGTGGCCCCACCCGGAAATCACGTGGGCCCCACCCGGAAATCACGTGGGCCCCACCCGGAAATCACGTGGGGCCCACCCGGAAATCACGTGGGCCCCACCCGGAAATCACGTGGGCCCCACCCGGAAATCACGTAGGCCCCACCCGGAAATCACGTGGGCCCCACCCGGAAATCACGTGGGCCCCACCCGGAAATCACGTGGGCCCCACCCGGAAATCACGTGGGCCCCACCCGGAAATCACGTGGGCCCCCAGGGGAAATCACGTGGGCCCCACAAGGAAATCACGTGGGCCCCACCCGGAAATCACGTGGGCCCCACCCGGAAATCACGTGGGCCCCACCCGGAAATCACGTGGGCCCCACCCGGAAATCACGTGGGCCCCACCCGGAAATCACGTGGGCCCCACCCGGAAATCACGTGGGCCCCACCCGGAAATCACGTGGGCCCCACCCAGAAATCACGTGGGCCCCACCCGGAAATCACGTGGGCCCCACCCGGAAATCACGTGGGCCCCACCCGGAAATCACGTGGGCCCCACCCGGAAATCACGTGGGCCCCACCCGGAAATCACGTGGGCCCCACCCGGAAATCACGTGGGCCCCCAGGGGAAATCACGTGGGCCCCACAAGGAAATCACGTGGGCCCCCAGGGGAAATCACGTGGGCCCCACCCGGAAATCACGTGGGCCCCACCCTGAAATCACGTGGGCCCCACGGGTAAATCACGTGGGCCCCACCCGGAAATCACGTGGGGCCCACCCGGAAATCACGTGGGCCCCACCCGGAAATCACGTGGGCCCCACTCGGAAATCACGTGGGCCCCACCCGGAAATCACGTGGGCCCCCAAGGGAAATCACGTGGGCCCCACCCGGAAATCACGTGGGCCCCACCCGGAAATCACGTGGGACCCCAGGGGAAATCACGTGGGCCCCACCCGGAAATCACGTGGGCCCCACCCGGAAATCACGTGGGCCCCACCCGGAAATCACGTGGGCCCCACCCGGAAATCACGTGGGCCCCACCCGGAAATCACGTGGGCCCCACCCGGAAATCACGTGGGCCCCACCCGGAAATCACGTGGGCCCCACCCGGAAATCACGTGGGCCCCACCCGGAAATCACGTGGGCCCCACCGTGAAATCACGTGGGCCCCACCCGGAAATCACGTGGGCCCCACCCGGAAATCACGTGGGGCTCACCCGGAAATCACGTGGGCCCCACGGGGAAATCACGTGGGCCCCACCCGGAAATCACGTGGGCCCCACCCGGAAATCACGTGGGCCCCACCCGGAAATCACGTGGGCCCCACCCGGAAATCACGTGGGCCCCACCCGGAAATCACGTGGGCCCCACTCGGAAATCACGTGGGCCCCACCCGGAAATCACGTGGGCCCCCAGGGGAAATCACGTGGGCCCCACCCGGAAATCACGTGGGCCCCACCCGGAAATCACGTGGGCCCCACCCGGAAATCACGTGGGCCCCACCCGGAAATCACGTGGGCCCCACCCGGAAATCACGTGGGCCCCACCCGGAAATCACGTGGGCCCCACCCGGAAATCACGTGGGCCCCACCCGGAAATCACGTGGGCCCCACCCGGAAATCACGTGGGCCCCACCCGGAAATCACGTGGGCCCCACCCGGAAATCACGTGGGCCCCCAGGGGAAATCACGTGGGCCCCACAAGGAAATCACGTGGGCCCCACTCGGAAATCACGTGGGCCCCACCCGGAAATCACGTGGGCCACACCCGGAAATCACGTGGGCCCCACGGGGAAATCACGTGGGCCCCACCCGGAAATCACGTGGGCCCCACCTGGAAATCACGTGGGCCCCACCCGGAAATCACGTGGGCCCCACCCGGAAATCACGTGGGCCCCACCCGGAAATCACGTGGGCCCCACGGGGAAATCACGTGGGCCCCACCCGGAAATCACGTGGGCCCCACCCGGAAATCACGTGGGCCCCACCCGGAAATCATGTGGGCCCCACGGGGAAATCACGTGGGCCCCACCCGGAAATCACGTGGGCCCCACACGGAAATCACGTGGGCCCCACCCGGAAATCACGTGGGCCCCACGGGGAAATCACGTGGGCCCCACCCGGAAATCACGTGGGCCCCACCCGGAAAACACGTGGGCCCCACGGGGAAATCACGTGGGCCCCACCCGGAAATCACGTGGGCCCCACCCGGAAATCACGTGGGCCCCACACGGAAATCACGTGGGCCCCACCCGGAAATCACGTGGGCCCCACACGGAAATCACGTGGGCCCCACCCGGAAATCACGTGGGCCCCACACGGAAATCACGTGGGCCCCACCCGGAAATCACGTGGGCCCCACCCGGAAATCACGTGGGCCCCACCCGGAAATCACGTGGGCCCCACCCGGAAATCACGTGGGCCCCACGGGGAAATCACGTGGGCCCCACCCGGAAATCACGGGGGCCCCACCCGGAAATCACGTGGGCCCCACCCGGAAGTCACGTGGGCCCCACCCGGAAATCACGTGGGCCCCACCCGGAAATCACGTGGGCCCCACCCGGAAATCACGTGGGCCCCACCCGGAAATCACGTGGGCCCCACCCGGAAATCACGTGGGCCCCACCCGGAAATCACGTGGGACCCACCCGGAAATCACGTGGGCACCACGGGGAAATCACGTGGGCCCCACCCGGAAATCACGTGGGCCCCACCCGGAAATCACGTGGGCCCCACCCGGAAATCACGTGGGGCCCACCCGGAAATCACGTGGGCCCCACCCGGAAATCACGTGGGCCCCACGGGGAAATCACGTGGGCCCCACCCGGAAATCACGTGGGCCCCACCCGGAAATCACGTAGGCCCCACACGGAAATCACGTGGGCCCCACGGGGAAATCACGTGGGTCCCACCCGGAAATCACGTGGGCCCCACCCGGAAATCACGTGGGCCCCACCCGGAAATCACGTGGGCCCCACCCGGAAATCACGTGGGCCCCACCCGGAAATCACGTGGGCCCCACCCGGAAATCACGTGGGCCCCACCCGGAAATCACGTGGGCCCCACCCGGAAATCACGTGGGCCCCACCCGGAAATCACGTGGGCCCCACCCGGAAATCACGTGGGCCCCACCCGGAAATCACGTGGGCCCCACCCGGAAATCACGTGGGCCCCCAGGGGAAATCACGTGGGCCCCCAGGGGAAATCACGTGGGCCCCACCCGGAAATCACGTGGGCCCAACCCGGAAATCACGTGGGCCCCACCCGGAAATCACGTGGGCCCCACGGGGAAATCACGTGGGCCCCACCCGGAAATCACGTGGGCCCCACCCGGAAATCACGTGGGCCCCACCCGGAAATCACGTGGGCCCCACCCGGAAATCACGTGGGCCCCACGGGGAAATCACGTGGGCCCCACCCGGAAATCACGTGGGCCCCACCCGGAAATCACGTGGGCCCCACCCGGAAATCATGTGGGCCAAACGGGGAAATCACGTGGGCCCCACCCGGAAATCACGTGGGCCCCACACGGAAATCACGTGGGCCCCACCCGGAAATCACGTGGGCCCCACACGGAAATCACGTGGGCCCCACCCGGAAATCACGTGGGCCCCACTCGGAAATCACGTGGGCCCCACCCGGAAATCACGTGGGCCCCCAGGGGAAATCACGTGGGCCCCACCCGGAAATCACGTGGGCCCCACCCGGAAATCACGTGGGCCCCACGGGGAAATCACGTGGGCCCCACCCAGAAATCACGTGGGCCCCACCCGGAAATCACGTGGGCCCCACACGGAAATCACGTGGGCCCCACCCGGAAATCACGTGGGCCCCACACGGAAATCACGTGGGCCCCACCCGGAAATCACGTGGGCCCCACACGGAAATCACGTGGGCCCCACCCGGAAATCACGTGGGCCCCACCCGGAAATCACGTGGGCCCCACCCGGAAATCACGTGGGCCCCACCCGGAAATCACGTGGGCCCCATGGGGAAATCACGTGGGCCCCACCCGGAAATCACGTGGGCCCCACCCGGAAATCACGTGGGCCCCACCCGGAAGTAACGTGGGCCCCACCCGGAAATCACGTGGGCCCCACCCGGAAATCACGTGGGCCCCACCCGGAAATCACGTGGGCCCCACCCGGAAATCACGTGGGCCCCACCCGGAAATCACGTGGGCCCCACCCGGAAATCACGTGGGCCCCACCCGGAAATCACGTGGGCACCACGGGGAAATCACGTGGGCCCCACCCGGAAATCACGTGGGCCCCACCCGGAAATCACGTGGGCCCCACCCGGAAATCACGTGGGGCCCACCCGGAAATCACGTGGGCCCCACCCGGAAATCACGTGGGCCCCACGGGGAAATCACGTGGGCCCCACCCGGAAATCACGTGGGCCCCACCCGGAAATCACGTAGGCCCCACACGGAAATCACGTGGGCCCCACGGGGAAATCACGTGGGTCCCACCCGGAAATCACGTGGGCCCCACCCGGAAATCACGTGGGCCCCACCCGGAAATCACGTGGGCCCCACCCGGAAATCACGTGGGCCCCACCCGGAAATCACGTGGGCCCCACCCGGAAATCACGTGGGCCCCACCCGGAAATCACGTGGGCCCCACCCGGAAATCACGTGGGCCCCCAGGGGAAATCACGTGGGCCCCCAGGGGAAATCACGTGGGCCCCACCCGGAAATCACGTGGGCCCCACCCGGAAATCACGTGGGCCCCACCCGGAAATCACGTGGGCCCCACCCGGAAATCACGTGGGCCCCACCCGGAAATCACGTGGGCCCCACCCGGAAATCACGTGGGCCCCACCCGGAAATCACGTGGGCCCCACGGGGAAATCACGTGGGCCCCACGGGGAAATCACGTGGGCCCCACCCGGAAATCACGTGGGCCCCACCCGGAAATCACGTGAGCCCCACCCGGAAATCACATGGGCCCCACCCGGAAATCACGTGGGCCCCACCCGGAAATCACGTGGGCCCCACCCGGAAATCACGTGGGCCCCCAGGGGAAATCACGTGGGCCCCACCCGGAAATCACGTGGGCCCCACCCGGAAATCACGTGGGCCCCACCCGGAAATCACGTGGGCCCCACGGGGAAATCACGTGGGCCCCACCCGGAAATCACGTGGGCCCCACCCGGAAATCACGTGGGCCCCACCCGGAAATCACGTGGGCCCCACCCGGAAATCACGTGGGCCCCACCCGGAAATTACGTGGGCCCCACCCGGAAATCACGTGGGCCCCACCCGGAAATCACGTGGGCCCCACCCGGAAATCACGTGGGCCCCACCCGGAAATCACGTGGGCCCCCAGGGGAAATCACGTGGGCCCCACCCGGAAATCACGTGGGCCCCACCCGGAAATCACGTGGGCCCCACCCGGAAATCACGTGGGCCCCACGGGGAAATCACGTGGGCCCCACCCGGAAATCACGTGGGCCCCACCCGGAAATCACGTGGGCCCCACCCGGAAATCACGTGGGCCCCACCCGGAAATCACGTGGGCCCCACCCGGAAATCACGTGGGCCCCCAGGGGAAATCACGTGGGCCCCACCCGGAAATCACGTGGGCCCCACCCGGAAATCACGTGGGCCCCACCCGGAAATCACGTGGGCCCCACCCGGAAATCACGTGGGCCCCACCCGGAAATCACGTGGGCCCCACCCGGAAATCACGTGGGCCCCCAGGGGAAATCACGTGGGCCCCCAGGGGAAATCACGTGGGCCCCACCCGGAAATCACGTGGGCCCCACCCGGAAATCACGTGGGCCCCACCCGGAAATCACGTGGGCCCCACGGGGAAATCACGTGGGCCCCACCCGGAAATCACGTGGGCCCCACCCGGAAATCACGTGAGCCCCACCCGGAAATCACGTGGGCCCCACCCGGAAATCACGTGGGCCCCACCCGGAAATCACGTGGGCCCCACCCGGAAATCACGTGGGCCCCACCCGGAAATCACGTGGGCCCCACCCGGAAATCACGTGGGCCCCACCCGGAAATCACGTGGGCCCCACCCGGAAATCACGTGGGCCCCACCCGGAAATCACGTGGGCCCCACCCGGAAATCACGTGGGCCCCACCCGGAAATCACGTGGGCCCCACCCGGAAATCACGTGGGCCCCACCCGGAAATCACGTGGGCCCCACCCAGAAATCACGTGGGCCCCCAGGGGAAATCACGTGGGCCCCACAAGGAAATCACGTGGGCCCCACCCGGAAATCACGTGGGCCCCACCCGGAAATCACGTGGGCCCCACCCGGAAATCACGTGGGCCCCACGGGGAAATCACGTGGGCCCCACCCGGAAATCACGTGGGCCCCACCCGGAAATCACGTGGGCCCCACCCGGAAATCACGTGGGCCCCACCCGGAAATCACGTGGGCCCCACTCGGAAATCACGTGGGCCCCACCCGGAAATCACGTGGGCCCCACGGGGAAATCACGTGGGCCCCACCCGGAAATCACGTGGGCCCCACCCGGAAATCACGTGGGCCCCACCCGGAAATCATGTGGGCCCCACGGGGAAATCACGTGGGCCCCACCCGGAAATCACGTGGGCCCCACACGGAAATCACGTGGGCCCCACCCGGAAATCACGTAGGCCCCACACGGAAATCACGTGGGCCCCACCCGGAAATCACGTGGGCCCCACGGGGAAATCACGTGGGCCCCACCCGGAAATCACGTGGGCCCCACACGGAAATCACGTGGGCCCCACCCGGAAATCACGTGGGCCCCACCCGGAAATCACGTGGGCCCCACCCGGAAATCACGTGGGCCCCACCCGGAAGTCACGTGGGCCCCACCCGGAAATCACGTGGGCCCCACCCGGAAATCACGTGGGCCCCACCCGGAAATCACGTGGGCCCCACCCGGAAATCACGTGGGCCCCACCCGGAAATCACGTGGGCCCCACCCGGAAATCACGTGGGCACCACGGGGAAATCACGTGGGCCCCACCCGGAAATCACGTGGGCCCCACCCGGAAATCACGTGGGCCCCACCCAGAAATCACGTGGGGCCCACCCGGAAATCACGTGGGCCCCACCCGGAAATCACGTGGGCCCCACCCGGAAATCACGTGGGCCCCACCCGGAAATCACGTGGGCCCCCAGGGGAAATCACGTGGGCCCCACCCGGATATCACGTGGGCCCCACCCGGAAATCACGTGGGCCCCACCCGGAAATCACGTGGGCCCCACCCGGAAATCACGTGGGCCCCACCCGGAAATCACGTGGGCCCCACCCGGAAATCACGTGGGCCCCCAGGGGAAATCACGTGGGCCCCCAGGGGAAATCACGTGGGCCCCACCCGGAAATCACGTGGGCCCCACCCGGAAATCACGTGGGCCCCACCCGGAAATCACGTGGGCCCCACGGGGAAATCACGTGGGCCCCACCCGGAAATCACGTGGGCCCCACCCGGAAATCACGTGAGCCCCACCCGGAAATCACGTGGGCCCCACCCGGAAATCACGTGGGCCCCACCCGGAAATCACGTGGGCCCCACCCGGAAATCACGTGGGCCCCACCCGGAAATCACGTGGGCCCCACCCGGAAATCACGTGGGCCCCACCCGGAAATCACGTGGGCCCCACCCGGAAATCACGTGGGCCCCACCCGGAAATCACGTGGGCCCCACCCGGAAATCACGTGGGCCCCACCCGGAAATCCCGTGGGCCCCCAGGGGAAATCACGTGGGCCCCACCCGGAAATCACGTGGGCCCCACCCGGAAATCACGTGGGCCCCACCCGGAAATCACGTGGGGCCCACCCGGGGAAATCACGTGGGCCCCACGGGGAAATCACGTGGGCCCCACCCGGAAATCACGTGGGCCCCACCCGGAAATCACGTGGGCCCCACGGGGAAATCACGTGGGCCCCACCCGGAAATCACGTGGGCCCCACCCGGAAATCACGTGGGCCCCACCCGGAAATCACGTGGGCCCCACCCTGAAATCACGTGGGCCCCACCCGGAAATCACGTGGGCCCCACCCGGAAATCACGTGGGCCCCACCCGGAAATCACGTGGGCCCCACTCGGAAATCACGTGGGCCCCACCCGGAAATCACGTGGGCCCCCAAGGGAAATCACGTGGGCCCCACCCGGAAATCACGTGGGCCCCACCCGGAAATCACGTGGGACCCCAGGGGAAATCACGTGGGCCCCACCCGGAAATCACGTGGGCCCCACCCGGAAATCACGTAGGCCCCACCCGGAAATCACGTGGGCCCCACCCGGAAATCACGTGGGCCCCACCCGGAAATCACGTGGGCCCCACCCGGAAATCACGTGGGCCCCACCCGGAAATCACGTGGGCCCCACCCGGAAATCACGTGGGCCCCACCCGGAAATCACGTGGGCCCCACCCGGAAATCACGTGGGCCCCACCCGGAAATCACGTGGGCCCCACCCGGAAATCACGTGGGCCCCACTCGGAAATCACGTGGGCCCCACCCGGAAATCACGTGGGCCCCCAAGGGAAATCACGTGGGCCCCACCCGGAAATCACGTGGGCCCCACCCGGAAATCACGTGGGCCCCACCCGGAAATCACGTGAGCCCCACCCGGAAATCACGTGGGCCCCACCCGGAAATCACGTGGGCCCCACCCGGAAATCACGTGGGCCCCACCCGGAAATCACGTGGGCCCCACCCGGAAATCACGTGGGCCCCACCCGGAAATCACGTGGGCCCCACCCGGAAATCACGTGGGCCCCACCCGGAAATCACGTGGGCCCCACCCGGAAATCACGTGGGCCCCACCCGGAAATCACGTGGGCCCCACCCGGAAATCACGTGGGCCCCACCCGGAAATCCCGTGGGCCCCCAGGGGAAATCACGTGGGCCCCACCCGGAAATCACGTGGGCCCCACCCGGAAATCACGTGGGCCCCACCCGGAAATCACGTGGGGCCCACCCGGGGAAATCACGTGGGCCCCACGGGGAAATCACGTGGGCCCCACCCGGAAATCACGTGGGCCCCACCCGGAAATCACGTGGGCCCCACGGGGAAATCACGTGGGCCCCACCCGGAAATCACGTGGGCCCCACCCGGAAATCACGTGGGCCCCACCCGGAAATCACGTGGGCCCCACCCTGAAATCACGTGGGCCCCACCCGGAAATCACGTGGGCCCCACTCGGAAATCACGTGGGCCCCACCCGGAAATCACGTGGGCCCCCAAGGGAAATCACGTGGGCCCCACCCGGAAATCACGTGGGCCCCACCCGGAAATCACGTGGGACCCCAGGGGAAATCACGTGGGCCCCACCCGGAAATCACGTGGGCCCCACCCGGAAATCACGTGGGCCCCACCCGGAAATCACGTGGGCCCCACCCGGAAATCACGTGGGCCCCACCCGGAAATCACGTGGGCCCCACCCGGAAATCACGTGGGCCCCACCCGGAAATCACGTGGGCCCCACTCGGAAATCACGTGGGCCCCACCCGGAAATCACGTGGGCCCCCAGGGGAAATCACGTGGGCCCCCAGGGGAAATCACGTGGGCCCCACCCGGAAATCACGTGGGCCCCACCCGGAAATCACGTGGGCCCCACCCGGAAATCACGTGGGCCCCACCCGGAAATCACGTGGGCCCCACCCGGAAATCACGTGGGCCCCACCCGGAAATCACGTGGGCCCCACCCGGAAGTCACGTGGGCCCCACCCGGAAATCACGTGGGCCCCACCCGGAAATCACGTGGGCCCCACCCGGAAATCACGTGGGCCCCACCCGGAAATCACGTGGGCCCCACGGGGAAATCACGTGGGCCCCACCCGGAAATCACGTGGGCACCACGGGGAAATCACGTGGGCCCCACCCGGAAATCACGTGGGCCCCCAGGGGAAATCACGTGGGCCCCACCCGGAAATCACGTGGGCCCCACGGGGAAATCACGTGGGCCCCACCCGGAAATCACGTGGGCCCCACCCGGAAATCACGTGGGCCCCACACGGAAATCACGTGGGCCCCACCCGGAAATCACGTGGGCCCCACCCGGAAATCACGTGGGCCCCACCCGGAAATCACGTGGGCCCCACCCGGAAATCACGTGGGCCCCACCCGGAAATCACGTGGGCCCCACGGGGAAATCACGTGGGCCCCACCCGGAAATCACGTGGGCACCACGGGGAAATCACGTGGGCCCCACCCGGAAATCACGTGGGCACCACGGGGAAATCACGTGGGCCCCACCCGGAAATCACGTGGGCCCCACCCGGAAATCACGTGGGCCCCACCCGGAAATCACGTGGGGCCCACCCGGAAATCACGTGGGCCCCACCCGGAAATCACGTGGGCCCCACGGGGAAATCACGTGGGCCCCACCCGGAAATCACATGGGCCCCACCCGGAAATCACGTGGGCCCCACCCGGAAATCATGTGGGCCCCACGGGGAAATCACGTGGGCCCCACCCGGAAATCACGTGGGCCCCACACGGAAATCACGTGGGCCCCACCCGGAAATCACGTAGGCCCCACACGGAAATCACGTGGGCCCCACCCGGAAATCACGTGGGCCCCACGGGGAAATCACGTTGGCCCCACCCGGAAATCACGTGGGCCCCACACGGAAATCACGTGGGCCCCACCCGGAAATCACGTGGGCCCCACTCGGAAATCACGTGGGCCCCACCCGGAAATCACGTGGGCCCCCAGGGGAAATCACGTGGGCCCCACCCGGAAATCACGTGGGCCCCACCCGGAAATCACGTGGGCCCCACGGGGAAATCACGTGGGCCCCACCCGGAAATCACGTGGGCCCCACGGGGAAATCACGTGGGCCCCACCCGGAAATCACGTGGGCACCACGGGGAAATCACGTGGGCCCCACCCGGAAATCACGTGGGCCCCCAGGGGAAATCACGTGGGCCCCACCCGGAAATCACGTGGGCCCCACCCGGAAATCACGTGGGCCCCACGGGGAAATCACGTGGGCCCCACCCGGAAATCACGTGGGCCCCACGGGGAAATCACGTGGGCCCCACCCGGAAATCACGTGGGTACCACGGGGAAATCACGTGGGCCCCACCCGGAAATCACGTGGGCACCACGGGGAAATCACGTGGGCCCCACCCGGAAATCACGTGGGCACCACGGGGAAATCACGTGGGCCCCACCCGGAAATCACGTGGGCCCCACCCGGAAATCACGTGGGCCCCACCCGGAAATCACGTGGGGCCCACCCGGAAATCACGTGGGACCCACCCGGAAATCACGTGGGCCCCACGGGGAAATCACGTGGGCCCCACCCGGAAATCACATGGGCCCCACCCGGAAATCACGTGGGCCCCACCCGGAAATCATGTGGGCCCCACGGGGAAATCACGTGGGCCCCACCCGGAAATCACGTGGGCCCCACACGGAAATCACGTGGGCCCCACCCGGAAATCACGTAGGCCCCACACGGAAATCACGTGGGCCCCACCCGGAAATCACGTGGGCCCCACGGGGAAATCACGTTGGCCCCACCCGGAAATCACGTGGGCCCCACACGGAAATCACGTGGGCCCCACCCGGAAATCACGTGGGCCCCACTCGGAAATCACGTGGGCCCCACCCGGAAATCACGTGGGCCCCCAGGGGAAATCACGTGGGCCCCACCCGGAAATCACGTGGGCCCCACCCGGAAATCACGTGGGCCCCACGGGGAAATCACGTGGGCCCCACCCGGAAATCACGTGGGCCCCACGGGGAAATCACGTGGGCCCCACCCGGAAATCACGTAGGCCCCACACGGAAATCACGTGGGCCCCACCCGGAAATCACGTGGGCCCCACGGGGAAATCACGTTGGCCCCACCCGGAAATCACGTGGGCCCCACACGGAAATCACGTGGGCCCCACCCGGAAATCACGTGGGCCCCACTCGGAAATCACGTGGGCCCCACCCGGAAATCACGTGGGCCCCCAGGGGAAATCACGTGGGCCCCACCCGGAAATCACGTGGGCCCCACCCGGAAATCACGTGGGCCCCACGGGGAAATCACGTGGGCCCCACCCGGAAATCACGTGGGCCCCACGGGGAAATCACGTGGGCCCCACCCGGAAATCACGTGGGCACCACGGGGAAATCACGTGGGCCCCACCCGGAAATCACGTGGGCCCCCAGGGGAAATCACGTGGGCCCCACCCGGAAATCACGTGGGCCCCACCCGGAAATCACGTGGGCCCCACGGGGAAATCACGTGGGCCCCACCCGGAAATCACGTGGGCCCCACCCGGAAATCACGTGGGCCCCACCCGGAAATCACGTGGGCACCACGGGGAAATCACGTGGGCCCCACCCGGAAATCACGTGGGCCCCACGGGGAAATCACGTGGGCCCCACCCGGAAATCACGTGGGCACCACGGGGAAATCACGTGGGCCCCACCCGGAAATCACGTGGGCCCCCAGGGGAAATCACGTGGGCCCCACCCGGAAATCACGTGGGCCCCACCCGGAAATCACGTGGGCCCCACGGGGAAATCACGTGGGCCCCACCCGGAAATCACGTGGGCCCCACGGGGAAATCACGTGGGCCCCACCCGGAAATCACGTGGGCACCACGGGGAAATCACGTGGGCCCCACCCGGAAATCACGTGGGCACCACGGGGAAATCACGTGGGCCCCACCCGGAAATCACGTGGGCCCCACCCGGAAATCACGTGGGCCCCACCCGGAAATCACGTGGGGCCCACCCGGAAATCACGTGGGCCCCACCCGGAAATCACGTGGGCCCCACGGGGAAATCACGTGGGCCCCACCCGGAAATCACATGGGCCCCACCCGGAAATCACGTGGGCCCCACCCGGAAATCATGTGGGCCCCACGGGGAAATCACGTGGGCCCCACCCGGAAATCACGTGGGCCCCACACGGAAATCACGTGGGCCCCACCCGGAAATCACGTAGGCCCCACACGGAAATCACGTGGGCCCCACCCGGAAATCACGTGGGCCCCACGGGGAAATCACGTTGGCCCCACCCGGAAATCACGTGGGCCCCACACGGAAATCACGTGGGCCCCACCCGGAAATCACGTGGGCCCCACTCGGAAATCACGTGGGCCCCACCCGGAAATCACGTGGGCCCCCAGGGGAAATCACGTGGGCCCCACCCGGAAATCACGGGGGCCCCACGGGGAAATCACGTGGGCCCCACCCGGAAATCACGTGGGCCCCACCCGGAAATCACGTGGGCCCCACACGGAAATCACGTGGGCCCCACCCGGAAATCACGTGGGCCCCACCCGGAAATCACGTGGGCCCCACACGGAAATCACGTGGGCCCCACCCGGAAATCACGTGGGCCCCACACGGAAATCACGTGGGCCCCACCCGGAAATCACGTGGGCCCCACCCGGAAATCACGTGGGCCCCACCCGGAAATCACGTGGGCCCCACCCGGAAATCACGTGGGCCCCACCCGGAAATCACGTGGGGCCCACCCGGAAATCACGTGGGCCCCACCCGGAAATCACGTGGGCCCCACGGGGAAATCACGTGGGCCCCACCCGGAAATCACGTGGGCCCCACCCGGAAATCACGTAGGCCCCACACGGAAATCACGTGGGCCCCACGGGGAAATCACGTGGGTCCCACCCGGAAATCACGTGGGCCCCACCCGGAAATCACGTGGGCCCCACCCGGAAATCACGTGGGCCCCACCCGGAAATCACGTGGGCCCCACCCGGAAATCACGTGGGCCCCACCCGGAAATCACGTGGGCCCCACCCGGAAATCACGTGGGCCCCACCCGGAAATCACGTGGGCCCCCAGGGGAAATCACGTGGGCCCCCAGGGGAAATCACGTGGGCCCCACCCGGAAATCACGTGGGCCCCACCCGGAAATCACGTGGGCCCCACCCGGAAATCACGTGGGCCCCACCCGGAAATCACGTGGGCCCCACCCGGAAATCACGTGGGCCCCACCCGGAAATCACGTGGGCCCCACCCGGAAATCACGTGGGCCCCACGGGGAAATCACGTGGGCCCCACGGGGAAATCACGTGGGCCCCACCCGGAAATCACGTGGGCCCCACCCGGAAATCACGTGAGCCCCACCCGGAAATCACATGGGCCCCACCCGGAAATCACGTGGGCCCCACCCGGAAATCACGTGGGCCCCACCCGGAAATCACGTGGGCCCCCAGGGGAAATCACGTGGGCCCCACCCGGAAATCACGTGGGCCCCACCCGGAAATCACGTGGGCCCCACCCGGAAATCACGTGGGCCCCACGGGGAAATCACGTGGGCCCCACCCGGAAATCACGTGGGCCCCACCCGGAAATCACGTGGGCCCCACCCGGAAATCACGTGGGCCCCACCCGGAAATCACGTGGGCCCCACCCGGAAATTACGTGGGCCCCACCCGGAAATCACGTGGGCCCCACCCGGAAATCACGTGGGCCCCACCCGGAAATCACGTGGGCCCCACCCGGAAATCACGTGGGCCCCCAGGGGAAATCACGTGGGCCCCACCCGGAAATCACGTGGGCCCCACCCGGAAATCACGTGGGCCCCACCCGGAAATCACGTGGGCCCCACGGGGAAATCACGTGGGCCCCACCCGGAAATCACGTGGGCCCCACCCGGAAATCACGTGGGCCCCACCCGGAAATCACGTGGGCCCCACCCGGAAATCACGTGGGCCCCACCCGGAAATCACGTGGGCCCCCAGGGGAAATCACGTGGGCCCCACCCGGAAATCACGTGGGCCCCACCCGGAAATCACGTGGGCCCCACCCGGAAATCACGTGGGCCCCACCCGGAAATCACGTGGGCCCCACCCGGAAATCACGTGGGCCCCACCCGGAAATCACGTGGGCCCCCAGGGGAAATCACGTGGGCCCCCAGGGGAAATCACGTGGGCCCCACCCGGAAATCACGTGGGCCCCACCCGGAAATCACGTGGGCCCCACCCGGAAATCACGTGGGCCCCACGGGGAAATCACGTGGGCCCCACCCGGAAATCACGTGGGCCCCACCCGGAAATCACGTGAGCCCCACCCGGAAATCACGTGGGCCCCACCCGGAAATCACGTGGGCCCCACCCGGAAATCACGTGGGCCCCACCCGGAAATCACGTGGGCCCCACCCGGAAATCACGTGGGCCCCACCCGGAAATCACGTGGGCCCCACCCGGAAATCACGTGGGCCCCACCCGGAAATCACGTGGGCCCCACCCGGAAATCACGTGGGCCCCACCCGGAAATCACGTGGGCCCCACCCGGAAATCACGTGGGCCCCACCCGGAAATCACGTGGGCCCCACCCAGAAATCACGTGGGCCCCCAGGGGAAATCACGTGGGCCCCACAAGGAAATCACGTGGGCCCCACCCGGAAATCACGTGGGCCCCACCCGGAAATCACGTGGGCCCCACCCGGAAATCACGTGGGCCCCACGGGGAAATCACGTGGGCCCCACCCGGAAATCACGTGGGCCCCACCCGGAAATCACGTGGGCCCCACCCGGAAATCACGTGGGCCCCACCCGGAAATCACGTGGGCCCCACTCGGAAATCACGTGGGCCCCACCCGGAAATCACGTGGGCCCCACGGGGAAATCACGTGGGCCCCACCCGGAAATCACGTGGGCCCCACCCGGAAATCACGTGGGCCCCACCCGGAAATCATGTGGGCCCCACGGGGAAATCACGTGGGCCCCACCCGGAAATCACGTGGGCCCCACCCGGAAATCACGTGGGCCCCACGGGGAAATCACGTGGGCCCCACCCGGAAATCACGTGGGCCCCACCCGGAAATCACGTGGGCCCCACCCGGAAATCACGTGGGCCCCACCCTGAAATCACGTGGGCCCCACCCGGAAATCACGTGGGCCCCACTCGGAAATCACGTGGGCCCCACCCGGAAATCACGTGGGCCCCCAAGGGAAATCACGTGGGCCCCACCCGGAAATCACGTGGGCCCCACCCGGAAATCACGTGGGACCCCAGGGGAAATCACGTGGGCCCCACCCGGAAATCACGTGGGCCCCACCCGGAAATCACGTGGGCCCCACCCGGAAATCACGTGGGCCCCACCCGGAAATCACGTGGGCCCCACCCGGAAATCACGTGGGCCCCACCCGGAAATCACGTGGGCCCCACCCGGAAATCACGTGGGCCCCACTCGGAAATCACGTGGGCCCTACCCGGAAATCACGTGGGCCCCCAGGGGAAATCACGTGGGCCCCCAGGGGAAATCACGTGGGCCCCACCCGGAAATCACGTGGGCCCCACCCGGAAATCACGTGGGCCCCACCCGGAAATCACGTGGGCCCCACCCGGAAATCACGTGGGCCCCACCCGGAAATCACGTGGGCCCCACCCGGAAATCACGTGGGCCCCACCCGGAAGTCACGTGGGCCCCACCCGGAAATCACGTGGGCCCCACCCGGAAATCACGTGGGCCCCACCCGGAAATCACGTGGGCCCCACCCGGAAATCACGTGGGCCCCACGGGGAAATCACGTGGGCCCCACCCGGAAATCACGTGGGCACCACGGGGAAATCACGTGGGCCCCACCCGGAAATCACGTGGGCCCCCAGGGGAAATCACGTGGGCCCCACCCGGAAATCACGTGGGCCCCACGGGGAAATCACGTGGGCCCCACCCGGAAATCACGTGGGCCCCACCCGGAAATCACGTGGGCCCCACACGGAAATCACGTGGGCCCCACCCGGAAATCACGTGGGCCCCACCCGGAAATCACGTGGGCCCCACCCGGAAATCACGTGGGCCCCACCCGGAAATCACGTGGGCCCCACCCGGAAATCACGTGGGCCCCACGGGGAAATCACGTGGGCCCCACCCGGAAATCACGTGGGCACCACGGGGAAATCACGTGGGCCCCACCCGGAAATCACGTGGGCACCACGGGGAAATCACGTGGGCCCCACCCGGAAATCACGTGGGCCCCACCCGGAAATCACGTGGGCCCCACCCGGAAATCACGTGGGGCCCACCCGGAAATCACGTGGGCCCCACCCGGAAATCACGTGGGCCCCACGGGGAAATCACGTGGGCCCCACCCGGAAATCACATGGGCCCCACCCGGAAATCACGTGGGCCCCACCCGGAAATCATGTGGGCCCCACGGGGAAATCACGTGGGCCCCACCCGGAAATCACGTGGGCCCCACACGGAAATCACGTGGGCCCCACCCGGAAATCACGTAGGCCCCACACGGAAATCACGTGGGCCCCACCCGGAAATCACGTGGGCCCCACGGGGAAATCACGTTGGCCCCACCCGGAAATCACGTGGGCCCCACACGGAAATCACGTGGGCCCCACCCGGAAATCACGTGGGCCCCACTCGGAAATCACGTGGGCCCCACCCGGAAATCACGTGGGCCCCCAGGGGAAATCACGTGGGCCCCATCCGGAAATCACGTGGGCCCCACCCGGAAATCACGTGGGCCCCACGGGGAAATCACGTGGGCCCCACCCGGAAATCACGTGGGCCCCACGGGGAAATCACGTGGGCCCCACCCGGAAATCACGTGGGCACCACGGGGAAATCACGTGGGCCCCACCCGGAAATCACGTGGGCCCCCAGGGGAAATCACGTGGGCCCCACCCGGAAATCACGTGGGCCCCACCCGGAAATCACGTGGGCCCCACGGGGAAATCACGTGGGCCCCACCCGGAAATCACGTGGGCCCCACGGGGAAATCACGTGGGCCCCACCCGGAAATCACGTGGGTACCACGGGGAAATCACGTGGGCCCCACCCGGAAATCACGTGGGCACCACGGGGAAATCACGTGGGCCCCACCCGGAAATCACGTGGGCACCACGGGGAAATCACGTGGGCCCCACCCGGAAATCACGTGGGCCCCACCCGGAAATCACGTGGGCCCCACCCGGAAATCACGTGGGGCCCACCCGGAAATCACGTGGGCCCCACCCGGAAATCACGTGGGCCCCACGGGGAAATCACGTGGGCCCCACCCGGAAATCACATGGGCCCCACCCGGAAATCACGTGGGCCCCACCCGGAAATCATGTGGGCCCCACGGGGAAATCACGTGGGCCCCACCCGGAAATCACGTGGGCCCCACACGGAAATCACGTGGGCCCCACCCGGAAATCACGTAGGCCCCACACGGAAATCACGTGGGCCCCACCCGGAAATCACGTGGGCCCCACGGGGAAATCACGTTGGCCCCACCCGGAAATCACGTGGGCCCCACACGGAAATCACGTGGGCCCCACCCGGAAATCACGTGGGCCCCACTCGGAAATCACGTGGGCCCCACCCGGAAATCACGTGGGCCCCCAGGGGAAATCACGTGGGCCCCACCCGGAAATCACGTGGGCCCCACCCGGAAATCACGTGGGCCCCACGGGGAAATCACGTGGGCCCCACCCGGAAATCACGTGGGCCCCACGGGGAAATCACGTGGGCCCCACCCGGAAATCACGTAGGCCCCACACGGAAATCACGTGGGCCCCACCCGGAAATCACGTGGGCCCCACGGGGAAATCACGTTGGCCCCACCCGGAAATCACGTGGGCCCCACACGGAAATCACGTGGGCCCCACCCGGAAATCACGTGGGCCCCACTCGGAAATCACGTGGGCCCCACCCGGAAATCACGTGGGCCCCCAGGGGAAATCACGTGGGCCCCACCCGGAAATCACGTGGGCCCCACCCGGAAATCACGTGGGCCCCACGGGGAAATCACGTGGGCCCCACCCGGAAATCACGTGGGCCCCACGGGGAAATCACGTGGGCCCCACCCGGAAATCACGTGGGCACCACGGGGAAATCACGTGGGCCCCACCCGGAAATCACGTGGGCCCCCAGGGGAAATCACGTGGGCCCCACCCGGAAATCACGTGGGCCCCACCCGGAAATCACGTGGGCCCCACGGGGAAATCACGTGGGCCCCACCCGGAAATCACGTGGGCCCCACCCGGAAATCACGTGGGCCCCACCCGGAAATCACGTGGGCACCACGGGGAAATCACGTGGGCCCCACCCGGAAATCACGTGGGCCCCACGGGGAAATCACGTGGGCCCCACCCGGAAATCACGTGGGCACCACGGGGAAATCACGTGGGCCCCACCCGGAAATCACGTGGGCCCCCAGGGGAAATCACGTGGGCCCCACCCGGAAATCACGTGGGCCCCACCCGGAAATCACGTGGGCCCCACGGGGAAATCACGTGGGCCCCACCCGGAAATCACGTGGGCCCCACGGGGAAATCACGTGGGCCCCACCCGGAAATCACGTGGGCACCACGGGGAAATCACGTGGGCCCCACCCGGAAATCACGTGGGCACCACGGGGAAATCACGTGGGCCCCACCCGGAAATCACGTGGGCCCCACCCGGAAATCACGTGGGCCCCACCCGGAAATCACGTGGGGCCCACCCGGAAATCACGTGGGCCCCACCCGGAAATCACGTGGGCCCCACGGGGAAATCACGTGGGCCCCACCCGGAAATCACATGGGCCCCACCCGGAAATCACGTGGGCCCCACCCGGAAATCATGTGGGCCCCACGGGGAAATCACGTGGGCCCCACCCGGAAATCACGTGGGCCCCACACGGAAATCACGTGGGCCCCACCCGGAAATCACGTAGGCCCCACACGGAAATCACGTGGGCCCCACCCGGAAATCACGTGGGCCCCACGGGGAAATCACGTTGGCCCCACCCGGAAATCACGTGGGCCCCACACGGAAATCACGTGGGCCCCACCCGGAAATCACGTGGGCCCCACTCGGAAATCACGTGGGCCCCACCCGGAAATCACGTGGGCCCCCAGGGGAAATCACGTGGGCCCCACCCGGAAATCACGTGGGCCCCACGGGGAAATCACGTGGGCCCCACCCGGAAATCACGTGGGCCCCACCCGGAAATCACGTGGGCCCCACACGGAAATCACGTGGGCCCCACCCGGAAATCACGTGGGCCCCACCCGGAAATCACGTGGGCCCCACACGGAAATCACGTGGGCCCCACCCGGAAATCACGTGGGCCCCACCCGGAAATCACGTGGGCCCCACCCGGAAATCACGTGGGCCCCACCCGGAAATCACGTGGGCCCCACCCGGAAATCACGTGGGCCCCACCCGGAAATCACGTGGGCCCCACGGGGAAATCACGTGGGCCCCACCCGGAAATCACGTGGGCCCCACCCGGAAATCACGTGGGCCCCACCCGGAAGTCACGTGGGCCCCACCCGGAAATCACGTGGGCCCCACCCGGAAATCACGTGGGCCCCACCCGGAAATCACGTGGGCCCCACCCGGAAATCACGTGGGCCCCACCCGGAAATCACGTGGGCCCCACCCGGAAATCACGTGGGCCCCACCCGGAAATCACGTGGGCACCACGGGGAAATCACGTGGGCCCCACCCGGAAATCACGTGGGCCCCACCCGGAAATCACGTGGGCCCCACCCGGAAATCACGTGGGGCCCACCCGGAAATCACGTGGGCCCCACCCGGAAATCACGTGGGCCCCACCCGGAAATCACGTGGGCCCCACCCGGAAATCACGTGGGCCCCACCCGGAAATCACGTGGGCCCCACCCGGAAATCACGTGGGCCCCACCCGGAAATCACGTGGGCCCCCAGGGGAAATCACGTGGGCCCCACAAGGAAATCACGTGGGCCCCACCCGGAAATCACGTGGGCCCCACCCGGAAATCACGTGGGCCCCACCCGGAAATCACGTGGGCCCCACCCGGAAATCACGTGGGCCCCACCCGGAAATCACGTGGGCCCCACCCGGAAATCACGTGGGCCCCACCCAGAAATCACGTGGGCCCCACCCGGAAATCACGTGGGCCCCACACGGAAATCACGTGGGCCCCACCCGGAAATCACGTGGGCCCCACCCGGAAATCACGTGGGCCCCACCCGGAAATCACGTGGGCCCCACCCGGAAATCACGTGGGCCCCACCCGGAAATCACGTGGGCCCCACCCGGAAATCACGTGGGCCCCACCCGGAAATCACGTGGGCCCCACCCGGAAATCACGTGGGCCCCACCCGGAAATCACGTGGGCCCCACCCGGAAATCACGTGGGCCCCACCCGGAAATCACGTGGGCCCCACGGGGAAATCACGTGGGCCCCACCCGGAAATCACGTGGGCCCCACCCGGAAATCACGTGGGCCCCACACGGAAATCACGTGGGCCCCACCCGGAAATCACGTGGGCCCCACACGGAAATCACGTGGGCCCCACCCGGAAATCACGTGGGCCCCACACGGAAATCACGTGGGCCCCACCCGGAAATCACGTGGGCCCCACCCGGAAATCACGTGGGCCCCACCCGGAAATCACGTGGGCCCCACCCGGAAATCACGTGGGCCCCACGGGGAAATCACGTGGGCCCCACCCGGAAATCACGGGGGCCCCACCCGGAAATCACGTGGGCCCCACCCGGAAGTCACGTGGGCCCCACCCGGAAATCACGTGGGCCCCACCCGGAAATCACGTGGGCCCCACCCGGAAATCACGTGGGCCCCACCCGGAAATCACGTGGGCCCCACCCGGAAATCACGTGGGCCCCACCCGGAAATCACGTGGGACCCACCCGGAAATCACGTGGGCACCACGGGGAAATCACGTGGGCCCCACCCGGAAATCACGTGGGCCCCACCCGGAAATCACGTGGGCCCCACCCGGAAATCACGTGGGGCCCACCCGGAAATCACGTGGGCCCCACCCGGAAATCAGGTGGGCCCCACGGGGAAATCACGTGGGCCCCACCCGGAAATCACGTGGGCCCCACCCGGAAATCACGTGGGCCCCACCCGGAAATCACGTGGGCCCCACCCGGAAATCACGTGGGCCCCACCCGGAAATCACGTGGGCCCCACCCGGAAATCACGTGGGCCCCCAGGGGAAATCACGTGGGCCCCACCCGGAAATCACGTGGGCCCCACCCGGAAATCACGTGGGCCCCACCCGGAAATCACGTGGGCCCCACCCGGAAATCACGTGGGCCCCACCCGGAAATCACGTGTGCCCCACCCGGAAATCACGTGGGCCCCACGGGGAAATCACGTGGGCCCCACCCGGAAATCACGTGGGCCCCACCCGGAAATCACGTGGGCCCCACGGGGAAATCACGTGGGCCCCACCCGGAAATCACGTTGGCCCCACCCGGAAATCACGTGGGCCCCACCCGGAAATCACGTGGGCCCCACCCGGAAATCACGTGGCCCCACCCGGAAATCACGTGGGCCCCACCCGGAAATCACGTGGGCCCCACGGGGAAATCACGTGGGCCCCACCCGGAAATCACGTGGGCCCCACCCGGAAATCACGTGGGCCCCACGGGGAAATCACGTGGGCCCCACCCGGAAATCACGTTGGCCCCACCCGGAAATCACGTGGGCCCCACCCGGAAATCACGTGGGCCCCACCCGGAAATCACGTGGCGCCACCCGGAAATCACGTGGGCCCCACCCGGAAATCACGTGGGCCCCCAGGGGAAATCACGTGGGCCCCACCCGGAAATCACGTGGGCCCCACCCGGAAATCACGTGGGCCCCACCCGGAAATCACGTGGGCCCGACGGGGAAATCACGTGGGCCCCACCCGGAAATCACGTGGGCCCCACCCGGAAATCACGTGGGCCCCACCCGGAAATCACGTGGGCCCCACCCGGAAATCACGTGGGCCCCACCCGGAAATCACGTGGGCCCCACCCGGAAATCACGTGGGCCCCACCCGGAAATCACGTGGGCCCCACCCGGAAATCACGTGGGCCCCACCCGGAAATCACGTGGGCCCCACCCGGAAATCACGTGGGCCCCACCCGGAAATCACGTGGGCCCCACCCGGAAATCACGTGGGCCCCACCCGGAAATCACGTGGGCCCCACCCGGAAATCACGTGGGCCCCACGGGGAAATCACGTGGGCCCCACCCGGAAATCACGTGGGCCCCACCCGGAAATCACGTGGGCCCCCAGGGGAAATCACGTGGGCCCCACCCGGAAATCACGTGGGCCCCACCTGGAAATCACGTGGGCCCCACCCTGAAATCACGTGGACCCCACCCGGAAATCATGTGGGCCCCACGGGGAAATCACGTGGGCCCCACCCGGAAATCACGTGGGCCCCACCCGGAAATCACGTGGACCCCACCCTGAAATCACGTGGGCCCCACCCGGAAATCACGTGGGCCCCACCCGGAAATCACGTGGGCCCGACGGGGAAATCACGTGGGCCCCACCCGGAAATCACGTGGTCCCCACCCGGAAATCACGTGGGCCCCACCCGGAAATCACGTGGGCCCCACCCGGAAATCACGTGGGCCCCACCCGGAAATCACGTGGGCCCCACCCGGAAATCACGTGGGCCCCACCCGGAAATCACGTGGGCCCCACCCGGAAATCACGTGGGCCCCACCCGGAAATCACGTGGGCCCCCAGGGGAAATCACGTGGGCCCCACCCGGAAATCACGTGGGCCCCACCCGGAAATCACGTGGGCCCCACTCGGAAATCACGTGGGCCCCACGGGGAAATCACGTGGGCCCCACCCGGAAATCACGTGGGCCCCACCCGGAAATCACGTGGGCCCCACCCGGAAATCACGTGGGCCCCCAGGGGAAATCACGTGGGCCCCACCCGGAAATCACGTGGGCCCCACTCGGAAATCACGTGGGCCCCACGGGGAAATCACGTGGGCCCCACCCGGAAATCACGTGGGCCCCACCCGGAAATCACGTGGGCCCCACGGGGAAATCACGTGGGCCCCACCCGGAAATCACGTGGGCCCCACCCGGAAATCACGTGGGCCCCACCCGGAAATCACGTGGGCCCCACCCGGAAATCACGTGGGCCCCACCCGGAAATCACGTGGGCCCCACCCGGAAATCACGTGGGCCCCACCCGGAAATCACGTGGGCCCCACCCGGAAATCACGTGGGCCCCACGGGGAAATCACGTGGGCCCCACCCAGAAATCACGTGGGCCCCACGGGGAAATCACGTGGGCCCCACCCGGAAATCACGTGGGCCCCACGGGGAAATCACGTGGGCCCGACCCGGAAATCTCGTGGGGCCCACCCGGAAATCACGTGGGCCCCACCCGGAAATCACGTGGGCCCCACCCGGAAATCACGTGGGCCCCACCCGGAAATCACGTGGGCCCCCAGGGGAAATCACGTGGGCCCCACCCGGAAATCACGTGGGCCCCACCCGGAAATCACGTGGGCCCCACCCGGAAATCACGTGGGCCCCACCCGGATATCACGTGGGCCCCACCCGGAAATCACGTGGGCCCCACCCGGAAATAACGTGGGCCCCACGGGGAAATCACGTGGGCCCCACCCGGAAATCACGTGGGCCCCACCCGGAAATCACGTGGGCCCCCAGGGGAAATCACGTGGGCCCCACGGGGAAATCACGTGGGCCCCACCCGGAAATCACGTGGGCCCCACCCGGAAATCACGTGGGCCCCACCCGGAAATCACGTGGGCCCCACCCGGAAATCACGTGGGCCCCACGGGGAAATCACGTGGGCCCCACCCGGAAATCACGTGGGCCCCACCCGGAAATCACGTGGGCCCCACCCGGAAATCACGTGGGCCCCACCCGGAAATCACGTGGGCCCCACCCGGAAATCACGTGGGCCCCACCCGGAAATCACGTGGGCCCCCAGGGGAAATCACGTGGGCCCCACAAGGAAATCACGTGGGCCCCACCCGGAAATCACGTGGGCCCCACCCGGAAATCACGTGGGCCACACCCGGAAATCACGTGGGCCCCACGGGGAAATCACGTGGGCCCCACCCGGAAATCACGTGGGCCCCACCCGGAAATCACGTGGGCCCCACCCGGAAATCACGTGGGCCCCACCCGGAAATCACGTGGGCCCCACCCGGAAATCACGTGGGCCCCACCCGGAAATCACGTGGGCCCCACCCGGAAATCACGTGGGCCCCACACGGAAATCACGTGGGCCCCACCCGGAAATCACGTGGGCCCCACCCGGAAATCACGTGGGCCCCACCCGGAAATCACGTGGGCCCCACCCGGAAATCACGTGGGCCCCACCCGGAAATCACGTGGGCCCCACGGGGAAATCACGTGGGCCCCACCCGGAAATCACGTGGGCACCACGGGGAAATCACGTGGGCCCCACCCGGAAATCACGTGGGCACCACGGGGAAATCACGTGGGCCCCACCCGGAAATCACGTGGGCCCCACCCGGAAATCACGTGGGCCCCACCCGGAAATCACGTGGGGCCCACCCGGAAATCACGTGGGCCCCACCCGGAAATCACGTGGGCCCCACGGGGAAATCACGTGGGCCCCACCCGGAAATCACGTGGGCACCACCCGGAAATCACGTGGGCCCCACACGGAAATCACGTGGGCCCCACCCGGAAATCACGTGGGCCCCACCCGGAAATCACGTGGGCCCCACCCGGAAATCACGTGGGCCCCACCCGGAAATCACGTGGGCCCCACCCGGAAATCACGTGGGCCCCACGCGGAAATCACGTGGGCCCCACGGGGAAATCACGTGGGCCCCACGGGGAAATCACGTGGGCCCCACCCGGAAATCACGTGGGCCCCACCCGGAAGTCACGTGGGCCCCACCCGGAAATCACGTGGGCCCCACCCGGAAATCACGTGGGCCCCACCCGGAAATCACGTGGGCCCCACCCGGAAATCACGTGGGCCCCACCCGGAAATCACGTGGGCCCCACCCGGAAATCACGTGGGCCCCACCCGGAAATCACGTGGGCACCACGGGGAAATCACGTGGGCCCCACCCGGAAATCACGTGGGCCCCACCCGGAAATCACGTGGGCCCCACCCGGAAATCACGTGGGGCCCACCCGGAAATCACGTGGGCCCCACCCGGAAATCACGTGGGCCCCACGGGGAAATCACGTGGGCCCCACGGGGAAATCACGTGGGCCCCACCCGGAAATCACGTAGGCCCCACACGGAAATCACGTGGGCCCCACGGGGAAATCACGTGGGTCCCACCCGGAAATCACGTGGGCCCCACCCGGAAATCACGTGGGCCCCACCCGGAAATCACGTGGGCCCCACCCGGAAATCACGTGGGCCCCACCCGGAAATCACGTGGGCCCCACCCGGAAATCACGTGGGCCCCACGGGGAAATCACGTGGGCCCCACCTGGAAATCACGTGGGCCCCACCCGGAAATCACGTGGGCCCCACCCGGAAATCACGTGGGCCCCACCCGGAAATCACGTGGGCCCCACCCGGAAATCACGTTGGCCCCACCCGGAAATCACGTGGGCCCCACCCGGAAATCACGTGGGCCCCACCCGGAAATCACGTGGCCCCACCCGGAAATCACGTGGGCCCCACCCGGAAATCACGTGGGCCCCCAGGGGAAATCACGTGGGCCCCACCCGGAAATCACGTGGGCCCCACCCGGAAATCACGTGGGCCCCACCCGGAAATCACGTGGGCCCGACGGGGAAATCACGTGGGCCCCACCCGGAAATCACGTGGGCCCCACCCGGAAATCACGTGGGCCCCACCCGGAAATCACGTGGGCCCCACCCGGAAATCACGTGGGCCCCACCCGGAAATCACGTGGGCCCCACCCGGAAATCACGTGGGCCCCACCCGGAAATTACGTGGGCCCCACGGGGAAATCACGTGGGCCCCACCTGGAAATCACGTGGGCCCCACCCGGAAATCACGTGGGCCCCACCCGGAAATCACGTGGGCCCCACCTGGAAATCACGTGGGCCCCACCCTGAAATCACGTGGACCCCACCCGGAAATCACGTGGGCCCCACGGGGAAATCACGTGGGCCCCACCCGGAAATCACGTGGGCCCCACCCGGAAATCACGTGGGCCCCACCCTGAAATCACGTGCGCCCCACCCGGAAATCACGTGGGCCCCACCCGGAAATCACGTGGGCCCCCAGGGGAAATCACGTGGGCCCCACCCGGAAATCACGTGGGCCCCACCCGGAAATCACGTGGGCCCCACCCGGAAATCACGTGGGCCCGACGGGGAAATCACGTGGGCCCCACCCGGAAATCACGTGGTCCCCACCCGGAAATCACGTGGGCCCCACCCGGAAATCACGTGGGCCCCACCCGGAAATCACGTGGGCCCCACCCGGAAATCACGTGGGCCCCACCCGGAAATCATGTGGGCCCCACCCGGAAATCACGTGGGCCCCACCCGGAAATCACGTGGGCCCCACCCGGAAATCACGTGGGCCCCCAGGGGAAATCACGTGGGCCCCACCCGGAAATCACGTGGGCCCCACCCGGAAATCACGTGGGCCCCACTCGGAAATCACGTGGGCCCCACGGGGAAATCACGTGGGCCCCACCCGGAAATCACGTGGGCCCCACCCGGAAATCACGTGGGCCCCACGGGGAAATCACGTGGGCCCCACCCGGAAATCACGTGGGCCCCACCCGGAAATCACGTGGGCCCCACCCGGATATCACGTGGGGCCCACCCGGAAATCACGTGGGCCCCACCCGGAAATCACGTGGGCCCCACCCGGAAATCACGTGGGCCCCACCCGGAAATCACGTGGGCCCCCAGGGGAAATCACGTGGGCCCCACCCGGAAATCACGTGGGCCCCACCCGGAAATCACGTGGGCCCCACCCGGAAATCACGTGGGCCCCACCCGGATATCACGTGGGCCCCACCCGGAAATCACGTGGGCCCCACCCGGAAATAACGTGGGCCCCACGGGGAAATCACGTGGGCCCCACCCGGAAATCACGTGGGCCCCACCCGGAAATCACGTGGGCCCCCAGGGGAAATCACGTGGGCCCCACCCGGAAATCACGTGGGCCCCACCCGGAAATCACGTGGGCCCCACCCGGAAATCACGTGGGCCCCACCCGGAAATCACGTGGGCCCCACCCGGAAATCACGTGGGCCCCCAGGGGAAATCACGTGGGCCCCACAAGGAAATCACGTGGGCCCCACCCGGAAATCACGTGGGCCCCACCCGGAAATCACGTGGGCCACACCCGGAAATCACGTGGGCCCCACCCGGAAATCACGTGGGCCACACCCGGAAATCACGTGGGCCCCACCCGGAAATCACGTGGGCCCCACCCGGAAATCACGTGGGCCCCACCCGGAAATCACGTGGGCCCCACCCGGAAATCACGTGGGCCCCACCCGGAAATCACGTGGGCCCCACCCGGAAATCACGTGGGCCCCACGGGGAAATCACGTGGGCCCCACCCGGAAATCACGTGGGCCCCACCCGGAAATCACGTGGGCCCCACCCGGAAATCACGTGGGCCCCACGGGGAAATCACGTGGGCCCCACCCGGAAATCACGTGGGCCCCACCCGGAAATCACGTGGGCCCCACACGGAAATCACGTGGGCCCCACCCGGAAATCACGTGGGCCCCACCCGGAAATCACGTGGGCCCCACCCGGAAATCACGTGGGCCCCACCCGGAAATCACGTGGGCCCCACGGGGAAATCACGTGGGCCCCACCCGGAAATCACGTGGGCACCACGGGGAAATCACGTGGGCCCCACCCGGAAATCACGTGGGCACCACGGGGAAATCACGTGGGCCCCACCCGGAAATCACGTGGGCCCCACCCGGAAATCACGTGGGCCCCACCCGGAAATCACGTGGGCCCCACGCGGAAATCACGTGGGCCCCACGGGGAAATCACGTGGGCCCCACCCGGAAATCACGTGGGCCCCACCCGGAAATCACGTGGGCCCCACCCGGAAGTCACGTGGGCCCCACCCGGAAATCACGTGGGCCCCACCCGGAAATCACGTGGGCCCCACCCGGAAATCACGTGGGCCCCACCCGGAAATCACGTGGGCCCCACCCGGAAATCACGTGGGCCCCACCCGGAAATCACGTGGGCACCACGGGGAAATCACGTGGGCCCCACCCGGAAATCACGTGGGCCCCACCCGGAAATCACGTGGGCCCCACCCGGAAATCACGTGGGGCCCACCCGGAAATCACGTGGGCCCCACCCGGAAATCACGTGGGCCCCACGGGGAAATCACGTGGGCCCCACCCGGAAATCACGTGGGCCCCACCCGGAAATCACGTAGGCCCCACACGGAAATCACGTGGGCCCCACGGGGAAATCACGTGGGTCCCACCCGGAAATCACGTGGGCCCCACCCGGAAATCACGTGGGCCCCACCCGGAAATCACGTGGGCCCCACCCGGAAATCACGTGGGCCCCACCCGGAAATCACGTGGGCCCCACCCGGAAATCACGTGGGCCCCACGGGGAAATCACGTGGGCCCCACCTGGAAATCACGTGGGCCCCACCCGGAAATCACGTGGGCCCCACCCGGAAATCACGTGGGCCCCACCCGGAAATCACGTGGGCCCCACCCGGAAATCACGTTGGCCCCACCCGGAAATCACGTGGGCCCCACCCGGAAATCACGTGGGCCCCACCCGGAAATCACGTGGCCCCACCCGGAAATCACGTGGGCCCCACCCGGAAATCACGTGGGCCCCCAGGGGAAATCACGTGGGCCCCACCCGGAAATTACGTGGGCCCCACCCGGAAATCACGTGGGCCCCACCCGGAAATCACGTGGGCCCGACGGGGAAATCACGTGGGCCCCACCCGGAAATCACGTGGGCCCCACCCGGAAATCACGTGGGCCCCACCCGGAAATCACGTGGGCCCCACCCGGAAATCACGTGGGCCCCACCAGGAAATCACGTGGGCCCCACCCGCAAAGCACGTGGGCCCCACCCGGAAATCACGTGGGCCCCACCCGGAAATCACGTGGGCCCCACCCGGAAATCACGTGGGCCCCACCCGGAAATCACGTGGGCCCCACCCGGAAATCACGTGGGCCCCACCCGGAAATCACGTGGGCCCCACCCGGAAATCACGTGGGCCCCACCCGGAAATCACGTGGGCCCCACCCGGAAATCACGTGGGCCCCACCCGGAAATCCCGTGGGCCCCACTCGGAAATCACGTGGGCCCCACGGGGAAATCACGTGGGCCCCACCCGGAAATCACGTGGGCCCCACCCGGAAATCACGTGGGCCCCACCCGGAAATCACGTGGGCCCCCAGGGGAAATCACGTGGGCCCCACCCGGAAATCACGTGGGCCCCACTCGGAAATCACGTGGGCCCCACGGGGAAATCACGTGGGCCCCACCCGGAAATCACGTGGGCCCCACCCGGAAATCACGTGGGCCCCACGGGGAAATCACGTGGGCCCCACCCGGAAATCACGTGGGCCCCACCCGGAAATCACGTGGGCCCCACCCGGAAATCACGTGGGCCCCACCCGGAAATCACGTGGGCCCCACCCGGAAATCACGTGGGCCCCACCCGGAAATCACGTGGGCCCCACCCGGAAATCACGTGGGCCCCACCCGGAAATCACGTGGGCCCCACGGGGAAATCACGTGGGCCCCACCCGGAAATCACGTGGGCCCCACGGGGAAATCACGTGGGCCCCACCCGGAAATCACGTGGGCCCCACGGGGAAATCACGTGGGCCCCACCCGGAAATCACGTGGGGCCCACCCGGAAATCACGTGGGCCCCACCCGGAAATCACGTGGGCCCCACCCGGAAATCACGTGGGCCCCACCCGGAAATCACGTGGGCCCCACCCGGAAATCACGTGGGCCCCACCCGGAAATCACGTGGGCCCCACCCGGAAATCACGTGGGCCCCACCCGGAAATCACGTGGGCCCCACCCGGAAATCACGTGGGCCCCACCCGGAAATCACGTGGGCCCCACCCGGAAATCACGTGGGCCCCACCCGGAAATCACGTGGGCCCCACCCGGAAATCACGTGGGCCCCCAGGGGAAATCACGTGGGCCCCACAAGGAAATCACGTGGGCCCCACCCGGAAATCACGTGGGCCCCACCCGGAAATCACGTGGGCCCCACCCGGAAATCACGTGGGCCCCACCCGGAAATCACGTGGGCCCCACCCGGAAATCACGTGGGCCCCACCCGGAAATCACGTGGGCCCCACCCGGAAATCACGTGGGCCCCACCCGGAAATCACGTGGGCCCCACCCGGAAATCACGTGGGCCCCACCCGGAAATCACGTGGGCCCCACCCGGAAATCACGTGGGCCCCACCCGGAAATCACGTGGGCCCCACCCTGAAATCACGTGGGCCCCACGGGGAAATCACGTGGGCCCCACCCGGAAATCACGTGGGCCCCACTCGGAAATCACGTGGGCCCCACCCGGAAATCACGTGGGCCCCCAAGGGAAATCACGTGGGCCCCACCCGGAAATCACGTGGGCCCCACCCGGAAATCACGTGGGACCCCAGGGGAAATCACGTGGGCCCCACCCGGAAATCACGTGGGCCCCACCCGGAAATCACGTGGGCCCCACCCGGAAATCACGTGGGCCCCACCCGGAAATCACGTGGGCCCCACCCGGAAATCACGTGGGCCCCACCCGGAAATCACGTGGGCCCCACCCGGAAATCACGTGGGCCCCACCCGGAAATCACGTGGGCCCCACCCGGAAATCACGTGGGCCCCACCGTGAAATCACGTGGGCCCCACCCGGAAATCACGAGGGCCCCACCCGGAAATCACGGGGGGCTCACCCGGAAATCACGTGGGCCCCACGGGGAAATCACGTGGGCCCCACCCGGAAATCACGTGGGCCCCACCCGGAAATCACGTGGGCCCCACCCGGAAATCACGTGGGCCCCACCCGGAAATCACGTGGGCCCCACCCGGAAATCACGTGGGCCCCACACGGAAATCACGTGGGCCCCCAGGGGAAATCACGTGGGCCCCACAAGGAAATCACGTGGGCCCCACCCGGAAATCACGTGGGCCCCACCCGGAAATCACGTGGGCCCCACCCGGAAATCACGTGGGCCACACCCGGAAATCACGTGGGCCCCACGGGGAAATCACGTGGGCCCCACCCGGAAATCACGTGGGCCCCACCCGGAAATCACGTGGGCCCCACCCGGAAATCACGTGGGCCCCACCCGGAAATCACGTGGGCCCCACCCGGAAATCACGTGGGCCCCACGGGGAAATCACGTGGGCCCCACCCGGAAATCACGTGGGCCCCACCCGGAAATCACGTGGGCCCCACCCGGAAATCACGTGGGCCCCACGGGGAAATCACGTGGGCCCCACCCGGAAATCACGTGGGCCCCACACGGAAATCACGTGGGCCCCACCCGGAAATCACGTAGGCCCCACACGGAAATCACGTGGGCCCCACCCGGAAATCACGTGGGCCCCACGGGGAAATCACGTGGGCCCCACCCGGAAATCACGTGGGCCCCACCCGGAAATCACGTGGGCCCCACGGGGAAATCACGTGGGCCCCACCCGGAAATCACGTGGGCCCCACCCGGAAATCACGTGGGCCCCACACGGAAATCACGTGGGCCCCACCCGGAAATCTCGTGGGCCCCACACGGAAATCACGTGGGCCCCACCCGGAAATCACGTGGGCCCCACCCGGAAATCACGTGGGCCCCACCCGGAAATCACGTGGGCCCCACCCGGAAATCACGTGGGCCCCACCCGGAAATCACGTGGGCCCCACGGGGAAATCACGTGGGCCCCACCCGGAAATCACGGGGGCCCCACCCGGAAATCACGTGGGCCCCACCCGGAAGTCACGTGGGCCCCACCCGGAAATCACGTGGGCCCCACCCGGAAATCACGTGGGCCCCACCCGGAAATCACGTGGGCCCCACCCGGAAATCACGTGGGCCCCACCCGGAAATCACGTGGGACCCACCCGGAAATCACGTGGGCACCACGGGGAAATCACGTGGGCCCCACCCGGAAATCACGTGGGCCCCACCCGGAAATCACGTGGGCCCCACCCGGAAATCACGTGGGGCCCACCCGGAAATCACGTGGGCCCCACCCGGAAATCACGTGGGCCCCACGGGGAAATCACGTGGGCCCCACCCGGAAATCACGTGGGCCCCACCCGGAAATCACGTAGGCCCCACACGGAAATCACGTGGGCCCCACGGGGAAATCACGTGGGTCCCACCCGGAAATCACGTGGGCCCCACCCGGAAATCACGTGGGCCCCACCCGGAAATCACGTGGGCCCCACCCGGAAATCACGTGGGCCCCACCCGGAAATCACGTGGGCCCCACCCGGAAATCACGTGGGCCCCACCCGGAAATCACGTGGGCCCCACCCGGAAATCACGTGGGCCCCACCCGGAAATCACGTGGGCCCCACCCGGAAATCACGTGGGCCCCACCCGGAAATCACGTGGGCCCCCAGGGGAAATCACGTGGGCCCCCAGGGGAAATCACGTGGGCCCCACCCGGAAATCACGTGGGCCCCACCCGGAAATCACGTGGGCCCCACCCGGAAATCACGTGGGCCCCACGGGGAAATCACGTGGGCCCCACCCGGAAATCACGTGGGCCCCACCCGGAAATCACGTGGGCCCCACCCGGAAATCACGTGGGCCCCACCCGGAAATCACGTGGGCCCCACGGGGAAATCACGTGGGCCCCACCCGGAAATCACATGGGCCCCACCCGGAAATCACGTGGGCCCCACCCGGAAATCATGTGGGCCCCACGGGGAAATCACGTGGGCCCCACCCGGAAATCACGTGGGCCCCACACAGAAATCACGTGGGCCCCACCCGGAAATCACGTAGGCCCCACACGGAAATCATGTGGGCCCCACCCGGAAATCACGTGGGCCCCACGGGGAAATCACGTTGGCCCCACCCGGAAATCACGTGGGCCCCACACGGAAATCACGTGGGCCCCACCCGGAAATCACGTGGGCCCCACTCGGAAATCACGTGGGCCCCACCCGGAAATCACGTGGGCCCCCAGGGGAAATCACGTGGGCCCCACCCGGAAATCACGTGGGCCCCACCCGGAAATCACGTGGGCCCCACGGGGAAATCACGTGGGCCCCACCCAGAAATCACGTGGGCCCCACCCGGAAATCACGTGGGCCCCACACGGAAATCACGTGGGCCCCACCCGGAAATCACGTGGGCCCCACACGGAAATCACGTGGGCCCCACCCGGAAATCACGTGGGCCCCACACGGAAATCACGTGGGCCCCACCCGGAAATCACGTGGGCCCCACCCGGAAATCACGTGGGCCCCACCCGGAAATCACGTGGGCCCCACCCGGAAATCACGTGGGCCCCACGGGGAAATCACGTGGGCCCCACCCGGAAATCACGTGGGCCCCACCCGGAAATCACGTGGGCCCCACCCGGAAGTCACGTGGGCCCCACCCGGAAATCACGTGGGCCCCACCCGGAAATCACGTGGGCCCCACCCGGAAATCACGTGGGCCCCACCCGGAAATCACGTGGGCCCCACCCGGAAATCACGTGGGCCCCACCCGGAAATCACGTGGGCCGCACCCGGAAATCACGTGGGCACCACGGGGAAATCACGTGGGCCCCACCCGGAAATCACGTGGGCCCCACCCGGAAATCACGTGGGCCCCACCCGGAAATCACGTGGGGCCCACCCGGAAATCACGTGGGCCCCACCCGGAAATCACGTGGGCCCCACGGGGAAATCACGTGGGCCCCACCCGGAAATCACGTGGGCCCCACCCGGAAATCACGTAGGCCCCACACGGAAATCACGTGGGCCCCACGGGGAAATCACGTGGGTCCCACCCGGAAATCACGTGGGCCCCACCCGGAAATCACGTGGGCCCCACCCGGAAATCACGTGGGCCCCACCCGGAAATCACGTGGGCCCCACCCGGAAATCACGTGGGCCCCACCCGGAAATCACGTGGGCCCCACCCGGAAATCACGTGGGCCCCACCCGGAAATCACGTGGGCCCCACCCGGAAATCACGTGGGCCCCCAGGGGAAATCACGTGGGCCCCCAGGGGAAATCACGTGGGCCCCACCCGGAAATCACGTGGGCCCCACCCGGAAATCACGTGGGCCCCACCCGGAAATCACGTGGGCCCCACCCGGAAATCACGTGGGCCCCACCCGGAAATCACGTGGGCCCCACCCGGAAATCACGTGGGCCCCACGGGGAAATCACGTGGGCCCCACGGGGAAATCACGTGGGCCCCACCCGGAAATCACGTGGGCCCCACCCGGAAATCACGTGAGCCCCACCCGGAAATCACATGGGCCCCACCCGGAAATCACGTGGGCCCCACCCGGAAATCACGTGGGCCCCACCCGGAAATCACGTGGGCCCCCAGGGGAAATCACGTGGGCCCCACCCGGAAATCACGTGGGCCCCACCCGGAAATCACGTGGGCCCCACCCGGAAATCACGTGGGCCCCACGGGGAAATCACGTGGGCCCCACCCGGAAATCACGTGGGCCCCACCCGGAAATCACGTGGGCCCCACCCGGAAATCACGTGGGCCCCACCCGGAAATCACGTGGGCCCCACCCGGAAATCACGTGGGCCCCACCCGGAAATCACGTGGGCCCCACCCGGAAATCACGTGGGCCCCACCCGGAAATCACGTGGGCCCCCAGGGGAAATCACGTGGGCCCCACCCGGAAATCACGTGGGCCCCACCCGGAAATCACGTGGGCCCCACCCGGAAATCACGTGGGCCCCACGGGGAAATCACGTGGGCCCCACCCGGAAATCACGTGGGCCCCACCCGGAAATCACGTGGGCCCCACCCGGAAATCACGTGGGCCCCACCCGGAAATCACGTGGGCCCCACCCGGAAATCACGTGGGCCCCCAGGGGAAATCACGTGGGCCCCACCCGGAAATCACGTGGGCCCCACCCGGAAATCACGTGGGCCCCACCCGGAAATCACGTGGGCCCCACCCGGAAATCACGTGGGCCCCACCCGGAAATCACGTGGGCCCCCAGGGGAAATCACGTGGGCCCCCAGGGGAAATCACGTGGGCCCCACCCGGAAATCACGTGGGCCCCACCCGGAAATCACGTGGGCCCCACCCGGAAATCACGTGGGCCCCACGGGGAAATCACGTGGGCCCCACCCGGAAATCACGTGGGCCCCACCCGGAAATCACGTGAGCCCCACCCGGAAATCACGTGGGCCCCACCCGGAAATCACGTGGGCCCCACCCGGAAATCACGTGGGCCCCACCCGGAAATCACGTGGGCCCCACCCGGAAATCACGTGGGCCCCACCCGGAAATCACGTGGGCCCCACCCGGAAATCACGTGGGCCCCACCCGGAAATCACGTGGGCCCCACCCGGAAATCACGTGGGCCCCACCCGGAAATCACGTGGGCCCCACCCGGAAATCACGTGGGCCCCACCCGGAAATCACGTGGGCCCCACCCGGAAATCACGTGGGCCCCACCCGGAAATCACGTGGGCCCCACCCGGAAATCACGTGGGCCCCACCCGGAAATCACGTGGGCCCCACAAGGAAATCACGTGGGCCCCACCCGGAAATCACGTGGGCCCCACCCGGAAATCACGTGGGCCCCACCCGGAAATCACGTGGGCCCCACGGGGAAATCACGTGGGCCCCACCCGGAAATCACGTGGGCCCCACCCGGAAATCACGTGGGCCCCACCCGGAAATCACGTGGGCCCCACCCGGAAATCACGTGGGCCCCACCCGGAAATCACGTGGGCCCCACCCGGAAATCACGTGGGCCCCACGGGGAAATCACGTGGGCCCCACCCGGAAATCACGTGGGCCCCACCCGGAAATCACGTGGGCCCCACCCGGAAATCATGTGGGCCCCACGGGGAAATCACGTGGGCCCCACCCGGAAATCACGTGGGCCCCACACGGAAATCACGTGGGCCCCACCCGGAAATCACGTAGGCCCCACACGGAAATCACGTGGGCCCCACCCGGAAATCACGTGGGCCCCACGGGGAAATCACGTGGGCCCCACCCGGAAATCACGTGGGCCCCACACGGAAATCACGTGGGCCCCACCCGGAAATCACGTGGGCCCCACTCGGAAATCACGTGGGCCCCACCCGGAAATCACGTGGGCCCCCAGGGGAAATCACGTGGGCCCCACCCGGAAATCACGTGGGCCCCACCCGGAAATCACGTGGGTCCCACGGGGAAATCACGTGGGCCCCACCCGGAAATCACGTGGGCCCCACCCGGAAATCACGTGGGCCCCACACGGAAATCACGTGGGCCCCACCCGGAAATCACGTGGGCCCCACACGGAAATCACGTGGGCCCCACCCGGAAATCACGTGGGCCCCACCCGGAAATCACGTGGGCCCCACCCGGAAATCACGTGGGCCCCACCCGGAAATCACGTGGGCCCCACCCGGAAATCACGTGGGCCCCACCCGGAAATCACGTGGGCCCCACGGGGAAATCACGTGGGCCCCACCCGGAAATCACGTGGGCCCCACCCGGAAATCACGTGGGCCCCACCCGGAAATCACGTGGGCCCCACCCGGAAATCACGTGGGCCCCACCCGGAAATCACGTGGGCCCCACCCGGAAATCACGTGGGCCCCACCCGGAAATCACGTGGGCCCCACCCGGAAATCACGTGGGCCCCACGGGGAAATCACGTGGGCCCCACCCGGAAATCACGTGGGCCCCACCCGGAAATCACGTGGGCCCCACCCGGAAGTCACGTGGGCCCCACCCGGAAATCACGTGGGCCCCACCCGGAAATCACGTGGGCCCCACCCGGAAATCACGTGGGCCCCACCCGGAAATCACGTGGGCCCCACCCGGAAATCACGTGGGCACCACGGGGAAATCACGTGGGCCCCACCCGGAAATCACGTGGGCCCCACCCGGAAATCACGTGGGCCCCACCCAGAAATCACGTGGGGCCCACCCGGAAATCACGTGGGCCCCACCCGGAAATCACGTGGGCCCCACGGGGAAATCACGTGGGCCCCACCCGGAAATCACGTGGGCCCCACCCGGAAATCACGTAGGCCCCACACGGAAATCACGTGGGCCCCACGGGGAAATCACGTGGGTCCCACCCGGAAATCACGTGGGCCCCACCCGGAAATCACGTGGGCCCCACCCGGAAATCACGTGGGCCCCACCCGGAAATCACGAGGGCCCCACCCGGAAATCACGTGGGCCCCACCCGGAAATCACGTGGGCCCCACGGGGAAATCACGTGGGCCCCACCTGGAAATCACGTGGGCCCCACCCGGAAATCACGTGGGCCCCACCCGGAAATCACGTGGGCCCCACCCGGAAATCACGTGGGCCCCACCCGGAAATCACGTGGGCCCCACCCGGAAATCACGTGGGCCCCACCCGGAAATCACGTGGGCCCCCAGGGGAAATCACGTGGGCCCCACCCGGATATCACGTGGGCCCCACCCGGAAATCACGTGGGCCCCACCCGGAAATCACGTGGGCCCCACCCGGAAATCACGTGGGCCCCACCCGGAAATCACGTGGGCCCCACCCGGAAATCACGTGGGCCCCCAGGGGAAATCACGTGGGCCCCACGGGGAAATCACGTGGGCCCCACCCGGAAATCACGTGGGCCCCACCCGGAAATCACGTGGGCCCCACCCGGAAATCACGTGGGCCCCACGGGGAAATCACGTGGGCCCCACCCGGAAATCACGTGGGCCCCACCCGGAAATCACGTGAGCCCCACCCGGAAATCACGTGGGCCCCACCCGGAAATCACGTGGGCCCCACCCGGAAATCACGTGGGCCCCACCCGGAAATCACGTGGGCCCCACCCGGAAATCACGTGGGCCCCACCCGGAAATCACGTGGGCCCCACCCGGAAATCACGTGGGCCCCACCCGGAAATCACGTGGGCCCCACCCGGAAATCACGTGGGCCCCCAGGGGAAATCACGTGGGCCCCACCCGGAAATCACGTGGGCCCCACCCGGAAATCACGTGGGCCCCACCCGGAAATCACGTGGGCCCCACCCGGAAATCACGTGGGCCCCACCCGGAAATCACGTGGGCCCCACCCGGAAATCACGTGGGCCCCCAGGGGAAATCACGTGGGCCCCACCCGGAAATCACGTGGGCCCCACCCGGAAATCACGTGGGCCCCACCCGGAAATCACGTGGGGCCCACCCGGGGAAATCACGTGGGCCCCACGGGGAAATCACGTGGGCCCCACCCGGAAATCACGTGGGCCCCACCCGGAAATCACGTGGGCCCCACCCGGAAATCACGTGGGCCCCACCCTGAAATCACGTGGGCCCCACCCGGAAATCACGTGGGCCCCACCCGGAAATCACGTGGGCCCCACCCGGAAATCACGTGGGCCCCACTCGGAAATCACGTGGGCCCCACCCGGAAATCACGTGGGCCCCCAAGGGAAATCACGTGGGCCCCACCCGGAAATCACGTGGGCCCCACCCGGAAATCACGTGGGACCCCAGGGGAAATCACGTGGGCCCCACCCGGAAATCACGTGGGCCCCACCCGGAAATCACGTGGGCCCCACCCGGAAATCACGTGGGCCCCACCCGGAAATCACGTGGGCCCCACCCGGAAATCACGTGGGCCCCACCCGGAAATCACGTGGGCCCCACCCGGAAATCACGTGGGCCCCACCCGGAAATCACGTGGGCCCCACCCGGAAATCACGTGGGCCCCACCCGGAAATCACGTGGGCCCCACCCGGAAATCACGTGGGCCCCACCCGGAAATCACGTGGGGCTCACCCGGAAATCACGTGGGCCCCACGGGGAAATCACGTGGGCCCCACCCGGAAATCACGTGGGCCCCACCCGGAAATCACGTGGGCCCCACCCGGAAATCACGTGGGCCCCACCCGGAAATCACGTGGGCCCCACCCGGAAATCACGTGGGCCCCACACGGAAATCACGTGGGCCCCACCCGGAAATCACGTGGGCCCCACTCGGAAATCACGTGGGCCCCACCCGGAAATCACGTGGGCCCCCAGGGGAAATCACGTGGGCCCCACCCGGAAATCACGTGGGCCCCACCCGGAAATCACGTGGGCCCCACCCGGAAATCACGTGGGCCCCACCCGGAAATCACGTGGGCCCCACCCGGAAATCACGTGGGCCCCACCCGGAAATCACGTGGGCCCCACCCGGAAATCACGTGGGCCCCACCCGGAAATCACGTGGGCCCCACCCGGAAATCACGTGGGCCCCACCCGGAAATCACGTGGGCCCCACCCGGAAATCACGTGGGCCCCCAGGGGAAATCACGTGGGCCCCACAAGGAAATCACGTGGGCCCCACCCGGAAATCACGTGGGCCCCACCCGGAAATCACGTGGGCCACACCCGGAAATCACGTGGGCCCCACGGGGAAATCACGTGGGCCCCACCCGGAAATCACGTGGGCCCCACCCGGAAATCACGTGGGCCCCACCCGGAAATCACGTGGGCCCCACCCGGAAATCACGTGGGCCCCACCCGGAAATCACGTGGGCCCCACCCGGAAATCACGTGGGCCCCACGGGGAAATCACGTGGGCCCCACCCGGAAATCACGTGGGCCCCACCCGGAAATCACGTGGGCCCCACCCGGAAATCACGTGGGCCCCACGGGGAAATCACGTGGGCCCCACCCAGAAATCACGTGGGCCCCACCCGGAAATCACGTGGGCCCCACACGGAAATCACTTGGGCCCCACCCGGAAATCACGTGGGCCCCACCCGGAAATCACGTGGGCCTCACCCGGAAATCACGTGGGCCCCACACGGAAATCACGTGGGCCCCACCCGGAAATCACGTGGGCCCCACCCGGAAATCACGTGGGCCCCACCCGGAAATCACGTGGGCCCCACGCGGAAATCACGTGGGCCCCACGGGGAAATCACGTGGGCCCCACCCGGAAATCACGTGGGCCCCACCCGGAAATCACGTGGGCCCCACCCGGAAGTCACGTGGGCCCCACCCGGAAATCACGTGGGCCCCACCCGGAAATCACGTGGCCCCACCCGGAAATCACGTGGGCCCCACCCGGAAATCACGTGGGCCCCACCCGGAAATCACGTGGGCCCCACCCGGAAATCACGTGGGCCCCACCCGGAAATCACGTGGGCACCACGGGGAAATCACGTGGGCCCCACCCGGAAATCACGTGGGCCCCACCCGGAAATCACGTGGGCCCCACCCGGAAATCACGTGGGGCCCACCCGGAAATCACGTGGGCCCCACCCGGAAATCACGTGGGCCCCACGGGGAAATCACGTGGGCCCCACCCAGAAATCACGTGGGCCCCACCCGGAAATCACGTAGGCCCCACACGGAAATCACGTGGGCCCCACGGGGAAATCACGTGGGTCCCACCCGGAAATCACGTGGGCCCCACCCGGAAATCACGTGGGCCCCACCCGGAAATCACGTGGGCCCCACCCGGAAATCACGTGGGCCCCACCCGGAAATCACGTGGGCCCCACGGGGAAATCACGTGGGCCCCACCCGGAAATCACGTGGGCCCCACCCGGAAATCACGTGGGCCCCACCCGGAAATCACGTGGGCCCCACCCGGAAATCACGTGGGCCCCACCCGGAAATCACGTGGGCCCCACCCGGAAATCACGTGGGCCCCACCCGGAAATCACGTGGGCCCCACCCGGAAATCACGTGGGCCCCATCCGGAAATCACGTGGGCCCCACGGGAAAATCACGTGGGCCCCACCCGGAAATCACGTGGGGCCCACCCGGAAATTACGTGGGCCCCACGGGGAAATCACTTGGGCCCCACCCGGAAATCACGTGGGCCCAACCCGGAAATCACGTGGGCCCCACCCGGAAATCACGTGGGCCCCACCCGGAAATCACGTGGGCCCCACCCGGAAATCACGTGGGCCCCCAGGGGAAATCACGTGGGCCCCACCCGGATATCACGTGGGCCCCACCCGGAAATCACGTGGGCCCCACCCGGAAATCACGTGGGCCCCACCCGGAAATCACGTGGGCCCCACCCGGAAATCACGTGGGCCCCACCCGGAAATCACGTGGGCCCCCAGGGGAAATCACGTGGGCCCCACCCGGAAATCACGTGGGCCCCACCCGGAAATCACGTGGGCCCCACCCGGAAATCACGTGGGCCCCACCCGGAAATCACGTGGGCCCCACCCGGAAATCACGTGGGCCCCACCCGGAAATCACGTGGGCCCCACCCGGAAATCACGTGGGCCCCACCCGGAAATCACGTGGGCCCCACCCGGAAATCACGTGGGCCCCACCCGGAAATCACGTGGGCCCCCAGGGGAAATCACGTGGGCCCCACAAGGAAATCACGTGGGCCCCACCCGGAAATCACGTGGGCCCCACCCGGAATTCACGTGGGCCCCACCCGGAAATCACGTGGGCCCCACGGGGAAATCACATGGGCCCCACCCGGAAATCACGTGGGCCCCACCCGGAAATCACGTGGGCCCCACCCGGAAATCACGTGGGCCCCACCCGGAAATCACGTGGGCCCCACCCGGAAATCACGTGGGCCCCACCCGGAAATCACGTGGGCCCCACCCGGAAATCACGTGGGCCCCACCCGGAAATCACGTGGGCCCCACCCGGAAATCACGTGGGCCCCACCCGGAAATCACGTGGGCCCCACCCGGAAATCACGTGGGCCCCACCCGGAAATCACGTGGGCCCCCAGGGGAAATCACGTGGGCCCCACCCGGAAATCACGTGGGCCCCACCCGGAAATCACGTGGGCCCCACCCGGAAATCACGTGGGCCCCACGGGGAAATCACGTGGGCCCCACGGGGAAATCACGTGGGCCCCACCCGGAAATCACGTGGGCCCCACCCGGAAATCACGTGGGCCCCACCCGGAAATCACGTGGGCCCCACCCGGAAATCACGTGGGCCCCACCCGGAAATCACGTGGGGCCCACCCGGAAATCACGTGGGCCCCACGGGGAAATCACGTGGGCCCCACCCGGAAATCACGTGGGCCCCACCCGGAAATCACGTGGGCCCCACCCGGAAATCACGTGGGCCCCACCCGGAAATCACGTGGGCCCCACCCGGAAATCACGTGGGCCCCACCCGGAAATCACGTGGGCCCCACCCGGAAATCACGTGGGCCCCACCCGGAAATCACGTGGGCCCCCAGGGGAAATCACGTGGGCCCCACCCGGAAATCACGTGGGCCCCACCCGGAAATCACGTGGGCCCCACCCGGAAATCACGTGGGCCCCACCCGGAAATCACGTGGGCCCCACGGGGAAATCACGTGGGCCCCACGGGGAAATCACGTGGGCCCCACCCGGAAATCACGTGGGCCCCACCCGGAAATCACGTGGGCCCCACCCGGAAATCACGTGGGCCCCACCCGGAAATCACGTGGGCCCCACCCGGAAATCAAGTGGGCCCCACCCGGAAATCACGTGGGCCCCACGGGGAAATCACGTGGGCCCCACCCGGAAATCACGTGGGCCCCACCCGGAAATCACGTGGGCCCCACGGGGAAATCACGTGGGCCCCACCCGGAAATCACGTGGGCCCCACCCGGAAATCACGTGGGCCCCACCCGGAAATCACGTGGGCCCCACCCGGAAATCACGTGGGCCCCACCCGGAAATCACGTGGGCCCCACCCGGAAATCACGTGGGCCCCACCCGGAAATCACGTGGGCCCCCAGGGGAAATCACGTGGGCCCCACCCGGAAATCACGTGGGCCCCACCCGGAAATCACGTGGGCCCCACCCGGAAATCACGTGGGCCCCACCCGGAAATCACGTGGGCCCCACCCGGAAATCACGTGGGCCCCACCCGGAAATCACGTGGGCCCCACGGGGAAATCACGTGGGCCCCACCCGGAAATCACGTGGGCCCCACCCAGAAATCACGTGGGCCCCACGGGGAAATCACGTGGGCCCCACCCGGAAATCACGTTGGCCGCACCCGGAATCACGTGGGCCCCACCCGGAAATCACGTGGGCCCCACCCGGAAATCACGTGGCCCCACCCGGAAATCACGTGGGCCCCACCCGGAAATCACGTGGGCCCCCAGGGGAAATCACGTGGGCCCCACCCGGAAATCACGTGGGCCCCACCCGGAAATCACGTGGGCCCCACCCGGAAATCACGTGGGCCCGACGGGGAAATCACGTGGGCCCCACCCGGAAATCACGTGGGCCCCACCCGGAAATCACGTGGGCCCCACCCGGAAATCACGTGGGCCCCACCCGGAAATCACGTGGGCCCCACCCGGAAATCACGTGGGCCCCACGGGGAAATCACGTGGGCCCCACCTGGAAATCACGTGGGCCCCACCCGGAAATCACGTGGGCCCCACCCGGAAATCACGTGGGCCCCACCCGGAAATCACGTGGGCCCCACCCGGAAATCACGTGGGCCCCACCCGGAAATCACGTGGGCCCCACCCGGAAATCACGTGGGCCCCACCCGGAAATCACGTGGGCCCCACCCGGAAATCACGTGGGCCCCACCCGGAAATCACGTGGGCCCCACCCGGAAATCAAGTGGGCCCCACCCGGAAATCACGTGGGCCCCACGGGGAAATCACGTGGGCCCCACCCGGAAATCACGTGGGCCCCACCCGGAAATCACGTGGGCCCCACCCTGAAATCACGTGGGCCGCACCCGGAAATCACGTGGGCCCCACCCGGAAATCACGTGGGCCCCCAGGGGAAATCACGTGGGCCCCACCCGGAAATCACGTGGGCCCCACCCGGAAATCACGTGGGCCCCACCCGGAAATCACGTGGGCCCGACGGGGAAATCACGTGGGCCCCACCCGGAAATCACGTGGTCCCCACCCGGAAATCACGTGGGCCCCACACGGAAATCACGTGGGCCCCACCCGGAAATCACGTGGGCCACACCCGGAAATCACGTGGGCCCCACCCGGAAATCACGTGGGCCCCACCCGGAAATCACGTGGGCCCCACCCGGAAATCACGTGGGCCCCCAGGGGAAATCACGTGGGCCCCACCCGGAAATCACGTGGGCCCCACCCGGAAATCACGTGGGCCCCACTCGGAAATCACGTGGGCCCCACGGGGAAATCACGTGGGCCCCACCCGGAAATCACGTGGGCCCCACCCGGAAATCACGTGGGCCCCACCCGGAAATCACGTGGGCCCCCAGGGGAAATCACGTGGGCCCCACCCGGAAATCACGTGGGCCCCACTCGGAAATCACGTGGGCCCCACGGGGAAATCACGTGGGCCCCACCCGGAAATCACGTGGGCCCCACCCGGAAATCACGTGGGCCCCACGGGGAAATCACGTGGGCCCCACCCGGAAATCACGTGGGCCCCACCCGGAAATCACGTGGGCCCCACCCGGAAATCACGTGGGCCCCACCCGGAAATCACGTGGGCCCCACCCGGAAATCACGTGGGCCCCACCCGGAAATCACGTGGGCCCCACCCGGAAATCACGTGGGCCCCACCCGGAAATCACGTGGGCCCCACGGGGAAATCACGTGGGCCCCACCCAGAAATCACGTGGGCCCCACGGGGAAATCACGTGGGCCCCACCCGGAAATCACGTGGGCCCCACGGGGAAATCACGTGGGCCCCACCCGGAAATCACGTGGGGCCCACCCGGAAATCACGTGGGCCCCACCCGGAAATCACGTGGGCCCCACCCGGAAATCACATGGGCCCCACCCGGAAATCACGTGGGCCCCCAGGGGAAATCACGTGGGCCCCACCCGGAAATCACGTGGGCCCCACCCGGAAATCACGTGGGCCCCACCCGGAAATCACGTGGGCCCCACCCGGATATCACGTGGGCCCCACCCGGAAATCACGTGGGCCCCACCCGGAAATAACGTGGGCCCCACGGGGAAATCACGTGGGCCCCACCCGGAAATCACGTGGGCCCCACCCGGAAATCACGTGGGCCCCCAGGGGAAATCACGTGGGCCCCACCCGGAAATCACGTGGGCCCCACCCGGAAATCACGTGGGCCCCACCCGGAAATCACGTGGGCCCCACCCGGAAATCACGTGGGCCCCACCCGGAAATCACGTGGGCCCCACCCGGAAATCACGTGGGCCCCACCCGGAAATCACGTGGGCCCCACCCGGAAATCACGTGGGCCCCATGGGGAAATCACGTGGGCCCCACCCGGAAATCACGTGGGCCCCACCCGGAAATCACGTGGGCCCCACCCGGAAATCACGTGGGCCCCACCCGGAAATCACGTGGGCCCCATGGGGAAATCACGTGGGCCCCACCCGGAAATCACGTGGGCCCCACCCGGAAATCACGTGGGCCCCACCCGGAAATCACGTGGGCCCCACACGGAAATCACGTGGGCCCCACCCGGAAATCACGTGGGCCCCACTCGGAAATCACGTGGGCCCCACCCGGAAATCACGTGGGCCCCCAGGGGAAATCACGTGGGCCCCACCCGGAAATCACGTGGGCCCCACCCGGAAATCACGTGGGCCCCACCCGGAAATCACGTGGGCCCCACCCGGAAATCACGTGGGCCCCACCCGGAAATCACGTGGGCCCCACCCGGAAATCACGTGGGCCCCACGCGGAAATCACGTGGGCCCCACGGGGAAATCACGTGGGCCCCACCCGGAAATCACGTGGGCCCCACCCGGAAATCACGTGGGCCCCACCCGGAAGTCACGTGGGCCCCACCCGGAAATCACGTGGGCCCCACCCGGAAATCACGTGGGCCCCACCCGGAAATCACGTGGGCCCCACCCGGAAATCACGTGGGCCCCACCCGGAAATCACGTGGGCCCCACCCGGAAATCACGTGGGCCCCACCCGGAAATCACGTGGGCACCACGGGGAAATCACGTGGGCCCCACCCGGAAATCACGTGGGCCCCACCCGGAAATCACGTGGGCCCCACCCGGAAATCACGTGGGGCCCACCCGGAAATCACGTGGGCCCCACCCGGAAATCACGTGGGCCCCACGGGGAAATCACGTGGGCCCCACCCGGAAATCACGTGGGCCCCACCCGGAAATCACGTAGGCCCCACACGGAAATCACGTGGGCCCCACGGGGAAATCACGTGGGTCCCACCCGGAAATCACGTGGGCCCCACCCGGAAATCACGTGGGCCCCACCCGGAAATCACGTGGGCCCCACCCGGAAATCACGTGGGCCCCACGGGGAAATCACGTGGGCCCCACCTGGAAATCACGTGGGCCCCACCCGGAAATCACGTGGGCCCCACCCGGAAATCAAGTGGGCCCCACCCGGAAATCACGTGGGCCCCACGGGGAAATCACGTGGGCCCCACCCGGAAATCACGTGGGCCCCACCCGGAAATCACGTGGGCCCCACCCTGAAATCACGTGGGCCGCACCCGGAAATCACGTGGGCCCCACCCGGAAATCACGTGGGCCCCCAGGGGAAATCACGTGGGCCCCACCCGGAAATCACGTGGGCCCCACCCGGAAATCACGTGGGCCCCACCCGGAAATCACGTGGGCCCGACGGGGAAATCACGTGGGCCCCACCCGGAAATCACGTGGTCCCCACCCGGAAATCACGTGGGCCCCACACGGAAATCACGTGGGCCCCACCCGGAAATCACGTGGGCCACACCCGGAAATCACGTGGGCCCCACCCGGAAATCACGTGGGCCCCACCCGGAAATCACGTGGGCCCCACCCGGAAATCACGTGGGCCCCCAGGGGAAATCACGTGGGCCCCACCCGGAAATCACGTGGGCCCCACCCGGAAATCACGTGGGCCCCACTCGGAAATCACGTGGGCCCCACGGGGAAATCACGTGGGCCCCACCCGGAAATCACGTGGGCCCCACCCGGAAATCACGTGGGCCCCACCCGGAAATCACGTGGGCCCCCAGGGGAAATCACGTGGGCCCCACCCGGAAATCACGTGGGCCCCACTCGGAAATCACGTGGGCCCCACGGGGAAATCACGTGGGCCCCACCCGGAAATCACGTGGGCCCCACCCGGAAATCACGTGGGCCCCACGGGGAAATCACGTGGGCCCCACCCGGAAATCACGTGGGCCCCACCCGGAAATCACGTGGGCCCCACCCGGAAATCACGTGGGCCCCACCCGGAAATCACGTGGGCCCCACCCGGAAATCACGTGGGCCCCACCCGGAAATCACGTGGGCCCCACCCGGAAATCACGTGGGCCCCACCCGGAAATCACGTGGGCCCCACGGGGAAATCACGTGGGCCCCACCCAGAAATCACGTGGGCCCCACGGGGAAATCACGTGGGCCCCACCCGGAAATCACGTGGGCCCCACGGGGAAATCACGTGGGCCCCACCCGGAAATCACGTGGGGCCCACCCGGAAATCACGTGGGCCCCACCCGGAAATCACGTGGGCCCCACCCGGAAATCACGTGGGCCCCACCCGGAAATCACGTGGGCCCCCAGGGGAAATCACGTGGGCCCCACCCGGAAATCACGTGGGCCCCACCCGGAAATCACGTGGGCCCCACCCGGAAATCACGTGGGCCCCACCCGGATATCACGTGGGCCCCACCCGGAAATCACGTGGGCCCCACCCGGAAATAACGTGGGCCCCACGGGGAAATCACGTGGGCCCCACCCGGAAATCACGTGGGCCCCACCCGGAAATCACGTGGGCCCCCAGGGGAAATCACGTGGGCCCCACCCGGAAATCACGTGGGCCCCACCCGGAAATCACGTGGGCCCCACCCGGAAATCACGTGGGCCCCACCCGGAAATCACGTGGGCCCCACCCGGAAATCACGTGGGCCCCACCCGGAAATCACGTGGGCCCCACCCGGAAATCACGTGGGCCCCACCCGGAAATCACGTGGGCCCCATGGGGAAATCACGTGGGCCCCACCCGGAAATCACGTGGGCCCCACCCGGAAATCACGTGGGCCCCACCCGGAAATCACGTGGGCCCCACCCGGAAATCACGTGGGCCCCATGGGGAAATCACGTGGGCCCCACCCGGAAATCACGTGGGCCCCACCCGGAAATCACGTGGGCCCCACCCGGAAATCACGTGGGCCCCACCCGGAAATCACGTGGGCCCCACACGGAAATCACGTGGGCCCCACCCGGAAATCACGTGGGCCCCACTCGGAAATCACGTGGGCCCCACCCGGAAATCACGTGGGCCCCCAGGGGAAATCACGTGGGCCCCACCCGGAAATCACGTGGGCCCCACCCGGAAATCACGTGGGCCCCACCCGGAAATCACGTGGGCCCCACCCGGAAATCACGTGGGCCCCACCCGGAAATCACGTGGGCCCCACCCGGAAATCACGTGGGCCCCACGCGGAAATCACGTGGGCCCCACGGGGAAATCACGTGGGCCCCACCCGGAAATCACGTGGGCCCCACCCGGAAATCACGTGGGCCCCACCCGGAAGTCACGTGGGCCCCACCCGGAAATCACGTGGGCCCCACCCGGAAATCACGTGGGCCCCACCCGGAAATCACGTGGGCCCCACCCGGAAATCACGTGGGCCCCACCCGGAAATCACGTGGGCCCCACCCGGAAATCACGTGGGCCCCACCCGGAAATCACGTGGGCACCACGGGGAAATCACGTGGGCCCCACCCGGAAATCACGTGGGCCCCACCCGGAAATCACGTGGGCCCCACCCGGAAATCACGTGGGGCCCACCCGGAAATCACGTGGGACCCACCCGGAAATCACGTGGGCCCCACGGGGAAATCACGTGGGCCCCACCCGGAAATCACGTGGGCCCCACCCGGAAATCACGTAGGCCCCACACGGAAATCACGTGGGCCCCACGGGGAAATCACGTGGGTCCCACCCGGAAATCACGTGGGCCCCACCCGGAAATCACGTGGGCCCCACCCGGAAATCACGTGGGCCCCACCCGGAAATCACGTGGGCCCCACGGGGAAATCACGTGGGCCCCACCTGGAAATCACGTGGGCCCCACCCGGAAATCACGTGGGCCCCACCCGGAAATCACGTGGGCCCCACCCGGAAATCACGTGGGCCCCACCCGGAAATCACGTGGGCCCCACCCGGAAATCACGTGGGCCCCACCCGGAAATCACGTGGGCCCCACCCGGAAATCACGTGGGCCCCACCCGGAAATCACGTGGGCCCCATCCGGAAATCACGTGGGCCCCACGGGGAAATCACGTGGGCCCCACCCGGAAATCACGTGGGGCCCACCCGGAAATCACGTGGGCCCCACGGGGAAATCACTTGGGCCCCACCCGGAAATCACGTGGGCCCAACCCGGAAATCACGTGGGCCCCACCCGGAAATCACGTGGGCCCCACCCGGAAATCACGTGGGCCCCACCCGGAAATCACGTGGGCCCCCAGGGGAAATCACGTGGGCCCCACCCGGATATCACGTGGGCCCCACCCGGAAATCACGTGGGCCCCACCCGGAAATCACGTGGGCCCCACCCGGAAATCACGTGGGCCCCACCCGGAAATCACGTGGGCCCCACCCGGAAATCACGTGGGCCCCCAGGGGAAATCACGTGGGCCCCACCCGGAAATCACGTGGGCCCCACCCGGAATTCACGTGGGCCCCACCCGGAAATCACGTGGGCCCCACGGGGAAATCACATGGGCCCCACCCGGAAATCACGTGGGCCCCACCCGGAAATCACGTGGGCCCCACCCGGAAATCACGTGGGGCCCTCCCGGAAATCACGTGGGCCCCACCCGGAAATCACGTGGGCCCCACGGGGAAATCACGTGGGCCCCACCCGGAAATCACGTGGGCCCCACCCGGAAATCACGTAGGCCCCACACGGAAATCACGTGGGCCCCACGGGGAAATCACGTGGGTCCCACCCGGAAATCACGTGGGCCCCACCCGGAAATCACGTGGGCCCCACCCGGAAATCACGTGGGCCCCACCCGGAAATCACGTGGGCCCCACCCGGAAATCACGTGGGCCCCACCCGGAAATCACGTGGGCCCCACGGGGAAATCACGTGGGCCCCACCTGGAAATCACGTGGGCCCCACCCGGAAATCACGTGGGCCCCACCCGGAAATCACGTGGGCCCCACCCGGAAATCACGTGGGCCCCACCCGGAAATCACGTGGGCCCCACCCGGAAATCACGTGGGCCCCACCCGGAAATCACGTGGGCCACACCCGGAAATCACGTGGGCCCCACCCGGAAATCACGTGGGCCACACCCGGAAATCACGTGGGCCCCACCCGGAAATCACGTGGGCCCCACCCGGAAATCACGTGGGCCCCACCCGGAAATCACGTGGGCCCCACCCGGAAATCACGTGGGCCCCACCCGGAAATCACGTAGGCCCCCAGGGGAAATCACGTGGGCCCCACCCGGAAATCACGTGGGCCCCACCCGGAAATCACGTGGGCCCCACCCGGAAATCACGTGGGCCCCACGGGGAAATCACGTGGGCCCCACGGGGAAATCACGTGGGCCCCACCCGGAAATCACGTGGGCCCCACCCGGAAATCACGTGGGCCCCACCCGGAAATCACGTGGGCCCCACCCGGAAATCACGTGGGCCCCACCCGGAAATCACGTGGGGCCCACCCGGAAATCACGTGGGCCCCACGGGGAAATCACGTGGGCCCCACCCGGAAATCACGTGGGCCCCACCCGGAAATCACGTGGGCCCCACCCGGAAATCACGTGGGCCCCACCCGGAAATCACGTGGGCCCCACCCGGAAATCACGTGGGCCCCACCCGGAAATCACGTGGGCCCCACCCGGAAATCACGTGGGCCCCACCCGGAAATCACGTGGGCCCCCAGGGGAAATCACGTGGGCCCCACCCGGAAATCACGTGGGCCCCACCCGGAAATCACGTGGGCCCCACCCGGAAATCACGTGGGCCCCACCCGGAAATCACGTGGGCCCCACGGGGAAATCACGTGGGCCCCACGGGGAAATCACGTGGGCCCCACCCGGAAATCACGTGGGCCCCACCCGGAAATCACGTGGGCCCCACCCGGAAATCACGTGGGCCCCACCCGGAAATCACGTGGGCCCCACCCGGAAATCACGTGGGCCCCACCCGGAAATCACGTGGGCCCCACGGGGAAATCACGTGGGCCCCACCCGGAAATCTCGTGGGCCCCACCCGGAAATCACGTGGGCCCCACGGGGAAATCACGTGGGCCCCACCCGGAAATCACGTGGGCCCCACCCGGAAATCACGTGGGCCCCACCCGGAAATCACGTGGGCCCCACCCGGAAATCACGTTGGCCCCACCCGGAAATCACGTGGGCCCCACCCGGAAATCACGTGGGCCCCACCCGGAAATCACGTGGGCCCCCAGGGGAAATCACGTGGGCCCCACCCGGAAATCACGTGGGCCCCACCCGGAAATCACGTGGGCCCCACCCGGAAATCACGTGGGCCCCACCCGGAAATCACGTGGGCCCCACCCGGAAATCACGTGGGCCCCACCCGGAAATCACGTGGGCCCCACGGGGAAATCACGTGGGCCCCACCCGGAAATCACGTGGGCCCCACCCGGAAATCACGTGGGCCCCACGGGGAAATCACGTGGGCCCCACCCGGAAATCACGTTGGCCGCACCCGGAAATCACGTGGGCCCCACCCGGAAATCACGTGGGCCCCACCCGGAAATCACGTGGCCCCACCCGGAAATCACGTGGGCCCCACCCGGAAATCACGTGGGCCCCCAGGGGAAATCACGTGGGCCCCACCCGGAAATCACGTGGGCCCCACCCGGAAATCACGTGGGCCCCACCCGGAAATCACGTGGGCCCGACGGGGAAATCACGTGGGCCCCACCCGGAAATCACGTGGGCCCCACCCGGAAATCACGTGGGCCCCACCCGGAAATCACGTGGGCCCCACCCGGAAATCACGTGGGCCCCACCCGGAAATCACGTGGGCCCCACGGGGAAATCACGTGGGCCCCACCTGGAAATCACGTGGGCCCCACCCGGAAATCACGTGGGCCCCACCCGGAAATCACGTGGGCCCCACCCGGAAATCACGTGGGCCCCACCCGGAAATCACGTGGGCCCCACCCGGAAATCACGTGGGCCCCACCCGGAAATCACGTGGGCCCCACCCGGAAATCACGTGGGCCCCACCCGGAAATCACGTGGGCCCCACCCGGAAATCACGTGGGCCCCACCCGGAAATCAAGTGGGCCCCCAGGGGAAATCACGTGGGCCCCACCCGGAAATCACGTGGGCCCCACCCGGAAATCACGTGGGCCCCACCCGGAAATCACGTGGGCCCCACCCTGAAATCACGTGGGCCGCACCCGGAAATCACGTGGGCCCCACCCGGAAATCACGTGGGCCCCCAGGGGAAATCACGTGGGCCCCACCCGGAAATCACGTGGGCCCCACCCGGAAATCACGTGGGCCCCACCCGGAAATCACGTGGGCCCGACGGGGAAATCACGTGGGCCCCACCCGGAAATCACGTGGTCCCCACCCGGAAATCACGTGGGCCCCACACGGAAATCACGTGGGCCCCACCCGGAAATCACGTGGGCCACACCCGGAAATCACGTGGGCCCCACCCGGAATTCACGTGGGCCCCACCCGGAAATCACGTGGGCCCCACCCGGAAATCACGTGGGCCCCCAGGGGAAATCACGTGGGCCCCACCCGGAAATCACGTGGGCCCCACCCGGAAATCACGTGGGCCCCACTCGGAAATCACGTGGGCCCCACGGGGAAATCACGTGGGCCCCACCCGGAAATCACGAGGGCCCCACCCGGAAATCACGTGGGCCCCACCCGGAAATCACGTGGGCCCCCAGGGGAAATCACGTGGGCCCCACCCGGAAATCACGTGGGCCCCACTCGGAAATCACGTGGGCCCCACGGGGAAATCACGTGGGCCCCACCCGGAAATCACGTGGGCCCCACCCGGAAATCACGTGGGCCCCACGGGGAAATCACGTGGGCCCCACCCGGAAATCACGTGGGCCCCACCCGGAAATCACGTGGGCCCCACCCGGAAATCACGTGGGCCCCACCCGGAAATCACGTGGGCCCCACCCGGAAATCACGTGGGCCCCACCCGGAAATCACGTGGGCCCCACCCGGAAATCACGTGGGCCCCACGGGGAAATCACGTGGGCCCCACCCAGAAATCACGTGGGCCCCACGGGGAAATCACGTGGGCCCCACCCGGAAATCACGTGGGCCCCACGGGGAAATCACGTGGGCCCCACCCGGAAATCACGTGGGGCCCACCCGGAAATCACGTGGGCCCCACCCGGAAATCACGTGGGCCCCACCCGGAAATCACGTGGGCCCCACCCGGAAATCACGTGGGCCCCCAGGGGAAATCACGTGGGCCCCACCCGGAAATCACGTGGGCCCCACCCGGAAATCACGTGGGCCCCACCCGGAAATCACGTGGGCCCCACCCGGATATCACGTGGGCCCCACCCGGAAATCACGTGGGCCCCACCCGGAAATAACGTGGGCCCCACGGGGAAATCACGTGGGCCCCACCCGGAAATCACGTGGGCCCCACCCGGAAATCACGTGGGCCCCCAGGGGAAATCACGTGGGCCCCACCCGGAAATCACGTGGGCCCCACCCGGAAATCACGTGGGCCCCACCCGGAAATCACGTGGGCCCCACCCGGAAATCACGTGGGCCCCACCCGGAAATCACGTGGGCCCCACCCGGAAATCACGTGGGCCCCACCCGGAAATCACGTGGGCCCCACCCGGAAATCACGTGGGCCCCATGGGGAAATCACGTGGGCCCCACCCGGAAATCACGTGGGCCCCACCCGGAAATCACGTGGGCCCCACCCGGAAATCACGTGGGCCCCACCCGGAAATCACGTGGGCCCCATGGGGAAATCACGTGGGCCCCACCCGGAAATCACGTGGGCCCCACCCGGAAATCACGTGGGCCCCACCCGGAAATCACGTGGGCCCCACCCGGAAATCACGTGGGCCCCACACGGAAATCACGTGGGCCCCACCCGGAAATCACGTGGGCCCCACTCGGAAATCACGTGGGCCCCACCCGGAAATCACGTGGGCCCCCAGGGGAAATCACGTGGGCCCCACCCGGAAATCACGTGGGCCCCACCCGGAAATCACGTGGGCCCCACCCGGAAATCACGTGGGCCCCACCCGGAAATCACGTGGGCCCCACCCGGAAATCACGTGGGCCCCACGCGGAAATCACGTGGGCCCCACGGGGAAATCACGTGGGCCCCACCCGGAAATCACGTGGGCCCCACCCGGAAATCACGTGGGCCCCACCCGGAAGTCACGTGGGCCCCACCCGGAAATCACGTGGGCCCCACCCGGAAATCACGTGGGCCCCACCCGGAAATCACGTGGGCCCCACCCGGAAATCACGTGGGCCCCACCCGGAAATCACGTGGGCCCCACCCGGAAATCACGTGGGCCCCACCCGGAAATCACGTGGGCACCACGGGGAAATCTCGTGGGCCCCACCCGGAAATCACGTGGGCCCCACCCGGAAATCACGTGGGCCCCACCCGGAAATCACGTGGGGCCCACCCGGAAATCACGTGGGCCCCACCCGGAAATCACGTGGGCCCCACGGGGAAATCACGTGGGCCCCACCCGGAAATCACGTGGGCCCCACCCGGAAATCACGTAGGCCCCACACGGAAATCACGTGGGCCCCACGGGGAAATCACGTGGGTCCCACCCGGAAATCACGTGGGCCCCACCCGGAAATCACGTGGGCCCCACCCGGAAATCACGTGGGCCCCACCCGGAAATCACGTGGGCCCCACGGGGAAATCACGTGGGCCCCACCTGGAAATCACGTGGGCCCCACCCGGAAATCACGTGGGCCCCACCCGGAAATCACGTGGGCCCCACCCGGAAATCACGTGGGCCCCACCCGGAAATCACGTGGGCCCCACCCGGAAATCACGTGGGCCCCACCCGGAAATCACGTGGGCCCCACCCGGAAATCACGTGGGCCCCATCCGGAAATCACGTGGGCCCCACGGGGAAATCACGTGGGCCCCACCCGGAAATCACGTGGGGCCCACCCGGAAATCACGTGGGCCCCACGGGGAAATCACTTGGGCCCCACCCGGAAATCACGTGGGCCCAACCCGGAAATCACGTGGGCCCCACCCGGAAATCACGTGGGCCCCACCCGGAAATCACGTGGGCCCCACCCGGAAATCACGTGGGCCCCCAGGGGAAATCACGTGGGCCCCACCCGGATATCACGTGGGCCCCACCCGGAAATCACGTGGGCCCCACCCGGAAATCACGTGGGCCCCACCCGGAAATCACGTGGGCCCCACCCGGAAATCACGTGGGCCCCACCCGGAAATCACGTGGGCCCCCAGGGGAAATCACGTGGGCCCCACCCGGAAATCACGTGGGCCCCACCCGGAATTCACGTGGGCCCCACCCGGAAATCACGTGGGCCCCACGGGGAAATCACATGGGCCCCACCCGGAAATCACGTGGGCCCCACCCGGAAATCACGTGGGCCCCACCCGGAAATCACGTGGGGCCCTCCCGGAAATCACGTGGGCCCCACCCGGAAATCACGTGGGCCCCACGGGGAAATCACGTGGGCCCCACCCGGAAATCACGTGGGCCCCACCCGGAAATCACGTAGGCCCCACACGGAAATCACGTGGGCCCCACGGGGAAATCACGTGGGTCCCACCCGGAAATCACGTGGGCCCCACCCGGAAATCACGTGGGCCCCACCCGGAAATCACGTGGGCCCCACCCGGAAATCACGTGGGCCCCACCCGGAAATCACGTGGGCCCCACCCGGAAATCACGTGGGCCCCACGGGGAAATCACGTGGGCCCCACCTGGAAATCACGTGGGCCCCACCCGGAAATCACGTGGGCCCCACCCGGAAATCACGTGGGCCCCACCCGGAAATCACGTGGGCCCCACCCGGAAATCACGTGGGCCCCACCCGGAAATCACGTGGGCCCCACCCGGAAATCACGTGGGCCCCACCCGGAAATCACGTGGGCCCCACCCGGAAATCACGTGGGCCCCATCCGGAAATCACGTGGGCCCCACGGGGAAATCACGTGGGCCCCACCCGGAAATCACGTGGGGCCCACCCGGAAATCACGTGGGCCCCACGGGGAAATCACTTGGGCCCCACCCGGAAATCACGTGGGCCCAACCCGGAAATCACGTGGGCCCCACCCGGAAATCACGTGGGCCCCACCCGGAAATCACGTGGGCCCCACCCGGAAATCACGTGGGCCCCCAGGGGAAATCACGTGGGCCCCACCCGGATATCACGTGGGCCCCACCCGGAAATCACGTGGGCCCCACCCGGAAATCACGTGGGCCCCACCCGGAAATCACGTGGGCCCCACCCGGAAATCACGTGGGCCCCACCCAGAAATCACGTGGGCCCCCAGGGGAAATCACGTGGGCCCCACCCGGAAATCACGTGGGCCCCACCCGGAAATCACGTCGGCCCCACCCGGAAATCACGTGGGGCCCACCCGGAAATCACGTGGGCCCCACCCGGAAATCACGTGGGCCCCACCCGGAAATCACGTGGGCCCCACCCGGAAATCACGTGGGCCCCACCCGGAAATCACGTGGGCCCCACCCGGAAATCACGTGGGCCCCACCCGGAAATCACGTGGGCCCCACCCGGAAATCACGTGGGCCCCACCCGGAAATCACGTGGGCCCCACCCGGAAATCACGTGGGCCCCACCCGGAAATCACGTGGGCCCCCAGGGGAAATCACGTGGGCCCCACCCGGAAATCACGTGGGCCCCACCCGGAAATCACGTGGGCCCCACCCGGAAATCACGTGGGCCCCACCCGGAAATCACGTGGGCCCCACCCGGAAATCACGTGGGCCCCACCCGGAAATCACGTGGGCCCCACCCGGAAATCACGTGGGCCCCACCCGGAAATCACGTGGGCCCCACCCGGAAATCACGTGGGCCCCACCCGGAAATCACGTGGGCCCCACCCGGAAATCACGTTGGCCCCACCCGGAAATCACGTGGGCCCCCAGGGGAAATCACGTGGGCCCCACAAGGAAATCACGTGGGCCCCACCCGGAAATCACGTGGGCCCCACCCGGAAATCACGTGGGCCCCACCCTGAAATCACGTGGGCCCCACGGGGAAATCACGTGGGCCCCACCCGGAAATCACGTGGGGCCCACCCGGAAATCACGTGGGCCCCACCCGGAAATCACGTGGGCCCCACTCGGAAATCACGTGGGCCCCACCCGGAAATCACGTGGGCCCCCAAGGGAAATCACGTGGGCCCCACCCGGAAATCACGTGGGCCCCACCCGGAAATCACGTGGGACCCCAGGGGAAATCACGTGGGCCCCACCCGGAAATCACGTGGGCCCCACCCGGAAATCACGTGGGCCCCACCCGGAAATCACGTGGGCCCCACCCGGAAATCACGTGGGCCCCACCCGGAAATCACGTGGGCCCCACCCGGAAATCACGTGGGCCCCACCCGGAAATCACGTGGGCCCCACCCGGAAATCACGTGGGCCCCACCCGGAAATCACGTGGGCCCCACCCGGAAATCACGTGGGCCCCACCCGGAAATCACGTGGGCCCCACGGGGAAATCACGTGGGCCCCACCCGGAAATCACGTGGGCCCCACCCGGAAATCACGTGGGCCCCACCCGGAAATCACGTGGGCCCCACCCGGAAATCACGTGGGCCCCACCCGGAAATCACGTGGGCCCCACCCGGAAATCACGTGGGCCCCCAGGGGAAATCACGTGGGCCCCACAAGGAAATCACGTGGGCCCCACCCGGAAATCACGTGGGCCCCACCCGGAAATCACGTGGGCCCCACCCTGAAATCACGTGGGCCCCACGGGGAAATCACGTGGGCCCCACCCGGAAATCACGTGGGGCCCACCCGGAAATCACGTGGGCCCCACCCGGAAATCACGTGGGCCCCACTCGGAAATCACGTGGGCCCCACCCGGAAATCACGTGGGCCCCCAAGGGAAATCACGTGGGCCCCACCCGGAAATCACGTGGGCCCCACCCGGAAATCACGTGGGACCCCAGGGGAAATCACGTGGGCCCCACCCGGAAATCACGTGGGCCCCACCCGGAAATCACGTGGGCCCCACCCGGAAATCACGTGGGCCCCACCCGGAAATCACGTGGGCCCCACCCGGAAATCACGTGGGCCCCACCCGGAAATCACGTGGGCCCCACCCGGAAATCACGTGGGCCCCACCAGGAAATCACGGGGGCCCCACCCGGAAATCACGTGGGCCCCACCGTGAAATCACGTGGGCCCCACCCGGAAATCACGTGGGCCCCACCCGGAAATCACGGGGGGCTCACCCGGAAATCACGTGGGCCCCACGGGGAAATCACGTGGGCCCCACCCGGCAATCACGTGGGCCCCACCCGGCAATCACGTGGGCCCCACCCGGAAATCACGTGGGCCCCACCCGGAAATCACGTGGGCCCCACACGGAAATCACGTGGGCCCCACCCGGAAATCACGTGGGCCCCACTCGGAAATCACGTGGGCCCCACCCGGAAATCACGTGGGCCCCCAGGGGAAATCACGTGGGCCCCACCCGGAAATCACGTGGGCCCCACCCGGAAATCACTTGGGCCCCACCCGGAAATCACGTGGGCCCCACCCGGAAATCACGTGGGCCCCACCCGGAAATCACGTGGGCCCCACCCGGAAATCACGTGGGCCCCACCCGGAAATCACGTGGGCCCCACCCGGAAATCACGTGGGCCCCACCCGGAAATCACGTGGGCCCCACCCGGAAATCACGTGGGCCCCACCCGGAAATCACGTGGGCCCCACCCGGAAATCACGTGGGCCCCCAGGGGAAATCACGTGGGCCCCACAAGGAAATCACGTGGGCCAAACCCGGAAATCACGTGGGCCCCACCCGGAAATCACGTGGGCCACACCCGGAAATCACGTGGGCCCCACGGGGAAATCACGTGGGCCCCACCCGGAAATCACGTGGGCCCCACCCGGAAATCACGTGGGCCCCACCCGGAAATCACGTGGGCCCCACCCGGAAATCACGTGGGCCCCACCCGGAAATCACGTGGGCCCCACGGGGAAATCACGTGGGCCCCACCCGGAAATCACGTGGGCCCCACCCGGAAATCACGTGGGCCCCACCCGGAAATCATGTGGGCCCCACGGGGAAATCACGTGGGCCCCACCCGGAAATCACGTGGGCCCCACCCGGAAATCACGTGGGCCCCACCCGGAAATCACGTGGGCCCCACCCGGAAATCACGTGGGCCCCACCCGGAAATCACGTGGGCCCCACCCGGAAATCACGTGGGCACCACGGGGAAATCACGTGGGCCCCACCCGGAAATCACGTGGGCCCCACCCGGAAATCACGTGGGCCCCACCCGGAAATCACGTGGGGCCCACCCGGAAATCACGTGGGCCCCACCCGGAAATCACGTGGGCCCCACGGGGAAATCACGTGGGCCCCACCCGGAAATCACGTGGGCCCCACCCGGAAATCACGTAGGCCCCACACGGAAATCACGTGGGCCCCACGGGGAAATCACGTGGGTCCCACCCGGAAATCACGTGGGCCCCACCCGGAAATCACGTGGGCCCCACGGGGAAATCACGTGGGCCCCACCCGGAAATCACGTGGGCCCCACCCGGAAATCACGTGGGCCCCCAGGGGAAATCACGTGGGCCCCACCCGGAAATCACGTGGGCCCCACCCGGAATTCACGTGGGCCCCACCCGGAAATCACGTGGGCCCCACGGGGAAATCACGTGGGCCCCACCCGGAAATCACGTGGGCCCCACCCGGAAATCACGTGGGCCCCACCCGGAAATCACGTGGGCCCCACCCGGAAATCACGTGGGCCCCACCCGGAAATCACGTGGGCCCCACCCGGAAATCACGTGGGCCCCACGCGGAAATCACGTGGGCCCCACGGGGAAATCACGTGGGCCCCACCCGGAAATCACGTGGGCCCCACCCGGAAATCACGTGGGCCCCACCCGGAAGTCACGTGGGCCCCACCCGGAAATCACGTGGGCCCCACCCGGAAATCACGTGGGCCCCACCCGGAAATCACGTGGGCCCCACCCGGAAATCACGTGGGCCCCACCCGGAAATCACGTGGGCCCCACCCGGAAATCACGTGGGCCCCACCCGGAAATCACGTGGGCACGACGGGGAAATCACGTGGGCCCCACCCGGAAATCACGTGGGCCCCACCCGGAAATCACGTGGGCCCCACCCGGAAATCACGTGGGGCCCACCCGGAAATCACGTGGGCCCCACCCGGAAATCACGTGGGCCCCACGGGGAAATCACGTGGGCCCCACCCGGAAATCACGTGGGCCCCACCCGGAAATCACGTAGGCCCCACACGGAAATCACGTGGGCCCCACGGGGAAATCACGTGGGTCCCACCCGGAAATCACGTGGGCCCCACCCGGAAATCACGTGGGCCCCACCCGGAAATCACGTGGGCCCCACCCGGAAATCACGTGGGCCCCACCCGGAAATCACGTGGGCCCCACCCGGAAATCACGTGGGCCCCACGGGGAAATCACGTGGGCCCCACCTGGAAATCACGTGGGCCCCACCCGGAAATCACGTGGGCCCCACCCGGAAATCACGTGGGCCCCACCCGGAAATCACGTGGGCCCCACCCGGAAATCACGTGGGCCCCACCCGGAAATCACGTGGGCCCCACCCGGAAATCACGTGGGCCCCACCCGGAAATCACGTGGGCCCCATCCGGAAATCACGTGGGCCCCACGGGGAAATCACGTGGGCCCCACCCGGAAATCACGTGGGGCCCACCCGGAAATCACGTGGGCCCCACGGGGAAATCACTTGGGCCCCACCCGGAAATCACGTGGGCCCAACCCGGAAATCACGTGGGCCCCACCCGGAAATCACGTGGGCCCCACCCGGAAATCACGTGGGCCCCACCCGGAAATCACGTGGGCCCCCAGGGGAAATCACGTGGGCCCCACCCGGATATCACGTGGGCCCCACCCGGAAATCACGTGGGCCCCACCCGGAAATCACGTGGGCCCCACCCGGAAATCACGTGGGCCCCACCCGGAAATCACGTGGGCCCCACCCGGAAATCACGTGGGCCCCCAGGGGAAATCACGTGGGCCCCACCCGGAAATCACGTGGGCCCCACCCGGAAATCACGTGGGCCCCACCCGGAAATCACGTGGGCCCCACCCGGAAATCACGTGGGCCCCACCCGGAAATCACGTGGGCCCCACCCGGAAATCACGTGGGCCCCACCCGGAAATCACGTGGGCCCCACCCGGAAATCACGTGGGCCCCACCCGGAAATCACGTGGGCCCCACCCGGAAATCACGTGGGCCCCACCCGGAAATCACGTGGGCCCCACCCGGAAATCACGTGGGCCCCACCCGGAAATCACGTGGGCCCCACCCGGAAATCACGTGGGCCCCCAGGGGAAATCACGTGGGCCCCACAAGGAAATCACGTGGGCCCCACCCGGAAATCACGTGGGCCCCACCCGGAATTCACGTGGGCCCCACCCGGAAATCACGTGGGCCCCACGGGGAAATCACATGGGCCCCACCCGGAAATCACGTGGGCCCCACCCGGAAATCACGTGGGCCCCACCCGGAAATCACGTGGGCCCCACCCGGAAATCACGTGGGCCCCACCCGGAAATCACGTGGGCCCCACCCGGAAATCACGTGGGCCCCACCCGGAAATCACGTGGGCCCCACCCGGAAATCACGTGGGCCCCACCCGGAAATCACGTGGGCCCCACGGTGAAATCACGTGGGCCCCACCCGGAAATCACGTGGGCCCCACCCGGAAATCACGTGGGCCCCCAGGGGAAATCACGTGGGCCCCACCCGGAAATCACGTGGGCCCCACCCGGAAATCACGTGGGCCCCACCCGGAAATCACGTGGGCCCCACGGGGAAATCACGTGGGCCCCACGGGGAAATCACGTGGGCCCCACCCGGAAATCACGTGGGCCCCACCCGGAAATCACGTGGGCCCCACCCGGAAATCACGTGGGCCCCACCCGGAAATCACGTGGGCCCCACCCGGAAATCACGTGGGGCCCATCCGGAAATCACGTGGGCCCCACGGGGAAATCACGTGGGCCCCACCCGGAAATCACGTGGGCCCCACCCGGAAATCACGTGGGCCCCACGGGGAAATCACGTGGGCCCCACCCGGAAATCACGTGGGCCCCACCCGGAAATCACGTGGGCCCCCAGGGGAAATCACGTGGGCCCCACCCGGAAATCACGTGGGCCCCACCCGGAAATCACGTGGGCCCCACCCGGAAATCACGTGGGCCCCACGGGGAAATCACGTGGGCCCCACGGGGAAATCACGTGGGCCCCACCCGGAAATCACGTGGGCCCCACCCGGAAATCACGTGGGCCCCACCCGGAAATCACGTGGGCCCCACCCGGAAATCACGTGGGCCCCACCCGGAAATCACGTGGGGCCCACCCGGAAATCACGTGGGCCCCACGGGGAAATCACGTGGGCCCCACGGGGAAATCACGTGGGCCCCACCCGGAAATCACGTGGGCCCCACCCGGAAATCACGTGGGCCCCACCCGGAAATCACGTGGGCCCCACCCGGAAATCACGTGGGCCCCACCCGGAAATCACGTGGGCCCCACCCGGAAATCACGTGGGCCCCACCCGGAAATCACGTGGGCCCCCAGGGGAAATCACGTGGGCCCCACCCGGAAATCACGTGGGCCCCACCCGGAAATCACGTGGGCCCCACCCGGAAATCACGTGGGCCCCACCCGGAAATCACGTGGGCCCCACGGGGAAATCACGTGGGCCCCACGGGGAAATCACGTGGGCCCCACCCGGAAATCACGTGGGCCCCACCCGGAAATCACGTGGGCCCCACCCGGAAATCACGTGGGCCCCACCCGGAAATCACGTGGGCCCCACCCGGAAATCAAGTGGGCCCCACCCGGAAATCACGTGGGCCCCACGGGGAAATCACGTGGGCCCCACCCGGAAATCACGTGGGCCCCACCCGGAAATCACGTGGGCCCCACGGGGAAATCACGTGGGCCCCACCCGGAAATCACGTGGGCCCCACCCGGAAATCACGTGGGCCCCACCCGGAAATCACGTGGGCCCCACCCGGAAATCACGTGGGCCCCACCCGGAAATCACGTGGGCCCCACCCGGAAATCACGTGGGCCCCACCCGGAAATCACGTGGGCCCCACGGGGAAATCACGTGGGCCCCACCCGGAAATCACGTGGGCCCCACCCGGAAATCACGTGGGCCCCACCCGGAAATCACGTGGGCCCCACCCGGAAATCACGTGGGCCCCACCCGGAAATCACGTGGGCCCCACCCGGAAATCACGTGGGCCCCACGGGGAAATCACGTGGGCCCCACCCGGAAATCACGTGGGCCCCACCCGGAAATCACGTGGGCCCCACGGGGAAATCACGTGGGCCCCACCCGGAAATCACGTTGGCCGCACCCGGAAATCACGTGGGCCCCACCCGGAAATCACGTGGGCCCCACCCGGAAATCACGTGGCCCCACCCGGAAATCACGTGGGCCCCACCCGGAAATCACGTGGGCCCCCAGGGGAAATCACGTGGGCCCCACCCGGAAATCACGTGGGCCCCACCCGGAAATCACGTGGGCCCCACCCGGAAATCACGTGGGCCCGACGGGGAAATCACGTGGGCCCCACCCGGAAATCACGTGGGCCCCACCCGGAAATCACGTGGGCCCCACCCGGAAATCACGTGGGCCCCACCCGGAAATCACGTGGGCCCCACCCGGAAATCACGTGGGCCCCACCCGGAAATCACGTGGGCCCCACGGGGAAATCACGTGGGCCCCACCTGGAAATCACGTGGGCCCCACCCGGAAATCACGTGGGCCCCACCCGGAAATCACGTGGGCCCCACCCGGAAATCACGTGGGCCCCACCCGGAAATCACGTGGGCCCCACCCGGAAATCACGTGGGCCCCACCCGGAAATCACGTGGGCCCCACCCGGAAATCACGTGGGCCCCACCCGGAAATCACGTGGGCCCCACCCGGAAATCACGTGGGCCCCACCCGGAAATCACGTGGGCCCCACGGGGAAATCACGTGGGCCCCACCCGGAAATCACGTGGGCCCCACCCGGAAATCACGTGGGCCCCCAGGGGAAATCACGTGGGCCCCACCCGGAAATCACGTGGGCCCCACCTGGAAATCACGTGGGCCCCACCCTGAAATCACGTGGACCCCACCCGGAAATCACGTGGGCCCCACGGGGAAATCACGTGGGCCCCACCCGGAAATCACGTGGGCCCCACCCGGAAATCACGTGGGCCCCACCCTGAAATCACGTGGGCCGCACCCGGAAATCACGTGGGCCCCACCCGGAAATCACGTGGGCCCCCAGGGGAAATCACGTGGGCCCCACCCGGAAATCACGTGGGCCCCACCCGGAAATCACGTGGGCCCCACCCGGAAATCACGTGGGCCCGACGGGGAAATCACGTGGGCCCCACCCGGAAATCACGTGGTCCCCACCCGGAAATCACGTGGGCCCCACCCGGAAATCACGTGGGCCCCACCCGGAAATCACGTGGGCCCCACCCGGAAATCACGTGGGCCCCACCCGGAAATCACGTGGGCCCCACCCGGAAATCACGTGGGCCCCACCCGGAAATCACGTGGGCCCCACCCGGAAATCACGTGGGCCCCCAGGGGAAATCACGTGGGCCCCACCCGGAAATCACGTGGGCCCCACCCGGAAATCACGTGGGCCCCACTCGGAAATCACGTGGGCCCCACGGGGAAATCACGTGGGCCCCACCCGGAAATCACGTGGGCCCCACCCGGAAATCACGTGGGCCCCACCCGGAAATCACGTGGGCCCCCAGGGGAAATCACGTGGGCCCCACCCGGAAATCACGTGGGCCCCACTCGGAAATCACGTGGGCCCCACGGGGAAATCACGTGGGCCCCACCCGGAAATCACGTGGGCCCCACCCGGAAATCACGTGGGCCCCACGGGGAAATCACGTGGGCCCCACCCGGAAATCACGTGGGCCCCACCCGGAAATCACGTGGGCCCCACCCGGAAATCACGTGGGCCCCACCCGGAAATCACGTGGGCCCCACCCGGAAATCACGTGGGCCCCACCCGGAAATCACGTGGGCCCCACCCGGAAATCACGTGGGCCCCACCCGGAAATCACGTGGGCCCCACGGGGAAATCACGTGGGCCCCACCCAGAAATCACGTGGGCCCCACGGGGAAATCACGTGGGCCCCACCCGGAAATCACGTGGGCCCCACGGGGAAATCACGTGGGCCCCACCCGGAAATCACGTGGGGCCCACCCGGAAATCACGTGGGCCCCACCCGGAAATCACGTGGGCCCCACCCGGAAATCACGTGGGCCCCACCCGGAAATCACGTGGGCCCCCAGGGGAAATCACGTGGGCCCCACCCGGAAATCACGTGGGCCCCACCCGGAAATCACGTGGGCCCCACCCGGAAATCACGTGGGCCCCACCCGGATATCACGTGGGCCCCACCCGGAAATCACGTGGGCCCCACCCGGAAATAACGTGGGCCCCACGGGGAAATCACGTGGGCCCCACCCGGAAATCACGTGGGCCCCACCCGGAAATCACGTGGGCCCCCAGGGGAAATCACGTGGGCCCCACCCGGAAATCACGTGGGCCCCACCCGGAAATCACGTGGGCCCCACCCGGAAATCACGTGGGCCCCACCCGGAAATCACGTGGGCCCCACCCGGAAATCACGTGGGCCCCACCCGGAAATCACGTGGGCCCCACCCGGAAATCACGTGGGCCCCACCCGGAAATCACGTGGGCCCCATGGGGAAATCACGTGGGCCCCACCCGGAAATCACGTGGGCCCCACCCGGAAATCACGTGGGCCCCACCCGGAAATCACGTGGGCCCCACCCGGAAATCACGTGGGCCCCATGGGGAAATCACGTGGGCCCCACCCGGAAATCACGTGGGCCCCACCCGGAAATCACGTGGGCCCCACCCGGAAATCACGTGGGCCCCACCCGGAAATCACGTGGGCCCCACACGGAAATCACGTGGGCCCCACCCGGAAATCACGTGGGCCCCACTCGGAAATCACGTGGGCCCCACCCGGAAATCACGTGGGCCCCCAGGGGAAATCACGTGGGCCCCACCCGGAAATCACGAGGGCCCCACCCGGAAATCACGTGGGCCCCACCCGGAAATCACGTGGGCCCCACCCGGAAATCACGTGGGCCCCACCCGGAAATCACGTGGGCCCCACCCGGAAATCACGTGGACCCACGCGGAAATCACGTGGGCCCCACGGGGAAATCACGTGGGCCCCACCCGGAAATCACGTGGGCCCCACCCGGAAATCACGTGGGCCCCACCCGGAAGTCACGTGGGCCCCACCCGGAAATCACGTGGGCCCCACCCGGAAATCACGTGGGCCCCACCCGGAAATCACGTGGGCCCCACCCGGAAATCACGTGGGCCCCACCCGGAAATCACGTGGGCCCCACCCGGAAATCACGTGGGCCCCACCCGGAAATCACGTGGGCCCCACGGGGAAATCACGTGGGCCCCACCTGGAAATCACGTGGGCCCCACCCGGAAATCACGTGGGCCCCACCCGGAAATCACGTGGGCCCCACCCGGAAATCACGTGGGCCCCACCCGGAAATCACGTGGGGCCCACCCGGAAATCACGTGGGCCCCACCCGGAAATCACGTGGGCCCCACCCGGAAATCACGTGGGCCCCACCCGGAAATCACGTGGGCCCCATCCGGAAATCACGTGGGCCCCACGGGGAAATCACGTGGGCCCCACCCGGAAATCATGTGGGGCCCACCCGGAAATCACGTGGGCCCCACGGGGAAATCACTTGGGCCCCACCCGGAAATCACGTGGGCCCAACCCGGAAATCACGTGGGCCCCACCCGGAAATCACGTGGGCCCCACCCGGAAATCACGTGGGCCCCACCCGGAAATCACGTGGGCCCCCAGGGGAAATCACGTGGGCCACACCCGGATATCACGTGGGCCCCACCCGGAAATCACGTGGGCCCCACCCGGAAATCACGTGGGCCCCACCCGGAAATCACGTGGGCCCCACCCGGAAATCACGTGGGCCCCACCCGGAAATCACGTGGGCCCCCAGGGGAAATCACGTGGGCCCCACCCGGAAATCACGTGGGCCCCACCCGGAAATCACGTGGGCCCCACCCGGAAATCACGTGGGCCCCACCCGGAAATCACGTGGGCCCCACCCGGAAATCACGTGGGCCCCACCCGGAAATCACGTGGGCCCCACCCGGAAATCACGTGGGCCCCACCCGGAAATCACGTGGGCCCCACGGGGAAATCACGTGGGCCCCACAAGGAAATCACGTGGGCCCCACCCGGAAATCACGTGGGCCCCACCCGGAATTCACGTGGGCCCCACCCGGAAATCACGTGGGCCCCACGGGGAAATCACATGGGCCCCACCCGGAAATCACGTGGGCCCCACCCGGAAATCACGTGGGCCCCACCCGGAAATCACGTGGGCCCCACCCGGAAATCACGTGGGCCCCACCCGGAAATCACGTGGGCCCCACCCGGAAATCACGTGGGCCCCACCCGGAAATCACGTGGGCCCCACCCGGAAATCACGTGGGCCCCACGGGGAAATCACGTGGGCCCCACCCGGAAATCACGTGGGCCCCACCCGGAAATCACGTGGGCCCCCAGGGGAAATCACGTGGGCCCCACCCGGAAATCACGTGGGCCCCACCCGGAAATCACGTGGGCCCCACCCGGAAATCACGTGGGCCCCACGGGGAAATCACGTGGGCCCCACGGGGAAATCACGTGGGCCCCACCCGGAAATCACGTGGGCCCCACCCGGAAATCACGTGGGCCCCACCCGGAAATCACGTGGGCCCCACCCGGAAATCACGTGGGCCCCACCCGGAAATCACGTGGGGCCCATCCGGAAATCACGTGGGCCCCACGGGGAAATCACGTGGGCCCCACCCGGAAATCACGTGGGCCCCACCCGGAAATCACGTGGGCCCCACCCGGAAATCACGTGGGCCCCACCCGGAAATCACGTGGGCCCCACCCGGAAATCACGTGGGCCCCACCCGGAAATCACGTGGGCCCCACCCGGAAATCACGTGGGCCCCACCCGGAAATCACGTGGGCCCCCAGGGGAAATCACGTGGGCCCCACCCGGAAATCACGTGGGCCCCACCCGGAAATCACGTGGGCCCCACCCGGAAATCACGTGGGCCCCACCCGGAAATCACGTGGGCCCCACGGGGAAATCACGTGGGCCCCACGGGGAAATCACGTGGGCCCCACCCGGAAATCACGTGGGCCCCACCCGGAAATCACGTGGGCCCCACCCGGAAATCACGTGGGCCCCACCCGGAAATCACGTGGGCCCCACCCGGAAATCACGTGGGCCCCACCCGGAAATCACGTGGGCCCCACGGGGAAATCACGTGGGCCCCACCCGGAAATCACGTGGGCCCCACCCGGAAATCACGTGGGCCCCACGGGGAAATCACGTGGGCCCCACCCGGAAATCACGTGGGCCACACCCGGAAATCACGTGGGCCCCACCCGGAAATCACGTGGGCCCCACCCGGAAATCACGTGGGCCCCACCCGGAAATCACGTGGGCCCCACCCGGAAATCACGTGGGCCCCACCCGGAAATCACGTGGGCCCCCAGGGGAGATCACGTGGGGCCCACCCGGAAATCACGTGGGCCCCACCCGGAAATCACGTGGGCCCCACCCGGAAATCACGTGGGCCCCACCCGGAAATCACGTGGGCCCCACCCGGAAATCACGTGGGCCCCACCCGGAAATCACGTGGGCCCCACGGGGAAATCACGTGGGCCCCACCCGGAAATCACGTGGGCCCCACCCGGAAATCACGTGGGCCCCACGGGGAAATCACGTGGGCCCCACCCGGAAATCACGTGGGCCCCACCCGGAAATCACGTGGGCCCCACCCGGAAATCACGTGGGCCCCACCCGGAAATCACGTGGCCCCACCCGGAAATCACGTGGGCCCCACCCGGAAATCACGTGGGCCCCCAGGGGAAATCACGTGGGCCCCACCCGGAAATCACGTGGGCCCCACCCGGAAATCACGTGGGCCCCACCCGGAAATCACGTGGGCCCGACGGGGAAATCACGTGGGCCCCACCCGGAAATCACGTGGGCCCCACCCGGAAATCACGTGGGCCCCACCCGGAAATCACGTGGGCCCCACCCGGAAATCACGTGGGCCCCACCCGGAAATCACGTGGGCCCCACCCGGAAATCACGTGGGCCCCACCCGGAAATCACGTGGGCCCCACGGGGAAATCACGTGGGCCCCACCCGGAAATCACGTGGGCCCCACCCGGAAATCACGTGGGCCCCACCCGGAAATCACGTGGGCTCAACCCGGAAATCACGTGGGCCCCAACCGGAAATCACGGGGGCCCCACCCGGAAATCACGTGGGCCCCACCCGGAAATCACGTGGGCCCCACCCGGAAATCACGTGGGCCCCACCCGGAAATCACGTGGGCCCCACCCGGAAATCACGTGGGCCCCACCCGGAAATCACGTGGGCCCCACGGGGAAATAACGTGGGCCCCACCCGGAAATCACGTGGGCCCCACCCGGAAATCACGTGGGCCCCCAGGGGAAATCACGTGGGCCCCACCCGGAAATCACGTGGGCCCCACCTGGAAATCACGTGGGCCCCACCCTGAAATCACGTGGACCCCACCCGGAAATCACGTGGGCCCCACGGGGAAATCACGTGGGCCCCACCCGGAAATCACGTGGGCCCCACCCGGAAATCACGTGGGCCCCACCCTGAAATCACGTGGGCCCCACCCGGAAATCACGTGGGCCACACCCGGAAATCACGTGGGCCCCACCCGGAAATCACGTGGGCCCCACCCGGAAATCACGTGGGCCCCACCCGGAAATCACGTGGGCCCCACCCGGAAATCACGTGGGCCCCACCCGGAAATCACGTGGGCCCCACCCGGAAATCACGTGGGCCCCACCCGGAAATCACGTGGGCCCCACCCGGAAATCACGTGGGCCCCACCCGGAAATCACGTGGGCCCCACCCGGAAATCACGTGGGCCCCACCCGGAAATCACGTGGGCCCCACCCGGAAATCACGTGGGCCCCACCCGGAAATCACGTGGGCCCCACCCGGAAATCACGTGGGCCCCACCCGGAAATCACGTGGGCCCCACTCGGAAATCACGTGGGCCCCACGGGGAAATCACGTGGGCCCCACCCGGAAATCACGTGGGCCCCACCCGGAAATCACGTGGGCCCCACCCGGAAATCACGTGGGCCCCCAGGGGAAATCACGTGGGCCCCACCCGGAAATCACGTGGGCCCCACTCGGAAATCACGTGGGCCCCACGGGGAAATCACGTGGGCCCCACCCGGAAATCACGTGGGCCCCACCCGGAAATCACGTGGGCCCCACGGGGAAATCACGTGGGCCCCACCCGGAAATCACGTGGGCCCCACCCGGAAATCACGTGGGCCCCACCCGGAAATCACGTGGGCCCCACCCGGAAATCACGTGGGCCCCACCCGGAAATCACGTGGGCCCCACCCGGAAATCACGTGGGCCCCACCCGGAAATCACGTGGGCCCCACCCGGAAATCACGTGGGCCCCACGGGGAAATCACGTGGGCCCCACCCAGAAATCACGTGGGCCCCACGGGGAAATCACGTGGGCCCCACCCGGAAATCACGTGGGCCCCACGGGGAAATCACGTGGGCCCCACCCGGAAATCACGTGGGGCCCACCCGGAAATCACGTGGGCCCCACCCGGAAATCACGTGGGCCCCACCCGGAAATCACGTGGGCCCCACCCGGAAATCACGTGGGCCCCCAGGGGAAATCACGTGGGCCCCACCCGGAAATCACGTGGGCCCCACCCGGAAATCACGTGGGCCCCACCCGGAAATCACGTGGGCCCCACCCGGATATCACGTGGGCCCCACCCGGAAATCACGTGGGCCCCACCCGGAAATAACGTGGGCCCCACGGGGAAATCACGTGGGCCCCACCCGGAAATCACGTGGGCCCCACCCGGAAATCACGTGGGCCCCCAGGGGAAATCACGTGGGCCCCACCCGGAAATCACGTGGGCCCCACCCGGAAATCACGTGGGCCCCACCCGGAAATCACGTGGGCCCCACCCGGAAATCACGTGGGCCCCACCCGGAAATCACGTGGGCCCCACGGGGAAATCACGTGGGCCCCACCCGGAAATCACGTGGGCCCCACCCGGAAATCACGTGGGCCCCACCCGGAAATCACGTGGGCCCCACCCGGAAATCACGTGGGCCCCACCCGGAAATCACGTGGGCCCCACCCGGAAATCACGTGGGCCCCACCCGGAAATCACGTGGGCCCCCAGGGGAAATCACGTGGGCCCCACAAGGAAATCACGTGGGCCCCACCCGGAAATCACGTGGGCCCCACCCGGAAATCACGTGGGCCACACCCGGAAATCACGTGGGCCCCACGGGGAAATCACGTGGGCCCCACCCGGAAATCACGTGGGCCCCACCCGGAAATCACGTGGGCCCCACCCGGAAATCACGTGGGCCCCACCCGGAAATCACGTGGGCCCCACCCGGAAATCACGTGGGCCCCACGGGGAAATCACGTGGGCACCACGGGGAAATCACGTGGGCCCCACCCGGAAATCACGTGGGCCCCACCCGGAAATCACGTGGGCCCCACCCGGAAATCACGTGGGGCCCACCCGGAAATCACGTGGGCCCCACCCGGAAATCACGTGGGCCCCACACGGAAATCACGTGGGCCCCACCCGGAAATCACGTGGGCCCCACCCGGAAATCACGTGGGCCCCACCCGGAAATCACGTGGGCCCCACCCGGAAATCTCGTGGGCCCCACCCGGAAATCACGTGGGCCCCACGGGGAAATCACGTGGGCCCCACCCGGAAATCACGTGGGCACCACGGGGAAATCACGTGGGCCCCACCCGGAAATCACGTGGGCACCACGGGGAAATCACGTGGGCCCCACCCGGAAATCACGTGGGCCCCACCCGGAAATCACGTGGGCCCCACCCGGAAATCACGTGGGGCCCACCCGGAAATCACGTGGGCCCCACCCGGAAATCACGTGGGCCCCACGGGGAAATCACGTGGGCCCCACCCGGAAATCACGTGGGCACCACCCGGAAATCACGTGGGCCCCACACGGAAATCACGTGGGCCCCACCCGGAAATCACGTGGGCCCCACACGGAAATCACGTGGGCCCCACCCGGAAATCACGTGGGCCCCACCCGGAAATCACGTGGGCCCCACCCGGAAATCACGTGGGCCCCACGCGGAAATCACGTGGGCCCCACGGGGAAATCACGTGGGCCCCACCCGGAAATCACGTGGGCCCCACCCGGAAATCACGTGGGCCCCACCCGGAAGTCACGTGGGCCCCACCCGGAAATCACGTGGGCCCCACCCGGAAATCACGTGGGCCCCACCCGGAAATCACGTGGGCCCCACCCGGAAATCACGTGGGCCCCACCCGGAAATCACGTGGGCCCCACGGGGAAATCACGTGGGCCCCACCCGGAAATCACGTGGGCACCACGGGGAAATCACGTGGGCCCCACCCGGAAATCACGTGGGCACCACGGGGAAATCACGTGGGCCCCACCCGGAAATCACGTCGGCCCCACCCGGAAATCACGTGGGCCCCACCCGGAAATCACGTGGGGCCCACCCGGAAATCACGTGGGCCCCACCCGGAAATCACGTGGGCCCCACGGGGAAATCACGTGGGCCCCACCCGGAAATCACGTGGGCACCACCCGGAAATCACGTGGGCCCCACACGGAAATCACGTGGGCCCCACCCGGAAATCACGTGGGCCCCACGGGGAAATCACGTGGTCCCCACCCGGAAATCACGTGGGCCCCACCCGGAAATCACGTGGGCCCCACCCGGAAATCACGTGGGCCCCACGCGGAAATCACGTGGGCCCCACGGGGAAATCACGTGGGCCCCACCCGGAAATCACGTGGGCCCCACCCGGAAATCACGTGGGCCCCACCCGGAAGTCACGTGGGCCCCACCCGGAAATCACGTGGGCCCCACCCGGAAATCACGTGGGCCCCACCCGGAAATCACGTGGGCCCCACCCGGAAATCACGTGGGCCCCACCCGGAAATCACGTGGGCCCCACCCGGAAATCACGTGGGCCCCACCCGGAAATCACGTGGGCACCACGGGGAAATCACGTGGGCCCCACCCGGAAATCACGTGGGCCCCACCCGGAAATCACGTGGGCCCCACCCGGAAATCACGTGGGGCCCACCCGGAAATCACGTGGGCCCCACCCGGAAATCACGTGGGCCCCACGGGGAAATCACGTGGGCCCCACCCGGAAATCACGTGGGCCCCACCCGGAAATCACGTAGGCCCCACACGGAAATCACGTGGGCCCCACGGGGAAATCACGTGGGTCCCACCCGGAAATCACGTGGGCCCCACCCGGAAATCACGTGGGCCCCACCCGGAAATCACGTGGGCCCCACCCGGAAATCACGTGGGCCCCACCCGGAAATCACGTGGGCCCCACCCGGAAATCACGTGGGCCCCACGGGGAAATCACGTGGGCCCCACCCGGAAATCACGTGGGCCCCACCCGGAAATCACGTGGGCCCCACCCGGAAATCACGTGGGCCCCACCCGGAAATCACGTGGGCCCCACCCGGAAATCACGTTGGCCCCACCCGGAAATCACGTGGGCCCCACCCGGAAATCACGTGGGCCCCACCCGGAAATCACGTGGCCCCACCCGGAAATCACGTGGGCCCCACCCGGAAATCACGTGGGCCCCCAGGGGAAATCACGTGGGCCCCACCCGGAAATCACGTGGGCCCCACCCGGAAATCACGTGGGCCCCACCCGGAAATCACGTGGGCCCGACGGGGAAATCACGTGGGCCCCACCCGGAAATCACGTGGGCCCCACCCGGAAATCACGTGGGCCCCACCCGGAAATCACGTGGGCCCCACCCGGAAATCACGTGGGCCCCACCCGGAAATCACGTGGGCCCCACCCGGAAATCACGTGGGCCCCACCCGGAAATCACGTGGGCCCCACGGGGAAATCACGTGGGCCCCACCCGGAAATCACGTGGGCCCCACCCGGAAATCACGTGGGCCCCACCCGGAAATCACGTGGGCCCCACCCGGAAATCACGTGGGCCCCACCCGGAAATCACGTGGGCCCCACCCGGAAATCACGTGGGCCCCACCCGGAAATCACGTGGGCCCCACCCGGAAATCACGTGGGCCCCACCCGGAAATCACGTGGGCCCCACCCGGAAATCACGTGGGCCCCACGGGGAAATCACGTGGGCCCCACCCGGAAATCACGTGGGCCCCACCCGGAAATCACGTGGGCCCCCAGGGGAAATCACGTGGGCCCCACCCGGAAATCACGTGGGCCCCACCTGGAAATCACGTGGGCCCCACCCTGAAATCACGTGGACCCCACCCGGAAATCACGTGGGCCCCACGGGGAAATCACGTGGGCCCCACCCGGAAATCACGTGGGCCCCACCCGGAAATCACGTGGGCCCCACCCTGAAATCACGTGGGCCCCACCCGGAAATCACGTGGGCCCCACCCGGAAATCACGTGGGCCCCCAGGGGAAATCACGTGGGCCCCACCCGGAAATCACGTGGGCCCCACCCGGAAATCACGTGGGCCCCACCCGGAAATCACGTGGGCCCGACGGGGAAATCACGTGGGCCCCACCCGGAAATCACGTGGTCCCCACCCGGAAATCACGTGGGCCCCACCCGGAAATCACGTGGGCCCCACCCGGAAATCACGTGGGCCCCACCCGGAAATCACGTGGGCCCCACCCGGAAATCACGTGGGCCCCACCCGGAAATCACGTGGGCCCCACCCGGAAATCACGTGGGCCCCACCCGGAAATCACGTGGGCCCCACCCGGAAATCACGTGGGCCCCACCCGGAAATCACGTGGGCCCCACCCGGAAATCCCGTGGGCCCCACTCGGAAATCACGTGGGCCCCACGGGGAAATCACGTGGGCCCCACCCGGAAATCACGTGGGCCCCACCCGGAAATCACGTGGGCCCCACCCGGAAATCACGTGGGCCCCCAGGGGAAATCACGTGGGCCCCACCCGGAAATCACGTGGGCCCCACTCGGAAATCACGTGGGCCCCACGGGGAAATCACGTGGGCCCCACCCGGAAATCACGTGGGCCCCACCCGGAAATCACGTGGGCCCCACGGGGAAATCACGTGGGCCCCACCCGGAAATCACGTGGGCCCCACCCGGAAATCACGTGGGCCCCACCCGGAAATCACGTGGGCCCCACCCGGAAATCACGTGGGCCCCACCCGGAAATCACGTGGGCCCCACCCGGAAATCACGTGGGCCCCACCCGGAAATCACGTGGGCCCCACCCGGAAATCACGTGGGCCCCACGGGGAAATCACGTGGGCCCCACCCAGAAATCACGTGGGCCCCCAGGGGAAATCACGTGGGCCCCACCCGGAAATCACGTGGGCCCCACCCGGAAATCACGTGGGCCCCACCCGGAAATCACGTGGGCCCCACCCGGATATCACGTGGGCCCCACCCGGAAATCACGTGGGCCCCACCCGGAAATAACGTGGGCCCCACGGGGAAATCACGTGGGCCCCACCCGGAAATCACGTGGGCCCCACCCGGAAATCACGTGGGCCCCCAGGGGAAATCACGTGGGCCCCACCCGGAAATCACGTGGGCCCCACCCGGAAATCACGTGGGCCCCACCCGGAAATCACATGGGCCCCACCCGGAAATCACGTGGGCCCACCCGGAAATCACGTGGGCCCCACCCGGAATCACGTGGGCCCCACCCGGAAATCACGTGGGCCCCACCCGGAAATCACGTGGGCCCCATGGGGAAATCACGTGGGCCCCACCCGGAAATCACGTGGGCCCCACCCGGAAATCACGTGGGCCCCACCCGGAAATCACGTGGGCCCCACCCGGAAATCACGTGGGCCCCATGGGGAAATCACGTGGGCCCCACCCGGAAATCACGTGGGCCCCACCCGGAAATCACGTGGGCCCCACCCGGAAATCACGTGGGCCCCACCCGGAAATCACGTGGGCCCCACACGGAAATCACGTGGGCCCCACCCGGAAATCACGTGGGCCCCACTCGGAAATCACGTGGGCCCCACCCGGAAATCACGTGGGCCCCCAGGGGAAATCACGTGGGGCCCACCCGGAAATCACGTGGGCCCCACCCGGAAATCACGTGGGCCCCACCCGGAAATCACGTGGGCCCCACCCGGAAATCACGTGGGCCCCACCCGGAAATCACGTGGGCCCCACCCGGAAATCACGTGGGCCCCACCCGGAAATCACGTGGGCCCCACCCGGAAATCACGTGGGCCCCACCCGGAAATCACGTGGGCCCCACCCGGAAATCACGTGGGCCCCACCCGGAAATCACGTGGGCCCCCAGGGGAAATCACGTGGGCCCCACAAGGAAATCACGTGGGCCCCACCCGGAAATCACGTGGGCCCCACCCGGAAATCACGTGGGCCACACCCGGAAATCACGTGGGCCCCACGGGGAAATCACGTGGGCCCCACCCGGAAATCACGTGGGCCCCACCCGGAAATCACGTGGGCCCCACCCGGAAATCACGTGGGCCCCACCCGGAAATCACGTGGGCCCCACCCGGAAATCACGTGGGCCCCACCCGGAAATCACGTGGGCCCCACGGGGAAATCACGTGGGCCCCACCCGGAAATCACGTGGGCCCCACCCGGAAATCACGTGGGCCCCACCCGGAAATCACGTGGGGCCCACGGGGAAATCACGTGGGCCCCACCCGGAAATCACGTGGGCCCCACCCGGAAATCACGTGGGCCCCACACGGAAATCACGTGGGCCCCACCCGGAAATCACGTGGGCCCCACCCGGAAATCACGTGGGCCCCACCCGGAAATCACGTGGGCCCCACCCGGAAATCACGTGGGCCCCACCCGGAAATCACGTGGGCCCCACGGGGAAATCACGTGGGCCCCACCCGGAAATCACGTGGGCACCACGGGGAAATCACGTGGGCCCCACCCGGAAATCACGTGGGCACCACGGGGAAATCACGTGGGCCCCACCCGGAAATCACGTGGGCCCCACCCGGAAATCACGTGGGCCCCACCCGGAAATCACGTGGGGCCCACCCGGAAATCACGTGGGCCCCACCCGGAAATCACGTGGGCCCCACGGGGAAATCACGTGGGCCCCACCCGGAAATCACGTGGGCACCACCCGGAAATCACGTGGGCCCCACACGGAAATCACGTGGGCCCCACCCGGAAATCACGTGGGCCCCACACGGAAATCACGTGGGCCCCACCCGGAAATCACGTGGGCCCCACCCGGAAATCACGTGGGCCCCACCCGGAAATCACGTGGGCCCCACGCGGAAATCACGTGGGCCCCACGGGGAAATCACGTGGGCCCCACCCGGAAATCACGTGGGCCCCACCCGGAAATCACGTGGGCCCCACCCGGAAGTCACGTGGGCCCCACCCGGAAATCACGTGGGCCCCACCCGGATATCACGTGGGCCCCACCCGGAAATCACGTGGGCCCCACCCGGAAATCACGTGGGCCCCACCCGGAAATCACGTGGGCCCCACCCGGAAATCACGTGGGCCCCACCCGGAAATCACGTGGGCACCACGGGGAAATCACGTGGGCCCCACCCGGAAATCACGTGGGCCCCACCCGGAAATCACGTGGGCCCCACCCGGAAATCACGTGGGGCCCACCCGGAAATCACGTGGGCCCCACCCGGAAATCACGTGGGCCCCACGGGGAAATCACGTGGGCCCCACCCGGAAATCACGTGGGCCCCACCCGGAAATCACGTAGGCCCCACACGGAAATCACGTGGGCCCCACGGGGAAATCACTTGGGTCCCACCCGGAAATCACGTGGGCCCCACCCGGAAATCACGTGGGCCCCACCCGGAAATCACGTGGGCCCCACCCGGAAATCACGTGGGCCCCACCCGGAAATCACGTGGGCCCCACCCGGAAATCACGTGGGCCCCATCCGGAAATCACGTGGGCCCCACGGGGAAATCACGTGGGCCCCACCCGGAAATCACGTGGGGCCCACCCGGAAATCACGTGGGCCCCACGGGGAAATCACGTGGGCCCCACCCGGAAATCACGTGGGCCCCACCCGGAAATCACGTGGGCCCCACCCGGAAATCACGTGGGCCCCACCCGGAAATCACGTGGGCCCCACCCGGAAATCACGTGGGCCCCACCCGGAAATCACGTGGGCCCCACCCGGAAATCACGTGGGCCCCACCCGGAAATCACGTGGGCCCCCAGGGGAAATCACGTGGGCCCCACCCGGAAATCACGTGGGCCCCACCCGGAAATCACGTGGGCCCCACCCGGAAATCACGTGGGCCCCACCCGGAAATCACGTGGGCCCCACGGGGAAATCACGTGGGCCCCACGGGGAAATCACGTGGGCCCCACCCGGAAATCACGTGGGCCCCACCCGGAAATCACGTGGGCCCCACCCGGAAATCACGTGGGCCCCACCCGGAAATCACGTGGGCCCCACCCGGAAATCACGTGGGCCCCACCCGGAAATCACGTGGGCCCCACCCGGAAATCACGTGGGCCCCACCCGGAAATCACGTGGGCCCCACCCGGAAATCACGTGGGCCCCACGGGGAAATCACGTGGGCCCCACCCGGAAATCACGTGGGCCCCACCCGGAAATCACGTGGGCCCCACGGGGAAATCACGTGGGCCCCACTCGGAAATCACGTGGGCCCCACCCGGAAATCACGTGGGCCCCACCCGGAAATCACGTGGGCCCCACCCGGAAATCACGTGGGCCCCACCCGGAAATCACGTGGGCCCCACCCGGAAATCACGTGGGCCCCACCCGGAAATCACGTGGGCCCTACCCGGAAATCACGTGGGCCCCCAGGGGAAATCACGTGGGCCCCACCCGGAAATCACGTGGGCCCCACCCGGAAATCACGTGGGCCCCACCCGGAAATCACGTGGGCCCCACCCGGAAATCACGTGGGCCCCACCCGGAAATCACGTGGGCCCCACCCGGAAATCACGTGGGCCCCACCCGGAAATCACGTGGGCCCCACGGGGAAATCACGTGGGCCCCACCCGGAAATCACGTGGGCCCCACCCGGAAATCACGTGGGCCCCACGGGGAAATCACGTGGGCCCCACCCGGAAATCACGTTGGCCCCACCCGGAAATCACGTGGGCCCCACCCGGAAATCACGTGGGCCCCACCCGGAAATCACGTGGCCCCACCCGGAAATCACGTGGGCCCCACCCGGAAATCACGTGGGCCCCCAGGGGAAATCACGTGGGCCCCACCCGGAAATCACGTGGGCCCCACCCGGAAATCACGTGGGCCCCACCCGGAAATCACGTGGGCCCGACGGGGAAATCACGTGGGCCCCACCCGGAAATCACGTGGGCCCCACCCGGAAATCACGTGGGCCCCACCCGGAAATCACGTGGGCCCCACCCGGAAATCACGTGGGCCCCACCCGGAAATCACGTGGGCCCCACCCGGAAATCACGTGGGCCCCACCCGGAAATCACGTGGGCCCCACCCGGAAATCACGTGGGCCCCACCCGGAAATCACGTGGGCCCCACCCGGAAATCACGTGGGCCCCACCCTGAAATCACGTGGGCCCCACCCGGAAATCACGTGGGCCCCACCCGGAAATCACGTGGGCCCCACCCGGAAATCACGTGGGCCCCACCCGGAAATCACGTGGGCCCCACGGGGAAATCACGTGGGCCCCACCCGGAAATCACGTGGGCCCCACCCGGAAATCACGTGGGCCCCCAGGGGAAATCACGTGGGCCCCACCCGGAAATCACGTGGGCCCCACCTGGAAATCACGTGGGCCCCACCCTGAAATCACGTGGACCCCACCCGGAAATCACGTGGGCCCCACGGGGAAATCACGTGGGCCCCACCCGGAAATCACGTGGGCCCCACCCGGAAATCACGTGGGCCCCACCCGGAAATCACGTGGGCCCCCAGGGGAAATCACGTGGGCCCCACCCGGAAATCACGTGGGCCCCACCCGGAAATCACGTGGGCCCCACCCGGAAATCACGTGGGCCCGACGGGGAAATCACGTGGGCCCCACCCGGAAATCACGTGGTCCCCACCCGGAAATCACGTGGGCCCCACCCGGAAATCACGTGGGCCCCACGGGGAAATCACGTGGGCCCCACCCGGAAATCACGTGGGCCCCACCCGGAAATCACGTGGGCCCCACCCGGAAATCACGTGGGCCCCACCCGGAAATCACGTGGGCCCCTCCCGGAAATCACGTGGGCCCCCAGGGGAAATCACGTGGGCCCCACCCGGAAATCACGTGGGCCCCACCCGGAAATCACGTGGGCCCCACTCGGAAATCACGTGGGCCCCACGGGGAAATCACGTGGGCCCCACCCGGAAATCACGTGGGCCCCACCCGGAAATCACGTGGGCCCCCAGGGGAAATCACGTGGGCCCCACCCGGAAATCACGTGGGCCCCACTCGGAAATCACGTGGGCCCCACGGGGAAATCACGTGGGCCCCACCCGGAAATCACGTGGGCCCCACCCGGAAATCACGTGGGCCCCACGGGGAAATCACGTGGGCCCCACCCGGAAATCACGTGGGCCCCACCCGGAAATCACGTGGGCCCCACCCGGAAATCACGTGGGCCCCACCCGGAAATCACGTGGGCCCCACCCGGAAATCACGTGGGCCCCACCCGGAAATCACGTGGGCCCCACCCGGAAATCACGTGGGCCCCACCCGGAAATCACGTGGGCCCCACGGGGAAATCACGTGGGCCCCACCCAGAAATCACGTGGGCCCCACGGGGAAATCACGTGGGCCCCACCCGGAAATCACGTGGGCCCCACGGGGAAATCACGTGGGCCCCACCCGGAAATCACGTGGGGCCCACCCGGAAATCACGTGGGCCCCACCCGGAAATCACGTGGGCCCCACCCGGAAATCACGTGGGCCCCACCCGGAAATCACGTGGGCCCCCAGGGGAAATCACGTGGGCCCCACCCGGAAATCACGTGGGCCCCACCCGGAAATCACGTGGGCCCCCAGGGGAAATCACGTGGGCCCCACCCGGATATCACGTGGGCCCCACCCGGAAATCACGTGGCCCCACCCGGAAATAACGTGGGCCCCACCCGGAAATCACGTGGGCCCCACCCGGAAATCACGTGGGCCCCACCCGGAAATCACGTGGGCCCCCAGGGGAAATCACGTGGGCCCCACCCGGAAATCACGTGGGCCCCACCCGGAAATCACGTGGGCCCCACCCGGAAATCACGTGGGCCCCACCCGGAAATCACGTGGGCCCCACCCGGAAATCACGTGGGCCCCACCCGGAAATCACGTGGGCCCCACCCGGAAATCACGTGGGCCCCACCCGGAAATCACGTGGGCCCCATGGGGAAATCACGTGGGCCCCACCCGGAAATCACGTGGGCCCCACCCGGAAATCACGTGGGCCCCACCCGGAAATCACGTGGGCCCCACCCGGAAATCACGTGGGCCCCATGGGGAAATCACGTGGGCCCCACCCGGAAATCACGTGGGACCCACCCGGAAATCACGTGGGCCCCACCCGGAAATCACGTGGGCCCCACCCGGAAATCACGTGGGCCCCACCCTGAAATCACGTGGGCCCCACCCGGAAATCACGTGGGCCCCACCCGGAAATCACGTGGGCCCCACCCGGAAATCACGTGGGCCCCACCCGGAAATCACGTGGGCCCCACCCGGAAATCACGTGGGCCCCACCCGGAAATCACGTGGGCCCCCAGGTGAAATCACGTGGGCCCCACAAGGAAATCACGTGGGCCCCACCCGGAAATCACGTGGGCCCCACCCGGAAATCACGTGGGCCCCACCCGGAAATCACGTGGGCCCCACGGGGAAATCACGTGGGACCCACGGGGAAATCACGTGGGCCCCACCCGGAAATCACGTGGGCCCCACCCGGAAATCACCTGGGCCCCACCCGGAAATCACGTGGGCCCCACGGGGAAATCACGTGGGCCCCACGGGGAAATCACGTGGGCCCCACCCGGAAATCACGTGGGCCCCACCCGGAAATCACGTGAGCCCCACCCGGAAATCACATGGGCCCCACCCGGAAATCACGTGGGCCCCACCCGGAAATCACGTGGGCCCCACCCGGAAATCACGTGGGCCCCCAGGGGAAATCACGTGGGCCCCACCCGGAAATCACGTGGGCCGCACCCGGAAATCACGTGGGCCCCACCCGGAAATCACGTGGGCCCCACGGGGAAATCACGTGGGCCCCACCCGGAAATCACGTGGGCCCCACCCGGAAATCACGTGGGCCCCACCCGGAAATCACGTGGGCCCCACCCGGAAATCACGTGGGCCCCACCCGGAAATCACGTGGGCCCCACCCGGAAATCACGTGGGCCCCACGGGGAAATCACGTGGGGCCCACCCGGAAATCACGTGGGCCCCACGGGGAAATCACTTGGGCCCCACGGGGAAATCACGTGGGCCCCACCCGGAAATCACGGGGGCCCCACCCGGAAATCACGTGGGCCCCACCCGGAAATCACGTGGGCCCCACCCGGAAATCACGTGGGCCCCACCCGGAAATCTCGTGGGCCCCACCCGGAAATCACGTGGGCCCCACCCGGAAATCACGTGGGCCCCACCCGGAAATCACGTGGGCCCCACCCGGAAATCACGTGGGCCCCCAGGGGAAATCACGTGGGCCCCACCCGGAAATCACGTGGGCCCCACCCGGAAATCACGTGGGCCCCACCCGGAAATCACGTGGGCCCCACCCGGAAATCACGTGGGCCCCACCCGGAAATCACGTGGGCCCCACCCGGAAATCACGTGGGCCCCACCCGGAAATCACGTGGGCCCCACCCGGAAATCACGTGGGGCCCACCCGGAAATCACGTGGGCCCCACGGGGAAATCACGTGGGCCCCACCCGGAAATCACGTGGGCCCCACCCGGAAATCACGTGGGCCCCACCCGGAAATCACGTGGGCCCCACCCGGAAATCACGTGGGCCCCACCCGGAAATCACGTGGGCCCCACCCGGAAATCACGTGGGCCCCACCCGGAAATCACGTGGGCCCCACCCGGAAATCACGTGGGCCCCACCCGGAAATCACGTGGGCCCCCAGGGGAAATCACGTGGGCCCCACCCGGAAATCACGTGGGCCCCACCCGGAAATCACGTGGGCCCCACCCGGAAATCACGTGGGCCCCACCCGGAAATCACGTGGGCCCCACCCGGAAATCACGTGGGCCCCCAGGGGAAATCACGTGGGTCCCACCCGGAAATCACGTGGGCCCCACCCGGAAATCACGTGGGCCCCCAGGGGAAATCACGTGGGCCCCACCCGGATATCACGTGGGCCCCACCCGGAAATCACGTGGGCCCCACCCGGAAATAACGTGGGCCCCACGGGGAAATCACGTGGGCCCCACCCGGAAATCACGTGGGCCCCACGGGGAAATCACGTGGGCCCCACCCGGAAATCACGTGGGCCCCACCCGGAAATCACGTGGGCCCCACGGGGAAATCACGTGGGCCCCACGGGGAAATCACGTGGGCCCCACCCGGAAATCACGTGGGCCTCACCCGGAAATCACGTGGGCCCCACCCGGAAATCACGTGGGCCCCACCCGGAAATCACGTGGGCCCCACCCGGAAATCACGTGGGCCCCACCCGGAAATCACGTGGGCCCCACCCGGAAATCAGGTGGGCCCCACGGGGAAATCACGTGGGCCCCACGGGGAAATCACGTGGGCCCCACCCGGAAATCACGTGGGCCCCACCCGGAAATCACGTGAGCCCCACCCGGAAATCACGTGGGCCCCACCCGGAAATCACGTGGGCCCCACCCGGAAATCACGTGGGCCCCACCCGGAAATCACGTGGGCCCCCAGGGGAAATCACGTGGGCCCCACCCGGAAATCACGTGGGCCCCACCCGGAAATCATGTGGGCCCCACCCGGAAATCACGTGGGCCCCACGGGGAAATCACGTGGGCCCCACCCGGAAATCACGTGGGCCCCACGGGGAAATCACGTGGGCCCCACCCGGAAATCACGTGGGCCCCACCCGGAAATCACGTGGGCCCCACCCGGAAATCACGTGGGCCCCACCCGGAAATCACGTGGGCCCCACCAGGAAATCACGTGGGCCCCACCCGGAAATCACGTGGGCCCCACCCGGAAATCACGTGGGCCCCACCCGGAAATCACGTGGGCCCCACCCGGAAATCACGTGGGCCCCACCCGGAAATCACGTGGGCCCCACCCGGAAATCACGTGGGCCCCACCCGGAAATCACGTGGGCCCCACCCGGAAATCACGTGGGCCCCACCCGGAAATCACGTGGGCCCCACCCGGAAATCACGTGGGCCCCCAGGGGAAATCACGTGGGCCCCACAAGGAAATCACGTGGGCCCCACCCGGAAATCACGTGGGCCCCACCCGGAAAACACGTGGGCCCCACCCGGAAATCACGTGGGCCCCACGGGGAAATCACGTGGGCCCCACCCGGAAATCACGTGGGCCCCACCCGGAAATCACGTGGGCCCCACCCGGAAATCACGTGGGCCCCACCCGGAAATCACGTGGGCCCCACCCGGAAATCACGTGGGCCCCACCCGGAAATCACGTGGGGCCCACCCGGAAATCACGTGGGCCCCACCCGGAAATCACGTGGGCCCCACCCGGAAATCACGTGGGCCCCACCCGGAAATCACGTGGGCCCCACCCGGAAATCACGTGGGGCCGACCCGGAAATCACGTGGGCCCCACCCGGAAATCACGTGGTCCCCACCCGGAAATCACGTGGGCCCCACCCGGAAATCACGTGTGCCCCACCCGGAAATCACGTGGGCCCCCAGGGGATATCACGTGGGCCCCACAAGGAAATCACGTGGGCCCCACCCGGAAATCACGTGGGCCCCACCCGGAAATCACGTGGGCCCCACCCGGAAATCACGTGGGCCCCTCGGGGAAATCACATGGGCCCCACCCGGAAATCACGTGGGCCCCACCCGGAAATCACGTGGGCCCCACCCGGAAATCACGTGGGCCCCACCCGGAAATCACGTGGGCCCCACGCGGAAATCACGTGGGCCCACCGGGGAAATCACGTGGGCCCCACCCGGAAATCACGTGGGCCCCACCCGGAAATCACGTGGGCCCCACACGGAAATCACGTGGGCCCCACCCGGAAATCACGTGGGCCCCACCCGGAAATCACGTGGGCCCCACCCGGAAATCACGTGGGCCCCACGGGGAAATCACGTGGGCCCCACCCGGAAATCACGTGGGCCCCACCCGGAAATCACGTGGGCCCCACCCGGAAATCACGTGGGCACCACGGGGAAATCACGTGGGCCCCACCCGGAAATCACGTGGGCCCCACCCGGAAATCACGTGGGACCCCCCCGGAAATCACGTGGGGCCCACCCGGAAATCACGTGAGCCCCACCCGGAAATCACGTGGGCCCCACGGGGAAATCACGTGGGCCCCACCCGGAAATCACGTGGGCCGCACCCGGAAATCACGTGGGCCCCACACGGAAATCACGTGGGCCCCACCCGGAAATCACGTGGGCCCCACCCGGAAATCACGTGGGCCCCACCCGGAAATCACGTGGGCCCCACCCGGAAATCACGTGGGCCCCACCCGGAAATCACGTGGGCCCCACCCGGAAATCACGTGGGCCCCACGGGGAAATCACGTGGGCCCCACCCGGAAATCACGTGGGCCCCACCCGGAAATCACGTGGGCCCCACCCGGAAGTCACGTGGGCCCCACCCGGAAATCACGTGGGCCCCACCCGGAAATCACGTGGGCCCCACCCGGAAATCACGTGGGCCCCACCCGGAAATCACGTGGGCCCCACCCGGAAATCACGTGGGCCCCACCCGGAAATCACGTGGGCCCCACCCGGAAATCACGTGGGCCCCACGGGGAAATCACGTGGGCCCCACCCGGAAATCACGTGGGGCCCACCCGGAAATCACGTGGGCCCCAGGGGAAATCACGTGGGCCCCACCCGGAAATCACGTGGGCCCCACCCGGAAATCACGTGGGCCCCACCCGGAAATCACGTGGGCCCCACCCGGAAATCACGTGGGCCCCACCCGGAAATCACGTGGGCCCCACCCGGAAATCACGTGGGCCCCACCCGGAAATCACGTGGGCCCCACCCGGAAATCACGTGGGCCCCACCCGGAAATCACGTGGGGCCCACCCGGAAATCACGTGGGCCCCACGGGGAAATCACGTGGGCCCCACGGGGAAATCACGTGGGCCCCACCCGGAAATCACGTGGGCCCCACCCGGAAATCACGTGGGCCCCACCCGGAAATCACGTGGGCCCCACCCGGAAATCACGTGGGCCCCACCCGGAAATCACGTGGGCCCCACCCGGAAATCACGTGGGCCCCACCCGGAAATCACGTGGGCCCCACCCGGAAATCACGTGGACCCCACCCGGAAATCACGTGGGCCCAACGGGGAAATCACGTGGGCCCCACCCGGAAATCACGTGGGCCCCACCCGGAAATCACGTGGGCCCCACCCGGAAATCACGTGGGCCCCACCCTGAAATCACGTGGGCCCCACCCGGAAATCACGTGGGCCCCACCCGGAAATCACGTGGGCCCCACCCGGAAATCACGTGGGCCCCACCCGGAAATCACGTGGGCCCCACCCGGAAATCACGTGGGCCCCACCCGGAAATCACGTGGGCCCCACAAGGAAATCACGTGGGCCCCACCCGGAAATCACGTGGGCCCCACCCGGAAATCACGTGGGCCCCACCCGGAAATCACGTGGGCCCCACCGGGAAATCACGTGGGCCCCACCCGGAAATCACGTGGGCCCCACCCGGAAATCACGTGGGCCCCACCCGGAAATCACGTGGGCCCCACCCGGAAATCACGTGGGCCCCACCCGGAAATCACGTGGGCCCCACGGGGAAATCACGTGGGCCCCACCTGGAAATCACGTGGGCCCCACCCGGAAATCACGTGGGCCCCACCCGGAAATCACGTGGGCCCCACCCGGAAATCACGTGGGCCCCACGGGGAAATCACGTGGGCCCCACGGGGAAATCACGTGGGCCCCACCCGGAAATCACGTGGGCCCCACCCGGAAATCACGTGAGCCCCACCCGGAAATCACATGGGCCCCACCCGGAAATCACGTGGGCCCCACCCGGAAATCACGTGGGCCCCACCCGGAAATCACGTGGGCCCCCAGGGGAAATCACGTGGGCCCCACCCGGAAATCACGTGGGCCCCACCCGGAAATCACGTGGGCCCCACCCGGAAATCACGTGGGCCCCACGGTGTAATCACGTGGGCCCCACCCGGAAATCACGTGGGCCCCACCCGGAAATCACGTGGGCCCCACCCGGAAATCACGTGGGCCCCACCCGGAAATCACGTGGGCCCCACCCGGAAATCACGTGGGCCCCACCCGGAAATCACGTGGGGCCCACCCGGAAATCACGTGGGCCCCCAGGGTAAATCACGTGGGCCCCACCCGGAAATCACGTGGGCCCCACCCGGAAATCACGTGGGCCCCACGGGGAAATCACGTGGGCCCCACGGGGAAATCACGTGGGCCCCACCCGGAAATCACGTGGGCCCCACCCGGAAATCACGTGGGCCCCACCCGGAAATCACGTGGGCCCCACCCGGAAATCACGTGGGCCCCACCCGGAAATCACGTGGGCCCCACCCGGAAATCACGTGGGCCCCACCTGGAAATCACGTGGGCCCCCAGGGGAAATCACGTGGGCCCCACAAGGAAATCACGTGGGCCCCACCCGGAAATCACGTGGGCCCCACCCGGAAATCACGTGGGCCCCACCCGGAAATCACGTGGGCCCCACCCTGAAATCACGTGGGCCCCACCCGGAAATCACGTGGGCCCCACCCGGAAATCACGTGGGCCCCACCCGGAAATCACGTGGGCCCCACCCGGAAATCACGTGGGCCCCACCCGGAAATCACGTGGGCCCCACCCGGAAATCACGTGGGCCCCACCCGGAAATCACGTGGGCCCCATCCGGAAATCACGTGGGCCCCATGGGGAAATCACGTGGGCCCCACCCGGAAATCACGTGGGGCCCACCCGGAAATCACGTGGGCCCCACGGGGAAATCACGTGGGCCCCACCCGGAAATCACGTGGGCCCCACCCGGAAATCACGTGGGCCCCACCCGGAAATCACGTGGGCCCCACCCGGAAATCACGTGGGCCCCACCCGGAAATCACGTGGGCCCCCAGGGGAAATCACATGGGCCCCACCCGGATATCACGTGGGCCCCACCCGGAAATCACGTGGGCCCCACCCGGAAATCACGTGGGCCCCACCCGGAAATCACGTGGGCCCCACCCGGAAATCACGTGGGCCCCACGGGGAAATCACGTGGGCCCCCAGGGGAAATCACGTGGGCCCCACCCGGAAATCACGTGGGCCCCACCCGGAAATCACGTGGGCCCCACCCGGAAATCACGTGGGCCCCACCCGGAAATCACGTGGGCCCCACCCGGAAATCACGTGGGCCCCCAGGGGAAATCACGTGGGCCCCACAAGGAAATCACGTGGGCCCCACCCGGAAATCACGTGGGCCCCACCCGGAAATCACGTGGGCCCCACCCGGAAATCACGTGGGCCCCACCCGGAAATCACGTGGGCCCCACCCGGAAATCACGTGGGCCCCACCCGGAAATCACGTGGGCCCCACCCGGAATCACGTGGGCCCCACCCGGAATCACGTGGGCCCCACCCGGAAATCACGTGGGCCCCACCCGGAAATCACGTGGGCCCCACCCGGAAATCACGTGGGCCCCACCCGGAAATCACGTGGGCCCCACCCGGAATCACGTGGGCCCCACCCGGAAATCACGTGGGGCCCACCCGGAAATCACGTGGGCCCCACCCGGAAATCACGTGGGCCCCACGGGGAAATCACGTGGGCCCCACCCGGAAATCACGTGGGCCCCACGGGGAAATCACGTGGGCCCCACCCGGAAATCACGTGGGCAGCACCCGGAAATCACGTGGGCCTCACCAGGAAATCACGTGGGCCCCACCCGGAAATCACGTGGGCCCCACCCGGAAATCACGTGGGCCCCACCCGGAAATCACGTGGGCCCCACCCGGAAATCACGTGGGCCCCACCCGGAAATCACGTGGGCCCCACCCGGAAATCACGTGGGCCCCACCCGGAAATCACGTGGTCCCCACCCGGAAATCACGTGGGCCCCACCCGGAAATCACGTGGGCCCCACCCGGAAATCACGTGGGCCCCCAGGGGAAATCACGTGGGCCCCACAAGGAAATCACGTGGGCCCCACCCGGAAATCACGTGGGCCCCACCCGGAAATCACGTGGGCCCCACCCGGAAATCACGTGGGCCCCACGGGGAAATCACATGGGACCCACCCGGAAATCACGTGGGCCCCACCCGGAAATCACGTGGGCCCCACCCGGAAATCACGTGGGCCCCACCCGGAAATCACGTGGGCCCCACGCGGAAATCACGTGGGCCCACCGGGGAAATCACGTGGGCCCCACCCGGAAATCACGTGGGCCCCACCCGGAAATCACGTGGGCCCCACACGGAAATCACGTGGGCCCCACCCGGAAATCACGTGGGCCCCACCCGGAAATCACGTGGGCCCCACCCGGAAATCACGTGGGCCCCACGGGGAAATCACGTGGGCCCCACCCGGAAATCACGTGGGCACCACGGGGAAATCACGTGGGCCCCACCCGGAAATCACGTGGGCACCACGGGGAAATCACGTGGGCCCCACCCGGAAATCACGTGGGCCCCACCCGGAAATCACGTGGGCCCCACCCGGAAATCACGTGGGGCCCACCCGGAAATCACGTGAGCCCCACCCGGAAATCACGTGGGCCCCACGGGGAAATCACGTGGGCCCCACCCGGAAATCACGTGGGCCGCACCCGGAAATCACGTGGGCCCCACACGGAAATCACGTGGGCCCCACCCGGAAATCACGTGGGCCCCACCCGGAAATCACGTGGGCCCCACCCGGAAATCACGTGGGCCCCACCCGGAAATCACGTGGGCCCCACCCGGAAATCACGTGGGCCCCACCCGGAAATCACGTGGGCCCCACGGGGAAATCACGTGGGCCCTACCCGGAAATCACGTGGGCCCCACCCGGAAATCACGTGGGCCCCACCCGGAAGTCACGTGGGCCCCACCCGGAAATCACGTGGGCCCCACCCGGAAATCACGTGGGCCCCACCCGGAAATCACGTGGGCCCCACCCGGAAATCACGTGGGCCCCACCCGGAAATCACGTGGGCCCCACCCGGAAATCACGTGGGCCCCACCCGGAAATCACGTGGGCCCCACGGGGAAATCACGTGGGCCCCACCCGGAAATCACGTGGGGCCCACCCGGAAATCACGTGGGCCCCAGGGGAAATCACGTGGGCCCCACCCGGAAATCACGTGGGCCCCACCCGGAAATCACGTGGGCCCCACCCGGAAATCACGTGGGCCCCACCCGGAAATCACGTGGGCCCCACCCGGAAATCACGTGGGCCCCACCCGGAAATCACGTGGGCCCCACCCGGAAATCACGTGGGCCCCACCCGGAAATCACGTGGGCCCCACCCGGAAATCACGTGGGGCCCACCCGGAAATCACGTGGGCCCCACGGGGAAATCACGTGGGCCCCACGGGGAAATCACGTGGGCCCCACCCGGAAATCACGTGGGCCCCACCCGGAAATCACGTGGGCCCCACCCGGAAATCACGTGGGCCCCACCCGGAAATCACGTGGGCCCCACCCGGAAATCACGTGGGCCCCACCCGGAAATCACGTGGGCCCCACCCGGAAATCACGTGGGCCCCACCCGGAAATCACGTGGGCCCCACCCGGAAATCACGTGGGCCCCACCCGGAAATCACGTGGGCCCCACCCGGAAATCACGTGGGCCCCACCCGGAAATCACGTGGGCCCCACCCGGAAATCACGTGGGCCCCACCCGGAAATCACGTGGGCCCCACCCGGAAATCACGTGGGCCCCACCCGGAAATCACGTGGGCCCCACCCGGAAATCACGTGGGCCCCACCCGGAAATCACGTGGGCCCCACCCGGAAATCACGTGGGCCCCACCCGGAAATCACGTGGGCCCCACCCGGAAATCACGTGGGCCCCACAAGGAAATCACGTGGGCCCCACCCGGAAATCACGTGGGCCCCACCCGGAAATCACGTGGGCCCCACCCGGAAATCACGTGGGCCCCACCCGGAAATCACGTGGGCCCCACCGGGAAATCACGTGGGCCCCACCCGGAAATCACGTGGGCCCCACCCGGAAATCACGTGGGCCCCACCCGGAAATCACGTGGGCCCCACCCGGAAATCACGTGGGCCCCACCCGGAAATCACGTGGGCCCCACCCGGAAATCACGTGGGCCCCACCTGGAAATCACGTGGGCCCCACCAGGAAATCACGTGGGCCCCACCCGGAAATCACGTGGGCCCCACCCGGAAATCACGTGGGCCCCACGGGGAAATCACGTGGGCCCCACGGGGAAATCACGTGGGCCCCACCCGGAAATCACGTGGGCCCCACCCGGAAATCACGTGAGCCCCACCCGGAAATCACATGGGCCCCACCCGGAAATCACGTGGGCCCCACCCGGAAATCACGTGGGCCCCACCCGGAAATCACGTGGGCCCCCAGGGGAAATCACGTGGGCCCCACCCGGAAATCACGTGGGCCCCACCCGGAAATCACGTGGGCCCCACCCGGAAATCACGTGGGCCCCACGGGGAAATCACGTGGGCCCCACCCGGAAATCACGTGGGCCCCACCCGGAAATCACGTGGGCCCCACCCGGAAATCACGTGGGCCCCACCCGGAAATCACGTGGGCCCCACCCGGAAATCACGTGGGCCCCACCCGGAAATCACGTGGGGCCCACCCGGAAATCACGTGGGCCCCCAGGGGAAATCACGTGGGCCCCACCCGGAAATCACGTGGGCCCCACCCGGAAATCACGTGGGCCCCACCCGGAAATCACGTGGGCCCCACCCGGAAATCACGTGGGCTCCACCCGGAAATCACGTGGGCCCCACCCGGAAATCACGTGGGCCCCACCCGGAAATCACGTGGGCCCCACCCGGAAATCACGTGGGCCCTACGGGGAAATCACGTGGGCCCCACCCGGAAATCACGTGGGCCCCACCCGGAAATCACGTGGGCCCCACCCGGAAATCACGTGGGCCCCACCCGGAAATCACGTGGGCCCCACGGGGAAATCACGTGGGCCCCACGGGGAAATCACGTGGGCCCCACCCGGAAATCACGTGGGCCCCACCCGGAAATCACGTGGGCCCCACCCGGAAATCACGTGGGCCCCACCCGGAAATCACGTGGGCCCCACCCGGAAATCACGTGGGCCCCACCCGGAAATCACGTGGGCCCCACCTGGAAATCACGTGGGCCCCCAGGGGAAATCACGTGGGCCCCACAAGGAAATCACGTGGGCCCCACCCGGAAATCACGTGGGCCCCACCCGGAAATCACGTGGGCCCCACCCGGAAATCACGTGGGCCCCACCCTGAAATCACGTGGGCCCCACCCTGAAATCACGTGGGCCCCACCCGGAAATCACGTGGGCCCCACCCGGAAATCACGTGGGCCCCACCCGGAAATCACGTGGGCCCCACCCGGAAATCACGTGGGCCCCACCCGGAAATCACGTGGGCCCCACCCGGAAATCACGTGGGCCCCACCCGGAAATCACGTGGGCCCCATCCGGAAATCACGTGGGCCCCATGGGGAAATCACGTGGGCCCCACCCGGAAATCACGTGGGGCCCACCCGGAAATCACGTGGGCCCCACGGGGAAATCACGTGGGCCCCACCCGGAAATCACGTGGGCCCCACCCGGAAATCACGTGGGCCCCACCCGGAAATCACGTGGGCCCCACCCGGAAATCACGTGGGCCCCACCCGGAAATCACGTGGGCCCCCAGGGGAAATCACGTGGGCCCCACCCGGATATCACGTGGGCCCCACCCGGAAATCACGTGGGCCCCACCCGGAAATCACGTGGGCCCCACCCGGAAATCACGTGGGCCCCACCCGGAAATCACGTGGGCCCCACGGGGAAATCACGTGGGCCCCCAGGGGAAATCACGTGGGCCCCACCCGGAAATCACGTGGGCCCCACCCGGAAATCACGTGGGCCCCACCCGGAAATCACGTGGGCCCCACCCGGAAATCACGTGGGCCCCACCCGGAAATCACGTGGGCCCCACCCGGAAATCACGTGGGCCCCCAGGGGAAATCACGTGGGCCCCACAAGGAAATCACGTGGGCCCCACCCGGAAATCACGTGGGCCCCACCCGGAAATCACGTGGGCCCCACCCGGAAATCACGTGGGCCCCACCCGGAAATCACGTGGGCCCCACCCGGAAATCACGTGGGCCCCACCCGGAAATCACGTGGGCCCCACCCGGAAATCACGTGGGCCCCACCCGGAAATCACGTGGGCCCCACCCGGAAATCACGTGGGCCCCACCCGGAAATCACGTGGGCCCCACCCGGAATCACGTGGGCCCCACCCGGAAATCACGTGGGGCCCACCCGGAAATCACGTGGGCCCCACCCGGAAATCACGTGGGCCCCACGGGGAAATCACGTGGGCCCCACCCGGAAATCACGTGGGCAGCACCCGGAAATCACGTGGGCCTCACACGGAAATCACGTGGGCCCCACCCGGAAATCACGTGGGCCCCACACGGAAATCACGTGGGCCCCACCCGGAAATCACGTGGGCCCACCCGGAAATCACGTGGGCCCCACCCGGAAATCACGTGGGCCCCACCCGGAAATCACGTGGGCCCCACGGGGAAATCACGTGGGCCCCACCCGGAAATCACGTGGGCCCCACCCGGAAATCACGTGGGCCCCACCCGGAAGTCACGTGGGCCCCACCCGGAAATCACGTGGGCCCCACCCGGAAATCACGTGGGCCCCACCCGGAAATCACGTGGGCCCCACCCGGAAATCACGTGGGCCCCACCCGGAAATCACGTGGGCCCCACCCGGAAATCACGTGGGCCCCACCCGGAAATCACGTGGGCCCCACGGGGAAATCACGTGGGCCCCACCCGGAAATCACGTGGGCCCCACCCGGAAATCACGTGGGCCCCACCCGGAAATCACGTGGGGCCCACCCGGAAATCACGTGGGCCCCACCCGGAAATCACGTGGGCCCCACGGGGAAATCACGTGGGCCCCACCCGGAAATCACGTGGGCCCCACGGGGAAATCACGTAGGCTCCACCCGGAAATCACGTGGGCCCCACCCGGAAATCACGTGGGCCCCACCCGGAAATCACGTGGGACCCACCCGGAAATCACGTGGGCCCCACCCGGAAATCACGTGGGCCCCACCCGGAAATCACGTGGGCCCCACCCGGAAATCACGTGGGCCCCACCCGGAAATCACGTGGGCCCCACCCGGAAATCACGTGGGCACCACGGGGAAATCACGTGGGCCCCACCCGGAAATCACGTGGGCCCCACCCGGAAATCACGTGGGCCCCACCCGGAAATCACGTGGGGCCCACCCGGAAATCACGTGGGCCCCACCCGGAAATCACGTGGGCCCCACGGGGAAATCACGTGGGCCCCACCCGGAAATCACGTAGGCCCCACACGGAAATCACGTGGGCCCCACCCGGAAATCACGTGGGCCCCACCCGGAAATCACGTGGGCCCCACCCGGAAATCACGTGGGCCCCACCCGGAAATCACGTGGGCCCCACGGGGAAATCACGTGGGCCCCACGGGGAAATCACGTGGGCCCCACCCGGAAATCACGTGGGCCCCACCCGGAAATCACGTGGGACCCCAGGGGAAATCACGTGGGCCCCACCCGGAAATCACGTGGGCCCCACCCGGAAATCACGTGGGCCCCACCCGGAAATCACGTGGGCCACACCAGGAAATCACGTGGGCCCCACCCGGAAATCACGTGGGCCCCACCCGGAAATCACGTGGGCCCCACCCGGAAATCACGTGGGCCCCACCCGGAAATCACGTGGGCCCCACCCGGAAATCACGTGGGCCCCACCCGGAAATCACGTGGGCCCCACCCGGAAATCACGTGGGCCCCACCCGGAAATCACGTGGGCCCCACCCGGAAATCACGTGGGCCCCACCCGGAAATCACGTGGGCCCCACCCGGAAATCACGTGGGCCCCACCCGGAAATCACGTGGGCCCCACCCGGAAATCACGTGGGCCCCACCCGGAAATCACGTGGGCCCCACCCGGAAATCACGTGGGCCCCACCCGGAAATCACGTGGGCCCCACTCGGAAATCACGTGGGCCCCACCCGGAAATCACGTGGGCCCCCAGGGGAAATCACGTGGGCCCCACCCGGAAATCACGTGGGCCCCACCCGGAAATCACGTGGGACCCCAGGGGAAATCACGTGGGCCCCACCCGGAAATCACGTGGGCCCCACCCGGAAATCACGTGGGCCCCACCCGGAAATCACGTGGGCCCCACCCGGAAATCACGTGGGCCCCACCCGGAAATCACGTGGGCCCCACCCGGAAATCACGTGGGCCCCACCCGGAAATCACGTGGGCCCCACCCGGAAATCACGTGGGCCCCACCCGGAAATCACGTGGGCCCCACCCGGAAATCACGTGGGCCCCACCCGGAAATCACGTGGGCCCCACCCGGAAATCACGTGGGCCCCACCCGGAAATCACGTGGGCCCCACCCGGAAATCACGTGGGCCCCACCCGGAAATCACGTGGGCCCCCAGGGGAAATCACGTGGGCCCCACCCGGAAATCACGTGGGCCCCACCCGGAAATCACGTGGGCCCCACGGGGAAATCACGTGGGCCCCACCCGGAAATCACGTGGGCCCCACCCGGAAATCACGTGGGCCCCACCCGGAAATCACGTGGGCCCCACCCGGAAATCACGTGGGCCCCACGGGGAAATCACGTGGGCCCCACCCGGAAATCACGTGGGCCCAAGTGGAAATCACGTGGGCCCCACGGGGAAATCACGTGGGCCCCACGGGGAAATCACGTGGGCCCCACCCGGAAATCACGTGGGCCCCACCCGGAAATCACGTGGGCCCCACCCGGAAATCACGTGGGCCCCACCCGGAAATCACGTGGGCCCCACCCGGAAATCACGTGGGCCCCACCCGGAAATCACGTGGGCCCCCAGGGGAAATCACGTGGGCCCCACCCGGAAATCACGTGGGCCCCACCCGGAAATCACGTGGGCCCCACCCGGAAATCACGTGGGCCCCACGGTGAAATCACGTGGGCCCAACCCGGAAATCACGTGGGCCCCACCCGGAAATCACGTGGGCCCCACCCGGAAATCACGTGGGCCCCTGCCGGAAATCACGTGGGACCCACCCGGAAATCACGTGGGCCCCAACCGGAAATCACGTGGGCCCCACCCGGAAATCACGTGGGGCCCACCCGGAAATCACGTGGGCCCCACGGGGAAATCACGTGGGCCCCACCCGGAAATCACGTGGGCCCCACCCGGAAATCACGTGGGCCCCACCCTGAAATCACGTGGGCCCCACCCGGAAATCACGTCGGCCCCACCCGGAAATCACGTGGGCCCCACCAGGAAATCACGTGGGCCCCACCCGGAAATCACGTGGGCCCCACCCGGAAATCACGTGGGCCCCACCCGGAAATCACGTGGGCCCCACCCGGAAATCACGTGGGCCCCACCCGGAAATCACGTGGGCCCCACCCGGAAATCACGTGGGCCCCACCCGGAAATCACGTGGGCCCCACGGGGAAATCACGTGGGCCCCACCCGGAAATCACGTGGGCCCCACCCGGAAATCACGTGGGCCCCACCCGGAAATCACGTGGGCCCCACCCGGAAATCACGTGGGCCCCACCCGGAAATCACGTGGGCCCCCAGGGGAAATCACGTGGGCCCCACCCGGATATCACGTGGGCCCCACCCGGAAATCACGTGGGCCCCACCCGGAAATCACGTGGGCCCCACCCGGAAATCACGTGGGCCCCACCCGGAAATCACGTGGGCCCCACCCGGAAATCACGTGGGCCCCACCCGGAAATCACGTGGGCCCCACCCGGAAATCACGTGGGCCCCACACGGAAATCACGTGGGCCCCACCCGGAAATCACGTGGGCCCCACCCTGAAATCACGTGGGCCCCACCCGGAAATCACGTGGGCCCCACCCGGAAATCACGTGGGCCCCCAGGGGAAATCACGTGGGCCCCACAAGGAAATCACGTGGGCCCCACCCGGAAATCACGTGGGCCCCACCCGGAAATCACGTGGGCCCCACACGGAAATCACGTGGGCCCCACCCGGAAATCACGTGGGCCCCACCCGGAAATCACGTGGGCCCCACCCGGAAATCACGTGGGCCCCACCCGGAAATCACGTGGGCCCCACCCGGAAATCACGTGGGCCCCACCCGGAAATCACGTGGGCCCCACCCGGAAATCACGTGGGCCCCCAGGGGAAATCACGTGGGCCCCACAAGGAAATCACGTGGGCCCCACCCGGAAATCACGTGGGCCCCACCCGGAAATCACGTGGGCCCCACCCGGAAATCACGTGGGCCCCACGGGGAAATCACGTGGGCCCCACCCGGAAATCACGTGGGCCCCACCCGGAAATCACGTGGGCCCCACCCGGAAATCACGTGGGCCCCACCCGGAAATCACGTGGGCCCCACCCGGAAATCACGTGGGCCCCACCCGGAAATCACGTGGGCCCCACCCGGAAATCACGTGGGCCCCACCCGGAAATCACGTGGGCCCCACCCGGAAATCACGTGGGCCCCACCCGGAAATCACGTGGGCCCCACCCGGAAATCACGTGGGCCCCACCCGGAAATCACGTGGGCCCCACCCGGAAATCACGTGGGCCCCACCCGGAAATCACGTGGGCCCCACCCGGAAATCACGTGGGCCCCACCCGGAAATCACGTGGGCCCCACGGGGAAATCACGTGGGCCCCACCCGGAAATCACGTGGGCCCCACCCGGAAATCACGTGGGCCCCACCCGGAAATCACGTGGGCCCCACGGGGAAATCACATGGGCCCCACCCGGAAATCACGTGGGCCCCACCCGGAAATCACGTGGGCCCCACCCGGAAATCACGTGGGCCCCACCCGGAAATAACGTGGGCCCCACCCGGAAATCACGTGGGCCCACCCGGAAATCACGTGGGCCCCACCCGGAAATCACGTGGGCCCCACCCGGAAATCACGTGGGCCCCACCCGGAAATCACGTGGGCCCCACCCGGAAATCACGTGGGCCCCACCCGGAAATCACGTGGGCCCCACCCGGAAATCACGTGGGCCCCACCCGGAAATCACGTGGGCCCCACGGGGAAATCACGTGGGCCCCACCCGGAAATCACGTGGGCCCCACCCGGAAATCACGTGGGCCCCACACGGAAATCACGTGGGCCCCACCCGGAAATCACGTGGGCCCCACCCTGAAATCACGTGGGCCCCACCCGGAAATCACGTGGGCCCCACCCGGAAATCACGTGGGCCCCACCCGGAAATCACGTGGGCCCCACAAGGAAATCACGTGGGCCCCACCCGGAAATCACGTGGGCCCCACCCGGAAATCACGTGGGCCCCACCCGGAAATCACGTGGGCCCCACGGGGAAATCACGTGGGCCCCACCCGGAAATCACGTGGGCCCCACCCGGAAATCACGTGGGCCCCACCCGGAAATCACGTGGGCCCCACCCGGAAATCACGTGGGCCCCACGGGGAAATCACGTGGGCCGCACCCGGAAATCACGTGGGCCCCACGGGGAAATCACGTGGGTCCCACCCGGAAATCACGTGGGCCCCACCCGGAAATCACGTGGGCCCCACCCGGAAATCACGTGGGCCCCACCCGGAAATCACGTGGGCCCCACCCGGAAATCACGTGGGCCCCACGGGGAAATCACGTGGGCCCCACCTGGAAATCACGTGGGCCCCACCCGGAAATCACGTGGGCCCCACCCGGAAATCACGTGGGCCCCACCCGGAAATCACGTGGGCCCCACCCGGAAATCACGTGGGCCCCACTCGGAAATCACGTGGGCCCCACCCGGAAATCACGTGGGCCCCCAGGGGAAATCACGTGGGCCCCACCCTGAAATCACGTGGGCCCCACCCGGAAATCACGTGGGCCCCACCCGGAAATCACGTGGGCCCCACCCGGAAATCACGTGGGCCCCACCCTGAAATCACGTGGGCCCCACCCGGAAATCACGTGGGCCCCACCCGGAAATCACGTGGGCCCCACCCGGAAATCACGTGGGCCCCACCCGGAAATCACGTGGGCCCCACCCTGAAATCACGTGGGCCCCACCCGGAAATCACGTGTGCCCCACCCGGAAATCACGTGGGCCCCACCCTGAAATCACGTGGGCCCCACCCGGAAATCACGTGGGCCCCACCCTGAAATCACGTGGGCCCCACCCGGAAATCACGTGGGCCCCACCCTGAAATCACGTGGGCCCCACCCGGAAATCACGTGGGCCCCACCCGGAAATCACGTGGGCCCCACCCGGAAATCACGTGGGCCCCACCCGGAAATCACGTGGGCCCCACCCGGAAATCACGTGGGCCCCACCCGGAAATCACGTGGGCCCCACCCGGAAATCACGTGGGCCCCACCCGGAAATCACGTGGGCCCCACGGGGAAATCACGTGGGCCCCACCTGGAAATCACGTGGGCCCCACCCGGAAATCACGTGGGCCCCACCCGGAAATCACGTGGGCCCCACCCGGAAATCACGTGGGCCCCACCCGGAAATCACGTGGGCCCCACTCGGAAATCACGTGGGCCCCACCCGGAAATCACGTGGGCCCCCAGGGGAAATCACGTGGGCCCCACCCTGAAATCACGTGGGCCCCACCCGGAAATCACGTGGGCCCCACCCGGAAATCACGTGGGCCCCACCCGGAAATCACGTGGGCCCCACCCTGAAATCACGTGGGCCCCACCCGGAAATCACGTGGGCCCCACCCGGAAATCACGTGGGCCCCACCCGGAAATCACGTGGGCCCCACCCGGAAATCACGTGGGCCCCACCCTGAAATCACGTGGGCCCCACCCGGAAATCACGTGTGCCCCACCCGGAAATCACGTGGGCCCCACCCTGAAATCACGTGGGCCCCACCCGGAAATCACGTGGGCCCCACCCTGAAATCACGTGGGCCCCACCCGGAAATCACGTGGGCCCCACCCTGAAATCACGTGGGCCCCACCCGGAAATCACGTGGGCCCCACCCGGAAATCACGTGGGCCCCACCCGGAAATCACGTGGGCCCCACCCGGAAATCACGTGGGCCCCACGGGGAAATCACGTGGGTCCCACCCGGAAATCACGTGGGCCCCACCCGGAAATCACGTGGGCCCCACCCGGAAATCACGTGGGCCCCACCCGGAAATCACGTGGGCCCCACCCGGAAATCACGTGGGCCCGACGGGGAAATCACGTGGGCCCCACCCGGAAATCACGTGGGCCCCACCCGGAAATCACGTGGGCCCCACCCGGAAATCACGTGGGCCCCACCCGGAAATCACGTGGGCCCCACCCGGAAATCACGTGGGCCCCACCCGGAAATCACGTGGGCCCCACCCGGAAATCACGTGGGCCCCACCCGGAAATCACGTGGGCCCCACCCGGAAATCACGTGGGCCCCACCCTGAAATCACGTGGGCCCCACCCGGAAATCACGTGGGCCCCACCCGGAAATCACGTGGGCCCCACCCGGAAATCACGTGGGCCCCACCCGGAAATCACGTGGGCCCCACCCGGAAATCACGTGGGCCCCACCCGGAAATCACGTGGGCCCCACCCGGAAATCACGTGGGCCCCACGGGGAAATCACGTGGGCCCCACCCGGAAATCACGTGGGCCCCACCCGGAAATCACGTGGGCCCCACCCGGAAGTCACGTGGGCCCCACCCGGAAATCACGTGGGCCCCACCCGGAAATCACGTGGGCCCCACCCGGAAATCACGTGGGCCCCACCCGGAAATCACGTGGGCCCCACCCGGAAATCACGTGGGCCCAAGGGGAAATCACGTGGGCCCCACCCGGAAATCACGTGGGCCCCACCCGGAAATCACGTGGGCCCCACCCGGAAATCACGTGGGGCCCACCCGGAAATCACGTGGGCCCCACCCGGAAATCACGTGGGCCCCACGGGGAAATCACGTGGGCCCCACCCGGAAATCACGTGGGCCCCACGGGGAAATCACGTAGGCCCCACCCGGAAATCACGTGGGCCCCACCCGGAAATCACGTGGGCCCCACCCGGAAATCACGTGGGACCCACCCGGAAATCACGTGGGCCCCACCCGGAAATCACGTGGGCCCCACCCGGAAATCACGTGGGCCCCACCCGGAAATCACGTGGGCCCCACCCGGAAATCACGTGGGCCCCACCCGGAAATCACGTGGGCACCACGGGGAAATCACGTGGGCCCCACCCGGAAATCACGTGGGCCCCACAAGGAAATCACGTGGGCCCCACCCGGAAATCACGTGGGGCCCACCCGGAAATCACGTGGGCCCCACCCGGAAATCACGTGGGCCCCACGGGGAAATCACGTGGGCCCCACCCGGAAATCACGTAGGCCCCACACGGAAATCACGTGGGCCCCACCCGGAAATCACGTGGGCCCCACCCGGAAATCACGTGGGCCCCACCCGGAAATCACGTGGGCCCCACGGGGAAATCACGTGGGCCCCACGGGGAAATCACGTGGGCCCTACGGGGAAATCACGTGGGCCCCACCCGGAAATCACGTGGGCCCCACCCGGAAATCACGTGGGACCCCAGGGGAAATCACGTGGGCCCCACCCGGAAATCACGTGGGCCCCACCCGGAAATCACGTGGGCCCCACCCGGAAATCACGTGGGCCCCACCCGGAAATCACGTGGGCCCCACCCGGAAAGCACGTGGGCCCCACCCGGAAATCACGTGGGCCCCACCCGGAAATCACGTGGGCCCCTCCCGGAAATCACGTGGGCCCCACCCGGAAATCACGTGGGCCCCACCCGGAAATCACGTGGGCCCCACCCGGAAATCACGTGGGCCCCACCCGGAAATCACGTGGGCCCCACCCGGAAATCACGTGGGCCCCACCCGGAAATCACGTGGGCCCCACCCGGAAATCACGTGGGCCCCACCCGGAAATCACGTGGGCCCCACCCGGAAATCACGTGGGCCCCACCCGGAAATCACGTGGGCCCCACCCGGAAATCACGTGGGCCCCACCCGGAAATCACGTGGGCCCCACCCGGAAATCACGTGGGCCCCACTCGGAAATCACGTGGGCCCCACCCGGAAATCACGTGGGCCCCCAGGGGAAATCACGTGGGCCCCACCCGGAAATCACGTGGGCCCCACCCGGAAATCACGTGGGACCCCAGGGGAAATCACGTGGGCCCCACCCGGAAATCACGTGGGCCCCACCCGGAAATCACGTGGGCCCCACCCGGAAATCACGTGGGCCCCACCCGGAAATCACGTGGGCCCCACCCGGAAATCACGTGGGCCCCACCCGGAAATCACGTGGGCCCCACCCGGAAATCACGGGGGCCCCACCCGGAAATCACGTGGGCCCCACCCGGAAATCACGTGGGCCCCACCCGGAAATCACGTGGGCCCCACCCGGAAATCACGTCGGCCCCACCCGGAAATCACGTGGGCCCCACCCGGAAATCACGTGGGCCCCACCCGGAAATCACGTGGGCCCCACCCGGAAATCACGTGGGCCCCACCCGGAAATCACGTGGGCCCCACCCGGAAATCACGTGGGCCCCCAGGGGAAATCACGTGGGCCCCACCCGGAAATCACGTGGGCCCCACCCGGAAATCACGTGGGCCCCACGGGGAAATCACGTGGGCCCCACCCGGAAATCACGTGGGCCCCACCCGGAAATCACGTGGGCCCCACCCGGAAATCACGTGGGCCCCACCCGGAAATCACGTGGGCCCCACGGGGAAATCACGTGGGCCCCACCCGGAAATCACGTGGGCCCAAGTGGAAATCACGTGGGACCCACGGGGAAATCACGTGGGCCCCACCCGGAAATCACGTGGGCCCCACCCGGAAATCACGTGGGCCCCACCCGGAAATCACGTGGGCCCCACCCGGAAATCACGTGGGCCCCACCCGGAAATCACGTGGGCCCCACCCGGAAATCACGTGGGCCCCACCCGGAAATCACGTGGGCCCCCAGGGGAAATCACGTGGGCCCCACTCGGAAATCACGTGGGCCCCACCCGGAAATCACGTGGGCCCCACCCGGAAATCACGTGGGCCCCACGGTGAAATCACGTGGGCCCAACCCGGAAATCACGTGGGCCCCACCCGGAAATCACGTGGGCCCCACCCGGAAATCACGTGGGCCCCACCCGGAAATCACGTGGGACCCACCCGGAAATCACGTGGGCCCCACCCGGAAATCACGTGGGCCCCACCCGGAAATCACGTGGGGCCCACCCGGAAATCACGTGGGCCCCACGGGGAAATCACGTGGGCCCCACCCGGAAATCACGTGGGCCCCACCCGGAAATCACGTGGGCCCCACCCGGAAATCACGTGGGCCCCACCCGGAAATCACGTGGGCCCCACCCGGAAATCACGTGGGCCCCACCCGGAAATCACGTGGGCCCCACCCGGAAATCACGTGGGCCCCACCCGGAAATCACGTGGGCCCCACCCGGAAATCACGTGGGCCCCACCCGGAAATCACGTGGGCCCCACCCGGAAATCACGTGGGCCCCACGGGGAAATCACGTGGGCCCCACCCGGAAATCACGTGGGCCCCACCCGGAAATCACGTGGGCCCCACCCGGAAATCACGTGGGCCCCACCCGGAAATCACGTGGGCCCCACCCGGAAATCACGTGGGCCCCCAGGGGAAATCACGTGGGCCCCACCCGGATATCACGTGGGCCCCACCCGGAAATCACGTGGGCCCCACCCGGAAATCACGTGGGCCCCACCCGGAAATCACGTGGGCCCCACCCGGAAATCACGTGGGCCCCACCCGGAAATCACGTGGGCCCCACCCGGAAATCACGTGGGCCCCACCCGGAAATCACGTGGGCCCCACCCTGAAATCACGTGGGCCCCACCCGGAAATCACGTGGGCCCCACCCGGAAATCACGTGGGCCCCCAGGGGAAATCACGTGGGCCCCACAAGGAAATCACGTGGGCCCCACCCGGAAATCACGTGGGCCCCACCCGGAAAACACGTGGGCCCCACACGGAAATCACGTGGGCCCCACCCGGAAATCACGTGGGCCCCACCCGGAAATCACGTGGGCCCCACCCGGAAATCACGTGGGCCCCACCCGGAAATCACGTGGGCCCCACCCGGAAATCACGTGGGCCCCACCCGGAAATCACGTGGGCCCCACCCGGAAATCACGAGGGCCCCACCCGGAAATCACGTGGGCCCCACCCGGAAATCACGTGGGCCCCACCCGGAAATCACGTGGGCCCCACCCGGAAATCACGTGGGCCCCACCCGGAAATCACGTGGGCCCCACCCGGAAATCACGTGGGCCCCACCCGGAAATCACGTGGGCCCCACCCGGAAATCACGTGGGCCCCACCCGGAAATCACGTGGGCCCCACCCGGAAATCACGTGGGCCCCACCCGGAAATCACGTGGGCCCCACGGGGAAATCACGTGGGCCCCACCCGGAAATCACGTGGGCCCCACCCGGAAATCACGTGGGCCCCACCCGGAAATCACGTGGGCCCCACCCGGAAATCACGTGGGCCCCACCCGGAAATCACGTGGGCCCCCAGGGGAAATCACGTGGGCCCCACCCGGATATCACGTGGGCCCCACCCGGAAATCACGTGGGCCCCACCCGGAAATCACGTGGGCCCCACCCGGAAATCACGTGGGCCCCACCCGGAAATCACGTGGGCCCCACCCGGAAATCACGTGGGCCCCACCCGGAAATCACGTGGGCCCCACCCGGAAATCACGTGGGCCCCACCCTGAAATCACGTGGGCCCCACCCGGAAATCACGTGGGCCCCACCCGGAAATCACGTGGGCCCCCAGGGGAAATCACGTGGGCCCCACAAGGAAATCACGTGGGCCCCACCCGGAAATCACGTGGGCCCCACCCGGAAATCACGTGGGCCCCACACGGAAATCACGTGGGCCCCACCCGGAAATCACGTGGGCCCCACCCGGAAATCACGTGGGCCCCACCCGGAAATCACGTGGGCCCCACCCGGAAATCACGTGGGCCCCATCCGGAAATCACGTGGGCCCCACCCGGAAATCACGTGGGCCCCACCCGGAAATCACGAGGGCCCCACCCGGAAATCACGTGGGCCCCACCCGGAAATCACGTGGGCCCCACCCGGAAATCACGTGGGCCCCACCCGGAAATCACGTGGGCCCCACCCGGAAATCACGTGGGCCCCACCCGGAAATCACGTGGGCCCCACCCGGAAATCACGTGGGCCCCACCCGGAAATCACGTGGGCCCCCAGGGGAAATCACGTGGGCCCCACAAGGAAATCACGTGGGCCCCACCCGGAAATCACGTGGGCCCCACCCGGAAATCACGTGGGCCCCACCCGGAAATCACGTGGGCCCCACGGGGAAATCACATGGGCCCCACCCGGAAATCACGTGGGCCCCACCCGGAAATCACGTGGGCCCCACCCGGAAATCACGTGGGCCCCACCCGGAAATCACGTGGGCCCCACCCGGAAATCACGTGGGCCCCACCCGGAAATCACGTGGGCCCCACCCGGAAATCACGTGGGCCCCACCCGGAAATCACGTGGGCCCCACCCGGAAATCACGTGGGCCCCACCAGGAAATCACGGGGGCCCCACCCGGAAATCACGTGGGCCCCACCCGGAAATCACGTGGGCCCCACCCGGAAATCACGTGGGCCCCACCCGGAAATCACGTGGGCCCCACCCGGAAATCACGTGGGCCCCACCCGGAAATCACGTGGGCCCCACCCGGAAATCACGTGGGCCCCACCCGGAAATCACGTGGGCCCCACGGGGAAATCACGTGGGCCCCACCCGGAAATCACGTGGGCCCCACCCGGAAATCACGTGGGCCCCACACGGAAATCACGTGGGCCCCACCCGGAAATCACGTGGGCCCCACCCTGAAATCACGTGGGCCCCACCCGGAAATCACGTGGGCCCCACCCGGAAATCACGTGGGCCCCCAGGGGAAATCACGTGGGCCCCACAAGGAAATCACGTGGGCCCCACCCGGAAATCACGTGGGCCCCACCCGGAAATCACGTGGGCCCCACCCGGAAATCACGTGGGCCCCACGGGGAAATCACGTGGGCCCCACCCGGAAATCACGTGGGCCCCACCCGGAAATCACGTGGGCCCCACCCGGAAATCACGTGGGCCCCACCCGGAAATCACGTGGGCCCCACCCGGAAATCACGTGGGCCTCACCCGGAAATCACGTGGGCCCCACCCGGAAATCACGTGGGCCCCACCCGGAAATCACGTGGGCCCCACCCGGAAATCACGTGGGCCCCACCCGGAAATCACGTGGGCCCCACCCGGAAATCACGTGGGCCCCACCCGGAAATCACGTGGGCCCCACCCGGAAATCACGTGGGCCCCACCCGGAAATCACGTGGGCCCCCAGGGGAAATCACGTGGGCCCCACAAGGAAATCACGTGGGCCCCACCCGGAAATCACGTGGGCCCCACCCGGAAATCACGTGGGCCCCACCCGGAAATCACGTGGGCCCCACCCGGAAATCACGTGGGCCCCACGGGGAAATCACGTGGGCCCCACCCGGAAATCACGTGGGCCCCACCCGGAAATCACGTGGGCCCCACCCGGAAATCACGTGGGCCCCACCCGGAAATCACGTGGGCCCCACCCGGAAATCACGTGGGCCCCACCCGGAAATCACGTGGGCCCCACCCGGAAATCACGTGGGCCCCACCCGGAAATCACGTGGGCACCACGGGGAAATCACGTGGGCCCCACCCGGAAATCACGTGGGCACCACGGGGAAATCACGTGGGCCCCACCCGGAAATCACGTGGGCCCCACCCGGAAATCACGTGGGCCCCACCCGGAAATCACGTGGGGCCCACCCGGAAATCACGTGGGCCCCACCCGGAAATCACGTGGGCCCCACGGGGAAATCACGTGGGCCCCACCCGGAAATCACGTGGGCACCACCCGGAAATCACGTGGGCCCCACCCGGAAATCACGTGGGCCCCACCCGGAAATCACGTGGGCCCCACCCGGAAATCACGTGGGCACCACGGGGAAATCACGTGGGCCCCACCCGGAAATCACGTGGGCCCCACCCGGAAATCACGTGGGCCCCACCCGGAAATCACGTGGGCCCCACCCGGAAATCACGTGGGCCCCACCCGGAAATCACGTGGGCCCCACCCGGAAATCACGTGGGCCCCACCCGGAAATCACGTGGGCCCCACCCGGAAATCACGTCGGCCCCACCCGGAAATCACGTGGGCCCCACCCGGAAATCACGTGGGCCCCACCCGGAAATCACGTGGGCCCCACCCGGAAATCACGTGGGCCCCACCCGGAAATCACGTGGGCCCCCAGGGGAAATCACGTGGGCCCCACAAGGAAATCACGTGGGCCCCACCCGGAAATCACGTGGGCCCCACCCGGAAATCACGTGGGCCCCACCCGGAAATCACGTGGGCCCCACGGGGAAATCACATGGGCCCCACCCGGAAATCACGTGGGCCCCACCCGGAAATCACGTGGGCCCCACCCGGAAATCACGTGGGCCCCAACCGGAAATCACGTGGGCCCCACCCGGAAATCACGTGGGCCCCACCCGGAAATCACGTGGGCCCCACCCGGAAATCACGTGGGCCCCACCCGGAAATCACGTGGGCCCCCAGGGGAAATCACGTGGGCCCCACCCGGAAATCACGTGGGCCCCACCCGGAAATCACGTGGGCCCCACGGGGAAATCACGTGGGCCCCACCCGGAAATCACGTGGGCCCCACCCGGAAATCACGTGGGCCCCACCCGGAAATCACGTGGGCCCCACGGGGAAATCACGTGGGCCCCACCCGGAAATCACGTGGGCCCCACCCGGAAATCACGTGGGCCCCACCCGGAAATCACGTGGGCCCCACCCGGAAATCACGTGGGCCCCACCCGGAAATCACGTGGGCCCCACCCGGAAATCACGTGGGCCCCACCCGGAAATCACGTGGGCCCCACCCGGAAATCACGTGGGCCCCACCCGGAAATCACGTGGGCCCCACCCGGAAATCACGTGGGCCCCACCCGGAAATCACGTGGGCCCCACCCGGAAATCACGTGGGCCCCACCCGGAAATCACGTGGGCCCCACCCGGAAATCACGTGGTCCCCACCCGGAAATCACGTGGGCCCCACCCGGAAATCACGTGGGCCCCACCCGGAAATCACGTGGTCCCCCAGGGGAAATCACGTGGGCCCCACAAGGAAATCACGTGGGCCCCACCCGGAAATCACGTGGGCCCCACCCGGAAATCACGTGGGCCCCACCCGGAAATCACGTGGGCCCCACGGGGAAATCACATGGGCCCCACCCGGAAATCACGTGGGCCCCACCCGGAAATCACGTGGGCCCCACCCGGAAATCACGTGGGCCCCACCCGGAAATCACGTGGGCCCCACGCGGAAATCACGTGGGCCCACCGGGGAAATCACGTGGGCCCCACCCGGAAATCACGTGGGCCCCACCCGGAAATCACGTGGGCCCCACACGGAAATCACGTGGGCCCCACCCGGAAATCACGTGGGCCCCACCCGGAAATCACGTGGGCCCCACCCGGAAATCACGTGGGCCCCACGGGGAAATCACTTGGGCCCCACCCGGAAATCACGTGGGCACCACGGGGAAATCACGTGGGCCCCACCCGGAAATCACGTGGGCACCACGGGGAAATCACGTGGGCCCCACCCGGAAATCACGTGGGCCCCACCCGGAAATCACGTGGGCCCCCAGGGGAAATCACGTGGGCCCCACCCGGATATCACGTGGGCCCCACCCGGAAATCACGTGGGCCCCACCCGGAAATCACGTGGGCCCCACCCGGAAATCACGTGGGCCCCACCCGGAAATCACGTGGGCCCCACCCGGAAATCACGTGGGCCCCACCCGGAAATCACGTGGGCCCCACCCGGAAATCACGTGGGCCCCACCCTGAAATCACGTGGGCCCCACCCGGAAATCACGTGGGCCCCACCCGGAAATCACGTGGGCCCCCAGGGGAAATCACGTGGGCCCCACAAGGAAATCACGTGGGCCCCACCCGGAAATCACGTGGGCCCCACCCGGAAATCACGTGGGCCCCACACGGAAATCACGTGGGCCCCACCCGGAAATCACGTGGGCCCCACCCGGAAATCACGTGGGCCCCACCCGGAAATCACGTGGGCCCCACCCGGAAATCACGTGGGCCCCACCCGGAAATCACGTGGGCCCCACCCGGAAATCACGTGGGCCCCACCCGGAAATCACGAGGGCCCCACCCGGAAATCACGTGGGCCCCACCCGGAAATCACGTGGGCCCCACCCGGAAATCACGTGGGCCCCACCCGGAAATCACGTGGGCCCCACCCGGAAATCACGTGGGCCCCACCCGGAAATCACGTGGGCCCCACCCGGAAATCACGTGGGCCCCACCCGGAAATCACGTGGGCCCCCAGGGGAAATCACGTGGGCCCCACAAGGAAATCACGTGGGCCCCACCCGGAAATCACGTGGGCCCCACCCGGAAATCACGTGGGCCCCACCCGGAAATCACGTGGGCCCCACGGGGAAATCACATGGGCCCCACCCGGAAATCACGTGGGCCCCACCCGGAAATCACGTGGGCCCCACCCGGAAATCACGTGGGCCCCACCCGGAAATCACGTGGGCCCCACCCGGAAATCACGTGGGCCCCACCCGGAAATCACGTGGGCCCCACCCGGAAATCACGTGGGCCCCACCCGGAAATCACGTGGGCCCCACCCGGAAATCACGTGGGCCCCACCAGGAAATCACGGGGGCCCCACCCGGAAATCACGTGGGCCCCACCCGGAAATCACGTGGGCCCCACCCGGAAATCACGTGGGCCCCACCCGGAAATCACGTGGGCCCCACCCGGAAATCACGTGGGCCCCACCCGGAAATCACGTGGGCCCCACCCGGAAATCACGTGGGCCCCACCCGGAAATCACGTGGGCCCCACGGGGAAATCACGTGGGCCCCACCCGGAAATCACGTGGGCCCCACCCGGAAATCACGTGGGCCCCACACGGAAATCACGTGGGCCCCACCCGGAAATCACGTGGGCCCCACCCTGAAATCACGTGGGCCCCACCCGGAAATCACGTGGGCCCCACCCGGAAATCACGTGGGCCCCCAGGGGAAATCACGTGGGCCCCACAAGGAAATCACGTGGGCCCCACCCGGAAATCACGTGGGCCCCACCCGGAAATCACGTGGGCCCCACCCGGAAATCACGTGGGCCCCACGGGGAAATCACGTGGGCCCCACCCGGAAATCACGTGGGCCCCACCCGGAAATCACGTGGGCCCCACCCGGAAATCACGTGGGCCCCACCCGGAAATCACGTGGGCCCCACCCGGAAATCACGTGGGCCTCACCCGGAAATCACGTGGGCCCCACCCGGAAATCACGTGGGCCCCACCCGGAAATCACGTGGGCCCCACCCGGAAATCACGTGGGCCCCACCCGGAAATCACGTGGGCCCCACCCGGAAATCACGTGGGCCCCACCCGGAAATCACGTGGGCCCCACCCGGAAATCACGTGGGCCCCACCCGGAAATCACGTGGGCCCCCAGGGGAAATCACGTGGGCCCCACAAGGAAATCACGTGGGCCCCACCCGGAAATCACGTGGGCCCCACCCGGAAATCACGTGGGCCCCACCCGGAAATCACGTGGGCCCCACCCGGAAATCACGTGGGCCCCACGGGGAAATCACGTGGGCCCCACCCGGAAATCACGTGGGCCCCACCCGGAAATCACGTGGGCCCCACCCGGAAATCACGTGGGCCCCACCCGGAAATCACGTGGGCCCCACCCGGAAATCACGTGGGCCCCACCCGGAAATCACGTGGGCCCCACCCGGAAATCACGTGGGCCCCACCCGGAAATCACGTGGGCACCACGGGGAAATCACGTGGGCCCCACCCGGAAATCACGTGGGCACCACGGGGAAATCACGTGGGCCCCACCCGGAAATCACGTGGGCCCCACCCGGAAATCACGTGGGCCCCACCCGGAAATCACGTGGGGCCCACCCGGAAATCACGTGGGCCCCACCCGGAAATCACGTGGGCCCCACGGGGAAATCACGTGGGCCCCACCCGGAAATCACGTGGGCACCACCCGGAAATCACGTGGGCCCCACCCGGAAATCACGTGGGCCCCACCCGGAAATCACGTGGGCCCCACCCGGAAATCACGTGGGCACCACGGGGAAATCACGTGGGCCCCACCCGGAAATCACGTGGGCCCCACCCGGAAATCACGTGGGCCCCACGGGGAAATCACGTGGGCCCCACCCGGAAATCACGTGGGCCCCACCCGGAAATCACGTGGGCCCCACCCGGAAATCACGTGGGCCCCACCCGGAAATCACGTAGGCCCCACGGGGAAATCACGTGGGCCCCACCCGGAAATCACGTGGGCCCAAGTGGAAATCACGTGGGACCCACGGGGAAATCACGTGGGCCCCACCCGGAAATCACGTGGGCCCCACCCGGAAATCACGTGGGCCCCACCCGGAAATCACGTGGGCCCCACCCGGAAATCACGTGGGCCCCACCCGGAAATCACGTGGGCCCCACCCGGAAATCACGTGGGCCCCACCCGGAAATCACGTGGGCCCCCAGGGGAAATCACGTGGGCCCCACCCGGAAATCACGTGGGCCCCACCCGGAAATCACGTGGGCCCCACCCGGAAATCACGTGGGCCCCACGGTGAAATCACGTGGGCCCAACCCGGAAATCACGTGGGCCCCACCCGGAAATCACGTGGGCCCCACCCGGAAATCACGTGGGCCCCACCCGGATATCACGTGGGACCCACCCGGAAATCACGTGGGCCCCACCCGGAAATCACGTGGGCCCCACCCGGAAATCACGTGGGGCCCACCCGGAAATCACGTGGGCCCCACGGGGAAATCACGTGGGCCCCACCCGGAAATCACGTGGGCCCCACCCGGAAATCACGTGGGCCCCACCCGGAAATCACGTGGGCCCCACCCGGAAATCACGTGGGCCCCACCCGGAAATCACGTGGGCCCCACCCGGAAATCACGTGGGCCCCACCCGGAAATCACGTGGGCCCCACCCGGAAATCACGTGGGCCCCACCCGGAAATCACGTGGGCCCCACCCGGAAATCACGTGGGCCCCACCCGGAAATCACGTGGGCCCCCAGGGGAAATCACGTGGGCCCCACCCGGATATCACGTGGGCCCCACCCGGAAATCACGTGGGCCCCACCCGGAAATCACGTGGGCCCCACCCGGAAATCACGTGGGCCCCACCCGGAAATCACGTGGGCCCCACCCGGAAATCACGTGGGCCCCACCCGGAAATCACGTGGGCCCCACCCGGAAATCACGTGGGCCCCACCCTGAAATCACGTGGGCCCCACCCGGAAATCACGTGGGCCCCACCCGGAAATCACGTGGGCCCCCAGGGGAAATCACGTGGGCCCCACAAGGAAATCACGTGGGCCCCACCCGGAAATCACGTGGGCCCCACCCGGAAATCACGTGGGCCCCACACGGAAATCACGTGGGCCCCACCCGGAAATCACGTGGGCCCCACCCGGAAATCACGTGGGCCCCACCCGGAAATCACGTGGGCCCCACCCGGAAATCACGTGGGCCCCACCCGGAAATCACGTGGGCCCCACCCGGAAATCACGTGGGCCCCACCCGGAAATCACGAGGGCCCCACCCGGAAATCACGTGGGCCCCACCCGGAAATCACGTGGGCCCCACCCGGAAATCACGTGGGCCCCACCCGGAAATCACGTGGGCCCCACCCGGAAATCACGTGGGCCCCACCCGGAAATCACGTGGGCCCCACCCGGAAATCACGTGGGCCCCACCCGGAAATCACGTGGGCCCCCAGGGGAAATCACGTGGGCCCCACAAGGAAATCACGTGGGCCCCACCCGGAAATCACGTGGGCCCCACCCGGAAATCACGTGGGCCCCACCCGGAAATCACGTGGGCCCCACGGGGAAATCACATGGGCCCCACCCGGAAATCACGTGGGCCCCACCCGGAAATCACGTGGGCCCCACCCGGAAATCACGTGGGCCCCACCCGGAAATCACGTGGGCCCCACCCGGAAATCACGTGGGCCCCACCCGGAAATCACGTGGGCCCCACCCGGAAATCACGTGGGCCCCACCCGGAAATCACGTGGGCCCCACCCGGAAATCACGTGGGCCCCACCAGGAAATCACGGGGGCCCCACCCGGAAATCACGTGGGCCCCACCCGGAAATCACGTGGGCCCCACCCGGAAATCACGTGGGCCCCACCCGGAAATCACGTGGGCCCCACCCGGAAATCACGTGGGCCCCACCCGGAAATCACGTGGGCCCCACCCGGAAATCACGTGGGCCCCACCCGGAAATCACGTGGGCCCCACGGGGAAATCACGTGGGCCCCACCCGGAAATCACGTGGGCCCCACCCGGAAATCACGTGGGCCCCACACGGAAATCACGTGGGCCCCACCCGGAAATCACGTGGGCCCCACCCTGAAATCACGTGGGCCCCACCCGGAAATCACGTGGGCCCCACCCGGAAATCACGTGGGCCCCCAGGGGAAATCACGTGGGCCCCACAAGGAAATCACGTGGGCCCCACCCGGAAATCACGTGGGCCCCACCCGGAAATCACGTGGGCCCCACCCGGAAATCACGTGGGCCCCACGGGGAAATCACGTGGGCCCCACCCGGAAATCACGTGGGCCCCACCCGGAAATCACGTGGGCCCCACCCGGAAATCACGTGGGCCCCACCCGGAAATCACGTGGGCCCCACCCGGAAATCACGTGGGCCTCACCCGGAAATCACGTGGGCCCCACCCGGAAATCACGTGGGCCCCACCCGGAAATCACGTGGGCCCCACCCGGAAATCACGTGGGCCCCACCCGGAAATCACGTGGGCCCCACCCGGAAATCACGTGGGCCCCACCCGGAAATCACGTGGGCCCCACCCGGAAATCACGTGGGCCCCACCCGGAAATCACGTGGGCCCCCAGGGGAAATCACGTGGGCCCCACAAGGAAATCACGTGGGCCCCACCCGGAAATCACGTGGGCCCCACCCGGAAATCACGTGGGCCCCACCCGGAAATCACGTGGGCCCCACCCGGAAATCACGTGGGCCCCACGGGGAAATCACGTGGGCCCCACCCGGAAATCACGTGGGCCCCACCCGGAAATCACGTGGGCCCCACCCGGAAATCACGTGGGCCCCACCCGGAAATCACGTGGGCCCCACCCGGAAATCACGTGGGCCCCACCCGGAAATCACGTGGGCCCCACCCGGAAATCACGTGGGCCCCACCCGGAAATCACGTGGGCACCACGGGGAAATCACGTGGGCCCCACCCGGAAATCACGTGGGCACCACGGGGAAATCACGTGGGCCCCACCCGGAAATCACGTGGGCCCCACCCGGAAATCACGTGGGCCCCACCCGGAAATCACGTGGGGCCCACCCGGAAATCACGTGGGCCCCACCCGGAAATCACGTGGGCCCCACGGGGAAATCACGTGGGCCCCACCCGGAAATCACGTGGGCACCACCCGGAAATCACGTGGGCCCCACCCGGAAATCACGTGGGCCCCACCCGGAAATCACGTGGGCCCCACCCGGAAATCACGTGGGCACCACGGGGAAATCACGTGGGCCCCACCCGGAAATCACGTGGGCCCCACCCGGAAATCACGTGGGCCCCACCCGGAAATCACGTGGGCCCCACCCGGAAATCACGTGGGCCCCACCCGGAAATCACGTGGGCCCCACCCGGAAATCACGTGGGCCCCACCCGGAAATCACGTGGGCCCCACCCGGAAATCACGTCGGCCCCACCCGGAAATCACGTGGGCCCCACCCGGAAATCACGTGGGCCCCACCCGGAAATCACGTGGGCCCCACCCGGAAATCACGTGGGCCCCACCCGGAAATCACGTGGGCCCCCAGGGGAAATCACGTGGGCCCCACAAGGAAATCACGTGGGCCCCACCCGGAAATCACGTGGGCCCCACCCGGAAATCACGTGGGCCCCACCCGGAAATCACGTGGGCCCCACGGGGAAATCACATGGGCCCCACCCGGAAATCACGTGGGCCCCACCCGGAAATCACGTGGGCCCCACCCGGAAATCACGTGGGCCCCAACCGGAAATCACGTGGGCCCCACCCGGAAATCACGTGGGCCCCACCCGGAAATCACGTGGGCCCCACCCGGAAATCACGTGGGCCCCACCCGGAAATCACGTGGGCCCCCAGGGGAAATCACGTGGGCCCCACCCGGAAATCACGTGGGCCCCACCCGGAAATCACGTGGGCCCCACGGGGAAATCACGTGGGCCCCACCCGGAAATCACGTGGGCCCCACCCGGAAATCACGTGGGCCCCACCCGGAAATCACGTGGGCCCCACGGGGAAATCACGTGGGCCCCACCCGGAAATCACGTGGGCCCCACCCGGAAATCACGTGGGCCCCACCCGGAAATCACGTGGGCCCCACCCGGAAATCACGTGGGCCCCACCCGGAAATCACGTGGGCCCCACCCGGAAATCACGTGGGCCCCACCCGGAAATCACGTGGGCCCCACCCGGAAATCACGTGGGCCCCACCCGGAAATCACGTGGGCCCCACCCGGAAATCACGTGGGCCCCACCCGGAAATCACGTGGGCCCCACCCGGAAATCACGTGGGCCCCACCCGGAAATCACGTGGGCCCCACCCGGAAATCACGTGGTCCCCACCCGGAAATCACGTGGGCCCCACCCGGAAATCACGTGGGCCCCACCCGGAAATCACGTGGTCCCCCAGGGGAAATCACGTGGGCCCCACAAGGAAATCACGTGGGCCCCACCCGGAAATCACGTGGGCCCCACCCGGAAATCACGTGGGCCCCACCCGGAAATCACGTGGGCCCCACGGGGAAATCACATGGGCCCCACCCGGAAATCACGTGGGCCCCACCCGGAAATCACGTGGGCCCCACCCGGAAATCACGTGGGCCCCACCCGGAAATCACGTGGGCCCCACGCGGAAATCACGTGGGCCCACCGGGGAAATCACGTGGGCCCCACCCGGAAATCACGTGGGCCCCACCCGGAAATCACGTGGGCCCCACACGGAAATCACGTGGGCCCCACCCGGAAATCACGTGGGCCCCACCCGGAAATCACGTGGGCCCCACCCGGAAATCACGTGGGCCCCACGGGGAAATCACTTGGGCCCCACCCGGAAATCACGTGGGCACCACGGGGAAATCACGTGGGCCCCACCCGGAAATCACGTGGGCACCACGGGGAAATCACGTGGGCCCCACCCGGAAATCACGTGGGCCCCACCCGGAAATCACGTGGGCCCCCAGGGGAAATCACGTGGGCCCCACCCGGATATCACGTGGGCCCCACCCGGAAATCACGTGGGCCCCACCCGGAAATCACGTGGGCCCCACCCGGAAATCACGTGGGCCCCACCCGGAAATCACGTGGGCCCCACCCGGAAATCACGTGGGCCCCACCCGGAAATCACGTGGGCCCCACCCGGAAATCACGTGGGCCCCACCCTGAAATCACGTGGGCCCCACCCGGAAATCACGTGGGCCCCACCCGGAAATCACGTGGGCCCCCAGGGGAAATCACGTGGGCCCCACTAGGAAATCACGTGGGCCCCACCCGGAAATCACGTGGGCCCCACCCGGAAATCACGTGGGCCCCACACGGAAATCACGTGGGCCCCACCCGGAAATCACGTGGGCCCCACCCGGAAATCACGTGGGCCCCACCCGGAAATCACGTGGGCCCCACCCGGAAATCACGTGGGCCCCACCCGGAAATCACGTGGGCCCCACCCGGAAATCACGTGGGCCCCACCCGGAAATCACGAGGGCCCCACCCGGAAATCACGTGGGCCCCACCCGGAAATCACGTGGGCCCCACCCGGAAATCACGTGGGCCCCACCCGGAAATCACGTGGGCCCCACCCGGAAATCACGTGGGCCCCACCCGGAAATCACGTGGGCCCCACCCGGAAATCACGTGGGCCCCACCCGGAAATCACGTGGGCCCCCAGGGGAAATCACGTGGGCCCCACAAGGAAATCACGTGGGCCCCACCCGGAAATCACGTGGGCCCCACCCGGAAATCACGTGGGCCCCACCCGGAAATCACGTGGGCCCCACGGGGAAATCACATGGGCCCCACCCGGAAATCACGTGGGCCCCACCCGGAAATCACGTGGGCCCCACCCGGAAATCACGTGGGCCCCACCCGGAAATCACGTGGGCCCCACCCGGAAATCACGTGGGCCCCACCCGGAAATCACGTGGGCCCCACCCGGAAATCACGTGGGCCCCACCCGGAAATCACGTGGGCCCCACCCGGAAATCACGTGGGCCCCACCAGGAAATCACGGGGGCCCCACCCGGAAATCACGTGGGCCCCACCCGGAAATCACGTGGGCCCCACCCGGAAATCACGTGGGCCCCACCCGGAAATCACGTGGGCCCCACCCGGAAATCACGTGGGCCCCACCCGGAAATCACGTGGGCCCCACCCGGAAATCACGTGGGCCCCACCCGGAAATCACGTGGGCCCCACGGGGAAATCACGTGGGCCCCACCCGGAAATCACGTGGGCCCCACCCGGAAATCACGTGGGCCCCACACGGAAATCACGTGGGCCCCACCCGGAAATCACGTGGGCCCCACCCTGAAATCACGTGGGCCCCACCCGGAAATCACGTGGGCCCCACCCGGAAATCACGTGGGCCCCCAGGGGAAATCACGTGGGCCCCACAAGGAAATCACGTGGGCCCCACCCGGAAATCACGTGGGCCCCACCCGGAAATCACGTGGGCCCCACCCGGAAATCACGTGGGCCCCACGGGGAAATCACGTGGGCCCCACCCGGAAATCACGTGGGCCCCACCCGGAAATCACGTGGGCCCCACCCGGAAATCACGTGGGCCCCACCCGGAAATCACGTGGGCCCCACCCGGAAATCACGTGGGCCTCACCCGGAAATCACGTGGGCCCCACCCGGAAATCACGTGGGCCCCACCCGGAAATCACGTGGGCCCCACCCGGAAATCACGTGGGCCCCACCCGGAAATCACGTGGGCCCCACCCGGAAATCACGTGGGCCCCACCCGGAAATCACGTGGGCCCCACCCGGAAATCACGTGGGCCCCACCCGGAAATCACGTGGGCCCCCAGGGGAAATCACGTGGGCCCCACAAGGAAATCACGTGGGCCCCACCCGGAAATCACGTGGGCCCCACCCGGAAATCACGTGGGCCCCACCCGGAAATCACGTGGGCCCCACCCGGAAATCACGTGGGCCCCACGGGGAAATCACGTGGGCCCCACCCGGAAATCACGTGGGCCCCACCCGGAAATCACGTGGGCCCCACCCGGAAATCACGTGGGCCCCACCCGGAAATCACGTGGGCCCCACCCGGAAATCACGTGGGCCCCACCCGGAAATCACGTGGGCCCCACCCGGAAATCACGTGGGCCCCACCCGGAAATCACGTGGGCACCACGGGGAAATCACGTGGGCCCCACCCGGAAATCACGTGGGCACCACGGGGAAATCACGTGGGCCCCACCCGGAAATCACGTGGGCCCCACCCGGAAATCACGTGGGCCCCACCCGGAAATCACGTGGGGCCCACCCGGAAATCACGTGGGCCCCACCCGGAAATCACGTGGGCCCCACGGGGAAATCACGTGGGCCCCACCCGGAAATCACGTGGGCACCACCCGGAAATCACGTGGGCCCCACCCGGAAATCACGTGGGCCCCACCCGGAAATCACGTGGGCCCCACCCGGAAATCACGTGGGCACCACGGGGAAATCACGTGGGCCCCACCCGGAAATCACGTGGGCCCCACCCGGAAATCACGTGGGCCCCACCCGGAAATCACGTGGGCCCCACCCGGAAATCACGTGGGCCCCACCCGGAAATCACGTGGGCCCCACCCGGAAATCACGTGGGCCCCACCCGGAAATCACGTGGGCCCCACCCGGAAATCACGTCGGCCCCACCCGGAAATCACGTGGGCCCCACCCGGAAATCACGTGGGCCCCACCCGGAAATCACGTGGGCCCCACCCGGAAATCACGTGGGCCCCACCCGGAAATCACGTGGGCCCCCAGGGGAAATCACGTGGGCCCCACAAGGAAATCACGTGGGCCCCACCCGGAAATCACGTGGGCCCCACCCGGAAATCACGTGGGCCCCACCCGGAAATCACGTGGGCCCCACGGGGAAATCACATGGGCCCCACCCGGAAATCACGTGGGCCCCACCCGGAAATCACGTGGGCCCCACCCGGAAATCACGTGGGCCCCAACCGGAAATCACGTGGGCCCCACCCGGAAATCACGTGGGCCCCACCCGGAAATCACGTGGGCCCCACCCGGAAATCACGTGGGCCCCACCCGGAAATCACGTGGGCCCCCAGGGGAAATCACGTGGGCCCCACCCGGAAATCACGTGGGCCCCACCCGGAAATCACGTGGGCCCCACGGGGAAATCACGTGGGCCCCACCCGGAAATCACGTGGGCCCCACCCGGAAATCACGTGGGCCCCACCCGGAAATCACGTGGGCCCCACGGGGAAATCACGTGGGCCCCACCCGGAAATCACGTGGGCCCCACCCGGAAATCACGTGGGCCCCACCCGGAAATCACGTGGGCCCCACCCGGAAATCACGTGGGCCCCACCCGGAAATCACGTGGGCCCCACCCGGAAATCACGTGGGCCCCACCCGGAAATCACGTGGGCCCCACCCGGAAATCACGTGGGCCCCACCCGGAAATCACGTGGGCCCCACCCGGAAATCACGTGGGCCCCACCCGGAAATCACGTGGGCCCCACCCGGAAATCACGTGGGCCCCACCCGGAAATCACGTGGGCCCCACCCGGAAATCACGTGGTCCCCACCCGGAAATCACGTGGGCCCCACCCGGAAATCACGTGGGCCCCACCCGGAAATCACGTGGTCCCCCAGGGGAAATCACGTGGGCCCCACAAGGAAATCACGTGGGCCCCACCCGGAAATCACGTGGGCCCCACCCGGAAATCACGTGGGCCCCACCCGGAAATCACGTGGGCCCCACGGGGAAATCACGTGGGCCCCACCCGGAAATCACGTGGGCCCCACCCGGAAATCACGTGGGCCCCACCCGGAAATCACGTGGGCCCCACCCGGAAATCACGTGGGCCCCACGCGGAAATCACGTGGGCCCACCGGGGAAATCACGTGGGCCCCACCCGGAAATCACGTGGGCCCCACCCGGAAATCACGTGGGCCCCACACGGAAATCACGTGGGCCCCACCCGGAAATCACGTGGGCCCCACCCGGAAATCACGTGGGCCCCACCCGGAAATCACGTGGGCCCCACGGGGAAATCACTTGGGCCCCACCCGGAAATCACGTGGGCACCACGGGGAAATCACGTGGGCCCCACCCGGAAATCACGTGGGCACCACGGGGAAATCACGTGGGCCCCACCCGGAAATCACGTGGGCCCCACCCGGAAATCACGTGGGCCCCACCCGGAAATCACGTGGGGCCCACCCGGAAATCACGTGAGCCCCACCCGGAAATCACGTGGGCCCCACGGGGAAATCACGTGGGCCCCACCCGGAAATCACGTGGGCCGCACCCGGAAATCACGTGGGCCCCACACGGAAATCACGTGGGCCCCACCCGGAAATCACGTGGGCCCCACCCGGAAATCACGTGGGCCCCACCCGGAAATCACGTGGGCCCCACCCGGAAATCACGTGGGCCCCACCCGGAAATCACGTGGGCCCCACCCGGAAATCACGTGGGCCCCACGGGGAAATCACGTGGGCCCCACCCGGAAATCACGTGGGCCCCACCCGGAAATCACGTGGGCCCCACCCGGAAGTCACGTGGGCCCCACCCGGAAATCACGTGGGCCCCACCCGGAAATCACGTGGGCCCCACCCGGAAATCACGTGGGCCCCACCCGGAAATCACGTGGGCCCCACCCGGAAATCACGTGGGCCCCACCCGGAAATCACGTGGGCCCCACCCGGAAATCACGTGGGCCCCACCCGGAAATCACGTGGGCCCCACCCGGAAATCACGTGGGCCCCACCCGGAAATCACGTGGGCCCCACCCGGAAATCACGTGGGCCCCACCCGGAAATCACGTGGGCCCCACCCGGAAATCACGTCGGCCCCACCCGGAAATCACGTGGGCCCCACCCGGAAATCACGTGGGCCCCACCCGGAAATCACGTGGGCCCCACCCGGAAATCACGTGGGCCCCACCCGGAAATCACGTGGGCCCCCAGGGGAAATCACGTGGGCCCCACAAGGAAATCACGTGGGCCCCACCCGGAAATCACGTGGGCCCCACCCGGAAATCACGTGGGCCCCACCCGGAAATCACGTGGGCCCCACGGGGAAATCACATGGGCCCCACCCGGAAATCACGTGGGCCCCACCCGGAAATCACGTGGGCCCCACCCGGAAATCACGTGGGCCCCAACCGGAAATCACGTGGGCCCCACCCGGAAATCACGTGGGCCCCACCCGGAAATCACGTGGGCCCCACCCGGAAATCACGTGGGCCCCACCCGGAAATCACGTGGGCCCCCAGGGGAAATCACGTGGGCCCCACCCGGAAATCACGTGGGCCCCACCCGGAAATCACGTGGGCCCCACGGGGAAATCACGAGGCCCCACCCGGAAATCACGTGGGCCCCACCCGGAAATCACGTGGGCCCCACCCGGAAATCACGTGGGCCCCACGGGGAAATCACGTGGGCCCCACCCGGAAATCACGTGGGCCCCACCCGGAAATCACGTGGGCCCCACCCGGAAATCACGTGGGCCCCACCCGGAAATCACGTGGGCCCCACCCGGAAATCACGTGGGCCCTACCCGGAAATCACGTGGGCCCCACACGGAAATCACGTGGGCCCCACCCGGAAATCACGTGGGCCCCACCCGGAAATCACGTGGGCCCCACCCGGAAATCACGTGGGCCCCACCCGGAAATCACGTGGGCCCCACCCGGAAATCACGTGGGCCCCACGGGGAAATCACGTGGGCCCCACCCGGAAATCACGTGGGCCCCACCCGGAAATCACGTGGGCCCCACCCGGAAATCACGTGGGCCCCACCCGGAAATCACGTGGGCCCCACCCGGAAATCACGTGGGCCCCACCCGGAAATCACGTGGGCCCCACACGGAAATCACGTGGGCCCCACCCGGAAATCACGTGGGCCCCACCCGGAAATCACGTGGGCCCCACCCGGAAATCACGTGGGCCCCACCCGGAAATCACGTGGGCCCCACCCGGAAATCACGTGGGCCCCACCCGGAAATCACGTGGGCCCCACCCGGAAATCACGTGGGCCCCACACGGAAATCACGTGGTCCCCACCCGGAAATCACGTGGGCCCCACCCGGAAATCACGTGGGCCCCACCCGGAAATCACGTGGTCCCCCAGGGGAAATCACGTGGGCCCCACAAGGAAATCACGTGGGCCCCACCCGGAAATCACGTGGGCCCCACCCGGAAATCACGTGGGCCCCACGGGGAAATCACATGGGCCCCACCCGGAAATCACGTGGGCCCCACCCGGAAATCACGTGGGCCCCACCCGGAAATCACGTGGGCCCCACCCGGAAATCACGTGGGCCCCACGCGGAAATCACGTGGGCCCACCGGGGAAATCACGTGGGCCCCACCCGGAAATCACGTGGGCCCCACCCGGAAATCACGTGGGCCCCACACGGAAATCACGTGGGCCCCACCCGGAAATCACGTGGGCCCCACCCGGAAATCACGTGGGCCCCACCCGGAAATCACGTGGGCCCCACGGGGAAATCACGTGGGCCCCACCCGGAAATCACGTGGGCACCACGGGGAAATCACGTGGGCCCCACCCGGAAATCACGTGGGCACCACCCGGAAATCACGTGGGGCCCACCAGGGGAAATCACGTGGGCCCCACCCGGAAATCCCGTGGGCCCCACCCGGAAATCACGTGGGGCCCACCCGGAAATCACGTGAGCCCCACCCGGAAATCACGTGGGCCCCACGGGGAAATCACGTGGGCCCCACCCGGAAATCACGTGGGCCGCACCCGGAAATCACGTGGGCCCCACGGGGAAATCACGTGGGCCCCACCCGGAAATCACGTGGGCCCCAACCGGAAATCACGTGGGCCCCACCCGGAAATCACGTGGGCCCCACCCGGAAATCACGTGGGCCCCACCCGGAAATCACGTGGGCCCCACCCGGAAATCACGTGGGCCCCACGGGGAAATCACGTGGGCCCCACCCGGAAATCACGTGGGCCCCACCCGGAAATCACGTGGGCCCCACCCGGAAGTCACGTGGGCCCCACCCGGAAATCACGTGGGCCCCACCCGGAAATCACGTGGGCCCCACCCGGAAATCACGTGGGCCCCACCCGGAAATCACGTGGGCCCCACCCGGAAATCACGTGGGCCCCACCCGGAAATCACGTGGGCCCCACCCGGAAATCACGTGGGCCCCACCCGGAAATCACGTGGGCCCCACGGGGAAATCACGTGGGCCCCACCCGGAAATCACGTGGGGCCCACCCGGAAATCACGTGGGCCCCACCCGGAAATCACGTGGGCCCCACCCGGAAATCACGTGGGACCCCAGGGGAAATCACGTGGGCCCCACCCGGAAATCACGTGGGCCCCACCCGGAAATCACGTGGGCCCCACCCGGAAATCACGTGGGCCCCACCCGGAAATCACGTGGGCCCCACCCGGAAATCACGTGGGCCCCACCCGGAAATCACGTGGGCCCCACCCGGAAATCACGTGGGCCCCACCCGGAAATCACGTGGGGCCCACCCGGAAATCACGTGGGCCCCACGGGGAAATCACGTGGGCCCCACCCGGAAATCACGTGGGCCCCACCCGGAAATCACGTGGGCCCCACCCGGAAATCACGTGGGCCCCACCCGGAAATCACGTGGGCCCCACCCGGAAATCACGTGGGCCCCACCCGGAAATCACGTGGGCCCCACCCGGAAATCACGTGGGCCCCACCCGGAAATCACGTGGGCCCCACCCGGAAATCACGTGGGCCCCACGGGGAAATCACGTGGGCCCCACCCGGAAATCACGTGGGCCCCACCCGGAAATCACGTGGGCCCCACCCGGAAATCACGTGGGCCCCACCCGGAAATCACGTGGGCCCCACCCGGAAATCACGTGGGCCCCACCCGGAAATCACGTGGGCCCCACCCGGAAATCACGTGGGCCCCACCCGGAAATCACGTGGGCCCCACCCGGAAATCACGTGGGCCCCACCCGGAAATCACGTGGGCCCCACAAGGAAATCACGTGGGCCCCACCCGGAAATCACGTGGGCCCCACCCGGAAATCACGTGGGCCCCACCCGGAAATCACGTGGGCCCCACCCGGAAATCACGTGGGCCCCACCCGGAAATCACGTGGGCCCCACCCGGAAATCACGTGGGCCCCACAAGGAAATCACGTGGGCCCCACGGGGAAATCACGTGGCCCCACCTGGAAATCACGTGGGCCCCACCCGGAAATCACGTGGGCCCCACCCGGAAATCACGTGGGCCCCACCCGGAAATCACGTGGGCCCCACCCGGAAATCACGTGGGCCCCACGGGGAAATCACGTGGGCCCCACCCGGAAATCACGTGGGCCCCACCCGGAAATCACGTGAGCCCCACCCGGAAATCACGTGGGCCCCACCCGGAAATCACGTGGGCCCCACCCGGAAATCACGTGGGCCCCACCCGGAAATCACGTGGGCCCCCAGGGGAAATCACGTGGGCCCCACCCGGAAATCACGTGGGCCCCACCCGGAAATCACGTGGGTCCCACCCGGAAATCACGTGGGCCCCACGGGGAAATCACGTGGGCCCCACCCGGAAATCACGTGGGCCCCACCCGGAAATCACGTGGGCCCCACCCGGAAATCACGTGGGCCCCACCCGGAAATCACGTGGGCCCCACCCGGAAATCACGTGGGCCCCACCCGGAAATCACGTGGGGCCCACCCGGAAATCACGTGGGCCCCCAGGGGAAATCACGTGGGCCCCACCCGGAAATCACGTGGGCCCCACCCGGAAATCACGTGGGCCCCACCCGGAAATCACGTGGGCCCCACCCGGAAATCACGTGGGCTCCACCCGGAAATCACGTGGGCCCCACCCGGAAATCACGTGGGCCCCACCCGGAAATCACGTGGGCCCCACCCGGAAATCACGTGGGCCCCACGGGGAAATCACGTGGGCCCCACCCGGAAATCACGTGGGCCCCACCCGGAAATCACGTGGGCCCCACCCGGAAATCACGTGGGCCCCACCCGGAAATCACGTGGGCCCCACGGGGAAATCACGTGGGCCCCACGGGGAAATCACGTGGGCCCCACCCGGAAATCACGTGGGCCCCACCCGGAAATCACGTGGGCCCCACCCGGAAATCACGTGGGCCCCACCCGGAAATCACGTGGGCCCCACCCGGAAATCACGTGGGCCCCACCCGGAAATCACGTGGGCCCCACCTGGAAATCACGTGGGCCCCCAGGGGAAATCACGTGGGCCCCACAAGGAAATCACGTGGGCCCCACCCGGAAATCACGTGGGCCCCACCCGGAAATCACGTGGGCCCCACCCGGAAATCACGTGGGCCCCACCCTGAAATCACGTGGGCCCCACCCGGAAATCACGTGGGCCCCACCCGGAAATCACGTGGGCCCCACCCGGAAATCACGTGGGCCCCACCCGGAAATCACGTGGGCCCCACCCGGAAATCACGTGGGCCCCACCCGGAAATCACGTGGGCCCCACCCGGAAATCACGTGGGCCCCATCCGGAAATCACGTGGGCCCCATGGGGAAATCACGTGGGCCCCACCCGGAAATCACGTGGGGCCCACCCGGAAATCACGTGGGCCCCACGGGGAAATCACGTGGGCCCCACCCGGAAATCACGTGGGCCCCACCCGGAAATCACGTGGGCCCCACCCGGAAATCACGTGGGCCCCACCCGGAAATCACGTGGGCCCCACCCGGAAATCACGTGGGCCCCCAGGGGAAATCACATGGGCCCCACCCGGATATCACGTGGGCCCCACCCGGAAATCACGTGGGCCCCACCCGGAAATCACGTGGGCCCCACCCGGAAATCACGTGGGCCCCACCCGGAAATCACGTGGGCCCCACGGGGAAATCACGTGGGCCCCCAGGGGAAATCACGTGGGCCCCACCCGGAAATCACGTGGGCCCCACCCGGAAATCACGTGGGCCCCACCCGGAAATCACGTGGGCCCCACCCGGAAATCACGTGGGCCCCACCCGGAAATCACGTGGGCGCCACCCGGAAATCACGTGGGCCCCCAGGGGAAATCACGTGGGCCCCACAAGGAAATCACGTGGGCCCCACCCGGAAATCACGTGGGCCCCACCCGGAAATCACGTGGGCCCCACCCGGAAATCACGTGGGCCCCACCCGGAAATCACGTGGGCCCCACCCGGAAATCACGTGGGCCCCACCCGGAAATCACGTGGGCCCCACCCGGAAATCACGTGGGCCCCACCCGGAAATCACGTGGGCCCCACCCGGAAATCACGTGGGCCCCACCCGGAAATCACGTGGGCCCCACCCGGAATCACGTGGGCCCCACCCGGAAATCACGTGGGGCCCACCCGGAAATCACGTGGGCCCCACCCGGAAATCACGTGGGCCCCACCCGGAAATCACGTGGGCAGCACCCGGAAATCACGTGGGCCTCACACGGAAATCACGTGGGCCCCACCCGGAAATCACGTGGGCCCCACACGGAAATCACGTGGGCCCCACCCGGAAATCACGTGGGCCCACCCGGAAATCACGTGGGCCCCACCCGGAAATCACGTGGGCCCCACCCGGAAATCACGTGGGCCCCACAGGGAAATCACGTGGGCCCCACCCGGAAATCACGTGGGCCCCACCCGGAAATCACGTGGGCCCCACCCGGAAGTCACGTGGGCCCCACCCGGAAATCACGTGGGCCCCACCCGGAAATCACGTGGGCCCCACCCGGAAATCACGTGGGCCCCACCCGGAAATCACGTGGGCCCCACCCGGAAATCACGTGGGCCCCACCCGGAAATCACGTGGGCCCCACGGGGAAATCACGTGGGCCCCACCCGGAAATCACGTGGGCCCCACCCGGAAATCACGTGGGCCCCACCCGGAAATCACGTGGGGCCCACCCGGAAATCACGTGGGCCCCACCCGGAAATCACGTGGGCCCCACGGGGAAATCACGTGGGCCCCACCCGGAAATCACGTGGGCCCCACGGGGAAATCACGTAGGCCCCACCCGGAAATCACGTGGGCCCCACCCGGAAATCACGTGGGCCCCACCCGGAAATCACGTGGGACCCACCCGGAAATCACGTGGGCCCCACCCGGAAATCACGTGGGCCCCACCCGGAAATCACGTGGGCCCCACCCGGAAATCACGTGGGCCCCACCCGGAAATCACGTGGGCACCACGGGGAAATCACGTGGGCCCCACCCGGAAATCACGTGGGCCCCACCCGGAAATCACGTGGGCCCCACCCGGAAATCACGTGGGGCCCACCCGGAAATCACGTGGGCCCCACCCGGAAATCACGTGGGCCCCACGGGGAAATCACGTGGGCCCCACCCGGAAATCACGTAGGCCCCACACGGAAATCACGTGGGCCCCACCCGGAAATCACGTGGGCCCCACCCGGAAATCACGTGGGCCCCACCCGGAAATCACGTGGGCCCCACCCGGAAATCACGTGGGACCCACGGGGAAATCACGTGGGCCCCACGGGGAAATCACGTGGTCCCCACCCGGAAATCACGTGGGCCCCACCCGGAAATCACGTGGGCCCCACCCGGAAATCACGTGGGCCCCCAGGGGAAATCACGTGGGCCCCACAAGGAAATCACGTGGGCCCCACCCGGAAATCACGTGGGCCCCACCCGGAAATCACGTGGGCCCCACCCGGAAATCACGTGGGCCCCACGGGGAAATCACATGGGCCCCACCCGGAAATCACGTGGGCCCCACCAGGAAATCACGTGGGCCCCACCCGGAAATCACGTGGGCCCCACCCGGAAATCACGTGGGCCCCACGCGGAAATCACGTGGGCCCACCGGGGAAATCACGTGGGCCCCACCCGGAAATCACGTGGGCCCCACCCGGAAATCACGTGGGCCCCACACGGAAATCACGTGGGCACCACCCGGAAATCACGTGGGCCCCACCCGGAAATCACGTGGGCCCCACCCGGAAATCACGTGGGCCCCACGGGGAAATCACGTGGGCCCCACCCGGAAATCACGTGGGCACCACGGGGAAATCACGTGGGCCCCACCCGGAAATCACGTGGGCACCACGGGGAAATCACGTGGGCCCCACCCGGAAATCACGTGGGCCCCACCCGGAAATCACGTGGGCCCCACCCGGAAATCACGTGGGGCCCACCCGGAAATCACGTGAGCCCCACCCGGAAATCACGTGGGCCCCACGGGGAAATCACGTGGGCCCCACCCGGAAATCACGTGGGCCGCACCCGGAAATCACGTGGGCCCCACACGGAAATCACGTGGGCCCCACCCGGAAATCACGTGGGCCCCACCCGGAAATCACGTGGGCCCCACCCGGAAATCACGTGGGCCCCACCCGGAAATCACGTGGGCCCCACCCGGAAATCACGTGGGCCCCACCCGGAAATCACGTGTGCCCCACGGGGAAATCACGTGGGCCCCACCCGGAAATCACGTGGGCCCCACCCGGAAATCACGTGGGCCCCACCCGGAAGTCACGTGGGCCCCACCCGGAAATCACGTGGGCCCCACCCGGAAATCACGTGGGCCCCACCCGGAAATCACGTGGGCCCCACCCGGAAATCACGTGGGCCCCACCCGGAAATCACGTGGGCCCCACCCGGAAATCACGTGGGCCCCACCCGGAAATCACGTGGGCCCCACCCGGAAATCACGTGGGCCCCACGGGGAAATCACGTGGGCCCCACCCGGAAATCACGTGGGGCCCACCCGGAAATCACGTGGGCCCCACCCGGAAATCACGTGGGCCCCACCCGGAAATCACGTGGGACCCCAGGGGAAATCACGTGGGCCCCACCCGGAAATCACGTGGGCCCCACCCGGAAATCACGTGGGCCCCACCCGGAAATCACGTGGGCCCCACCCGGAAATCACGTGGGCCCCACCCGGAAATCACGTGGGCCCCACCCGGAAATCACGTGGGCCCCACCCGGAAATCACGTGGGCCCCACCCGGAAATCACGTGGGGCCCACCCGGAAATCACGTGGGCCCCACGGGGAAATCACGTGGGCCCCACCCGGAAATCACGTGGGCCCCACCCGGAAATCACGTGGGCCCCACCCGGAAATCACGTGGGCCCCACCCGGAAATCACGTGGGCCCCACCCGGAAATCACGTGGGCCCCACCCGGAAATCACGTGGGCCCCACCCGGAAATCACGTGGGCCCCACCCGGAAATCACGTGGGCCCCACCCGGAAATCACGTGGGCCCCACCCGGAAATCACGTGGGCCCCACCCGGAAATCACGTGGGCCCCACGGGGAAATCACGTGGGCCCCACCCGGAAATCACGTGGGCCCCACCCGGAAATCACGTGGGCCCCACCCGGAAATCACGTGGGCCCCACCCTGAAATCACGTGGGCCCCACCCGGAAATCACGTGGGCCCCACCCGGAAATCACGTGGGCCCCACCCGGAAATCACGTGGGCCCCACCCGGAAATCACGTGGGCCCCACCCGGAAATCACGTGGGCCCCACCCGGAAATCACGTGGGCCCCACAAGGAAATCACGTGGGCCCCACGGGGAAATCACGTGGGCCCCACCCGGAAATCACGTGGGCCCCACCCGGAAATCACGTGAGCCCCACCCGGAAATCACGTGGGCCCCACCCGGAAATCACGTGGGCCCCACCCGGAAATCACGTGGGCCCCACCCGGAAATCACGTGGGCCCCCAGGGGAAATCACGTGGGCCCCACCCGGAAATCACGTGGGCCCCACCCGGAAATCACGTGGGCCCCACCCGGAAATCACGTGGGCCCCACGGGGAAATCACGTGGGCCCCACCCGGAAATCACGTGGGCCCCACCCGGAAATCACGTGAGCCCCACCCGGAAATCACGTGGGCCCCACCCCGAAATCACGTGGGCCCCACCCGGAAATCACGTGGGCCCCACCCGGAAATCACGTGGGGCCCACCCGGAAATCACGTGGGCCCCCAGGGGAAATCACGTGGGCCCCACCCGGAAATCACGTGGGCCCCACCCGGAAATCACGTGGGCCCCACACTGAAATCACGTGGGCCCCACCCGGAAATCACGTGGGCTCCACCCGGAAATCACGTGGGCCCCACCCGGAAATCACGTGGGCCCCACCCGGAAATCACGTGGGCCCCACCCGGAAATCACGTGGGCCCCACGGGGAAATCACGTGGGCCCCACCCGGAAATCACGTGGGCCCCACCCGGAAATCACGTGGGCCCCACCCGGAAATCACGTGGGCCCCACCCGGAAATCACGTGGGCCCCACGGGGAAATCACGTGGGCCCCACGGGGAAATCACGTGGGCCCCACCCGGAAATCACGTGGGCCCCACCCGGAAATCACGTGGGCCCCACCCGGAAATCACGTGGGCCCCACCCGGAAATCACGTGGGCCCCACCCGGAAATCACGTGGGCCCCACCCGGAAATCACGTGGGCCCCACCTGGAAATCACGTGGGCCCCCAGGGGAAATCACGTGGGCCCCACAAGGAAATCACGTGGGCCCCACCCGGAAATCACGTGGGCCCCACCCGGAAATCACGTGGGCCCCACCCGGAAATCACGTGGGCCCCACCCTGAAATCACGTGGGCCCCACCCGGAAATCACGTGGGCCCCACCCGGAAATCACGTGGGCCCCACCCGGAAATCACGTGGGCCCCACCCGGAAATCACGTGGGCCCCACCCGGAAATCACGTGGGCCCCACCCGGAAATCACGTGGGCCCCACCCGGAAATCACGTGGGCCCCATCCGGAAATCACGTGGGCCCCATGGGGAAATCACGTGGGCCCCACCCGGAAATCACGTGGGGCCCACCCGGAAATCACGTGGGCCCCACGGGGAAATCACGTGGGCCCCACCCGGAAATCACGTGGGCCCCACCCGGAAATCACGTGGGCCCCACCCGGAAATCACGTGGGCCCCACCCGGAAATCACGTGGGCCCCACCCGGAAATCACGTGGGCCCCCAGGGGAAATCACATGGGCCCCACCCGGATATCACGTGGGCCCCACCCGGAAATCACGTGGGCCCCACCCGGAAATCACGTGGGCCCCACCCGGAAATCACGTGGGCCCCACCCGGAAATCACGTGGGCCCCACGGGGAAATCACGTGGGCCCCCAGGGGAAATCACGTGGGCCCCACCCGGAAATCACGTGGGCCCCACCCGGAAATCACGTGGGCCCCACCCGGAAATCACGTGGGCCCCACCCGGAAATCACGTGGGCCCCACCCGGAAATCACGTGGGCCCCACCCGGAAATCACGTGGGCCCCCAGGGGAAATCACGTGGGCCCCACAAGGAAATCACGTGGGCCCCACCCGGAAATCACGTGGGCCCCACCCGGAAATCACGTGGGCCCCACCCGGAAATCACGTGGGCCCCACCCGGAAATCACGTGGGCCCCACCCGGAAATCACGTGGGCCCCACCCGGAAATCACGTGGGCCCCACCCGGAAATCACGTGGGCCCCACCCGGAAATCACGTGGGCCCCACCCGGAAATCACGTGGGCCCCACCCGGAAATCACGTGGGCCCCACCCGGAATCACGTGGGCCCCACCCGGAAATCACGTGGGGCCCACCCGGAAATCACGTGGGCCCCACCCGGAAATCACGTGGGCCCCACCCGGAAATCACGTGGGCCCCACCCGGAAATCACGTGGGCAGCACCCGGAAATCACGTGGGCCTCACACGGAAATCACGTGGGCCCCACCCGGAAATCACGTGGGCCCCACACGGAAATCACGTGGGCCCCACCCGGAAATCACGTGGGACCCACCCGGAAATCACGTGGGCCCCACCCGGAAATCACGTGGGCCCCACCCGGAAATCACGTGGGCCCCACCCGGAAATCACGTGGGCCCCACGGGGAAATCACGTGGGCCCCACGGGGAAATCACGTGGGCCCCACCCGGAAATCACGTGGGCCCCACCCGGAAATCACGTGGGACCCCAGGGGAAATCACGTGGGCCCCACCCGGAAATCACGTGGGCCCCACCCGGAAATCACGTGGGCCCCACCCGGAAATCACGTGGGCCCCACCCGGAAATCACGTGGGCCACACCCGGAAATCACGTGGGCCCCACCCGGAAATCACGTGGGCCCCACCCGGAAATCACGTGGGCCCCACCCGGAAATCACGTGGGCCCCACCCGGAAATCACGTGGGCCCCACCCGGAAATCACGTGGGCCCCACCCGGAAATCACGTGGGCCCCACCCGGAAATCACGTGGGCCCCACCCGGAAATCACGTGGGCCCCACCCGGAAATCACGTGGGCCCCACCCGGAAATCACGTTGGCCCCACCCGGAAATCACGTGGGCCCCACGGGGAAATCACGTGGGCCCCACCCGGAAATCACGTGGGCCCCACCCGGAAATCACGTGGGCCCCACCCGGAAATCACGTGGGCCCCACCCGGAAATCACGTGGGCCCCACCCGGAAATCACGTGGGCCCCACCCGGAAATCACGTGGGCCCCACCCGGAAATCACGTGGGCCCCACCCGGAAATCACGTGGGCCCCACTCGGAAATCACGTGGGCCCCACCCGGAAATCACGTGGGCCCCCAGGGGAAATCACGTGGGCCCCACCCGGAAATCACGTGGGCCCCCAGGGGAAATCACGTGGGCCCCACCCGGAAATCACGTGGGCCCCACCCGGAAATCACGTGGGGCCCACCCGGAAATCACGTGGGCCCCACCCGGAAATCACGTGGGCCCCACCCGGAAATCACGTGGGCCCCACCCGGAAATCACGTGGGCCCCACCCGGAAATCACGTGGGCCCCACCCGGAAATCACGTGGGCCCCACCCGGAAATCACGTGGGCCCCACCCGGAAATCACGTGGGCCCCACCCGGAAATCACGTGGGCCCCACCCGGAAATCACGTGGGCCCCACCCGGAAATCACGTGGGCCCCACCCGGAAATCACGTGGGCCCCACCCGGAAATCACGTGGGCCCCACCCGGAAATCACGTGGGCCCCCAGGGGAAATCACGTGGGCCCCACCCGGAAATCACGTGGGCCCCACCCGGAAATCACGTGGGCCCCACGGGGAAATCACGTGGGCCCCACCCGGAAATCACGTGGGCCCCACCCGGAAATCACGTGGGCCCCACCCGGAAATCACGTGGGCCCCACCCGGAAATCACGTGGGCCCCACGGGGAAATCACGTGGGCCCCACCCGGAAATCACGTGGGCCCAAGTGGAAATCACGTGGGCCCCACGGGGAAATAACGTGGGCCCCACGGGGAAATCACGTGGGCCCCACCCGGAAATCACGTGGGCCCCACCCGGAAATCACGTGGGCCCCACCCGGAAATCACGTGGGCCCCACCCGGAAATCACGTGGGCCCCACCCGGAAATCACGTGGGCCCCACCCGGAAATCACGTGGGCCCCCAGGGGAAATCACGTGGGCCCCACCCGGAAATCACGTGGGCCCCACCCGGAAATCACGTGGGCCCCACCCGGAAATCACGTGGGCCCCACGGTGAAATCACGTGGGCCCAACCCGGAAATCACGTGGGCCCCACCCGGAAATCACGTGGGCCCCACCCGGAAATCACGTGGGCCCCACCCGGAAATCACGTGGGACCCACCCGGAAATCACGTGGGCCCCAACCGGAAATCACGTGGGCCCCACCCGGAAATCACGTGGGGCCCACCCGGAAATCACGTGGGCCCCACGGGGAAATCACGTGGGCCCCACCCGGAAATCACGTGGGCCCCACCCGGAAATCACGTGGGCCCCACCCTGAAATCACGTGGGCCCCACCCGGAAATCACGTCGGCCCCACCCGGAAATCACGTGGGCCCCACCCGGAAATCACGTGGGCCCCACCCGGAAATCACGTGGGCCCCACCCGGAAATCACGTGGGCCCCACCCGGAAATCACGTGGGCCCCACCCGGAAATCACGTGGGCCCCACCCGGAAATCACGTGGGCCCCACCCGGAAATCACGTGGGCCCCACCCGGAAATCACGTGGGCCCCACCCGGAAATCACGTGGGCCCCACGGGGAAATCACGTGGGCCCCACCCGGAAATCACGTGGGCCCCACCCGGAAATCACGTGGGCCCCACCCGGAAATCACGTGGGCCCCACCCGGAAATCACGTGGGCCCCACCCGGAAATCACGTGGGCCCCCAGGGGAAATCACGTGGGCCCCACCCGGATATCACGTGGGCCCCACCCGGAAATCACGTGGGCCCCACCCGGAAATCACGTGGGCCCCACCCGGAAATCACGTGGGCCCCACCCGGAAATCACGTGGGCCCCACCCGGAAATCACGTGGGCCCCACCCGGAAATCACGTGGGCCCCACCCGGAAATCACGTGGGCCCCACACGGAAATCACGTGGGCCCCACAAGGAAATCACGTGGGCCCCACCCGGAAATCACGTGGGCCCCACCCGGAAATCACGTGGGCCCCACCCGGAAATCACGTGGGCCCCACCCGGAAATCACGTGGGCCCCACCCGGAAATCACGTGGGCCCCACCCGGAAATCACGTGGGCCCCACCCGGAAATCACGTGGGCCCCACCCGGAAATCACGTGGGCCCCACCCGGAAATCACGTGGGCCCCCAGGGGAAATCACGTGGGCCCCACAAGGAAATCACGTGGGCCCCACCCGGAAATCACGTGGGCCCCACCCGGAAATCACGTGGGCCCCACCCGGAAATCACGTGGGCCCCACGGGGAAATCACATGGGCCCCACCCGGAAATCACGTGGGCCCCACCCGGAAATCACGTGGGCCCCACCCGGAAATCACGTGGGCCCCACCCGGAAATCACGTGGGCCCCACCCGGAAATCACGTGGGCCCCACCCGGAAATCACGTGGGCCCCACCCGGAAATCACGTGGGCCCCACCCGGAAATCACGTGGGCCCCACCCGGAAATCACGTGGGCCCCACCCGGAAATCACGTGGGCCCCACCCGGAAATCACGTGGGCCCCACCCGGAAATCACGTGGGCCCCACCCGGAAATCACGTGGGCCCCACCCGGAAATCACGTGGGCCCCACGGGGAAATCACGTGGGCCCCACGGGGAAATCACGTGGGCCCCACCCGGAAATCACGTGGGCCCCACCCGGAAATCACGTGGGCCCCACCCGGAAATCACGTGGGCCCCACGGGGAAATCACGTGGGCCCCACCCGGAAATCACGTGGGCCCCACGGGGAAATCACATGGGCCCCACCCGGAAATCACGTGGGCCCCACCCGGAAATCACGTGGGCCCCACCCGGAAATCACGTGGGCCCCACCCGGAAATCACGTGGGCCCCACCCGGAAATCACGTGGGCCCCACCCGGAAATCACGTGGGCCCCACCCGGAAATCACGTGGGCCCCACCCGGAAATCACGTGGGCCCCACCCGGAAATCACGTGGGCCCCACCCGGAAATCACGTGGGCCCCACCCGGAAATCACGTGGGCCCCACCCGGAAATCACGTGGGCCCCACCCGGAAATCACGTGGGCCCCACGGGGAAATCACGTGGGCCCCACCCGGAAATCACGTGGGCCCCACCCGGAAATCACGTGGGCCCCACACGGAAATCACGTGGGCCCCACCCGGAAATCACGTGGGCCCCACCCTGAAATCACGTGGGCCCCACCCGGAAATCACGTGGGCCCCACCCGGAAATCACGTGGGCCCCCAGGGGAAATCACGTGGGCCCCACAAGGAAATCACGTGGGCCCCACCCGGAAATCACGTGGGCCCCACCCGGAAATCACGTGGGCCCCACCCGGAAATCACGTGGGCCCCGCGGGGAAATCACGTGGGCCCCACCCGGAAATCACGTGGGCCCCACCCGGAAATCACGTGGGCCCCACCCGGAAATCACGTGGGCCCCACCCGGAAATCACGTGGGCCCCACCCGGAAATCACGTGGGCCCCACCCGGAAATCACGTGGGCCCCACCCGGAAATCACGTGGGCCCCACCCGGAAATCACGTGGGCCCCACCCGGAAATCACGTGGGCCCCCAGGGGAAATCACGTGGGCCCCACAAGGAAATCACGTGGGCCCCACCCGGAAATCACGTGGGCCCCACCCGGAAATCACGTGGGCCCCACCCGGAAATCACGTGGGCCCCACGGGGAAATCACGTGGGCCCCACCCGGAAATCACGTGGGCCCCACCCGGAAATCACGTGGGCCCCACCCGGAAATCACGTGGGCCCCACCCGGAAATCACGTGGGCCCCACCCGGAAATCACGTGGGCCCCACCCGGAAATCACGTGGGCCCCACCCGGAAATCACGTGGGCCCCACCCGGAAATCACGTGGGCACCACGGGGAAATCACGTGGGCCCCACCCGGAAATCACGTGGGCACCACGGGGAAATCACGTGGGCCCCACCCGGAAATCACGTGGGCCCCACCCGGAAATCACGTGGGCCCCACCCGGGAATCACGTGGGGCCCACCCGGAAATCACGTGGGCCCCACCCGGAAATCACGTGGGCCCCACGGGGAAATCACGTGGGCCCCACCCGGAAATCACGTGGGCACCACCCGGAAATCACGTGGGCCCCACCCGGAAATCACGTGGGCCCCACCCGGAAATCACGTGGGCCCCACCCGGAAGTCACGTGGGCCCCACCCGGAAGTCACGTGGGCCCCACCCGGAAATCACGTGGGCCCCACCCGGAAATCACGTGGGCCCCACCCGGAAATCACGTGGGCCCCACCCGGAAATCACGTGGGCCCCACCCGGAAATCACGTGGGGCCCACCCGGAAATCACGTGGGCACCACGGGGAAATCACGTGGGCCCCACCCGGAAATCACGTGGGCCCCACCCGGAAATCACGTGGGCCCCACCCGGAAATCACGTGGGCCCCCAGGGGAAATCACGTGGGCCCCACCCGGAAATCACGTGGGCCCCACCCGGAAATCACGTGGGCCCCACCCGGAAATCACGTGGGCCCCACGGGGAAATCACGTGGGCCCCACCCGGAAATCACGTGGGCCCCACCCGGAAATCACGTGGGCCCCACACGGAAATCACGTGGGCCCCACCCGGAAATCACGTGGGCCCCACCCTGAAATCACGTGGGCCCCACCCGGAAATCACGTGGGCCCCACCCGGAAATCACGTGGGCCCCCTGGGGAAATCACGTGGGCCCCACAAGGAAATCACGTGGGCCCCACCCGGAAATCACGTGGGCCCCACCCGGAAATCACGTGGGCCCCACCCGGAAATCACGTGGGCCCCACGGGGAAATCACGTGGGCCCCACCCGGAAATCACGTGGGCCCCACCCGGAAATCACGTGGGCCCCACCCGGAAATCACGTGGGCCCCACCCGGAAATCACGTGGGCCCCACCCGGAAATCACGTGGGCCCCACCCGGAAATCACGTGGGCCCCACCCGGAAATCACGTGGGCCCCACCCGGAAATCACGTGGGCCCCACCCGGAAATCACGTGGGCCCCACCCGGAAATCACGTGGGCCCCACCCGGAAATCACGTGGGCCCCACGGGGAAATCACGTGGGCCCCACCCGGAAATCACGTGGGCCCCACGGGGAAATCACATGGGCCCCACCCGGAAATCACGTGGGCCCCACCCGGAAATCACGTGGGCCCCACCCGGAAATCACGTGGGCCCCACCCGGAAATCACGTGGGCCCCACCCGGAAATCACGTGGGCCCCACGGGGAAATCACATGGGCCCCACCCGGAAATCACGTGGGCCCCACCCGGAAATCACGTGGGCCCCACCCGGAAATCACGTGGGCCCCACCCGGAAATCACGTGTGCCCCACCCGGAAATCACGTGGGCCCCACCCGGAAATCACGTGGGCCCCACCCGGAAATCACGTGGGCCCCACGGGGAAATCACGGGGGAAATCACGTGGGCCCCACCCGGAAATCACGTGGGCCCCACCCGGAAATCACGTGGGCCCCACCCGGAAATCACGTGGGCCCCACCCGGAAATCACGTGGGCCCCACCCGGAAATCACGTGGGCCCCACCCGGAAATCACGTGGGCCCCACCCGGAAATCACGTGGGCCCCACCCGGAAATCACGTGGGCCCCACCCGGAAATCACGTGGGCCCCACCCGGAAATCACGTGGGCCCCACCCGGAAATCACGTGGGCCCCACCCGGAAATCACGTGGGCCCCACCCGGAAATCACGTGGGGCCCACCCGGAAATCACGTGGGCCCCACCCGGAAATCACGTGGGCCCCACGGGGAAATCACGTGGGCCCCACCCGGAAATCACGTGGGCCCCACGGGGAAATCACATGGGCCCCACCCGGAAATCACGTGGGCCCCACCCGGAAATCACGTGGGCCCCACCCGGAAATCACGTGGGCCCCACCCGGAAATCACGTGGGCCCCACCCGGAAATCACGTGGGCCCCACGGGGAAATCACATGGGCCCCACCCGGAAATCACGTGGGCCCCACCCGGAAATCACGTGGGCCCCACCCGGAAATCACGTGGGCCCCACCCGGAAATCACGTGGGCCCCACCCGGAAATCACGTGGGCCCCACCCGGAAATCACGTGGGCCCCACCCGGAAATCACGTGGGCCCCACGGGGAAATCACGTGGGCCCCACGGGGAAATCACGTGGGCCCCACCCGGAAATCACGTGGGCCCCACCCGGAAATCACGTGGGCCCCACCCGGAAATCACGTGGGCCCCACCCGGAAATCAGGTGGGCCCCACCCGGAAATCACGTGGGCCCCACCCGGAAATCACGTGGGCCCCACCCGGAAATCACGTGGGCACCACGGGGAAATCACGTGGGCCCCACCCGGAAATCACGTGGGCACCACGGGGAAATCACGTGGGCCCCACCCGGAAATCACGTGGGCCCCACCCGGAAATCACGTGGGCCCCACCCGGAAATCACGTGGGGCCCACCCGGAAATCACGTGGGCCCCACCCGGAAATCACGTGGGCCCCACGGGGAAATCACGTGGGCCCCACCCGGAAATCACGTGGGCACCACCCGGAAATCACGTGGGCCCCACCCGGAAATCACGTGGGCCCCACCCGGAAATCACGTGGGCCCCACCCGGAAGTCACGTGGGCCCCACCCGGAAGTCACGTGGGCCCCACCCGGAAATCACGTGGGCCCAACCCGGAAATCACGTGGGCCCCACCCGGAAATCACGTGGGCCCCACCCGGAAATCACGTGGGCCCCACCCGGAAATCACGTGGGCCCCACCCGGAAATCACGTGGGGCCCACCCGGAAATCACGTGGGCACCACGGGGAAATCACGTGGGCCCCACCCGGAAATCACGTGGGCCCCACCCGGAAATCACGTGGGCCCCACCCGGAAATCACGTGGGCCCCCAGGGGAAATCACGTGGGCCCCACCCGGATATCACGTGGGCCCCACCCGGAAATCACGTGGGCCCCACCCGGAAATCACGTGGGCCCCACCCGGAAATCACGTGGGCCCCACCCGGAAATCACGTGGGCCCCACGGGGAAATCACATGGGCCCCACCCGGAAATCACGTGGGCCCCACCCGGAAATCACGTGGGCCCCACACGGAAATCACGTGGGCCCCACCCGGAAATCACGTGGGCCCCACCCTGAAATCACGTGGGCCCCACCCGGAAATCACGTGGGCCCCACCCGGAAATCACGTGGGCCCCCAGGGGAAATCACGTGGGCCCCACAAGGAAATCACGTGGGCCCCACCCGGAAATCACGTGGGCCCCACCCGGAAATCACGTGGGCCCCACCCGGAAATCACGTGGGCCCCACCCGGAAATCACGTGGGCCCCACCCGGAAATCACGTGGGCCCCACCCGGAAATCACGTGGGCCCCACCCGGAAATCACGTGGGCCCCACCCGGAAATCACGTGGGCCCCACCCGGAAATCACGTGGGCCCCACCCGGAAATCACGTGGGCCCCACCCGGAAATCACGTGGGCCCCACCCGGAAATCACGTGGGCCCCCAGGGGAAATCACGTGGGCCCCACAAGGAAATCACGTGGGCCCCACCCGGAAATCACGTGGGCCCCACCCGGAAATCACGTGGGCCCCACCCGGAAATCACGTGGGCCCCACCGGGAAATCACTTGGGCCCCACCCGGAAATCACGTGGGCCCCACCCGGAAATCACGTGGGCCCCACCCGGAAATCACGTGGGCCCCACCCGGAAATCACGTGGGCCCCCAGGGGAAATCACGTGGGCCCCACCCGGAAATCACGTGGGCCCCACCCGGAAATCACGTGGGCCCCACCCGGAAATCACGTGGGCCCCACCCGGAAATCACGTGGGCGCCACCCGGAAATCACGTGGGCCCCACCCGGAAATCACGTGGGCCCCACCCGGAAATCACGTGGGCCCCACCCGGAAATCACGTGGGCCCCACCCGGAAATCACGTGGGCCCCACCCGGAAATCACGTGGGCCCCACCCGGAAATCACGTGGGCCCCACCCGGAAATCACGTGGGCCCCACCCGGAAATCACGTGGGCCCCACCCGGAAATCACGTGGGCCCCACCCTGAAATCACGTGGGCCCCACCCGGAAATCACGTGGGCCCCACGGGGAAATCACGTGGGCCCCACCCGGAAATCACGTGGGCCCCACCCGGAAATCACGTGGGCCCCACACGGAAATCACGTGGGCCCCACCCGGAAATCACGTGGGCCCCACCCTGAAATCACTTGGGCCCCACCCGGAAATCACGTGGGCCCCACCCGGAAATCACGTGGGCCCCCAGGGGAAATCACGTGGGCCCCACAAGGAAATCACGTGGGCCCCACCCGGAAATCACGTGGGCCCCACCCGGAAATCACGTGGGCCCCACCCGGAAATCACGTGGGCCCCACGGGGAAATCACGTGGGCCCCACCCAGAAATCACGTGGGCCCCACCCGGAAATCACGTGGGCCCCACCCGGAAATCACGTGGGCCCCACCCGGAAATCACGTGGGCCCCACCCGGAAATCACGTGGGCCCCACCCGGAAATCACGTGGGCCCCACCCGGAAATCACGTGGGCCCCACCCGGAAATCACGTGGGCCCCACCCGGAAATCACGTGGGCCCCACCCGGAAATCACGTGGGCCCCACCCGGAAATCACGTGGGCCCCACCCGGAAATCACGTGGGCCCCACCCGGAAATCACGTGGGCCCCACCCGGAAATCACGTGGGCCCCACGGGGAAATCACGTGGGCCCCACCCGGAAATCACGTGGGCCCCACCCGGAAATCACGTGGGCCCCACCCGGAAATCACGTGGGCCCCACCCGGAAATCACGTGGGCCCCACCCGGAAATCACGTGGGCCCCACCCGGAAATCACGTGGGCCCCACCCGGAAATCACGTGGGCCCCACCTGGAAATCACGTGGGCCCCACCCGGAAATCACGTGGGCCCCACGGGGAAATCACGTGGGCCCCACCCGGAAATCACGTGGGCCCCACCCGGAAATCACGTGGGCCCCACACGGAAATCACGTGGGCCCCACCCGGAAATCACGTGGGCCCCACCCGGAAATCACGTGGGCCCCACCCGGAAATCACGTGGGCCCCACCCGGAAATCACGTGGGCACCACGGGGAAATCACGTGGGCCCCACCCGGAAATCACGTGGGCACCACGGGGAAATCACGTGGGCCCCACCCGGAAATCACGTGGGCCCCACCCGGAAATCACGTGGGCCCCACCCGGAAATCACGTGGGGCCCACCCGGAAATCACGTGGGCCCCACCCGGAAATCACGTGGGCCCCACGGGGAAATCACGTGGGCCCCACCCGGAAATCACGTGGGCACCACCCGGAAATCACGTGGGCCCCACCCGGAAATCACGTGGGCCCCACCCGGAAATCACGTGGGCCCCACCCGGAAATCACGTGGGCCCCACCCGGAAGTCACGTGGGCCCCACCCGGAAATCACGTGGGCCCCACCCGGAAATCACGTGGGCCCCACCCGGAAATCACGTGGGCCCCACCCGGAAATCACGTGGGCCCCACCCGGAAATCACGTGGGCCCCACCCGGAAATCACGTGGGCCCCACCCGGAAATCACGTGGGCACCACGGGGAAATCACGTGGGCCCCACCCGGAAATCACGTGGGCCCCACCCGGAAATCACGTGGTCCCCACCCGGAAATCACGTGGGGCCCACCCGGAAATCACGTGGGCCCCACCCGGAAATCACGTGGGCCCCACGGGGAAATCACGTGGGCCCCACCCGGAAATCACGTGGGCCCCACCCGGAAATCACGTAGGCCCCACACGGAAATCACGTGGGCCCCACCCGGAAATCACGTGGGACCCACCCGGAAATCACGTGGGCCCCACCCGGAAATCACGTGTGCCCCACGGGGAAATCACGTGGGCCCCACCCGGAAATCACGTGGGCCCCACCCGGAAATCACGTGGGCCCCACCCGGAAATCACGTGGGACCCCAGGGGAAATCACATGGGCCCCACCCGGAAATCACGTGGGCCCCACCCGGAAATCACGTGGGCCCCACCCGGAAATCACGTGGGCCCCACCCGGAAATCACGTGGGGCCCACCCGGAAATCACGTGGGGCCCACCCGGAAATCACGTGGGCCCCACGGGGAAATCACGTGGGCTCCACCCGGAAAACACGTGGGCCCCACCCGGAAATCACGTGGGCCCCACCCGGAAATCACGTGGGCCCCACCCTGAAATCACGTGGGCCCCACCCGGAAATCACGTGGGCCCCACCCGGAAATCACGTGGGCCCCACCCGGAAATCACGTGGGCCCCCAGGGGAAATCACGTGGGCCCCACCCTGAAATCACGTGGGCCCCACCCGGAAATCACGTGGGCCCCACCCTGAAATCACGTGGGCCCCACCCGGAAATCACGTGGGCCCCACCCGGAAATCACGTGGGCACCACCCGGAAATCACGTGGGCCCCACACGGAAATCACGTGGGCCCCACCCGGAAATCACGTGGGCCCCACCCGGAAATCACGTGGGCCCCACCCGGAAATCACGTGGGCCCCACCCGGAAGTCACGTGGGCCCCACCCGGAAATCACGTGGGCCCCACCCGGAAATCACGTGGGCCCCACCCGGAAATCACGTGGGCCCCACCCGGAAATCACGTGGGCCCCACCCGGAAATCACGTGGGCCCCCAGGGGAAATCACATGGGCCCCACCCGGATATCACGTGGGCCCCACCCGGAAATCACGTGGGCCCCACCCGGAAATCACGTGGGCCCCACCCGGAAATCACGTGGGCCCCACCCGGAAATCACGTGGGCCCCACGGGGAAATCACGTGGGCCCCCAGGGGAAATCACGTGGGCCCCACCCGGAAATCACGTGGGCCCCACCCGGAAATCACGTGGGCCCCACCCGGAAATCACGTGGGCCCCACCCGGAAATCACGTGGGCCCCACCCGGAAATCACGTGGGCCCCACCCGGAAATCACGTGGGCCCCCAGGGGAAATCACGTGGGCCCCACAAGGAAATCACGTGGGCCCCACCCGGAAATCACGTGGGCCCCACCCGGAAATCACGTGGGCCCCACCCGGAAATCACGTGGGACCCCAGGGGAAATCACGTGGGACCCCAGGGGAAATCAAGTGGGCCCCACCCGGAAATCACGTGGGCCCCACCCGGAAATCACGTGGGCCCCACCCGGAAATCACGTGGGCCCCACCCGGAAATCACGTGGGCCACACCCGGAAATCACGTGGGCCCCACCCGGAAATCACGTGGGCCCCACCCGGAAATCACGTGGGCCCCACCCGGAAATCACGTGGGCCCCACCCGGAAATCACGTGGGCCCCACGGGGAAATCACGTGGGCCCCACGGGGAAATCACGTGGGCCCCACCCGGAAATCACGTGGGCCCCACCCGGAAATCACGTGGGCCCCACCAGGAAATCACGTGGGCCCCACCCGGAAATCACGTGGGCCCCACCCGGAAATCACGTGGGCCCCACCCGGAAATCACGTGGTCCCCACCCGGAAATCACGTGGGCCCCACCCGGAAATCACGTGGGCCCCACCCGGAAATCACGTGGGCCCCACCCGGAAATCACGTGGGCCCCACCCGGAAATCACGTGGGCCCCACCCGGAAATCACGTGGGCCCCACTCGGAAATCACGTGGGCCCCACCCGGAAATCACGTGGGCCCCCAGGGGAAATCACGTGGGCCCCACCCGGAAATCACGTGGGCCCCACCCGGAAATCACGTGGGACCCCAGGGGAAATCACGTGGGCCCCACCCGGAAATCACGTGGGCCCCACCCGGAAATCACGTGGGCCCCACCCGGAAATCACGTGGGCCCCACCCGGAAATCACGTGGGCCCCACCCGGAAATCACGTGGGCCCCACCCGGAAATCACGTGGGCCCCACCCGGAAATCACGTGGGCCCCACCCGGAAATCACGTGGGCCCCACCCGGAAATCACGTGGGCCCCACCCGGAAATCACGTGGGCCCCACCCGGAAATCACGTGGGCCCCACCCGGAAATCACGTGGGCCCCACCCGGAAATCACGTGGGCCCCCAGGGGAAATCACGTGGGCCCCACCCGGAAATCACGTGGGCCCCACCCGGAAATCACGTGGGCCCCACGGGGAAATCACGTGGGCCCCACCCGGAAATCACGTGGGCCCCACCCGGAAATCACGTGGGCCCCACCCGGAAATCACGTGGGCCCCACCCGGAAATCACGTGGGCCCCACGGGGAAATCACGTGGGCCCCACCCGGAAATCACGTGGGCCCAAGTGGAAATCACGTGGGCCCCACGGGGAAATCACGTGGGCCCCACCCGGAAATCACGTGGGCCCCACCCGGAAATCACGTGGGCCCCACCCGGAAATCACGTGGGCCCCACCCGGAAATCACGTGGGCCCCACCCGGAAATCACGTGGGCCCCACCCGGAAATCACGTGGGCCCCCAGGGGAAATCACGTGGGCCCCACCCGGAAATCACGTGGGCCCCACCCGGAAATCACGTGGGCCCCACCCGGAAATCACGTGGGCCCCACGGTGAAATCACGTGGGCCCAACCCGGAAATCACGTGGGCCCCACCCGGAAATCACGTGGGCCCCACCCGGAAATCACGTGGGCCCCACCCGGAAATCACGTGGGACCCACCCGGAAATCACGTGGGCCCCACCCGGAAATCACGTGGGCCCCACCCGGAAATCACGTGGGGCCCACCCGGAAATCACGTGGGCCCCACGGGGAAATCACGTGGGCCCCACCCGGAAATCACGTGGGCCCCACCCGGAAATCACGTGGGCCCCACCCTGAAATCACGTGGGCCCCACCCGGAAATCACGTGGGCCCCACCCGGAAATCACGTGGGCCCCACCCGGAAATCACGTGGGCCCCACCCGGAAATCACGTGGGCCCCACCCGGAAATCACGTGGGCCCCACCCGGAAATCACGTGGGCCCCACCCGGAAATCACGTGGGCCCCACCCGGAAATCACGTGGGCCCCACCCGGAAATCACGTGGGCCCCACCCGGAAATCACGTGGGCCCCACCCGGAAATCACGTGGGCCCCACCCGGAAATCACGTGGGCCCCACCCGGAAATCACGTGGGCCCCCAGGGGAAATCACGTGGGCCCCACACGGATATCACGGGGGCCCCACCCGGAAATCACGTGGGCCCCACCCGGAAATCACGTGGGCCCCACCCGGAAATCACGTGGGCCCCACCCGGAAATCACGTGGGCCCCACCCGGAAATCACGTGGGCCCCACCCGGAAATCACGTGGGCCCCACCCGGAAATCACGTGGGCCCCACACGGAAATCACGTGGGCCCCACCCGGAAATCACGTGGGCCCCACCCTGAAATCACGTGGGCCCCACCCGGAAATCACGTGGGCCCCACCCGGAAATCACGTGGGCCCCCAGGGGAAATCACGTGGGCCCCACAAGGAAATCACGTGGGCCCCACCCGGAAATCACGTGGGCCCCACCCGGAAATCACGTGGGCCCCACACGGAAATCACGTGGGCCCCACCCGGAAATCACGTGGGCCCCACCCGGAAATCACGTGGGCCCCACCCGGAAATCACGTGGGCCCCACCCGGAAATCACGTGGGCCCCACCCGGAAATCACGTGGGCCCCACCCGGAAATCACGTGGGCCCCACCCGGAAATCACGTGGGCCCCACCCGGAAATCACGTGGGCCCACCCGGAAATCACGTGGGCCCCACCCGGAAATCACGTGGGCCCCACCCGGAAATCACGTGGGCCCCACCCGGAAATCACGTGGGCCCCACCCGGAAATCACGTGGGCCCCACCCGGAAATCACGTGGGCCCCACCCGGAAATCATGTGGGCCCCACCCGGAAATCACGTGGGCCCCACCCGGAAATCACGTGGGCCCCACCCGGAAATCACGTGGGCACCACGGGGAAATCACGTGGGCCCCACCCGGAAATCACGTGGGCACCACGGGGAAATCACGTGGGCCCCACCCGGAAATCACGTGGGCCCCACCCGGAAGTCACGTGGGCCCCACCCGGAAATCACGTGGGCCCCACCCGGAAATCACGTGGGCCCCACCCGGAAATCACGTGGGCCCCACCCGGAAATCACGTGGGCCCCACCCGGAAATCACGTGGGCCCCACCCGGAAATCACGTGGGCCCCACCCGGAAATCACGTGGGCCCCACCCGGAAATCACGTGGGCCCCACCCGGAAATCACGTGGGCCCCACCCGGAAATCACGTGGGCACCACGGGGAAATCACGTGGGCCCCACCCGGAAATCACGTGGGCACCACGGGGAAATCACGTGGGCCCCACCCGGAAATCACGTGGGCCCCACCCGGAAGTCACGTGGGCCCCACCCGGAAATCACGTGGGCCCCACCCGGAAATCACGTGGGCCCCACCCGGAAATCACGTGGGCCCCACCCGGAAATCACGTGGGCCCCACCCGGAAATCACGTGGGCCCCACCCGGAAATCACGTGGGCCCCACCCGGAAATCACGTGGGCACCACGGGGAAATCACGTGGGCCCCACCCGGAAATCACGTGGGCCCCACCCGGAAATCACGTGGGCCCCACCCGGAAATCACGTGGGGCCCACCCGGAAATCACGTGGGCCCCACCCGGAAATCACGTGGGCCCCACGGGGAAATCACGTGGGCCCCACCCGGAAATCACGTGGGCCCCACCCGGAAATCACGTAGGCCCCACACGGAAATCACGTGGGCCCCACGGGGAAATCACGTGGGTCCCACCCGGAAATCACGTGGGCCCCACCCGGAAATCACGTGGGCCCCACCCGGAAATCACGTGGGCCCCACCCGGAAATCACGTGGGCCCCACGGGGAAATCACGTGGGCCCCACCTGGAAATCACGTGGGCCCCACCCGGAAATCACGTGGGCCCCACCCGGAAATCACGTGGGCCCCACCCGGAAATCACGTGGGACCCACCCGGAAATCACGTGGGCCCCACCCGGAAATCACGTAGGCCCCACCCGGAAATCACGTGGGCCCCACCCGGAAATCACGTGGGCCCCACCCGGAAATCACGTGAGCCCCATCCGGAAATCACGTGGGCCCCACGGGGAAATCACGTGGGCCCCACCCGGAAATCACGTGGGGCCCACCCGGAAATCACGTGGGCCCCACGGGGAAATCACTTGGGCCCCACCCGGAAATCACGTGGGCCCAACCCGGAAATCACGTGGGCCCCACCCGGAAATCACGTGGGCCCCACCCGGAAATCACGTGGGCCCCACCCGGAAATCACGTGGGCCCCCAGGGGAAATCACGTGGGCCCCACCCGGATATCACGTGGGCCCCACCCGGAAATCACGTGGGCCCCACCCGGAAATCACGTGGGCCCCACCCGGAAATCACGTGGGCCCCACCCGGAAATCACGTGGGCCCCCAGGGGAAATCACGTGGGCCCCACCCGGAAATCACGTGGGCCCCACCCGGAATTCACGTGGGCCCCACCCGGAAATCACGTGGGCCCCACGGGGAAATCACATGGGCCCCACCCGGAAATCACGTGGGCCCCACCCGGAAATCACGTGGGCCCCACCCGGAAATCACGTGGGGCCCACCCGGAAATCACGTGGGCCCCACCCGGAAATCACGTGGGCCCCACGGGGAAATCACGTGGGCCCCACCCGGAAATCACGTGGGCCCCACCCGGAAATCACGTAGGCCCCACACGGAAATCACGTGGGCCCCACGGGGAAATCACGTGGGTCCCACCCGGAAATCACGTGGGCCCCACCCGGAAATCACGTGGGCCCCACCCGGAAATCACGTGGGCCCCACCCGGAAATCACGTGGGCCCCACCCGGAAATCACGTGGGCCCCACCCGGAAATCACGTGGGCCCCACGGGGAAATCACGTGGGCCCCACCTGGAAATCACGTGGGCCCCACCCGGAAATCACGTGGGCCCCACCCGGAAATCACGTGGGCCCCACCCGGAAATCACGTGGGCCCCACCCGGAAATCACGTGGGCCCCACCCGGAAATCACGTGGGCCCCACCCGGAAATCACGTGGGCCCCACCCGGAAATCACGTGGGCCCCACCCGGAAATCACGTGGGCCCCATCCGGAAATCACGTGGGCCCCACGGGGAAATCACGTGGGCCCCACCCGGAAATCACGTGGGGCCCACCCGGAAATCACGTGGGCCCCACGGGGAAATCACTTGGGCCCCACCCGGAAATCACGTGGGCCCAACCCGGAAATCACGTGGGCCCCACCCGGAAATCACGTGGGCCCCACCCGGAAATCACGTGGGCCCCACCCGGAAATCACGTGGGCCCCCAGGGGAAATCACGTGGGCCCCACCCGGATATCACGTGGGCCCCACCCGGAAATCACGTGGGCCCCACCCGGAAATCACGTGGGCCCCACCCGGAAATCACGTGGGCCCCACCCGGAAATCACGTGGGCCCCACCCGGAAATCACGTGGGCCCCCAGGGGAAATCACGTGGGCCCCACCCGGAAATCACGTGGGCCCCACCCGGAAATCACGTGGGCCCCACCCGGAAATCACGTGGGGCCCACCCGGAAATCACGTGGGCCCCACCCGGAAATCACGTGGGCCCCACCCGGAAATCACGTGGGCCCCACCCGGAAATCACGTGGGCCCCACCCGGAAATCACGTGGGCCCCACCCGGAAATCACGTGGGCCCCACCCGGAAATCACGTGGGCCCCACCCGGAAATCACGTGGGCCCCACCCGGAAATCACGTGGGCCCCACCCGGAAATCACGTGGGCCCCCAGGGGAAATCACGTGGGCCCCACCCGGAAATCACGTGGGCCCCACCCGGAAATCACGTGGGCCCCACCCGGAAATCACGTGGGCCCCACCCGGAAATCACGTGGGCCCCACCCGGAAATCACGTGGGCCCCACCCGGAAATCACGTGGGCCCCACCCGGAAATCACGTGGGCCCCACCCGGAAATCACGTGGGCCCCACCCGGAAATCACGTGGGCCCCACCCGGAAATCACGTGGGCCCCACCCGGAAATCACGTGGGCCCCACCCGGAAATCACGTGGGCCCCACCCGGAAATCACGTGGGCCCCACCCGGAAATCACGTGGGCCCCACCCGGAAATCACGTGGGCCCCACCCGGAAATCACGTGGGCCCCCAGGGGAAATCACGTGGGCCCCACAAGGAAATCACGTGGGCCCCACCCGGAAATCACGTGGGCCCCACCCGGAAATCACGTGGGCCCCACCCTGAAATCACGTGGGCCCCACGGGGAAATCACGTGGGCCCCACCCGGAAATCTCGTGGGGCCCACCCGGAAATCACGTGGGCCCCACCCGGAAATCACGTGGGCCCCACTCGGAAATCACGTGGGCCCCACCCGGAAATCACGTGGGCCCCCAAGGGAAATCACGTGGGCCCCACCCGGAAATCACGTGGGCCCCACCCGGAAATCACGTGGGACCCCAGGGGAAATCACGTGGGCCCCACCCGGAAATCACGTGGGCCCCACCCGGAAATCACGTGGGCCCCACCCGGAAATCACGTGGGCCCCACCCGGAAATCACGTGGGCCCCACCCGGAAATCACGTGGGCCCCACCCGGAAATCACGTGGGCCCCACCCGGAAATCACGTGGGCCCCACCCGGAAATCACGTGGGCCCCACCCGGAAATCACGTGGGCCCCACCCGGAAATCACGTGGGCCCCACCCGGAAATCACGTGGGCCCCACGGGGAAATCACGTGGGCCCCACCCGGAAATCACGTGGGCCCCACCCGGAAATCACGTGGGCCCCACCCGGAAATCACGTGGGCCCCACCCGGAAATCACGTGGGCCCCACCCGGAAATCACGTGGGCCCCACCCGGAAATCACGTGGGCCCCCAGGGGAAACCACGTGGGCCCCACAAGGAAATCACGTGGGCCCCACCCGGAAATCACGTGGGCCCCACCCGGAAATCACGTGGGCCCCACCCTGAAATCACGTGGGCCCCACGGGGAAATCACGTGGGCCCCACCCGGAAATCACGTGGGGCCCACCCGGAAATCACGTGGGCCCCACCCGGAAATCACGTGGGCCCCACTCGGAAATCACGTGGGCCCCACCCGGAAATCACGTGGGCCCCCAAGGGAAATCACGTGGGCCCCACCCGGAAATCACGTGGGCCCCACCCGGAAATCACGTGGGACCCCAGGGGAAATCACGTGGGCCCCACCCGGAAATCACGTGGGCCCCACCCGGAAATCACGTGGGCCCCACCCGGAAATCACGTGGGCCCCACCCGGAAATCACGTGGGCCCCACCCGGAAATCACGTGGGCCCCACCCGGAAATCACGTGGGCCCCACCCGGAAATCACGTGGGCCCCACCCGGAAATCACGTGGGCCCCACCCGGAAATCACGTGGGCCCCACCGTGAAATCACGTGGGCCCCACCCGGAAATCACGTGGGCCCCACCCGGAAATCACGGGGGGCTCACCCGGAAATCACGTGGGCCCCACGGGGAAATCACGTGGGCCCCACGGGGAAATCACGTGGGCCCCACCCGGAAATCACGTGGGCCCCACCCGGAAATCACGTGGGCCCCACCCGGAAATCACGTGGGCCCCACCCGGAAATCACGTGGGCCCCACACGGAAATCACGTGGGCCCCACCCGGAAATCACGTGGGCCCCACTCGGAAATCACGTGGGCCCCACCCGGAAATCACGTGGGCCCCCAGGGGAAATCACGTGGGCCCCACCCGGAAATCACGTGGGCCCCACCCGGAAATCACTTGGGCCCCACCCGGAAATCACGTGGGCCCCACCCGGAAATCACGTGGGCCCCACCCGGAAATCACGTGGGCCCCACCCGGAAATCACGTGGGCCCCACCCGGAAATCACGTGGGCCCCACCCGGAAATCACGTGGGCCCCACCCGGAAATCACGTGGGCCCCACCCGGAAATCACGTGGGCCCCACCCGGAAATCACGTGGGCCCCACCCGGAAATCACGTGGGCCCCACCCGGAAATCACGTGGGCCCCCAGGGGAAATCACGTGGGCCCCACAAGGAAATCACGTGGGCCCCACCCGGAAATCACGTGGGCCCCACCCGGAAATCACGTGGGCCACACCCGGAAATCACGTGGGCCCCACGGGGAAATCACGTGGGCCCCACCCGGAAATCACGTGGGCCCCACCCGGAAATCACGTGGGCCCCACCCGGAAATCACGTGGGCCCCACCCGGAAATCACGTGGGCCCCACCCGGAAATCACGTGGGCCCCACGGGGAAATCACGTGGGCCCCACCCGGAAATCACGTGGGCCCCACCCGGAAATCACGTGGGCCCCACCCGGAAATCATGTGGGCCCCACGGGGAAATCACGTGGGCCCCACCCGGAAATCACGTGGGCCCCACACGGAAATCACGTGGGCCCCACCCGGAAATCACGTAGGCCCCACACGGAAATCACGTGGGCCCCACCCGGAAATCACGTGGGCCCCACGGGGAAATCACGTGGGCCCCACCCGGAAATCACGTGGGCCCCACCCGGAAATCACGTGGGCCCCACGGGGAAATCACGTGGGCCCCACCCGGAAATCACGTGGGCCCCACCCGGAAATCACGTGGGCCCCACACGGAAATCACGTGGGCCCCACCCGGAAATCACGTGGGCCCCACACGGAAATCACGTGGGCCCCACCCGGAAATCACGTGGGCCCCACACGGAAATCACGTGGGCCCCACCCGGAAATCACGTGGGCCCCACCCGGAAATCACGTGGGCCCCACCCGGAAATCACGTGGGCCCCACCCGGAAATCACGTGGGCCCCACGGGGAAATCACGTGGGCCCCACCCGGAAATCACGGGGGCCCCACCCGGAAATCACGTGGGCCCCACCCGGAAGTCACGTGGGCCCCACCCGGAAATCACGTGGGCCCCACCCGGAAATCACGTGGGCCCCACCCGGAAATCACGTGGGCCCCACCCGGAAATCACGTGGGCCCCACCCGGAAATCACGTGGGACCCACCCGGAAATCACGTGGGCACCACGGGGAAATCACGTGGGCCCCACCCGGAAATCACGTGGGCCCCACCCGGAAATCACGTGGGCCCCACCCGGAAATCACGTGGGGCCCACCCGGAAATCACGTGGGCCCCACCCGGAAATCACGTGGGCCCCACGGGGAAATCACGTGGGCCCCACCCGGAAATCACGTGGGCCCCACCCGGAAATCACGTAGGCCCCACACGGAAATCACGTGGGCCCCACGGGGAAATCACGTGGGTCCCACCCGGAAATCACGTGGGCCCCACCCGGAAATCACGTGGGCCCCACCCGGAAATCACGTGGGCCCCACCCGGAAATCACGTGGGCCCCACCCGGAAATCACGTGGGCCCCACCCGGAAATCACGTGGGCCCCACCCGGAAATCACGTGGGCCCCACCCGGAAATCACGTGGGCCCCACCCGGAAATCACGTGGGCCCCACCCGGAAATCACGTGGGCCCCACCCGGAAATCACGTGGGCCCCCAGGGGAAATCACGTGGGCCCCCAGGGGAAATCACGTGGGCCCCACCCGGAAATCACGTGGGCCCCACCCGGAAATCACGTGGGCCCCACCCGGAAATCACGTGGGCCCCACGGGGAAATCACGTGGGCCCCACCCGGAAATCACGTGGGCCCCACCCGGAAATCACGTGGGCCCCACCCGGAAATCACGTGGGCCCCACCCGGAAATCACGTGGGCCCCACGGGGAAATCACGTGGGCCCCACCCGGAAATCACATGGGCCCCACCCGGAAATCACGTGGGCCCCACCCGGAAATCATGTGGGCCCCACGGGGAAATCACGTGGGCCCCACCCGGAAATCACGTGGGCCCCACACGGAAATCACGTGGGCCCCACCCGGAAATCACGTAGGCCCCACACGGAAATCACGTGGGCCCCACCCGGAAATCACGTGGGCCCCACGGGGAAATCACGTTGGCCCCACCCGGAAATCACGTGGGCCCCACACGGAAATCACGTGGGCCCCACCCGGAAATCACGTGGGCCCCACTCGGAAATCACGTGGGCCCCACCCGGAAATCACGTGGGCCCCCAGGGGAAATCACGTGGGCCCCACCCGGAAATCACGTGGGCCCCACCCGGAAATCACGTGGGCCCCACGGGGAAATCACGTGGGCCCCACCCAGAAATCACGTGGGCCCCACCCGGAAATCACGTGGGCCCCACACGGAAATCACGTGGGCCCCACCCGGAAATCACGTGGGCCCCACACGGAAATCACGTGGGCCCCACCCGGAAATCACGTGGGCCCCACACGGAAATCACGTGGGCCCCACCCGGAAATCACGTGGGCCCCACCCGGAAATCACGTGGGCCCCACCCGGAAATCACGTGGGCCCCACCCGGAAATCACGTGGGCCCCACGGGGAAATCACGTGGGCCCCACCCGGAAATCACGTGGGCCCCACCCGGAAATCACGTGGGCCCCACCCGGAAGTCACGTGGGCCCCACCCGGAAATCACGTGGGCCCCACCCGGAAATCACGTGGGCCCCACCCGCAAATCACGTGGGCCCCACCCGGAAATCACGTGGGCCCCACCCGGAAATCACGTGGGCCCCACCCGGAAATCACGTGGGGCCCACCCGGAAATCACGTGGGCCCCACCCGGAAATCACGTGGGCCCCACGGGGAAATCACGTGGGCCCCACCCGGAAATCACGTGGGCCCCACCCGGAAATCACGTAGGCCCCACACGGAAATCACGTGGGCCCCACGGGGAAATCACGTGGGTCCCACCCGGAAATCACGTGGGCCCCACCCGGAAATCACGTGGGCCCCACCCGGAAATCACGTGGGCCCCACCCGGAAATCACGTGGGCCCCACCCGGAAATCACGTGGGCCCCACCCGGAAATCACGTGGGCCCCACCCGGAAATCACGTGGGCCCCACCCGGAAATCACGTGGGCCCCACCCGGAAATCACGTGGGCCCCCAGGGGAAATCACGTGGGCCCCCAGGGGAAATCACGTGGGCCCCACCCGGAAATCACGTGGGCCCCACCCGGAAATCACGTGGGCCCCACCCGGAAATCACGTGGGCCCCACCCGGAAATCACGTGGGCCCCACCCGGAAATCACGTGGGCCCCACCCGGAAATCACGTGGGCCCCACGGGGAAATCACGTGGGCCCCACGGGGAAATCACGTGGGCCCCACCCGGAAATCACGTGGGCCCCACCCGGAAATCACGTGAGCCCCACCCGGAAATCACATGGGCCCCACCCGGAAATCACGTGGGCCCCACCCGGAAATCACGTGGGCCCCACCCGGAAATCACGTGGGCCCCCAGGGGAAATCACGTGGGCCCCACCCGGAAATCACGTGGGCCCCACCCGGAAATCACGTGGGCCCCACCCGGAAATCACGTGGGCCCCACGGGGAAATCACGTGGGCCCCACCCGGAAATCACGTGGGCCCCACCCGGAAATCACGTGGGCCCCACCCGGAAATCACGTGGGCCCCACCCGGAAATCACGTGGGCCCCACCCGGAAATCACGTGGGCCCCACCCGGAAATCACGTGGGCCCCACCCGGAAATCACGTGGGCCCCACCCGGAAATCACGTGGGCCCCACCCGGAAATCACGTGGGCCCCCAGGGGAAATCACGTGGGCCCCACCCGGAAATCACGTGGGCCCCACCCGGAAATCACGTGGGCCCCACCCGGAAATCACGTGGGCCCCACGGGGAAATCACGTGGGCCCCACCCGGAAATCACGTGGGCCCCACCCGGAAATCACGTGGGCCCCACCCGGAAATCACGTGGGCCCCACCCGGAAATCACGTGGGCCCCACCCGGAAATCACGTGGGCCCCCAGGGGAAATCACGTGGGCCCCACCCGGAAATCACGTGGGCCCCACCCGGAAATCACGTGGGCCCCACCCGGAAATCACGTGGGCCCCACCCGGAAATCACGTGGGCCCCACCCGGAAATCACGTGGGCCCCCAGGGGAAATCACGTGGGCCCCCAGGGGAAATCACGTGGGCCCCACCCGGAAATCACGTGGGCCCCACCCGGAAATCACGTGGGCCCCACCCGGAAATCACGTGGGCCCCACGGGGAAATCACGTGGGCCCCACCCGGAAATCACGTGGGCCCCACCCGGAAATCACGTGAGCCCCACCCGGAAATCACGTGGGCCCCACCCGGAAATCACGTGGGCCCCACCCGGAAATCACGTGGGCCCCACCCGGAAATCACGTGGGCCCCACCCGGAAATCACGTGGGCCCCACCCGGAAATCACGTGGGCCCCACCCGGAAATCACGTGGGCCCCACCCGGAAATCACGTGGGCCCCACCCGGAAATCACGTGGGCCCCACCCGGAAATCACGTGGGCCCCACCCGGAAATCACGTGGGCCCCACCCGGAAATCACGTGGGCCCCACCCGGAAATCACGTGGGCCCCACCCGGAAATCACGTGGGCCCCACCCGGAAGTCACGTGGGCCCCACCCGGAAATCACGTGGGCCCCCAGGGGAAATCACGTGGGCCCCACAAGGAAATCACGTGGGCCCCACCCGGAAATCACGTGGGCCCCACCCGGAAATCACGTGGGCCCCACCCGGAAATCACGTGGGCCCCACGGGGAAATCACGTGGGCCCCACCCGGAAATCACGTGGGCCCCACCCGGAAATCACGTGGGCCCCACCCGGAAATCACGTGGGCCCCACCCGGAAATCACGTGGGCCCCACCCGGAAATCACGTGGGCCCCACCCGGAAATCACGTGGGCCCCACGGGGAAATCACGTGGGCCCCACCCGGAAATCACGTGGGCCCCACCCGGAAATCACGTGGGCCCCACCCGGAAATCATGTGGGCCCCACGGGGAAATCACGTGGGCCCCACCCGGAAATCACGTGGGCCCCACACGGAAATCACGTGGGCCCCACCCGGAAATCACGTAGGCCCCACACGGAAATCACGTGGGCCCCACCCGGAAATCACGTGGGCCCCACGGGGAAATCACGTGGGCCCCACCCGGAAATCACGTGGGCCCCACACGGAAATCACGTGGGCCCCACCCGGAAATCACGTGGGCCCCACTCGGAAATCACGTGGGCCCCACCCGGAAATCACGTGGGCCCCCAGGGGAAATCACGTGGGCCCCACCCGGAAATCACGTGGGCCCCACCCGGAAATCACGTGGGTCCCACGGGGAAATCACGTGGGCCCCACCCGGAAATCACGTGGGCCCCACCCGGAAATCACGTGGGCCCCACACGGAAATCACGTGGGCCCCACCCGGAAATCACGTGGGCCCCACACGGAAATCACGTGGGCCCCACCCGGAAATCACGTGGGCCCCACCCGGAAATCACGTGGGCCCCACCCGGAAATCACGTGGGCCCCACCCGGAAATCACGTGGGCCCCACCCGGAAATCACGTGGGCCCCACCCGGAAATCACGTGGGCCCCACGGGGAAATCACGTGGGCCCCACCCGGAAATCACGTGGGCCCCACCCGGAAATCACGTGGGCCCCACCCGGAAATCACGTGGGCCCCACCCGGAAATCACGTGGGCCCCACCCGGAAATCACGTGGGCCCCACCCGGAAATCACGTGGGCCCCACCCGGAAATCACGTGGGCCCCACCCGGAAATCACGTGGGCCCCACGGGGAAATCACGTGGGCCCCACCCGGAAATCACGTGGGCCCCACCCGGAAGTCACGTGGGCCCCACCCGGAAGTCACGTGGGCCCCACCCGGAAATCACGTGGGCCCCACCCGGAAATCACGTGGGCCCCACCCGGAAATCACGTGGGCCCCACCCGGAAATCACGTGGGCCCCACCCGGAAATCACGTGGGCACCACGGGGAAATCACGTGGGCCCCACCCGGAAATCACGTGGGCCCCACCCGGAAATCACGTGGGCCCCACCCAGAAATCACGTGGGGCCCACCCGGAAATCACGTGGGCCCCACCCGGAAATCACGTGGGCCCCACGGGGAAATCACGTGGGCCCCACCCGGAAATCACGTGGGCCCCACCCGGAAATCACGTAGGCCCCACACGGAAATCACGTGGGCCCCATGGGGAAATCACGTGGGTCCCACCCGGAAATCACGTGGGCCCCACCCGGAAATCACGTGGGCCCCACCCGGAAATCACGTGGGCCCCACCCGGAAATCACGTGGGCCCCACCCGGAAATCACGTGGGCCCCACCCGGAAATCACGTGGGCCCCACCCGGAAATCACGTGGGCCCCACCCGGAAATCACGTGGGCCCCCAGGGGAAATCACGTGGGCCCCACCCGGATATCACGTGGGTCCCACCCGGAAATCACGTGGGCCCCACCCGGAAATCACGTGGGCCCCACCCGGAAATCACGTGGGCCCCACCCGGAAATCACGTGGGCCCCACCCGGAAATCACGTGGGCCCCCAGGGGAAATCACGTGGGCCCCCAGGGGAAATCACGTGGGCCCCACCCGGAAATCACGTGGGCCCCACCCGGAAATCACGTGGGCCCCACCCGGAAATCACGTGGGCCCCACGGGGAAATCACGTGGGCCCCACCCGGAAATCACGTGGGCCCCACCCGGAAATCACGTGAGCCCCACCCGGAAATCACGTGGGCCCCACCCGGAAATCACGTGGGCCCCACCCGGAAATCACGTGGGCCCCACCCGGAAATCACGTGGGCCCCACCCGGAAATCACGTGGGCCCACCCGGAAATCACGTGGGCCCCACCCGGAAATCACGTGGGCCCCACCCGGAAATCACGTGGGCCCCACCCGGAAATCACGTGGGCCCCACCCGGAAATCACGTGGGCCCCACCCGGAAATCACGTGGGCCCCACCCGGAAATCACGTGGGCCCCACCCGGAAATCACGTGGGCCCCACCCGGAAATCACGTGGGCCCCACCCGGAAATCACGTGGGCCCCCAGGGGAAATCACGTGGGCCCCACCCGGAAATCACGTGGGCCCCACCCGGAAATCACGTGGGCCCCACCCGGAAATCACGTGGGGCCCACCCGGGGAAATCACGTGGGCCCCACGGGGAAATCACGTGGGCCCCACCCGGAAATCACGTGGGCCCCACCCGGAAATCACGTGGGCCCCACCCTGAAATCACGTGGGCCCCACCCGGAAATCACGTGGGCCCCACCCGGAAATCACGTGGGCCCCACCCGGAAATCACGTGGGCCCCACCCGGAAATCACGTGGGCCCCACCCGGAAATCACGTGGGCCCCCAAGGGAAATCACGTGGGCCCCACCCGGAAATCACGTGGGCCCCACCCGGAAATCACGTGGGACCCCAGGGGAAATCACGTGGGCCCCACCCGGAAATCACGTGGGCCCCACCCGGAAATCACGTGGGCCCCACCCGGAAATCACGTGGGCCCCACCCGGAAATCACGTGGGCCCCACCCGGAAATCACGTGGGCCCCACCCGGAAATCACGTGGGCCCCACCCGGAAATCACGTGGGCCCCACCCGGAAATCACGTGGGCCCCACCCGGAAATCACGTGGGCCCCACCCGGAAATCACGTGGGCCCCACCCGGAAATCACGTGGGCCCCACCCGGAAATCACGTGGGGCTCACCCGGAAATCACGTGGGCCCCACGGGGAAATCACGTGGGCCCCACCCGGAAATCACGTGGGCCCCACCCGGAAATCACGTGGGCCCCACCCGGAAATCACGTGGGCCCCACCCGGAAATCACGTGGGCCCCACCCGGAAATCACGTGGGCCCCACCCGGAAATCACGTGGGCCCCACCCGGAAATCACGTGGGCCCCACCCGGAAATCACGTGGGCCCCACGGGGAAATCACGTGGGCCCCACCCGGAAATCACGTGGGCCCCACCCGGAAATCACGTGGGCCCCACCCGGAAATCACGTGGGGCCCACCCGGAAATCACGTGGGCCCCACCCGGAAATCACGTGGGCCCCACGGGGAAATCACGTGGGCCCCACCCAGAAATCACGTGGGCCCCACCCGGAAATCACGTGGGCCCCACGGGGAAATCACGTGGGTCCCACCCGGAAATCACGTGGGCCCCACCCGGAAATCACGTGGGCCCCACCCGGAAATCACGTGGGCCCCACCCGGAAATCACGTGGGCCCCACCCGGAAATCACGTGGGCCCCACGGGGAAATCACGTGGGCCCCACCCGGAAATCACGTGGGCCCCACCCGGAAATCACGTGGGCCCCACCCGGAAGTCACGTGGGCCCCACCCGGAAATCACGTGGGCCCCACCCGGAAATCACGTGGGCCCCACCCGGAAATCACGTGGGCCCCACCCGGAAATCACGTGGGCCCCACCCGGAAATCACGTGGGCCCCACCCGGAAATCACGTGGGCCCCACCCGGAAATCACGTGGGCACCACGGGGAAATCACGTGGGCCCCACCCGGAAATCACGTGGGCCCCACCCGGAAATCACGTGGGCCCCACCCGGAAATCACGTGGGCCCCACCCGGAAATCACGTGGGCCCCACCCGGAAATCACGTGGGCCCCACCCGGAAATCACGTGGGCCCCACCCGGAAATCACGTGGGCCCCACCCGGAAATCACGTGGGCCCCACCCGGAAATCACGTGGGCCCCATCCGGAAATCACGTGGGCCCCACGGGGAAATCACGTGGGCCCCACCCGGAAATCACGTGGGGCCCACCCGGAAATTACGTGGGCCCCACGGGGAAATCACTTGGGCCCCACCCGGAAATCACGTGGGCCCAACCCGGAAATCACGTGGGCCCCACCCGGAAATCACGTGGGCCCCACCCGGAAATCACGTGGGCCCCACCCGGAAATCACGTGGGCCCCCAGGGGAAATCACGTGGGCCCCACCCGGATATCACGTGGGCCCCACCCGGAAATCACGTGGGCCCCACCCGGAAATCACGTGGGCCCCACCCGGAAATCACGTGGGCCCCACCCGGAAATCACGTGGGCCCCACCCGGAAATCACGTGGGCCCCCAGGGGAAATCACGTGGGCCCCACCCGGAAATCACGTGGGCCCCACCCGGAAATCACGTGGGCCCCACCCGGAAATCACGTGGGCCCCACCCGGAAATCACGTGGGCCCCACCCGGAAATCACGTGGGCCCCACCCGGAAATCACGTGGGCCCCACCCGGAAATCACGTGGGCCCCACCCGGAAATCACGTGGGCCCCACCCGGAAATCACGTGGGCCCCACCCGGAAATCACGTGGGCCCCACCCGGAAATCACGTGGGCCCCACCCGGAAATCACGTGGGCCCCACCCGGAAATCACGTGGGCCCCACCCAGAAATCACGTGGGCCCCACCCGGAAATCACGTGGGCCCCACCCGGAAATCACGTGGGCCCCACCCGGAAATCACGTGGGCCCCCAGGGGAAATCACGTGGGCCCCACAAGGAAATCACGTGGGCCCCACCCGGAAATCACGTGGGCCCCACCCGCAATTCACGTGGGCCCCACCCGGAAATCACGTGGGCCGCACGGGGAAATCACATGGGCCCCACCCGGAAATCACGTGGGCCCCACCCGGAAATCACGTGGGCCCCACCCGGAAATCACGTGGGCCCCACCCGGAAATCACGTGGGCCCCACCCGGAAATCACGTGGGCCCCACCCGGAAATCACGTGGGCCCCACCCGGAAATCACGTGGGCCCCACCCGGAAATCACGTGGGCCCCACCCGGAAATCACGTGGGCCCCACGGGGAAATCACGTGGGCCCCACCCGGAAATCACGTGGGCCCCACCCGGAAATCACGTGGGCCCCCAGGGGAAATCACGTGGGCCCCACCCGGAAATCACGTGGGCCCCACCCGGAAATCACGTGGGCCCCACCCGGAAATCACGTGGGCCCCACGGGGAAATCACGTGGGCCCCACGGGGAAATCACGTGGGCCCCACCCGGAAATCACGTGGGCCCCACCCGGAAATCACGTGGGCCCCACCCGGAAATCACGTGGGCCCCACCCGGAAATCACGTGGGCCCCACCCGGAAATCACGTGGGGCCCACCCGGAAATCACGTGGGCCCCACGGGGAAATCACGTGGGCCCCACCCGGAAATCACGTGGGCCCCACCCGGAAATCACGTGGGCCCCACCCGGAAATCACGTGGGCCCCACCCGGAAATCACGTGGGCCCCACCCGGAAATCACGTGGGCCCCACCCGGAAATCACGTGGGCCCCACCCGGAAATCACGTGGGCCCCACCCGGAAATCACGTGGGCCCCCAGAGGAAATCACGTGGGCCCCACCCGGAAATCACGTGGGCCCCACCCGGAAATCACGTGGGCCCCACCCGGAAATCACGTGGGCCCCACCCGGAAATCACGTGGGCCCCACGGGGAAATCACGTGGGCCCCACGGGGAAATCACGTGGGCCCCACCCGGAAATCACGTGGGCCCCACCCGGAAATCACGTGGGCCCCACCCGGAAATCACGTGGGCCCCACCCGGAAATCACGTGGGCCCCACCCGGAAATCAAGTTTGCCCCACCCGGAAATCACGTGGGCCCCACGGGGAAATCACGTGGGCCCCACCCGGAAATCACGTGGGCCCCACCCGGAAATCACGTGGGCCCCACGGGGAAATCACGTGGGCCCCACCCGGAAATCACGTGGGCCCCGCCCGGAAATCACGTGGGCCCCACCCGGAAATCACGTGGGCCCCACCCGGAAATCACGTGGGCCCCACCCGGAAATCACGTGGGCCCCACCCGGAAATCACGTGGGCCCCACCCGGAAATCACGTGGGCCCCCAGGGGAAATCACGTGGGCCCCACCCGGAAATCACGTGGGCCCCACCCGGAAATCACGTGGGCCCCACCCGGAAATCACGTGGGCCCCACCCGGAAATCACGTGGGCCCCACCCGGAAATCACGTGGGCCAACCCGGAAATCACGTGGGCCCCACGGGGAAATCACGTGGGCCCCACCCGGAAATCACGTGGGCCCCACCCGGAAATCACGTGGGCCCCACGGGGAAATCACGTGGGCCCCACCCGGAAATCACGTTGGCCGCACCCGGAAATCACGTGGGCCCCACCCGGAAATCACGTGGGCCCCACCCGGAAATCACGTGGCCCCACCCGGAAATCACGTGGGCCCCACCCGGAAATCACGTGGGCCCCCAGGGGAAATCACGTGGGCCCCACCCGGAAATCACGTGGGCCCCACCCGGAAATCACGTGGGCCCCACCCGGAAATCACGTGGGCCCGACGGGGAAATCACGTGGGCCCCACCCGGAAATCACGTGGGCCCCACCCGGAAATCACGTGGGCCCCACCCGGAAATCACGTGGGCCCCACCCGGAAATCACGTGGGCCCCACCCGGAAATCACGTGGGCCCCACCCGGAAATCACGTGGGCCCCACGGGGAAATCACGTGGGCCCCACCCGGAAATCACGTGGGCCCCACCCGGAAATCACGTGGGCCCCACCCGGAAATCACGTGGGCCCCACCCGGAAATCACGTGGGCCCCACCCGGAAATCACGTGGGCCCCACCCGGAAATCACGTGGGCCCCACCCGGAAATCACGTGGGCCCCACCCGGAAATCACGTGGGCCCCACCCGGAAATCACGTGGGCCCCACCCGGAAATCACGTGGGCCCCACCCGGAAATCACGTGGGCCCCACGGGGAAATCACGTGGGCCCCACCCGGAAATCACGTGGGCCCCACCCGGAAATCACGTGGGCCCCCAGGGGAAATCACGTGGGCCCCACCCGGAAATCACGTGGGCCCCACCTGGAAATCACGTGGGCCCCACCCTGAAATCACGTGGACCCCACCCGGAAATCACGTGGGCCCCACGGGGAAATCACGTGGGCCCCACCCGGAAATCACGTGGGCCCCACCCGGAAATCACGTGGGCCCCACCCTGAAATCACGTGGGCCGCACCCGGAAATCACGTGGGCCCCACCCGGAAATCACGTGGGCCCCCAGGGGAAATCACGTGGGCCCCACCCGGAAATCACGTGGGCCCCACCCGGAAATCACGTGGGCCCCACCCGGAAATCACGTGGGCCCGACGGGGAAATCACGTGGGCCCCACCCGGAAATCACGTGGTCCCCACCCGGAAATCACGTGGGCCCCACCCGGAAATCACGTGGGCCCCACCCGGAAATCACGTGGGCCCCACCCGGAAATCACGTGGGCCCCACCCGGAAATCACGTGGGCCCCACCCGGAAATCACGTGGGCCCCACCCGGAAATCACGTGGGCCCCACCCGGAAATCACGTGGGCCCCCAGGGGAAATCACGTGGGCCCCACCCGGAAATCACGTGGGCCCCACCCGGAAATCACGTGGGCCCCACTCGGAAATCACGTGGGCCCCACGGGGAAATCACGTGGGCCCCACCCGGAAATCACGTGGGCCCCACCCGGAAATCACGTGGGCCCAACCCGGAAATCACGTGGGCCCCCAGGGGAAATCACGTGGGCCCCACCCGGAAATCACGTGGGCCCCACTCGGAAATCACGTGGGCCCCACGGGGAAATCACGTGGGCCCCACCCGGAAATCACGTGGGCCCCACCCGGAAATCACGTGGGCCCCACGGGGAAATCACGTGGGCCCCACCCGGAAATCACGTGGGCCCCACCCGGAAATCACGTGGGCCCCACCCGGAAATCACGTGGGCCCCACCCGGAAATCACGTGGGCCCCACCCGGAAATCACGTGGGCCCCACCCGGAAATCACGTGGGCCCCACCCGGAAATCACGTGGGCCCCACCCGGAAATCACGTGGGCCCCACGGGGAATCACGTGGGCCCCACCCAGAAATCACGTGGGCCCCACGGGGAAATCACGTGGGCCCCACCCGGAAATCACGTGGGCCCCACGGGGAAATCACGTGGGCCCCACCCGGAAATCACGTGGGGCCCACCCGGAAATCACGTGGGCCCCACCCGGAAATCACGTGGGCCCCACCCGGAAATCACGTGGGCCCCACCCGGAAATCACGTGGGCCCCCAGGGGAAATCACGTGGGCCCCACCCGGAAATATCGTGGGCCCCACCCGGAAATCACGTGGGCCCCACCCGGAAATCACGTGGGCCCCACCCGGATATCACGTGGGCCCCACCCGGAAATCACGTGGGCCCCACCCGGAAATAACGTGGGCCCCACGGGGAAATCACGTGGGCCCCACCCGGAAATCACGTGGGCCCCACCCGGAAATCACGTGGGCCCCCAGGGGAAATCACGTGGGCCCCACCCGGAAATCACGTGGGCCCCACCCGGAAATCACGTGGGCCCCACCCGGAAATCACGTGGGCCCCACCCGGAAATCACGTGGGCCCCACCCGGAAATCACGTGGGCCCCACCCGGAAATCACGTGGGCCCCACCCGGAAATCACGTGGGCCCCACCCGGAAATCACGTGGGCCCCATGGGGAAATCACGTGGGCCCCACCCGGAAATCACGTGGGCCCCACCCGGAAATCACGTGGGCCCCACCCGGAAATCACGTGGGCCCCACCCGGAAATCACGTGGGCCCCATGGGGAAATCACGTGGGCCCCACCCGGAAATCACGTGGGCCCCACCCGGAAATCACGTGGGCCCCACCCGGAAATCACGTGGGCCCCACCCGGAAATCACGTGGGCCCCACACGGAAATCACGTGGGCCCCACCCGGAAATCACGTGGGCCCCACTCGGAAATCACGTGGGCCCCACCCGGAAATCACGTGGGCCCCCAGGGGAAATCACGTGGGCCCCACCCGGAAATCACGTGGGCCCCACCCGGAAATCACGTGGGCCCCACCCGGAAATCACGTGGGCCCCACCCGGAAATCACGTGGGCCCCACCCGGAAATCACGTGGGCCCCACCCGGAAATCACGTGGGCCCCACGCGGAAATCACGTGGGCCCCACGGGGAAATCACGTGGGCCCCACCCGGAAATCACGTGGGCCCCACCCGGAAATCACGTGGGCCCCACCCGGAAGTCACGTGGGCCCCACCCGGAAATCACGTGGGCCCCACCCGGAAATCACGTGGGCCCCACCCGGAAATCACGTGGGCCCCACCCGGAAATCACGTGGGCCCCACCCGGAAATCACGTGGGCCCCACCCGGAAATCACGTGGGCCCCACCCGGAAATCACGTGGGCACCACGGGGAAATCACGTGGGCCCCACCCGGAAATCACGTGGGCCCCACCCGGAAATCACGTGGGCCCCACCCGGAAATCACGTGGGGCCCACCCGGAAATCACGTGGGCCCCACCCGGAAATCACGTGGGCCCCACGGGGAAATCACGTGGGCCCCACCCGGAAATCACGTGGGCCCCACCCGGAAATCACGTAGGCCCCACACGGAAATCACGTGGGCCCCACGGGGAAATCACGTGGGTCCCACCCGGAAATCACGTGGGCCCCACCCGGAAATCACGTGGGCCCCACCCGGAAATCACGTGGGCCCCACCCGGAAATCACGTGGGCCCCACCCGGAAATCACGTGGGCCCCACCCGGAAATCACGTGGGCCCCACGGGGAAATCACGTGGGCCCCACCTGGAAATCACGTGGGCCCCACCCGGAAATCACGTGGGCCCCACCCGGAAATCACGTGGGCCCCACCCGGAAATCACGTGGGCCCCACCCGGAAATCACGTGGGCCCCACCCGGAAATCACGTGGGCCCCACCCGGAAATCACGTGGGCCCCACCCGGAAATCACGTGGGCCCCACCCGGAAATCACGTGGGCCCCATCCGGAAATCACGTGGGCCCCACGGGGAAATCACGTGGGCCCCACCCGGAAATCACGTGGGGCCCACCCGGAAATCACGTGGGCCCCACGGGGAAATCACTTGGGCCCCACCCGGAAATCACGTGGGCCCAACCCGGAAATCACGTGGGCCCCACCCGGAAATCACGTGGGCCCCACCCGGAAATCACGTGGGCCCCACCCGGAAATCACGTGGGCCCCCAGGGGAAATCACGTGGGCCCCACCCGGAAATCACGTGGGCCCCACCCGGAAATCACGTGGGCCCCACCCGGAAATCACGTGGGCCCCACCCGGAAATCACGTGGGCCCCACCCGGAAATCACGTGGGCCCCACCCGGAAATCACGTGGGCCCCCAGGGGAAATCACGTGGGCCCCACCCGGAAATCACGTGGGCCCCACCCGGAATTCACGTGGGCCCCACCCGGAAATCACGTGGGCCCCACGGGGAAATCACATGGGCCCCACCCGGAAATCACGTGGGCCCCACCCGGAAATCACGTGGGCCCCACCCGGAAATCACGTGGGCCCCACCCGGAAATCACGTGGGCCCCACCCGGAAATCACGTGGGCCCCACCCGGAAATCACGTGGGCCCCACGCGGAAATCACGTGGGCCCCACGGGGAAATCACGTGGGCCCCACCCGGAAATCACGTGGGCCCCACCCGGAAATCACGTGGGCCCCACGCGGAAGTCACGTGGGCCCCACCCGGAAATCACGTGGGCCCCACCCGGAAATCACGTGGGCCCCACCCGGAAATCACGTGGGCCCCACCCGGAAATCACGTGGGCCCCACCCGGAAATCACGTGGGCCCCACCCGGAAATCACGTGGGCCCCACCCGGAAATCACGTGGGCACCACGGGGAAATCACGTGGGCCCCACCCGGAAATCACGTGGGCCCCACCCGGAAATCACGTGGGCCCCACCCGGAAATCACGTGGGGCCCACCCGGAAATCACGTGGGCCCCACCCGGAAATCACGTGGGCCCCACGGGGAAATCACGTGGGCCCCACCCGGAAATCACGTGGGCCCCACCCGGAAATCACGTAGGCCCCACACGGAAATCACGTGGGCCCCACGGGGAAATCACGTGGGTCCCACCCGGAAATCACGTGGGCCCCACCCGGAAATCACGTGGGCCCCACCCGGAAATCACGTGGGCCCCACCCGGAAATCACGTGGGCCCCACCCGGAAATCACGTGGGCCCCACCCGGAAATCACGTGGGCCCCACGGGGAAATCACGTGGGCCCCACCTGGAAATCACGTGGGCCCCACCCGGAAATCACGTGGGCCCCACCCGGAAATCACGTGGGCCCCACCCGGAAATCACGTGGGCCCCACCCGGAAATCACGTGGGCCCCACCCGGAAATCACGTGGGCCCCACCCGGAAATCACGTGGGCCCCACCCGGAAATCACGTGGGCCCCACCCGGAAATCACGTGGGCCCCATCCGGAAATCACGTGGGCCCCACGGGGAAATCACGTGGGCCCCACCCGGAAATCACGTGGGGCCCACCCGGAAATCACGTGGGCCCCACGGGGAAATCACTTGGGCCCCACCCGGAAATCACGTGGGCCCAACCCGGAAATCACGTGGGCCCCACCCGGAAATCACGTGGGCCCCACCCGGAAATCACGTGGGCCCCACCCGGAAATCACGTGGGCCCCCAGGGGAAATCACGTGGGCCCCACCCGGATATCACGTGGGCCCCACCCGGAAATCACGTGGGCCCCACCCGGAAATCACGTGGGCCCCACCCGGAAATCACGTGGGCCCCACCCGGAAATCACGTGGGCCCCACCCGGAAATCACGTGGGCCCCCAGGGGAAATCACGTGGGCCCCACCCGGAAATCACGTGGGCCGCACCCGGAAATCACGTGGGCCCCACCCGGAAATCACGTGGGCCCCACCCGGAAATCACGTGGGCCCCACCCGGAAATCACGTGGGCCCCACCCGGAAATCACGTGGGCCCCACCCGGAAATCACGTGGGCCCCACCCGGAAATCACGTGGGCCCCACCCGGAAATCACGTGGGCCCCACCCAGAAATCACGTGGGCCCCACCCGGAAATCACGTGGGCCCCACCCGGAAATCACGTGGGCCCCACCCGGAAATCACGTGGGCCCCCAGGGGAAATCACGTGGGCCCCACAAGGAAATCACGTGGGCCCCACCCGGAAATCACGTGGGCCCCACCCGGAATTCACGTGGGCCCCACCCGGAAATCACGTGGGCCCCACGGGGAAATCACATGGGCCCCACCCGGAAATCACGTGGGCCCCACCCGGAAATCACGTGGGCCCCACCCGGAAATCACGTGGGCCCCACCCGGAAATCACGTGGGCCCCACCCGGAAATCACGTGGGCCCCACCCGGAAATCACGTGGGCCCCACCCGGAAATCACGTGGGCCCCACCCGGAAATCACGTGGGCCCCACCCGGAAATCACGTGGGCCCCACGGGGAAATCACGTGGGCCCCACCCGGAAATCACGTGGGCCCCACCCGGAAATCACGTGGGCCCCCAGGGGAAATCACGTGGGCCCCACCCGGAAATCACGTGGGCCCCACCCGGAAATCACGTGGGCCCCACCCGGAAATCACGTGGGCCCCACGGGGAAATCACGTGGGCCCCACGGGGAAATCACGTGGGCCCCACCCGGAAATCACGTGGGCCCCACCCGGAAATCACGTGGGCCCCACCCGGAAATCACGTGGGCCCCACCCGGAAATCACGTGGGCCCCACCCGGAAATCACGTGGGGCCCATCCGGAAATCACGTGGGCCCCACGGGGAAATCACGTGGGCCCCACCCGGAAATCACGTGGGCCCCACCCGGAAATCACGTGGGCCCCACGGGGAAATCACGTGGGCCCCACCCGGAAATCACGTGGGCCCCACCCGGAAATCACGTGGGCCCCCAGGGGAAATCACGTGGGCCCCACCCGGAAATCACGTGGGCCCCACCCGGAAATCACGTGGGCCCCACCCGGAAATCACGTGGGCCCCACGGGGAAATCACGTGGGCCCCACGGGGAAATCACGTGGGCCCCACCCGGAAATCACGTGGGCCCCACCCGGAAATCACGTGGGCCCCACCCGGAAATCACGTGGGCCCCACCCGGAAATCACGTGGGCCCCACCCGGAAATCACGTGGGGCCCACCCGGAAATCACGTGGGCCCCACGGGGAAATCACGTGGGCCCCACCCGGAAATCACGTGGGCCCCACCCGGAAATCACGTGGGCCCCACCCGGAAATCACGTGGGCCCCACCCGGAAATCACGTGGGCCCCACCCGGAAATCACGTGGGCCCCACCCGGAAATCACGTGGGCCCCACCCGGAAATCACGTGGGCCCCACCCGGAAATCACGTGGGCCCCCAGGGGAAATCACGTGGGCCCCACCCGGAAATCACGTGGGCCCCACCCGGAAATCACGTGGGCCCCACCCGGAAATCACGTGGGCCCCACCCGGAAATCACGTGGGCCCCACGGGGAAATCACGTGGGCCCCACCCGGAAATCACGTGGGCCCCACCCGGAAATCACGTGGGCCCCACCCGGAAATCACGTGGGCCCCACCCGGAAATCACGTGGGCCCCACCCGGAAATCACGTGGGCCCCACCCGGAAATCAAGTGGGCCCCACCCGGAAATCACGTGGGCCCCACGGGGAAATCACGTGGGCCCCACCCGGAAATCACGTGGGCCCCACCCGGAAATCACGTGGGCCCCACGGGGAAATCACGTGGGCCCCACCCGGAAATCACGTGGGCCCCACCCGGAAATCACGTGGGCCCCACCCGGAAATCACGTGGGCCCCACCCGGAAATCACGTGGGCCCCACCCGGAAATCACGTGGGCCCCACCCGGAAATCACGTGGGCCCCACCCGGAAATCACGTGGGCCCCCAGGGTAAATCACGTGGGCCCCACCCGGAAATCACGTGGGCCCCACCCGGAAATCACGTGGGCCCCACCCGGAAATCACGTGGGCCCCACCCGGAAATCACGTGGGCCCCACCCGGAAATCACGTGGGCCCCACCCGGAAATCACGTGGGCCCCACGGGGAAATCACGTGGGCCCCACCCGGAAATCACGTGGGCCCCACCCGGAAATCACGTGGGCCCCACGGGGAAATCACGTGGGCCCCACCCGGAAATCACGTTGGCCGCACCCGGAAATCACGTGGGCCCCACCCGGAAATCACGTGGGCCCCACCCGGAAATCACGTGGCCCCACCCGGAAATCACGTGGGCCCCACCCGGAAATCACGTGGGCCCCCAGGGGAAATCACGTGGGCCCCACCCGGAAATCACGTGGGCCCCACCCGGAAATCACGTGGGCCCCACCCGGAAATCACGTGGGCCCGACGGGGAAATCACGTGGGCCCCACCCGGAAATCACGTGGGCCCCACCCGGAAATCACGTGGGCCCCACCCGGAAATCACGTGGGCCCCACCCGGAAATCACGTGGGCCCCACCCGGAAATCACGTGGGCCCCACCCGGAAATCACGTGGGCCCCACGGGGAAATCACGTGGGCCCCACCTGGAAATCACGTGGGCCCCACCCGGAAATCACGTGGGCCCCACCCGGAAATCACGTGGGCCCCACCCGGAAATCACGTGGGCCCCACCCGGAAATCACGTGGGCCCCACCCGGAAATCACGTGGGCCCCACCCGGAAATCACGTGGGCCCCACCCGGAAATCACGTGGGCCCCACCCGGAAATCACGTGGGCCCCACCCGGAAATCACGTGGGCCCCACGGGGAAATCACGTGGGCCCCACCCGGAAATCACGTGGGCCCCACCCGGAAATCACGTGGGCCCCACCCGGAAATCACGTGGGCCCCACCCGGAAATCACGTGGGCCCCACCCGGAAATCACGTGGGCCCCACGGGGAAATCACGTGGGCCCCACCCGGAAATCACGTGGGCCCCACCCGGAAATCACGTGGGCCCCCAGGGGAAATCACGTGGGCCCCACCCGGAAATCACGTGGGCCCCACCTGGAAATCACGTGGGCCCCACCCTGAAATCACGTGGACCCCACCCGGAAATCACGTGGGCCCCACGGGGAAATCACGTGGGCCCCACCCGGAAATCACGTGGGCCCCACCCGGAAATCACGTGGGCCCCACCCTGAAATCACGTGGGCCGCACCCGGAAATCACGTGGGCCCCACCCGGAAATCACGTGGGCCCCCAGGGGAAATCACGTGGGCCCCACCCGGAAATCACGTGGGCCCCACCCGGAAATCACGTGGGCCCCACCCGGAAATCACGTGGGCCCGACGGGGAAATCACGTGGGCCCCACCCGGAAATCACGTGGTCCCCACCCGGAAATCACGTGGGCCCCACCCGGAAATCACGTGGGCCCCACCCGGAAATCACGTGGGCCCCACCCGGAAATCACGTGGGCCCCACCCGGAAATCACGTGGGCCCCACCCGGAAATCACGTGGGCCCCACCCGGAAATCACGTGGGCCCCACCCGGAAATCACGTGGGCCCCCAGGGGAAATCACGTGGGCCCCACCCGGAAATCACGTGGGCCCCACCCGGAAATCACGTGGGCCCCACTCGGAAATCACGTGGGCCCCACGGGGAAATCACGTGGGCCCCACCCGGAAATCACGTGGGCCCCACCCGGAAATCACGTGGGCCCCACCCGGAAATCACGTGGGCCCCCAGGGGAAATCACGTGGGCCCCACCCGGAAATCACGTGGGCCCCACTCGGAAATCACGTGGGCCCCACGGGGAAATCACGTGGGCCCCACCCGGAAATCACGTGGGCCCCACCCGGAAATCACGTGGGCCCCACGGGGAAATCACGTGGGCCCCACCCGGAAATCACGTGGGCCCCACCCGGAAATCACGTGGGCCCCACCCGGAAATCACGTGGGCCCCACCCGGAAATCACGTGGGCCCCACCCGGAAATCACGTGGACCCCACCCGGAAATCACGTGGGCCCCACCCGGAAATCACGTGGGCCCCACCCGGAAATCACGTGGGCCCCACGGGGAAATCACGTGGGCCCCACCCAGAAATCACGTGGGCCCCACGGGGAAATCACGTGGGCCCCACCCGGAAATCACGTGGGCCCCACGGGGAAATCACGTGGGCCCCACCCGGAAATCACGTGGGGCCCACCCGGAAATCACGTGGGCCCCACCCGGAAATCACGTGGGCCCCACCCGGAAATCACGTGGGCCCCACCCGGAAATCACGTGGGCCCCCAGGGGAAATCACGTGGGCCCCACCCGGAAATCACGTGGGCCCCACCCGGAAATCACGTGGGCCCCACCCGGAAATCACGTGGGCCCCACCCGGATATCACGTGGGCCCCACCCGGAAATCACGTGGGCCCCACCCGGAAATAACGTGGGCCCCACGGGGAAATCACGTGGGCCCCACCCGGAAATCACGTGGGCCCCACCCGGAAATCACGTGGGCCCCCAGGGGAAATCACGTGGGCCCCACCCGGAAATCACGTGGGCCCCACCCGGAAATCACGTGGGCCCCACCCGGAAATCACGTGGGCCCCACCCGGAAATCACGTGGGCCCCACCCGGAAATCACGTGGGCCCCACCCGGAAATCACGTGGGCCCCACCCGGAAATCACGTGGGCCCCACCCGGAAATCACGTGGGCCCCATGGGGAAATCACGTGGGCCCCACCCGGTAATCACGTGGGCCCCACCCGGAAATCACGTGGGCCCCACCCGGAAATCACGTGGGCCCCACCCGGAAATCACGTGGGCCCCACACGGAAATCACGTGGGCCCCACCCGGAAATCACGTGGGCCCCACTCGGAAATCACGTGGGCCCCACCCGGAAATCACGTGGGCCCCCAGGGGAAATCACGTGGGCCCCACCCGGAAATCACGTGGGCCCCACCCGGAAATCACGTGGGCCCCACCCGGAAATCACGTGGGCCCCACCCGGAAATCACGTGGGCCCCACCCGGAAATCACGTGGGCCCCACGCGGAAATCACGTGGGCCCCACGGGGAAATCACGTGGGCCCCACCCGGAAATCACGTGGGCCCCACCCGGAAATCACGTGGGCCCCACCCGGAAGTCACGTGGGCCCCACCCGGAAATCACGTGGGCCCCACCCGGAAATCACGTGGGCCCCACCCGGAAATCACGTGGGCCCCACCCGGAAATCACGTGGGCCCCACCCGGAAATCACGTGGGCCCCACCCGGAAATCACGTGGGCCCCACCCGGAAATCACGTGGGCCCCACCCGGAAATCACGTGGGCCCCACCCGGAAATCACGTGGGCCCCACCCGGAAATCACGTGGGCCCCACCCGGAAATCACGTGGGCCCCACCCGGAAATCACGTGGGCCCCACCCGGAAATCACGTGGGCCCCACCCGGAAATCACGTGGGCCCCACCCGGAAATCACGTGGGCCCCATCCGGAAATCACGTGGGCCCCACGGGGAAATCACGTGGGCCCCACCCGGAAATCATGTGGGGCCCACCCGGAAATCACGTGGGCCCCACGGGGAAATCACTTGGGCCCCACCCGGAAATCACGTGGGCCCAACCCGGAAATCACGTGGGCCCCACCCGGAAATCACGTGGGCCCCACCCGGAAATCACGTGGGCCCCACCCGGAAATCACGTGGGCCCCCAGGGGAAATCACGTGGGCCCCACCCGGATATCACGTGGGCCCCACCCGGAAATCACGTGGGCCCCACCCGGAAATCACGTGGGCCCCACCCGGAAATCACGTGGGCCCCACCCGGAAATCACGTGGGCCCCACCCGGAAATCACGTGGGCCCCCAGGGGAAATCACGTGGGCCCCACCCGGAAATCACGTGGGCCCCACCCGGAAATCACGTGGGCCCCACCCGGAAATCACGTGGGCCCCACCCGGAAATCACGTGGGCCCCACCCGGAAATCACGTGGGCCCCACCCGGAAATCACGTGGGCCCCACCCGGAAATCACGTGGGCCCCACCCGGAAATCACGTGGGCCCCACCCGGAAATCACGTGGGCCCCACCCAGAAATCACGTGGGCCCCACCCGGAAATCACGTGGGCCCCACCCGGAAATCACGTGGGCCCCCAGGGGAAATCACGTGGGCCCCACAAGGAAATCACGTGGGCCCCACCCGGAAATCACGTGGGCCCCACCCGGAATTCACGTGGGCCCCACCCGGAAATCACGTGGGCCCCACGGGGAAATCACATGGGCCCCACCCGGAAATCACGTGGGCCCCACCCGGAAATCACGTGGGCCCCACCCGGAAATCACGTGGGCCCCACCCGGAAATCACGTGGGCCCCACCCGGAAATCACGTGGGCCCCACCCGGAAATCACGTGGGCCCCACCCGGAAATCACGTGGGCCCCACCCGGAAATCACGTGGGCCCCACCCGGAAATCACGTGGGCCCCACGGGGAAATCACGTGGTCCCCACGGGGAAATCACGTGGGCCCCACCCGGAAATCACGTGGGCCCCACCCGGAAATCACGTGGGCCCCACCCGGAAATCACGTGGGCCCCACCCGGAAATCACGTGGGCCCCACCCGGAAATCACGTGGGCCCCACCCGGAAATCACGTGGGCCCCACCCGGAAATCACGTGGGCCCCACCCGGAAATCACGTGGGCCCCCAGGGGAAATCACGTGGGCCCCACCCGGAAATCACGTGGGCCCCACCCGGAAATCACGTGGGCCCCACCCGGAAATCACGTGGGCCCCACCCGGAAATCACGTGGGCCCCACGGGGAAATCACGTGGGCCCCACGGGGAAATCACGTGGGCCCCACCCGGAAATCACGTGGGCCCCACCCGGAAATCACGTGGGCCCCACCCGGAAATCACGTGGGCCCCACCCGGAAATCACGTGGGCCCCACCCGGAAATCACGTGGGCCCCACCCGGAAATCACGTGGGCCCCACGGGGAAATCACGTGGGCCCCACCCGGAAATCACGTGGGCCCCACCCGGAAATCACGTGGGCCCCACGGGGAAATCACGTGGGCCCCACCCGGAAATCACGTGGGCCCCACCCGGAAATCACGTGGGCCCCACCCGGAAATCACGTGGGCCCCACCCGGAAATCACGTGGGCCCCACCCGGAAATCACGTGGGCCCCACCCGGAAATCACGTGGGCCCCCAGGGGAGATCACGTGGGGCCCACCCGGAAATCACGTGGGCCCCACCCGGAAATCACGTGGGCCCCACCCGGAAATCACGTGGGCCCCACCCGGAAATCACGTGGGCCCCACCCGGAAATCACGTGGGCCCCACCCGGAAATCACGTGGGCCCCACGGGGAAATCACGTGGGCCCCACCCGGAAATCACGTGGGCCCCACCCGGAAATCACGTGGGCCCCACGGGGAAATCACGTGGGCCCCACCCGGAAATCACGTGGGCCCCACCCGGAAATCACGTGGGCCCCACCCGGAAATCACGTGGGCCCCACCCGGAAATCACGTGGCCCCACCCGGAAATCACGTGGGCCCCACCCGGAAATCACGTGGGCCCCCAGGGGAAATCACGTGGGCCCCACCCGGAAATCACGTGGGCCCCACCCGGAAATCACGTGGGCCCCACCCGGAAATCACGTGGGCCCGACGGGGAAATCACGTGGGCCCCACCCGGAAATCACGTGGGCCCCACCCGGAAATCACGTGGGCCCCACCCGGAAATCACGTGGGCCCCACCCGGAAATCACGTGGGCCCCACCCGGAAATCACGTGGGCCCCACCCGGAAATCACGTGGGCCCCACCCGGAAATCACGTGGGCCCCACGGGGAAATCACGTGGGCCCCACCTGGAAATCACGTGGGCCCCACCCGGAAATCACGTGGGCCCCACCCGGAAATCACGTGGGCTCAACCCGGAAATCACGTGGGCCCCAACCGGAAATCACGTGGGCCCCACCCGGAAATCACGTGGGCCCCACCCGGAAATCACTTGGGCCCCACCCGGAAATCACGTGGGCCCCACCCGGAAATCACGTGGGCCCCACCCGGAAATCACGTGGGCCCCACCCGGAAATCACGTGGGCCCCACGGGGAAATAACGTGGGCCCCACCCGGAAATCACGTGGGCCCCACCCGGAAATCACGTGGGCCCCCAGGGGAAATCACGTGGGCCCCACCCGGAAATCACGTGGGCCCCACCTGGAAATCACGTGGGCCCCACCCTGAAATCACGTGGACCCCACCCGGAAATCACGTGGGCCCCACGGGGAAATCACGTGGGCCCCACCCGGAAATCACGTGGGCCCCACCCGGAAATCACGTGGGCCCCACCCTGAAATCACGTGGGCCCCACCCGGAAATCACGTGGGCCACATCCGGAAATCACGTGGGCCCCACCCGGAAATCACGTGGGCCCCACCCGGAAATCACGTGGGCCCCACCCGGAAATCACGTGGGCCCCACCCGGAAATCACGTGGGCCCCACCCGGAAATCACGTGGGCCCCACCCGGAAATCACGTGGGCCCCACCCGGAAATCACGTGGGCCCCACCCGGAAATCACGTGGGCCCCACCCGGAAATCACGTGGGCCCCACCCGGAAATCACGTGGGCCCCACCCGGAAATCACGTGGGCCCCACCCGGAAATCACGTGGGCCCCACCCGGAAATCACGTGGGCCCCACTCGGAAATCACGTGGGCCCCACGGGGAAATCACGTGGGCCCCACCCGGAAATCACGTGGGCCCCACCCGGAAATCACGTGGGCCCCACCCGGAAATCACGTGGGCCCCCAGGGGAAATCACGTGGGCCCCACCCGGAAATCACGTGGGCCCCACTCGGAAATCACGTGGGCCCCACGGGGAAATCACGTGGGCCCCACCCGGAAATCACGTGGGCCCCACCCGGAAATCACGTGGGCCCCACGGGGAAATCACGTGGGCCCCACCCGGAAATCACGTGGGCCCCACCCGGAAATCACGTGGGCCCCACCCGGAAATCACGTGGGCCCCACCCGGAAATCACGTGGGCCCCACCCGGAAATCACGTGGGCCCCACCCGGAAATCACGTGGGCCCCACCCGGAAATCACGTGGGCCCCACCCGGAAATCACGTGGGCCCCACGGGGAAATCACGTGGGCCCCACCCAGAAATCACGTGGGCCCCACGGGGAAATCACGTGGGCCCCACCCGGAAATCACGTGGGCCCCACGGGGAAATCACGTGGGCCCCACCCGGAAATCACGTGGGGCCCACCCGGAAATCACGTGGGCCCCACCCGGAAATCACGTGGGCCCCACCCGGAAATCACGTGGGCCCCACCCGGAAATCACGTGGGCCCCCAGGGGAAATCACGTGGGCCCCACCCGGAAATCACGTGGGCCCCACCCGGAAATCACGTGGGCCCCACCCGGAAATCACGTGGGCCCCACCCGGATATCACGTGGGCCCCACCCGGAAATCACGTGGGCCCCACCCGGAAATAACGTGGGCCCCACGGGGAAATCACGTGGGCCCCACCCGGAAATCACGTGGGCCCCACCCGGAAATCACGTGGGCCCCCAGGGGAAATCACGTGGGCCCCACCCGGAAATCACGTGGGCCCCACCCGGAAATCACGTGGGCCCCACCCGGAAATCACGTGGGCCCCACCCGGAAATCACGTGGGCCCCCAGGGGAAATCACGTGGGCCCCACCCGGAAATCACGTGGGCCCCACCCGGAAATCACGTGGGCCCCACCCGGAAATCACGTGGGCCCCACCCGGATATCACGTGGGCCCCACCCGGAAATCACGTGGGCCCCACCCGGAAATAACGTGGGCCCCACGGGGAAATCACGTGGGCCCCACCCGGAAATCACGTGGGCCCCACCCGGAAATCACGTGGGCCCCCAGGGGAAATCACGTGGGCCCCACCCGGAAATCACGTGGGCCCCACCCGGAAATCACGTGGGCCCCACCCGGAAATCACGTGGGCCCCACCCGGAAATCACGTGGGCCCCACCCGGAAATCACGTGGGCCCCACGGGGAAATCACGTGGGCCCCACCCGGAAATCACGTGGGCCCCACCCGGAAATCACGTGGGCCCCACCCGGAAATCACGTGGGCCCCACCCGGAAATCACGTGGGCCCCACCCGGAAATCACGTGGGCTCCACCCGGAAATCACGTGGGCCCCACCCGGAAATCACGTGGGCCCCATGGGGAAATCACGTGGGCCCCACCCGGAAATCACGTGGGCCCCACCCGGAAATCACGTGGGCCCCACCCGGAAATCACGTGGGCCCCACCCGGAAATCACGTGGGCCCCACACGGAAATCACGTGGGCCCCACCCGGACATCACGTGGGCCCCACTCGGAAATCACGTGGGCCCCACCCGGAAATCACGTGGGCCCCCAGGGGAAATCACGTGGGCCCCACCCGGAAATCACGTGGGCCCCACCCGGAAATCACGTGGGCCCCACCCGGAAATCACGTGGGCCCCACCCGGAAATCACGTGGGCCCCACCCGGAAATCACGTGGGCCCCACCCGGAAATCACGTGGGCCCCACCCGGAAATCACGTGGGCCCCACCCGGAAATCACGTGGGCCCCACCCGGAAATCACGTGGGCCCCACCCGGAAATCACGTGGGCCCCACCCGGAAATCACGTGGGCCCCCAGGGGAAATCACGTGGGCCCCACAAGGAAATCACGTGGGCCCCACCCGGAAATCACGTGGGCCCCACCCGGAAATCACGTGGGCCCCACGGGGAAATCACGTGGGCCCCACCCGGAAATCACGTGGGCCCCACCCGGAAATCACGTGGGCCCCACCCGGAAATCACGTGGGCCCCACCCGGAAATCACGTGGGCCCCACCCGGAAATCACGTGGGCCCCACCCGGAAATCACGTGGGCCCCACCCGGAAATCACGTGGGCCCCACGGGGAAATCACGTGGGCACCACGGGGAAATCACGTGGGCCCCACCCGGAAATCACGTGGGCCCCACCCGGAAATCACGTGGGCCCCACCCGGAAATCACGTGGGGCCCACCCGGAAATCACGTGGGCCCCACCCGGAAATCACGTGGGCCCCACACGGAAATCACGTGGGCCCCACCCGGAAATCACGTGGGCCCCACCCGGAAATCACGTGGGCCCCACCCGGAAATCACGTGGGCCCCACCCGGAAATCTCGTGGGCCCCACCCGGAAATCACGTGGGCCCCACGGGGAAATCACGTGGGCCCCACCCGGAAATCACGTGGGCACCACGGGGAAATCACGTGGGCCCCACCCGGAAATCACGTGGGCACCACGGGGAAATCACGTGGGCCCCACCCGGAAATCACGTGGGCCCCACCCGGAAATCACGTGGGCCCCACCCGGAAATCACGTGGGGCCCACCCGGAAATCACGTGGGCCCCACCCGGAAATCACGTGGGCCCCACGGGGAAATCACGTGGGCCCCACCCGGAAATCACGTGGGCACCACCCGGAAATCACGTGGGCCCCACACGGAAATCACGTGGGCCCCACCCGGAAATCACGTGGGCCCCACACGGAAATCACGTGGGCCCCACCCGGAAATCACGTGGGCCCCACCCGGAAATCACGTGGGCCCCACCCGGAAATCACGTGGGCCCCACGCGGAAATCACGTGGGCCCCACGGGGAAATCACGTGGGCCCCACCCGGAAATCACGTGGGCCCCACCCGGAAATCACGTGGGCCCCACCCGGAAGTCACGTGGGCCCCACCCGGAAATCACGTGGGCCCCACCCGGAAATCACGTGGGCCCCACCCGGAAATCACGTGGGCCCCACCCGGAAATCACGTGGGCCCCACCCGGAAATCACGTGGGCCCCACCCGGAAATCACGTGGGCCCCACCCGGAAATCACGTGGGCACCACGGGGAAATCACGTGGGCCCCACCCGGAAATCACGTGGGCCCCACCCGGAAATCACGTGGGCCCCACCCGGAAATCACGTGGGGCCCACCCGGAAATCACGTGGGCCCCACCCGGAAATCACGTGGGCCCCACGGGGAAATCACGTGGGCCCCACCCGGAAATCACATGGGCCCCACCCGGAAATCACGTAGGCCCCACACGGAAATCACGTGGGCCCCACGGGGAAATCACGTGGGTCCCACCCGGAAATCACGTGGGCCCCACCCGGAAATCACGTGGGCCCCACCCGGAAATCACGTGGGCCCCACCCGGAAATCACGTGGGCCCCACCCGGAAATCACGTGGGCCCCACCCGGAAATCACGTGGGCCCCACGGGAAAATCACGTGGGCCCCACCTGGAAATCACGTGGGCCCCACCCGGAAATCACGTGGGCCCCACCCGGAAATCACGTGGGCCCCACCTGGAAATCACGTGGGCCCCACCCGGAAATCACGTTGGCCCCACCCGGAAATCACGTGGGCCCCACCCGGAAATCACGTGGGCCCCACCCGGAAATCACGTGGCCCCACCCGGAAATCACGTGGGCCCCACCCGGAAATCACGTGGGCCCCCAGGGGAAATCACGTGGGCCCCACCCGGAAATCACGTGGGCCCCACCCGGAAATCACGTGGGCCCCACCCGGAAATCACGTGGGCCCGACGGGGAAATCACGTGGGCCCCACCCGGAAATCACGTGGGCCCCACCCGGAAATCACGTGGGCCCCACCCGGAAATCACGTGGGCCCCACCCGGAAATCACGTGGGCCCCACCCGGAAATCACGTGGGCCCCACCCGGAAATCACGTGGGCCCCACCCGGAAATCACGTGGGCCCCACGGGGAAATCACGTGGGCCCCACCTGGAAATCACGTGGGCCCCACCCGGAAATCACGTGGGCCCCACCCGGAAATCACGTGGGCCCCACCTGGAAATCACGTGGGCCCCACCCTGAAATCACGTGGACCCCACCCGGAAATCACGTGGGCCCCACGGGGAAATCACGTGGGCCCCACCCGGAAATCACGTGGGCCCCACCCGGAAATCACGTGGGCCCCACCCTGAAATCACGTGGGCCCCACCCGGAAATCACGTGGGCCCCACCCGGAAATCACGTGGGCCCCCAGGGGAAATCACGTGGGCCCCACCCGGAAATCACGTGGGCCCCACCCGGAAATCACGTGGGCCCCACCCGGAAATCACGTGGGCCCGACGGGGAAATCACGTGGGCCCCACCCGGAAATCACGTGGTCCCCACCCGGAAATCACGTGGGCCCCACCCGGAAATCACGTGGGCCCCACCCGGAAATCACGTGGGCCCCACCCGGAAATCACGTGGGCCCCACCCGGAAATCATGTGGGCCCCACCCGGAAATAACGTGGGCCCCACCCGGAAATCACGTGGGCCCCACCCGGAAATCACGTGGGCCCCCAGGGGAAATCACGTGGGCCCCACCCGGAAATCACGTGGGCCCCACCCGGAAATCACGTGGGCCCCACTCGGAAATCACGTGGGCCCCACGGGGAAATCACGTGGGCCCCACCCGGAAATCACGTGGGCCCCACCCGGAAATCACGTGGGCCCCACCCGGAAATCACGTGGGCCCCCAGGGGAAATCACGTGGGCCCCACCCGGAAATCACGTGGGCCCCACTCGGAAATCACGTGGGCCCCACGGGGAAATCACGTGGGCCCCACCCGGAAATCACGTGGGCCCCACCCGGAAATCACGTGGGCCCCACGGGGAAATCACGTGGGCCCCACCCGGAAATCACGTGGGCCCCACCCGGAAATCACGTGGGCCCCACCCGGAAATCACGTGGGCCCCACCCGGAAATCACGTGGGCCCCACCCGGAAATCACGTGGGCCCCACCCGGAAATCACGTGGGCCCCACCCGGAAATCACGTGGGCCCCACCCGGAAATCACGTGGGCCCCACGGGGAAATCACGTGGGCCCCACCCAGAAATCACGTGGGCCCCACGGGGAAATCACGTGGGCCCCACCCGGAAATCACGTGGGCCCCACGGGGAAATCACGTGGGCCCCACCCGGAAATCACGTGGGGCCCACCCGGAAATCACGTGGGCCCCACCCGGAAATCACGTGGGCCCCACCCGGAAATCACGTGGGCCCCACCCGGAAATCACGTGGGCCCCCAGGGGAAATCACGTGGGCCCCACCCGGAAATCACGTGGGCCCCACCCGGAAATCACGTGGGCCCCACCCGGAAATCACGTGGGCCCCACCCGGATATCACGTGGGCCCCACCCGGAAATCACGTGGGCCCCACCCGGAAATAACGTGGGCCCCACGGGGAAATCACGTGGGCCCCACCCGGAAATCACGTGGGCCCCACCCGGAAATCACGTGGGCCCCCAGGGGAAATCACGTGGGCCCCACCCGGAAATCACGTGGGCCCCACCCGGAAATCACGTGGGCCCCACCCGGAAATCACGTGGGCCCCACCCGGAAATCACGTGGGCCCCACCCGGAAATCACGTGGGCCCCACCCGGAAATCACGTGGGCCCCACCCGGAAATCACGTGGGCCCCACCCGGAAATCACGTGGGCCCCATGGGGAAATCACGTGGGCCCCACCCGGAAATCACGTGGGCCCCACCCGGAAATCACGTGGGCCCCACCCGGAAATCACGTGGGCCCCACCCGGAAATCACGTGGGCCCCATGGGGAAATCACGTGGGCCCCACCCGGAAATCACGTGGGCCCCACCCGGAAATCACGTGGGCCCCACCCGGAAATCACGTGGGCCCCACCCGGAAATCACGTGGGCCCCACACGGAAATCACGTGGGCCCCACCCGGAAATCACGTGGGCCCCACTCGGAAATCACGTGGGCCCCACCCGGAAATCACGTGGGCCCCCAGGGGAAATCACGTGGGCCCCACCCGGAAATCACGTGGGCCCCACCCGGAAATCACGTGGGCCCCACCCGGAAATCACGTGGGCCCCACCCGGAAATCACGTGGGCCCCACCCGGAAATCACGTGGGCCCCACCCGGAAATCACGTGGGCCCCACCCGGAAATCACGTGGGCCCCACCCGGAAATCACGTGGGCCCCACCCGGAAATCACGTGGGCCCCACCCGGAAATCACGTGGGCCCCACCCGGAAATCACGTGGGCCCCACCCGGAAATCACGTGGGCCCCCAGGGGAAATCACGTGGGCCCCACAAGGAAATCACGTGGGCCCCACCCGGAAATCACGTGGGCCCCACCCGGAAATCACGTGGGCCACACCCGGAAATCACGTGGGCCCCACGGGGAAATCACGTGGGCCCCACCCGGAAATCACGTGGGCCCCACCCGGAAATCACGTGGGCCCCACCCGGAAATCACGTGGGCCCCACCCGGAAATCACGTGGGCCCCACCCGGAAATCACGTGGGCCCCACGGGGAAATCACGTGGGCCCCACCCGGAAATCACGTGGGCCCCACCCGGAAATCACGTGGGCCCCACCCGGAAATCACGTGGGCCCCACGGGGAAATCACGTGGGCCCCACCCGGAAATCACGTGGGCCCCACCCGGAAATCACGTGGGCCCCACCCGGAAATCACGTGGGCCCCACCCGGAAATCACGTGGGCCCCACCCGGAAATCACGTGGGCCCCACCCGGAAATCACGTGGGCACCACGGGGAAATCACGTGGGCCCCACCCGGAAATCACGTGGGCCCCACCCGGAAATCACGTGGGCCCCACCCGGAAATCACGTGGGGCCCACCCGGAAATCACGTGGGCCCCACCCGGAAATCACGTGGGCCCCACGGGGAAATCACGTGGGCCCCACCCGGAAATCACGTGGGCCCCACCCGGAAATCACGTAGGCCCCACACGGAAATCACGTGGGCCCCACGGGGAAATCACGTGGGTCCCACCCGGAAATCACGTGGGCCCCACCCGGAAATCACGTGGGCCCCACCCGGAAATCACGTGGGCCCCACCCGGAAATCACGTGGGCCCCACCCGGAAATCACGTGGGCCCCACCCGGAAATCACGTGGGCCCCACGGGGAAATCACGTGGGCCCCACCCGGAAATCACGTGGGCCCCACCCGGAAATCACGTGGGCCCCACCCGGAAATCACGTGGGCCCCACCCGGAAATCACGTGGGCCCCACCCGGAAATCACGTTGGCCCCACCCGGAAATCACGTGGGCCCCACCCGGAAATCACGTGGGCCCCACCCGGAAATCACGTGGCCCCACCCGGAAATCACGTGGGCCCCACCCGGAAATCACGTGGGCCCCCAGGGGAAATCACGTGGGCCCCACCCGGAAATCACGTGGGCCCCACCCGGAAATCACGTGGGCCCCACCCGGAAATCACGTGGGCCCGACGGGGAAATCACGTGGGCCCCACCCGGAAATCACGTGGGCCCCACCCGGAAATCACGTGGGCCCCACCCGGAAATCACGTGGGCCCCACCCGGAAATCACGTGGGCCCCACCCGGAAATCACGTGGGCCCCACCCGGAAATCACGTGGGCCCCACCCGGAAATCACGTGGGCCCCACGGGGAAATCACGTGGGCCCCACCCGGAAATCACGTGGGCCCCACCCGGAAATCACGTGGGCCCCACCCGGAAATCACGTGGGCCCCACCCGGAAATCACGTGGGCCCCACCCGGAAATCACGTGGGCCCCACCCGGAAATCACGTGGGCCCCACCCGGAAATCACGTGGGCCCCACCCGGAAATCACGTGGGCCCCACCCGGAAATCACGTGGGCCCCACCCGGAAATCACGTGGGCCCCACGGGGAAATCACGTGGGCCCAACCCGGAAATCACGTGGGCCCCACCCGGAAATCACGTGGGCCCCCAGGGGAAATCACGTGGGCCCCACCCGGAAATCACGTGGGCCCCACCTGGAAATCACGTGGGCCCCACCCTGAAATCACGTGGACCCCACCCGGAAATCACGTGGGCCCCACGGGGAAATCACGTGGGCCCCACCCGGAAATCACGTGGGCCCCACCCGGAAATCACGTGGGCCCCACCCTGAAATCACGTGGGCCCCACCCGGAAATCACGTGGGCCCCACCCGGAAATCACGTGGGCCCCCAGGGGAAATCACGTGGGCCCCACCCGGAAATCACGTGGGCCCCACCCGGAAATCACGTGGGCCCCACCCGGAAATCACGTGGGCCCGACGGGGAAATCACGTGGGCCCCACCCGGAAATCACGTGGTCCCCACCCGGAAATCACGTGGGCCCCACCCGGAAATCACGTGGGCCCCACCCGGAAATCACGTGGGCCCCACCCGGAAATCACGTGGGCCCCACCCGGAAATCACGTGGGCCCCACCCGGAAATCACGTGGGCCCCACCCGGAAATCACGTGGGCCCCACCCGGAAATCACGTGGGCCCCACCCGGAAATCACGTGGGCCCCACCCGGAAATCACGTGGGCCCCACCCGGAAATCCCGTGGGCCCCACTCGGAAATCACGTGGGCCCCACGGGGAAATCACGTGGGCCCCACCCGGAAATCACGTGGGCCCCACCCGGAAATCACGTGGGCCCCACCCGGAAATCACGTGGGCCCCCAGGGGAAATCACGTGGGCCCCACCCGGAAATCACGTGGGCCCCACTCGGAAATCACGTGGGCCCCACGGGGAAATCACGTGGGCCCCTCCCGGAAATCACGTGGGCCCCACCCGGAAATCACGTGGGCCCCACGGGGAAATCACGTGGGCCCCACCCGGAAATCACGTGGGCCCCACCCGGAAATCACGTGGGCCCCACCCGGAAATCACGTGGGCCCCACCCGGAAATCACGTGGGCCCCACCCGGAAATCACGTGGGCCCCACCCGGAAATCACGTGGGCCCCACCCGGAAATCACGTGGGCCCCACCCGGAAATCACGTGGGCCCCACGGGGAAATCACGTGGGCCCCACCCAGAAATCACGTGGGCCCCACGGGGAAATCACGTGGGCCCCACCCGGAAATCACGTGGGCCCCACGGGGAAATCACGTGGGCCCCACCCGGAAATCACGTGGGGCCCACCCGGAAATCACGTGGGCCCCACCCGGAAATCACGTGGGCCCCACCCGGAAATCACGTGGGCCCCACCCGGAAATCACGTGGGCCCCCAGGGGAAATCACGTGGGCCCCACCCGGAAATCACGTGGGCCCCACCCGGAAATCACGTGGGCCCCACCCGGAAATCACGTGGGCCCCACCCGGATATCACGTGGGCCCCACCCGGAAATCACGTGGGCCCCACCCGGAAATAACGTGGGCCCCACGGGGAAATCACGTGGGCCCCACCCGGAAATCACGTGGGCCCCACCCGGAAATCACGTGGGCCCCCAGGGGAAATCACGTGGGCCCCACCCGGAAATCACGTGGGCCCCACCCGGAAATCACGTGGGCCCCACCCGGAAATCACGTGGGCCCCACCCGGAAATCACGTGGGCCCACCCGGAAATCACGTGGGCCCCACCCGGAAATCACGTGGGCCCCACCCGGAAATCACGTGGGCCCCACCCGGAAATCACGTGGGCCCCATGGGGAAATCACGTGGGCCCCACCCGGAAATCACGTGGGCCCCACCCGGAAATCACGTGGGCCCCACCCGGAAATCACGTGGGCCCCACCCGGAAATCACGTGGGCCCCATGGGGAAATCACGTGGGCCCCACCCGGAAATCACGTGGGCCCCACCCGGAAATCACGTGGGCCCCACCCGGAAATCACGTGGGCCCCACACGGAAATCACGTGGGCCCCACCCGGAAATCACGTGGGCCCCACTCGGAAATCACGTGGGCCCCACCCGGAAATCACGTGGGCCCCCAGGGGAAATCACGTGGGCCCCACCCGGAAATCACGTGGGCCCCACCCGGAAATCACGTGGGCCCCACCCGGAAATCACGTGGGCCCCACCCGGAAATCACGTGGGCCCCACCCGGAAATCACGTGGGCCCCACCCGGAAATCACGTGGGCCCCACCCGGAAATCACGTGGGCCCCACCCGGAAATCACGTGGGCCCCACCCGGAAATCACGTGGGCCCCACCCGGAAATCACGTGGGCCCCACCCGGAAATCACGTGGGCCCCACCCGGAAATCACGTGGGCCCCCAGGGGAAATCACGTGGGCCCCACAAGGAAATCACGTGGGCCCCACCCGGAAATCACGTGGGCCCCACCCGGAAATCACGTGGGCCACACCCGGAAATCACGTGGGCCCCACGGGGAAATCACGTGGGCCCCACCCGGAAATCACGTGGGCCCCACCCGGAAATCACGTGGGCCCCACCCGGAAATCACGTGGGCCCCACCCGGAAATCACGTGGGCCCCACCCGGAAATCACGTGGGCCCCACCCGGAAATCACGTGGGCCCCACGGGGAAATCACGTGGGCCCCACCCGGAAATCACGTGGGCCCCACCCGGAAATCACGTGGGCCCCACCCGGAAATCACGTGGGCCCCCAGGGGAAATCACGTGGGCCCCACCCGGAAATCACGTGGGCCCCACTCGGAAATCACGTGGGCCCCACGGGGAAATCACGTGGGCCCCACCCGGAAATCACGTGGGCCCCACCCGGAAATCACGTGGGCCCCACGGGGAAATCACGTGGGCCCCACCCGGAAATCACGTGGGCCCCACCCGGAAATCACGTGGGCCCCACCCGGAAATCACGTGGGCCCCACCCGGAAATCACGTGGGCCCCACCCGGAAATCACGTGGGCCCCACCCGGAAATCACGTGGGCCCCACCCGGAAATCACGTGGGCCCCACCCGGAAATCACGTGGGCCCCACGGGGAAATCACGTGGGCCCCACCCAGAAATCACGTGGGCCCCACGGGGAAATCACGTGGGCCCCACCCGGAAATCACGTGGGCCCCACGGGGAAATCACGTGGGCCCCACCCGGAAATCACGTGGGGCCCACCCGGAAATCACGTGGGCCCCACCCGGAAATCACGTGGGCCCCACCCGGAAATCACGTGGGCCCCACCCGGAAATCACGTGGGCCCCCAGGGGAAATCACGTGGGCCCCACCCGGAAATCACGTGGGCCCCACCCGGAAATCACGTGGGCCCCACCCGGAAATCACGTGGGCCCCACCCGGATATCACGTGGGCCCCACCCGGAAATCACGTGGGCCCCACCCGGAAATAACGTGGGCCGCACGGGGAAATCACGTGGGCCCCACCCGGAAATCACGTGGGCCCCACCCGGAAATCACGTGGGCCCCCAGGGGAAATCACGTGGGCCCCACCCGGAAATCACGTGGGCCCCACCCGGAAATCACGTGGGCCCCACCCGGAAATCACGTGGGCCCCACCCGGAAATCACGTGGGCCCACCCGGAAATCACGTGGGCCCCACCCGGAAATCACGTGGGCCCCACCCGGAAATCACGTGGGCCCCACCCGGAAATCACGTGGGCCCCATGGGGAAATCACGTGGGCCCCACCCGGAAATCACGTGGGCCCCACCCGGAAATCACGTGGGCCCCACCCGGAAATCACGTGGGCCCCACCCGGAAATCACGTGGGCCCCATGGGGAAATCACGTGGGCCCCACCCGGAAATCACGTGGGCCCCACCCGGAAATCACGTGGGCCCCACCCGGAAATCACGTGGGCCCCACACGGAAATCACGTGGGCCCCACCCGGAAATCACGTGGGCCCCACTCGGAAATCACGTGGGCCCCACCCGGAAATCACGTGGGCCCCCAGGGGAAATCACGTGGGCCCCACCCGGAAATCACGTGGGCCCCACCCGGAAATCACGTGGGCCCCACCCGGAAATCACGTGGGCCCCACCCGGAAATCACGTGGGCCCCACCCGGAAATCACGTGGGCCCCACCCGGAAATCACGTGGGCCCCACCCGGAAATCACGTGGGCCCCACCCGGAAATCACGTGGGCCCCACCCGGAAATCACGTGGGCCCCACCCGGAAATCACGTGGGCCCCACCCGGAAATCACGTGGGCCCCACCCGGAAATCACGTGGGCCCCCAGGGGAAATCACGTGGGCCCCACAAGGAAATCACGTGGGCCCCACCCGGAAATCACGTGGGCCCCACCCGGAAATCACGTGGGCCACACCCGGAAATCACGTGGGCCCCACGGGGAAATCACGTGGGCCCCACCCGGAAATCACGTGGGCCCCACCCGGAAATCACGTGGGCCCCACCCGGAAATCACGTGGGCCCCACCCGGAAATCACGTGGGCCCCACCCGGAAATCACGTGGGCCCCACCCGGAAATCACGTGGGCCCCACGGGGAAATCACGTGGGCCCCACCCGGAAATCACGTGGGCCCCACCCGGAAATCACGTGGGCCCCACCCGGAAATCACGTGGGGCCCACGGGGAAATCACGTGGGCCCCACCCGGAAATCACGTGGGCCCCACCCGGAAATCACGTGGGCCCCACACGGAAATCACGTGGGCCCCACCCGGAAATCACGTGGGCCCCACCCGGAAATCACGTGGGCCCCACCCGGAAATCACGTGGGCCCCACCCGGAAATCACGTGGGCCCCACCCGGAAATCACGTGGGCCCCACGGGGAAATCACGTGGGCCCCACCCGGAAATCACGTGGGCACCACGGGGAAATCACGTGGGCCCCACCCGGAAATCACGTGGGCACCACGGGGAAATCACGTGGGCCCCACCCGGAAATCACGTGGGCCCCACCCGGAAATCACGTGGGCCCCACCCGGAAATCACGTGGGGCCCACCCGGAAATCACGTGGGCCCCACCCGGAAATCACGTGGGCCCCACGGGGAAATCACGTGGGCCCCACCCGGAAATCACGTGGACACCACCCGGAAATCACGTGGGCCCCACACGGAAATCACGTGGGCCCCACCCGGAAATCACGTGGGCCCCACACGGAAATCACGTGGGCCCCACCCGGAAATCACGTGGGCCCCACCCGGAAATCACGTGGGCCCCACCCGGAAATCACGTGGGCCCCACGCGGAAATCACGTGGGCCCCACGGGGAAATCACGTGGGCCCCACCCGGAAATCACGTGGGCCCCACCCGGAAATCACGTGGGCCCCACCCGGAAGTCACGTGGGCCCCACCCGGAAATCACGTGGGCCCCACCCGGATATCACGTGGGCCCCACCCGGAAATCACGTGGGCCCCACCCGGAAATCACGTGGGCCCCACCCGGAAATCACGTGGGCCCCACCCGGAAATCACGTGGGCCCCACCCGGAAATCACGTGGGCACCACGGGGAAATCACGTGGGCCCCACCCGGAAATCACGTGGGCCCCACCCGGAAATCACGTGGGCCCCACCCGGAAATCACGTGGGGCCCACCCGGAAATCACGTGGGCCCCACCCGGAAATCACGTGGGCCCCACGGGGAAATCACGTGGGCCCCACCCGGAAATCACGTGGGCCCCACCCGGAAATCACGTAGGCCCCACACGGAAATCACGTGGGCCCCACGGGGAAATCACTTGGGTCCCACCCGGAAATCACGTGGGCCCCACCCGGAAATCACGTGGGCCCCACCCGGAAATCACGTGGGCCCCACCCGGAAATCACGTGGGCCCCACCCGGAAATCACGTGGGCCCCACCCGGAAATCACGTGGGCCCCACGGGGAAATCACGTGGGCCCCACCTGGAAATCACGTGGGCCCCACCCGGAAATCACGTGGGCCCCACCCGGAAATCACGTGGGCCCCACCCGGAAATCACGTGGGCCCCACCCGGAAATCACGTGGGCCCCACCCGGAAATCACGTGGGCCCCACCCGGAAATCACGTGGGCCCCACCCGGAAATCACGTGGGCCCCATCCGGAAATCACGTGGGCCCCACGGGGAAATCACGTGGGCCCCACCCGGAAATCACGTGGGGCCCACCCGGAAATCACGTGGGCCCCACGGGGAAATCACGTGGGCCCCACCCGGAAATCACGTGGGCCCAACCCGGAAATCACGTGGGCCCCACCCGGAAATCACGTGGGCCCCACCCGGAAATCACGTGGGCCCCACCAGGAAATCACGTGGGCCCCCAGGGGAAATCACGTGGGCCCCACCCGGATATCACGTGGGCCCCACCCGGAAATCACGTGGGCCCCACCCGGAAATCACGTGGGCCCCACCCGGAAATCACGTGGGCCCCACCCGGAAATCACGTGGGCCCCACCCGGAAATCACGTGGGCCCCACCCGGAAATCACGTGGGCCCCACCCGGAAATCACGTGGGCCCCACCCGGAAATCACGTGGGCCCCACCCGGAAATCACGTGGGCCCCACCCGGAAATCACGTGGGCCCCACCCGGAAATCACGTGGGCCCCACCCGGAAATCACGTGGGCCCCACCCGGAAATCACGTGGGCCCCACCCGGAAATCACGTGGGCCCCCAGGGGAAATCACGTGGGCCCCACAAGGAAATCACGTGGGCCCCACCCGGAAATCACGTGGGCCCCACCCGGAATTCACGTGGGCCCCACCCAGAAATCACGTGGGCCCCACGGGGAAATCACATGGGCCCCACCCGGAAATCACGTGGGCCCCACCCGGAAATCACGTGGGCCCCACCCGGAAATCACGTGGGCCCCACCCGGAAATCACGTGGGCCCCACCCGGAAATCACGTGGGCCCCACCCGGAAATCACGTGGGCCCCACCCGGAAATCACGTGGGCCCCACCCGGAAATCACGTGGGCCCCACCCGGAAATCACGTGGGCCCCACCCGGAAATCACGTGGGCCCCACGGGGAAATCACGTGGGCCCCACCCGGAAATCACGTGGGCCCCACCCGGAAATCACGTGGGCCCCCAGGGGAAATCACGTGGGCCCCACCCGGAAATCACGTGGGCCCCACCCGGAAATCACGTGGGCCCCACCCGGAAATCACGTGGGCCCCACGGGGAAATCACGTGGGCCCCACCCGGAAATCACGTGGGCCCCACCCGGAAATCACGTGGGCCCCACCCGGAAATCACGTGGGCCCCACCCGGAAATCACGTGGGCCCCACCCGGAAATCACGTGGGGCCCACCCGGAAATCACGTGGGCCCCACGGGGAAATCACGTGGGCCCCACCCGGAAATCACGTGGGCCCCACCCGGAAATCACGTGGGCCCCACCCGGAAATCACGTGGGCCCCACCCGGAAATCACGTGGGCCCCACCCGGAAATCACGTGGGCCCCACCCGGAAATCACGTGGGCCCCACCCGGAAATCACGTGGGCCCCACCCGGAAATCACGTGGGCCCCCAGGGGAAATCACGTGGGCCCCACCCGGAAATCACGTGGGCCCCACCCGGAAATCACGTGGGCCCCACCCGGAAATCACGTGGGCCCCACCCGGAAATCACGTGGGCCCCACGGGGAAATCACGTGGGCCCCACGGGGAAATCACGTGGGCCCCACCCGGAAATCACGTGGGCCCCACCCGGAAATCACGTGGGCCCCACCCGGAAATCACGTGGGCCCCACCCGGAAATCACGTGGGCCCCACCCGGAAATCACGTGGGCCCCACCCGGAAATCACGTGGGCCCCACGGGGAAATCACGTGGGCCCCACCCGGAAATCACGTGGGCCCCACCCGGAAATCACGTGGGCCCCACGGGGAAATCACGTGGGCCCCACCCGGAAATCACGTGGGCCCCACCCAGAAATCACGTGGGCCCCACGGGGAAATCACGTGGGCCCCACTCGGAAATCACGTGGGCCCCACCCGGAAATCACGTGGGCCCCACCCGGAAATCACGTGGGCCCCACCCGGAAATCACGTGGGCCCCACCCGGAAATCACGTGGGCCCCACCCGGAAATCACGTGGGCCCCACCCGGAAATCACGTGGGCCCTACCCGGAAATCACGTGGGCCCCCAGGGGAAATCACGTGGGCCCCACCCGGAAATCACGTGGGCCCCACCCGGAAATCACGTGGGCCCCACCCGGAAATCACGTGGGCCCCACCCGGAAATCACGTGGGCCCCACCCGGAAATCACGTGGGCCCCACCCGGAAATCACGTGGGCCCCACCCGGAAATCACGTGGGCCCCACGGGGAAATCACGTGGGCCCCACCCGGAAATCACGTGGGCCCCACCCGGAAATCACGTGGGCCCCACGGGGAAATCACGTGGGCCCCACCCGGAAATCACGTTGGCCCCACCCGGAAATCACGTGGGCCCCACCCGGAAATCACGTGGGCCCCACCCGGAAATCACGTGGCCCCACCCGGAAATCACGTGGGCCCCACCCGGAAATCACGTGGGCCCCCAGGGGAAATCACGTGGGCCCCACCCGGAAATCACGTGGGCCCCACCCGGAAATCACGTGGGCCCCACCCGGAAATCACGTGGGCCCGACGGGGAAATCACGTGGGCCCCACCCGGAAATCACGTGGGCCCCACCCGGAAATCACGTGGGCCCCACCCGGAAATCACGTGGGCCCCACCCGGAAATCACGTGGGCCCCACCCGGAAATCACGTGGGCCCCACCCGGAAATCACGTGGGCCCCACCCGGAAATCACGTGGGCCCCACCCGGAAATCACGTGGGCCCCACCCGGAAATCACGTGGGCCCCACCCGGAAATCACGTGGGCCCCACCCGGAAATCACGTGGGCCCCACCCGGAAATCACGTGGGCCCCACCCGGAAATCACGTGGGCCCCACCCGGAAATCACGTGGGCCCCACGGGGAAATCACGTGGGCCCCACCCGGAAATCACGTGGGCCCCACCCGGAAATCACGTGGGCCCCCAGGGGAAATCACGTGGGCCCCACCCGGAAATCACGTGGGCCCCACCTGGAAATCACGTGGGCCCCACCCTGAAATCACGTGGACCCCACCCGGAAATCACGTGGGCCCCACGGGGAAATCACGTGGGCCCCACCCGGAAATCACGTGGGCCCCACCCGGAAATCACGTGGGCCCCACCCGGAAATCACGTGGGCCCCCAGGGGAAATCACGTGGGCCCCACCCGGAAATCACGTGGGCCCCACCCGGAAATCACGTGGGCCCCACCCGGAAATCACGTGGGCCCGACGGGGAAATCACGTGGGCCCCACCCGGAAATCACGTGGTCCCCACCCGGAAATCACGTGGGCCCCACCCGGAAATCACGTGGGCCCCACCCGGAAATCACGTGGGCCCCACCCGGAAATCACGTGGGCCCCACCCGGAAATCACGTGGGCCCCACCCGGAAATCACGTGGGCCCCACCCGGAAATCACGTGGTCCCCTCCCGGAAATCACGTGGGCCCCCAGGGGAAATCACGTGGGCCCCACCCGGAAATCACGTGGGCCCCACCCGGAAATCACGTGGGCCCCACTCGGAAATCACGTGGGCCCCACGGGGAAATCACGTGGGCCCCACCCGGAAATCACGTGGGCCCCACCCGGAAATCATGTGGGCCCCCAGGGGAAATCACGTGGGCCCCACCCGGAAATCACGTGGGCCCCACTCGGAAATCACGTGGGCCCCACGGGGAAATCACGTGGGCCCCACCCGGAAATCACGTGGGCCCCACCCGGAAATCACGTGGGCCCCACGGGGAAATCACGTGGGCCCCACCCGGAAATCACGTGGGCCCCACCCGGAAATCACGTGGGCCCCACCCGGAAATCACGTGGGCCCCACCCGGAAATCACGTGGGCCCCACCCGGAAATCACGTGGGCCCCACCCGGAAATCACGTGGGCCCCACCCGGAAATCACGTGGGCCCCACCCGGAAATCACGTGGGCCCCACGGGGAAATCACGTGGGCCCCACCCAGAAATCACGTGGGCCCCACGGGGAAATCACGTGGGCCCCACCCGGAAATCACGTGGGCCCCACGGGGAAATCACGTGGGCCCCACCCGGAAATCACGTGGGGCCCACCCGGAAATCACGTGGGCCCCACCCGGAAATCACGTGGGCCCCACCCGGAAATCACGTGGGCCCCACCCGGAAATCACGTGGGCCCCCAGGGGAAATCACGTGGGCCCCACCCGGAAATCACGTGGGCCCCACCCGGAAATCACGTGGGCCCCCAGGGGAAATCACGTGGGCCCCACCCGGATATCACGTGGGCCCCACCCGGAAATCACGTGGCCCCACCCGGAAATAACGTGGGCCCCACGGGGAAATCACGTGGGCCCCACCCGGAAATCACGTGGGCCCCACCCGGAAATCACGTGGGCCCCCAGGGGAAATCACGTGGGCCCCACCCGGAAATCACGTGGGCCCCACCCGGAAATCACGTGGGCCCCACCCGGAAATCACGTGGGCCCCACCCGGAAATCACGTGGGCCCCACCCGGAAATCACGTGGGCCCCATGGGGAAATCACGTGGGCCCCACCCGGAAATCACGTGGGCCCCACCCGGAAATCACGTGGGCCCCACCCGGAAATCACGTGGGCCCCACCCGGAAATCACGTGGGCCCCATGGGGAAATCACGTGGGCCCCACCCGGAAATCACGTGGGACCCACCCGGAAATCACGTGGGCCCCACCCGGAAATCACGTGGGCCCCACCCGGAAATCACGTGGGCCCCACCCTGAAATCACGTGGGCCCCACCCGGAAATCACGTGGGCCCCACCCGGAAATCACGTGGGCCCCACCCGGAAATCACGTGGGCCCCACCCGGAAATCACGTGGGCCCCACCCGGAAATCACGTGGGCCCCACCCGGAAATCACGTGGGCCCCCAGGTGAAATCACGTGGGCCCCACAAGGAAATCACGTGGGCCCCACCCGGAAATCACGTGGGCCCCACCCGGAAATCACGTGGGCCCCACCCGGAAATCACGTGGGCCCCACGGGGAAATCACGTGGGCCCCACGGGGAAATCACGTGGGACCCACGGGGAAATCACGTGGGCCCCACCCGGAAATCACGTGGGCCCCACCCGGAAATCACCTGGGCCCCACCCGGAAATCACGTGGGCCCCACGGGGAAATCACGTGGGCCCCACGGGGAAATCACGTGGGCCCCACCCGGAAATCACGTGGGCCCCACCCGGAAATCACGTGAGCCCCACCCGGAAATCACATGGGCCCCACCCGGAAATCACGTGGGCCCCACCCGGAAATCACGTGGGCCCCACCCGGAAATCACGTGGGCCCCCAGGGGAAATCACGTGGGCCCCACCCGGAAATCACGTGGGCCGCACCCGGAAATCACGTGGGCCCCACCCGGAAATCACGTGGGCCCCACGGGGAAATCACGTGGGCCCCACCCGGAAATCACGTGGGCCCCACCCGGAAATCACGTGGGCCCCACCCGGAAATCACGTGGGCCCCACCCGGAAATCACGTGGGCCCCACCCGGAAATCACGTGGGCCCCACCCGGAAATCACGTGGGCCCCACGGGGAAATCACGTGGGGCCCACCCGGAAATCACGTGGGCCCCACGGGGAAATCACTTGGGCCCCACGGGGAAATCACGTGGGCCCCACCCGGAAATCACGGGGGCCCCACCCGGAAATCACGTGGGCCCCACCCGGAAATCACGTGGGCCCCACCCGGAAATCACGTGGGCCCCACCCGGAAATCTCGTGGGCCCCACCCGGAAATCACGTGGGCCCCACCCGGAAATCACGTGGGCCCCACCCGGAAATCACGTGGGCCCCACCCGGAAATCACGTGGGCCCCCAGGGGAAATCACGTGGGCCCCACCCGGAAATCACGTGGGCCCCACCCGGAAATCACGTGGGCCCCACCCGGAAATCACGTGGGCCCCACCCGGAAATCACGTGGGCCCCACCCGGAAATCACGTGGGCCCCACCCGGAAATCACGTGGGCCCCACCCGGAAATCACGTGGGGCCCACCCGGAAATCACGTGGGCCCCACGGGGAAATCACGTGGGCCCCACCCGGAAATCACGTGGGCCCCACCCGGAAATCACGTGGGCCCCACCCGGAAATCACGTGGGCCCCACCCGGAAATCACGTGGGCCCCACCCGGAAATCACGTGGGCCCCACCCGGAAATCACGTGGGCCCCACCCGGAAATCACGTGGGCCCCACCCGGAAATCACGTGGGCCCTACCCGGAAATCACGTGGGCCCCCAGGGGAAATCACGTGGGCCCCACCCGGAAATCACGTGGGCCCCACCCGGAAATCACGTGGGCCCCACCCGGAAATCACGTGGGCCCCACCCGGAAATCACGTGGGCCCCACCCGGAAATCACGTGGGCCCCCAGGGGAAATCACGTGGGTCCCACCCGGAAATCACGTGGGCCCCACCCGGAAATCACGTGGGCCCCCAGGGGAAATCACGTGGGCCCCACCCGGATATCACGTGGGCCCCACCCGGAAATCACGTGGGCCCCACCCGGAAATAACGTGGGCCCCACGGGGAAATCACGTGGGCCCCACCCGGAAATCACGTGGGCCCCACCCGGAAATCACGTGGGCCCCCAGGGGAAATCACGTGGGCCCCACCCGGAAATCACGTGGGCCCCTCCCGGAAATCACGTGGGCCCCACCCGGAAATCACGTGGGCCCCACCCGGAAATCACGTGGGCCCCACCCGGAAATCACGTGGGCCCCACCCGGAAATCACGTGGGCCCCACGGGGAAATCACGTGGGCCCCACGGGGAAATCACGTGGGCCCCACCCGGAAATCACGTGGGCCCCACCCGGAAATCACGTGGGCCCCACCCGGAAATCACGTGGGCCCCACCCGGAAATCACGTGGGCCCCACCCGGAAATCACGTGGGCCCCACCCGGAAATCACGTGGGCCCCACCCGGAAATCAGGTGGGCCCCACGGGGAAATCACGTGGGCCCCACGGGGAAATCACGTGGGCCCCACCCGGAAATCACGTGGGCCCCACCCGGAAATCACGTGAGCCCCACCCGGAAATCACGAGGGCCCCACCCGGAAATCACGTGGGCCCCACCCGGAAATCACGTGGGCCCCACCCGGAAATCACGTGGGCCCCCAGGGGAAATCACGTGGGCCCCACCCGGAAATCACGTGGGCCCCACCCGGAAATCACGTGGGCCCCACCCGGAAATCACGTGGGCCCCACGGGGAAATCACGAGGGCCCCACCCGGAAATCACGTGGGCCCCACGGGGAAATCACGTGGGCCCCACCCGGAAATCACGTGGGCCCCACCCGGAAATCACGTGGGCCCCACCCGGAAATCACGTGGGCCCCACCCGGAAATCACGTGGGCCCCACCCGGAAATCACGTGGGCCCCACCCGGAAATCACGTGGGCCCCACCCGGAAATCACGTGGGCCCCACCCGGAAATCACGTGGGCCCCACCCGGAAATCACGTGGGCCCCACCCGGAAATCACGTGGGCCCCACCCGGAAATCACGTGGGCCCCACCCGGAAATCACGTGGGCCCCACCCGGAAATCACGTGGGCCCCACCCGGAAATCACGTGGGCCCCCAGGGGAAATCACGTGGGCCCCACAAGGAAATCACGTGGGCCCCACCCGGAAATCACGTGGGCCCCACCCGGAAAACACGTGGGCCCCACCCGGAAATCACGTGGGCCCCACGGGGAAATCACGTGGGCCCCACCCGGAAATCACGTGGGCCCCACCCGGAAATCACGTGGGCCCCACCCGGAAATCACGTGGGCCCCACCCGGAAATCACGTGGGCCCCACCCGGAAATCACGTGGGCCCCACCCGGAAATCACGTGGGGCCCACCCGGAAATCACGTGGGCCCCACCCGGAAATCACGTGGGCCCCACCCGGAAATCACGTGGGTCCCACCCGGAAATCACGTGGGCCCCACCCGGAAATCACGTGGGGCCCACCCGGAAATCACGTGGGCCCCACCCGGAAATCACGTGGTCCCCACCCGGAAATCACGTGGGCCCCACCCGGAAATCACGTGGGCCCCACCCGGAAATCACGTGGGCCCCCAGGGGATATCACGTGGGCCCCACAAGGAAATCACGTGGGCCCCACCCGGAAATCACGTGGGCCCCACCCGGAAATCACGTGGGCCCCACCCGGAAATCACGTGGGCCCCACGGGGAAATCACATGGGCCTCACCCGGAAATCACGTGGGCCCCACCCGGAAATCACGTGGGCACCACGGGGAAATCACGTGGGCCCCACCCGGAAATCACGTGGGCCCCACCCGGAAATCACGTGGGCCCCACCCGGAAATCACGTGGGCCCCACCCGGAAATCACGTGGGCACCACCCGGAAATCACGTGGGCCCCACACGGAAATCACGTGGGCCCCACCCGGAAATCACGTGGGCCCCACACGGAAATCACGTGGGCCCCACCCGGAAATCACGTGGGCCCCACCCGGAAATCACGTGGGCCCCACCCGGAAATCACGTGGGCACCACGGGGAAATCACGTGGGCCCCACCCGGAAATCACGTGGGCCCCACCCTGTATTCACGTGGGCCCCACCCGGAAATCACGTGGGGCCCACCCGGAAATCACGTGAGCCCCACCCGGAAATCACGTGGGCCCCACGGGGAAATCACGTGGGCCCCACCCGGAAATCACGTGGGCCGCACCCGGAAATCACGTGGGCCCCACACGGAAATCACGTGGGCCCCACCCGGAAATCACGTGGGCCCCACCCGGAAATCACGTGGGCCCCACCCGGAAATCACGTGGGCCCCACCCGGAAATCACGTGGGCCCCACCCGGAAATCACGTGGGCCCCACCCGGAAATCACGTGGGCCCCACGGGGAAATCACGTGGGCCCCACCCGGAAATCACGTGGGCCCCACCCGGAAATCACGTGGGCCCCACCCGGAAGTCACGTGGGCCCCACCCGGAAATCACGTGGGCCCCACCCGGAAATCACGTGGGCCCCACCCGGAAATCACGTGGGCCCCACCCGGAAATCACGTGGGCCCCACCCGGAAATCACGTGGGCCCCACCCGGAAATCACGTGGGCCCCACCCGGAAATCACGTGGGCCCCACGGGGAAATCACGTGGGCCCCACCCGGAAATCACGTGGGGCCCACCCGGAAATCACGTGGGCCCCAGGGGAAATCACGTGGGCCCCACCCGGAAATCACGTGGGCCCCACCCGGAAATCACGTGGGCCCCACCCGGAAATCACGTGGGCGCCACCCGGAAATCACGTGGGCCCCACCCGGAAATCACGTGGGCCCCACCCGGAAATCACGTGGGCCCCACCCGGAAATCACGTGGGCCCCACCCGGAAATCACGTGGGCCCCACCCGGAAATCACGTGGGGCCCACCCGGAAATCACGTGGGCCCCACGGGGAAATCACGTGGGCCCCACCCGGAAATCACGTGGGCCCCACCCGGAAATCACGTGGGCCCCACCCGGAAATCACGTGGGCCCCACCCGGAAATCACGTGGGCCCCACCCGGAAATCACGTGGGCCCCACCCGGAAATCACGTGGGCCCCACCCGGAAATCACGTGGGCCCCACCCGGAAATCACGTGGGCCCCACGGGGAAATCACGTGGGCCCCACGGGGAAATCACGTGGGCCCCACCCGGAAATCACGTGGGCCCCACCCGGAAATCACGTGAGCCCCACCCGGAAATCACATGGGCCCCACCCGGAAATCACGTGGGCCCCACCCGGAAATCACGTGGGCCCCACCCGGAAATCACGTGGGCCCCCAGGGGAAATCACGTGGGCCCCACCCGGAAATCACGTGGGCCCCACCCGGAAATCACGTGGGCCCCACCCGGAAATCACGTGGGCCCCACGGGGAAATCACGTGGGCCCCACCCGGAAATCACGTGGGCCCCACCCGGAAATCACGTGGGCCCCACCCGGAAATCACGTGGGCCCCACCCGGAAATCACGTGGGCCCCACCCGGAAATCACGTGGGCCCCACCCGGAAATCACGTGGGCCCCACCCGGAAATCACGTGGGGCCCACCCGGAAATCACGTGGGCCCCCAGGGGAAATCACGTGGGCCCCACCCGGAAATCACGTGGGCCCCACCCGGAAATCACGTGGGCCCCACCCGGAAATCACGTGGGCCCCACGGGGAAATCACGTGGGCCCCACCCGGAAATCACGTGGGCCCCACCCGGAAATCACGTGGGCCCCACCCGGAAATCACGTGGGCCCCACCCGGAAATCACGTGGGCCCCACCCGGAAATCACGTGGGCCCCACCCGGAAATCACGTGGGCCCCACCTGGAAATCACGTGGGCCCCCAGGGGAAATCACGTGGGCCCCACAAGGAAATCACGTGGGCCCCACCCGGAAATCACGTGGGCCCCACCCGGAAATCACGTGGGCCCCACCCGGAAATCACGTGGGCCCCACCCTGAAATCACGTGGGCCCCACCCGGAAATCACGTGGGCCCCACCCGGAAATCACGTGGGCCCCACCCGGAAATCACGTGGGCCCCACCCGGAAATCACGTGGGCCCCACCCGGAAATCACGTGGGCCCCACCCGGAAATCACGTGGGCCCCACCCGGAAATCACGTGGGCCCCACCCGGAAATCACGTGGGCCCCACCCGGAAATCACGTGGGCCCCACCCGGAAATCACGTGGGCCCCACCCGGAAATCACGTGGGCCCCCAGGGGAAATCACGTGGGCCCCACAAGGAAATCACGTGGGCCCCACCCGGAAATCACGTGGGCCCCACCCGGAAATCACGTGGGCCACACCCGGAAATCACGTGGGCCCCACGGGGAAATCACGTGGGCCCCACCCGGAAATCACGTGGGCCCCACCCGGAAATCACGTGGGCCCCACCCGGAAATCACGTGGGCCCCACCCGGAAATCACGTGGGCCCCACCCGGAAATCACGTGGGCCCCACCCGGAAATCACGTGGGCCCCACGGGGAAATCACGTGGGCCCCACCCGGAAATCACGTGGGCCCCACCCGGAAATCACGTGGGCCCCACCCGGAAATCACGTGGGCCCCCAGGGGAAATCACGTGGGCCCCACCCGGAAATCACGTGGGCCCCACTCGGAAATCACGTGGGCCCCACGGGGAAATCACGTGGGCCCCACCCGGAAATCACGTGGGCCCCACCCGGAAATCACGTGGGCCCCACGGGGAAATCACGTGGGCCCCACCCGGAAATCACGTGGGCCCCACCCGGAAATCACGTGGGCCCCACCCGGAAATCACGTGGGCCCCACCCGGAAATCACGTGGGCCCCACCCGGAAATCACGTGGGCCCCACCCGGAAATCACGTGGGCCCCACCCGGAAATCACGTGGGCCCCACCCGGAAATCACGTGGGCCCCACGGGGAAATCACGTGGGCCCCACCCAGAAATCACGTGGGCCCCACGGGGAAATCACGTGGGCCCCACCCGGAAATCACGTGGGCCCCACGGGGAAATCACGTGGGCCCCACCCGGAAATCACGTGGGGCCCACCCGGAAATCACGTGGGCCCCACCCGGAAATCACGTGGGCCCCACCCGGAAATCACGTGGGCCCCACCCGGAAATCACGTGGGCCCCCAGGGGAAATCACGTGGGCCCCACCCGGAAATCACGTGGGCCCCACCCGGAAATCACGTGGGCCCCACCCGGAAATCACGTGGGCCCCACCCGGATATCACGTGGGCCCCACCCGGAAATCACGTGGGCCCCACCCGGAAATAACGTGGGCCGCACGGGGAAATCACGTGGGCCCCACCCGGAAATCACGTGGGCCCCACCCGGAAATCACGTGGGCCCCCAGGGGAAATCACGTGGGCCCCACCCGGAAATCACGTGGGCCCCACCCGGAAATCACGTGGGCCCCACCCGGAAATCACGTGGGCCCCACCCGGAAATCACGTGGGCCCACCCGGAAATCACGTGGGCCCCACCCGGAAATCACGTGGGCCCCACCCGGAAATCACGTGGGCCCCACCCGGAAATCACGTGGGCCCCATGGGGAAATCACGTGGGCCCCACCCGGAAATCACGTGGGCCCCACCCGGAAATCACGTGGGCCCCACCCGGAAATCACGTGGGCCCCACCCGGAAATCACGTGGGCCCCATGGGGAAATCACGTGGGCCCCACCCGGAAATCACGTGGGCCCCACCCGGAAATCACGTGGGCCCCACCCGGAAATCACGTGGGCCCCACACGGAAATCACGTGGGCCCCACCCGGAAATCACGTGGGCCCCACTCGGAAATCACGTGGGCCCCACCCGGAAATCACGTGGGCCCCCAGGGGAAATCACGTGGGCCCCACCCGGAAATCACGTGGGCCCCACCCGGAAATCACGTGGGCCCCACCCGGAAATCACGTGGGCCCCACCCGGAAATCACGTGGGCCCCACCCGGAAATCACGTGGGCCCCACCCGGAAATCACGTGGGCCCCACCCGGAAATCACGTGGGCCCCACCCGGAAATCACGTGGGCCCCACCCGGAAATCACGTGGGCCCCACCCGGAAATCACGTGGGCCCCACCCGGAAATCACGTGGGCCCCCAGGGGAAATCACGTGGGCCCCACAAGGAAATCACGTGGGCCCCACCCGGAAATCACGTGGGCCCCACCCGGAAATCACGTGGGCCACACCCGGAAATCACGTGGGCCCCACGGGGAAATCACGTGGGCCCCACCCGGAAATCACGTGGGCCCCACCCGGAAATCACGTGGGCCCCACCCGGAAATCACGTGGGCCCCACCCGGAAATCACGTGGGCCCCACCCGGAAATCACGTGGGCCCCACCCGGAAATCACGTGGGCCCCACGGGGAAATCACGTGGGCCCCACCCGGAAATCACGTGGGCCCCACCCGGAAATCACGTGGGCCCCACCCGGAAATCACGTGGGGCCCACGGGGAAATCACGTGGGCCCCACCCGGAAATCACGTGGGCCCCACCCGGAAATCACGTGGGCCCCACACGGAAATCACGTGGGCCCCACCCGGAAATCACGTGGGCCCCACCCGGAAATCACGTGGGCCCCACCCGGAAATCACGTGGGCCCCACCCGGAAATCACGTGGGCCCCACCCGGAAATCACGTGGGCCCCACGGGGAAATCACGTGGGCCCCACCCGGAAATCACGTGGGCACCACGGGGAAATCACGTGGGCCCCACCCGGAAATCACGTGGGCACCACGGGGAAATCACGTGGGCCCCACCCGGAAATCACGTGGGCCCCACCCGGAAATCACGTGGGCCCCACCCGGAAATCACGTGGGGCCCACCCGGAAATCACGTGGGCCCCACCCGGAAATCACGTGGGCCCCACGGGGAAATCACGTGGGCCCCACCCGGAAATCACGTGGACACCACCCGGAAATCACGTGGGCCCCACACGGAAATCACGTGGGCCCCACCCGGAAATCACGTGGGCCCCACACGGAAATCACGTGGGCCCCACCCGGAAATCACGTGGGCCCCACCCGGAAATCACGTGGGCCCCACCCGGAAATCACGTGGGCCCCACGCGGAAATCACGTGGGCCCCACGGGGAAATCACGTGGGCCCCACCCGGAAATCACGTGGGCCCCACCCGGAAATCACGTGGGCCCCACCCGGAAGTCACGTGGGCCCCACCCGGAAATCACGTGGGCCCCACCCGGATATCACGTGGGCCCCACCCGGAAATCACGTGGGCCCCACCCGGAAATCACGTGGGCCCCACCCGGAAATCACGTGGGCCCCACCCGGAAATCACGTGGGCCCCACCCGGAAATCACGTGGGCACCACGGGGAAATCACGTGGGCCCCACCCGGAAATCACGTGGGCCCCACCCGGAAATCACGTGGGCCCCACCCGGAAATCACGTGGGGCCCACCCGGAAATCACGTGGGCCCCACCCGGAAATCACGTGGGCCCCACGGGGAAATCACGTGGGCCCCACCCGGAAATCACGTGGGCCCCACCCGGAAATCACGTAGGCCCCACACGGAAATCACGTGGGCCCCACGGGGAAATCACTTGGGTCCCACCCGGAAATCACGTGGGCCCCACCCGGAAATCACGTGGGCCCCACCCGGAAATCACGTGGGCCCCACCCGGAAATCACGTGGGCCCCACCCGGAAATCACGTGGGCCCCACCCGGAAATCACGTGGGCCCCACGGGGAAATCACGTGGGCCCCACCTGGAAATCACGTGGGCCCCACCCGGAAATCACGTGGGCCCCACCCGGAAATCACGTGGGCCCCACCCGGAAATCACGTGGGCCCCACCCGGAAATCACGTGGGCCCCACCCGGAAATCACGTGGGCCCCACCCGGAAATCACGTGGGCCCCACCCGGAAATCACGTGGGCCCCATCCGGAAATCACGTGGGCCCCACGGGGAAATCACGTGGGCCCCACCCGGAAATCACGTGGGGCCCACCCGGAAATCACGTGGGCCCCACGGGGAAATCACGTGGGCCCCACCCGGAAATCACGTGGGCCCAACCCGGAAATCACGTGGGCCCCACCCGGAAATCACGTGGGCCCCACCCGGAAATCACGTGGGCCCCACCAGGAAATCACGTGGGCCCCCAGGGGAAATCACGTGGGCCCCACCCGGATATCACGTGGGCCCCACCCGGAAATCACGTGGGCCCCACCCGGAAATCACGTGGGCCCCACCCGGAAATCACGTGGGCCCCACCCGGAAATCACGTGGGCCCCACCCGGAAATCACGTGGGCCCCACCCGGAAATCACGTGGGCCCCACCCGGAAATCACGTGGGCCCCACCCGGAAATCACGTGGGCCCCACCCGGAAATCACGTGGGCCCCACCCGGAAATCACGTGGGCCCCACCCGGAAATCACGTGGGCCCCACCCGGAAATCACGTGGGCCCCACCCGGAAATCACGTGGGCCCCACCCGGAAATCACGTGGGCCCCCAGGGGAAATCACGTGGGCCCCACAAGGAAATCACGTGGGCCCCACCCGGAAATCACGTGGGCCCCACCCGGAATTCACGTGGGCCCCACCCAGAAATCACGTGGGCCCCACGGGGAAATCACATGGGCCCCACCCGGAAATCACGTGGGCCCCACCCGGAAATCACGTGGGCCCCACCCGGAAATCACGTGGGCCCCACCCGGAAATCACGTGGGCCCCACCCGGAAATCACGTGGGCCCCACCCGGAAATCACGTGGGCCCCACCCGGAAATCACGTGGGCCCCACCCGGAAATCACGTGGGCCCCACCCGGAAATCACGTGGGCCCCACCCGGAAATCACGTGGGCCCCACGGGGAAATCACGTGGGCCCCACCCGGAAATCACGTGGGCCCCACCCGGAAATCACGTGGGCCCCCAGGGGAAATCACGTGGGCCCCACCCGGAAATCACGTGGGCCCCACCCGGAAATCACGTGGGCCCCACCCGGAAATCACGTGGGCCCCACGGGGAAATCACGTGGGCCCCACCCGGAAATCACGTGGGCCCCACCCGGAAATCACGTGGGCCCCACCCGGAAATCACGTGGGCCCCACCCGGAAATCACGTGGGCCCCACCCGGAAATCACGTGGGGCCCACCCGGAAATCACGTGGGCCCCACGGGGAAATCACGTGGGCCCCACCCGGAAATCACGTGGGCCCCACCCGGAAATCACGTGGGCCCCACCCGGAAATCACGTGGGCCCCACCCGGAAATCACGTGGGCCCCACCCGGAAATCACGTGGGCCCCACCCGGAAATCACGTGGGCCCCACCCGGAAATCACGTGGGCCCCACCCGGAAATCACGTGGGCCCCCAGGGGAAATCACGTGGGCCCCACCCGGAAATCACGTGGGCCCCACCCGGAAATCACGTGGGCCCCACCCGGAAATCACGTGGGCCCCACCCGGAAATCACGTGGGCCCCACGGGGAAATCACGTGGGCCCCACGGGGAAATCACGTGGGCCCCACCCGGAAATCACGTGGGCCCCACCCGGAAATCACGTGGGCCCCACCCGGAAATCACGTGGGCCCCACCCGGAAATCACGTGGGCCCCACCCGGAAATCACGTGGGCCCCACCCGGAAATCACGTGGGCCCCTCGGGGAAATCACGTGGGCCCCACCCGGAAATCACGTGGGCCCCACCCGGAAATCACGTGGGCCCCACGGGGAAATCACGTGGGCCCCACCCGGAAATCACGTGGGCCCCACCCAGAAATCACGTGGGCCCCACGGGGAAATCACGTGGGCCCCACTCGGAAATCACGTGGGCCCCACCCGGAAATCACGTGGGCCCCACCCGGAAATCACGTGGGCCCCACCCGGAAATCACGTGGGCCCCACCCGGAAATCACGTGGGCCCCACCCGGAAATCACGTGGGCCCCACCCGGAAATCACGTGGGCCCTACCCGGAAATCACGTGGGCCCCCAGGGGAAATCACGTGGGCCCCACCCGGAAATCACGTGGGCCCCACCCGGAAATCACGTGGGCCCCACCCGGAAATCACGTGGGCCCCACCCGGAAATCACGTGGGCCCCACCCGGAAATCACGTGGGCCCCACCCGGAAATCACGTGGGCCCCACCCGGAAATCACGTGGGCCCCACGGGGAAATCACGTGGGCCCCACCCGGAAATCACGTGGGCCCCACCCGGAAATCACGTGGGCCCCACGGGGAAATCACGTGGGCCCCACCCGGAAATCACGTTGGCCCCACCCGGAAATCACGTGGGCCCCACCCGGAAATCACGTGGGCCCCACCCGGAAATCACGTGGCCCCACCCGGAAATCACGTGGGCCCCACCCGGAAATCACGTGGGCCCCCAGGGGAAATCACGTGGGCCCCACCCGGAAATCACGTGGGCCCCACCCGGAAATCACGTGGGCCCCACCCGGAAATCACGTGGGCCCGACGGGGAAATCACGTGGGCCCCACCCGGAAATCACGTGGGCCCCACCCGGAAATCACGTGGGCCCCACCCGGAAATCACGTGGGCCCCACCCGGAAATCACGTGGGCCCCACCCGGAAATCACGTGGGCCCCACCCGGAAATCACGTGGGCCCCACCCGGAAATCACGTGGGCCCCACCCGGAAATCACGTGGGCCCCACCCGGAAATCACGTGGGCCCCACCCGGAAATCACGTGGGCCCCACCCGGAAATCACGTGGGCCCCACCCGGAAATCACGTGGGCCCCACCCGGAAATCACGTGGGCCCCACGGGGAAATCACGTGGGCCCCACCCGGAAATCACGTGGGCCCCACCCGGAAATCACGTGGGCCCCCAGGGGAAATCACGTGGGCCCCACCCGGAAATCACGTGGGCCCCACCTGGAAATCACGTGGGCCCCACCCTGAAATCACGTGGACCCCACCCGGAAATCACGTGGGCCCCACGGGGAAATCACGTGGGCCCCACCCGGAAATCACGTGGGCCCCACCCGGAAATCACGTGGGCCCCACCCGGAAATCACGTGGGCCCCCAGGGGAAATCACGTGGGCCCCACCCGGAAATCACGTGGGCCCCACCCGGAAATCACGTGGGCCCCACCCGGAAATCACGTGGGCCCGACGGGGAAATCACGTGGGCCCCACCCGGAAATCACGTGGTCCCCACCCGGAAATCACGTGGGCCCCACCCGGAAATCACGTGGGCCCCACCCGGAAATCACGTGGGCCCCACCCGGAAATCACGTGGGCCCCACCCGGAAATCACGTGGGCCCCACCCGGAAATCACGTGGGCCCCACCCGGAAATCACGTGGTCCCCTCCCGGAAATCACGTGGGCCCCCAGGGGAAATCACGTGGGCCCCACCCGGAAATCACGTGGGCCCCACCCGGAAATCACGTGGGCCCCACTCGGAAATCACGTGGGCCCCACGGGGAAATCACGTGGGCCCCACCCGGAAATCACGTGGGCCCCACCCGGAAATCATGTGGGCCCCCAGGGGAAATCACGTGGGCCCCACCCGGAAATCACGTGGGCCCCACTCGGAAATCACGTGGGCCCCACGGGGAAATCACGTGGGCCCCACCCGGAAATCACGTGGGCCCCACCCGGAAATCACGTGGGCCCCACGGGGAAATCACGTGGGCCCCACCCGGAAATCACGTGGGCCCCACCCGGAAATCACGTGGGCCCCACCCGGAAATCACGTGGGCCCCACCCGGAAATCACGTGGGCCCCACCCGGAAATCACGTGGGCCCCACCCGGAAATCACGTGGGCCCCACCCGGAAATCACGTGGGCCCCACCCGGAAATCACGTGGGCCCCACGGGGAAATCACGTGGGCCCCACCCAGAAATCACGTGGGCCCCACGGGGAAATCACGTGGGCCCCACCCGGAAATCACGTGGGCCCCACGGGGAAATCACGTGGGCCCCACCCGGAAATCACGTGGGGCCCACCCGGAAATCACGTGGGCCCCACCCGGAAATCACGTGGGCCCCACCCGGAAATCACGTGGGCCCCACCCGGAAATCACGTGGGCCCCCAGGGGAAATCACGTGGGCCCCACCCGGAAATCACGTGGGCCCCACCCGGAAATCACGTGGGCCCCCAGGGGAAATCACGTGGGCCCCACCCGGATATCACGTGGGCCCCACCCGGAAATCACGTGGCCCCACCCGGAAATAACGTGGGCCCCACGGGGAAATCACGTGGGCCCCACCCGGAAATCACGTGGGCCCCACCCGGAAATCACGTGGGCCCCCAGGGGAAATCACGTGGGCCCCACCCGGAAATCACGTGGGCCCCACCCGGAAATCACGTGGGCCCCACCCGGAAATCACGTGGGCCCCACCCGGAAATCACGTGGGCCCCACCCGGAAATCACGTGGGCCCCATGGGGAAATCACGTGGGCCCCACCCGGAAATCACGTGGGCCCCACCCGGAAATCACGTGGGCCCCACCCGGAAATCACGTGGGCCCCACCCGGAAATCACGTGGGCCCCATGGGGAAATCACGTGGGCCCCACCCGGAAATCACGTGGGACCCACCCGGAAATCACGTGGGCCCCACCCGGAAATCACGTGGGCCCCACCCGGAAATCACGTGGGCCCCACCCTGAAATCACGTGGGCCCCACCCGGAAATCACGTGGGCCCCACCCGGAAATCACGTGGGCCCCACCCGGAAATCACGTGGGCCCCACCCGGAAATCACGTGGGCCCCACCCGGAAATCACGTGGGCCCCACCCGGAAATCACGTGGGCCCCCAGGTGAAATCACGTGGGCCCCACAAGGAAATCACGTGGGCCCCACCCGGAAATCACGTGGGCCCCACCCGGAAATCACGTGGGCCCCACCCGGAAATCACGTGGGCCCCACGGGGAAATCACGTGGGCCCCACGGGGAAATCACGTGGGACCCACGGGGAAATCACGTGGGCCCCACCCGGAAATCACGTGGGCCCCACCCGGAAATCACCTGGGCCCCACCCGGAAATCACGTGGGCCCCACGGGGAAATCACGTGGGCCCCACGGGGAAATCACGTGGGCCCCACCCGGAAATCACGTGGGCCCCACCCGGAAATCACGTGAGCCCCACCCGGAAATCACATGGGCCCCACCCGGAAATCACGTGGGCCCCACCCGGAAATCACGTGGGCCCCACCCGGAAATCACGTGGGCCCCCAGGGGAAATCACGTGGGCCCCACCCGGAAATCACGTGGGCCGCACCCGGAAATCACGTGGGCCCCACCCGGAAATCACGTGGGCCCCACGGGGAAATCACGTGGGCCCCACCCGGAAATCACGTGGGCCCCACCCGGAAATCACGTGGGCCCCACCCGGAAATCACGTGGGCCCCACCCGGAAATCACGTGGGCCCCACCCGGAAATCACGTGGGCCCCACCCGGAAATCACGTGGGCCCCACGGGGAAATCACGTGGGGCCCACCCGGAAATCACGTGGGCCCCACGGGGAAATCACTTGGGCCCCACGGGGAAATCACGTGGGCCCCACCCGGAAATCACGGGGGCCCCACCCGGAAATCACGTGGGCCCCACCCGGAAATCACGTGGGCCCCACCCGGAAATCACGTGGGCCCCACCCGGAAATCTCGTGGGCCCCACCCGGAAATCACGTGGGCCCCACCCGGAAATCACGTGGGCCCCACCCGGAAATCACGTGGGCCCCACCCGGAAATCACGTGGGCCCCCAGGGGAAATCACGTGGGCCCCACCCGGAAATCACGTGGGCCCCACCCGGAAATCACGTGGGCCCCACCCGGAAATCACGTGGGCCCCACCCGGAAATCACGTGGGCCCCACCCGGAAATCACGTGGGCCCCACCCGGAAATCACGTGGGCCCCACCCGGAAATCACGTGGGGCCCACCCGGAAATCACGTGGGCCCCACGGGGAAATCACGTGGGCCCCACCCGGAAATCACGTGGGCCCCACCCGGAAATCACGTGGGCCCCACCCGGAAATCACGTGGGCCCCACCCGGAAATCACGTGGGCCCCACCCGGAAATCACGTGGGCCCCACCCGGAAATCACGTGGGCCCCACCCGGAAATCACGTGGGCCCCACCCGGAAATCACGTGGGCCCTACCCGGAAATCACGTGGGCCCCCAGGGGAAATCACGTGGGCCCCACCCGGAAATCACGTGGGCCCCACCCGGAAATCACGTGGGCCCCACCCGGAAATCACGTGGGCCCCACCCGGAAATCACGTGGGCCCCACCCGGAAATCACGTGGGCCCCCAGGGGAAATCACGTGGGTCCCACCCGGAAATCACGTGGGCCCCACCCGGAAATCACGTGGGCCCCCAGGGGAAATCACGTGGGCCCCACCCGGATATCACGTGGGCCCCACCCGGAAATCACGTGGGCCCCACCCGGAAATAACGTGGGCCCCACGGGGAAATCACGTGGGCCCCACCCGGAAATCACGTGGGCCCCACCCGGAAATCACGTGGGCCCCCAGGGGAAATCACGTGGGCCCCACCCGGAAATCACGTGGGCCCCTCCCGGAAATCACGTGGGCCCCACCCGGAAATCACGTGGGCCCCACCCGGAAATCACGTGGGCCCCACCCGGAAATCACGTGGGCCCCACCCGGAAATCACGTGGGCCCCACGGGGAAATCACGTGGGCCCCACGGGGAAATCACGTGGGCCCCACCCGGAAATCACGTGGGCCCCACCCGGAAATCACGTGGGCCCCACCCGGAAATCACGTGGGCCCCACCCGGAAATCACGTGGGCCCCACCCGGAAATCACGTGGGCCCCACCCGGAAATCACGTGGGCCCCACCCGGAAATCAGGTGGGCCCCACGGGGAAATCACGTGGGCCCCACGGGGAAATCACGTGGGCCCCACCCGGAAATCACGTGGGCCCCACCCGGAAATCACGTGAGCCCCACCCGGAAATCACGAGGGCCCCACCCGGAAATCACGTGGGCCCCACCCGGAAATCACGTGGGCCCCACCCGGAAATCACGTGGGCCCCCAGGGGAAATCACGTGGGCCCCACCCGGAAATCACGTGGGCCCCACCCGGAAATCACGTGGGCCCCACCCGGAAATCACGTGGGCCCCACGGGGAAATCACGAGGGCCCCACCCGGAAATCACGTGGGCCCCACGGGGAAATCACGTGGGCCCCACCCGGAAATCACGTGGGCCCCACCCGGAAATCACGTGGGCCCCACCCGGAAATCACGTGGGCCCCACCCGGAAATCACGTGGGCCCCACCCGGAAATCACGTGGGCCCCACCCGGAAATCACGTGGGCCCCACCCGGAAATCACGTGGGCCCCACCCGGAAATCACGTGGGCCCCACCCGGAAATCACGTGGGCCCCACCCGGAAATCACGTGGGCCCCACCCGGAAATCACGTGGGCCCCACCCGGAAATCACGTGGGCCCCACCCGGAAATCACGTGGGCCCCACCCGGAAATCACGTGGGCCCCCAGGGGAAATCACGTGGGCCCCACAAGGAAATCACGTGGGCCCCACCCGGAAATCACGTGGGCCCCACCCGGAAAACACGTGGGCCCCACCCGGAAATCACGTGGGCCCCACGGGGAAATCACGTGGGCCCCACCCGGAAATCACGTGGGCCCCACCCGGAAATCACGTGGGCCCCACCCGGAAATCACGTGGGCCCCACCCGGAAATCACGTGGGCCCCACCCGGAAATCACGTGGGCCCCACCCGGAAATCACGTGGGGCCCACCCGGAAATCACGTGGGCCCCACCCGGAAATCACGTGGGCCCCACCCGGAAATCACGTGGGTCCCACCCGGAAATCACGTGGGCCCCACCCGGAAATCACGTGGGGCCCACCCGGAAATCACGTGGGCCCCACCCGGAAATCACGTGGTCCCCACCCGGAAATCACGTGGGCCCCACCCGGAAATCACGTGGGCCCCACCCGGAAATCACGTGGGCCCCCAGGGGATATCACGTGGGCCCCACAAGGAAATCACGTGGGCCCCACCCGGAAATCACGTGGGCCCCACCCGGAAATCACGTGGGCCCCACCCGGAAATCACGTGGGCCCCACGGGGAAATCACATGGGCCTCACCCGGAAATCACGTGGGCCCCACCCGGAAATCACGTGGGCACCACGGGGAAATCACGTGGGCCCCACCCGGAAATCACGTGGGCCCCACCCGGAAATCACGTGGGCCCCACCCGGAAATCACGTGGGCCCCACCCGGAAATCACGTGGGCACCACCCGGAAATCACGTGGGCCCCACACGGAAATCACGTGGGCCCCACCCGGAAATCACGTGGGCCCCACACGGAAATCACGTGGGCCCCACCCGGAAATCACGTGGGCCCCACCCGGAAATCACGTGGGCCCCACCCGGAAATCACGTGGGCACCACGGGGAAATCACGTGGGCCCCACCCGGAAATCACGTGGGCCCCACCCGGAAATCACGTGGGACCCCCCCGGAAATCACGTGGGGCCCACCCGGACATCACGTGAGCCCCACCCGGAAATCACGTGGGCCCCACGGGGAAATCACGTGGGCCCCACCCGGAAATCACGTGGGCCGCACCCGGAAATCACGTGGGCCCCACACGGAAATCACGTGGGCCCCACCCGGAAATCACGTGGGCCCCACCCGGAAATCACGTGGGCCCCACCCGGAAATCACGTGGGCCCCACCCGGAAATCACGTGGGCCCCACCCGGAAATCACGTGGGCCCCACCCGGAAATCACGTGGGCCCCACGGGGAAATCACGTGGGCCCCACCCGGAAATCACGTGGGCCCCACCCGGAAATCACGTGGGCCCCACCCGGAAGTCACGTGGGCCCCACCCGGAAATCACGTGGGCCCCACCCGGAAATCACGTGGGCCCCACCCGGAAATCACGTGGGCCCCACCCGGAAATCACGTGGGCCCCACCCGGAAATCACGTGGGCCCCACCCGGAAATCACGTGGGCCCCACCCGGAAATCACGTGGGCCCCACGGGGAAATCACGTGGGCCCCACCCGGAAATCACGTGGGGCCCACCCGGAAATCACGTGGGCCCCAGGGGAAATCACGTGGGCCCCACCCGGAAATCACGTGGGCCCCACCCGGAAATCACGTGGGCCCCACCCGGAAATCACGTGGGCGCCACCCGGAAATCACGTGGGCCCCACCCGGAAATCACGTGGGCCCCACCCGGAAATCACGTGGGCCCCACCCGGAAATCACGTGGGCCCCACCCGGAAATCACGTGGGCCCCACCCGGAAATCACGTGGGGCCCACCCGGAAATCACGTGGGCCCCACGGGGAAATCACGTGGGCCCCACCCGGAAATCACGTGGGCCCCACCCGGAAATCACGTGGGCCCCACCCGGAAATCACGTGGGCCCCACCCGGAAATCACGTGGGCCCCACCCGGAAATCACGTGGGCCCCACCCGGAAATCACGTGGGCCCCACCCGGAAATCACGTGGGCCCCACCCGGAAATCACGTGGGCCCCACGGGGAAATCACGTGGGCCCCACGGGGAAATCACGTGGGCCCCACCCGGAAATCACGTGGGCCCCACCCGGAAATCACGTGAGCCCCACCCGGAAATCACATGGGCCCCACCCGGAAATCACGTGGGCCCCACCCGGAAATCACGTGGGCCCCACCCGGAAATCACGTGGGCCCCCAGGGGAAATCACGTGGGCCCCACCCGGAAATCACGTGGGCCCCACCCGGAAATCACGTGGGCCCCACCCGGAAATCACGTGGGCCCCACGGGGAAATCACGTGGGCCCCACCCGGAAATCACGTGGGCCCCACCCGGAAATCACGTGGGCCCCACCCGGAAATCACGTGGGCCCCACCCGGAAATCACGTGGGCCCCACCCGGAAATCACGTGGGCCCCACCCGGAAATCACGTGGGCCCCACCCGGAAATCACGTGGGGCCCACCCGGAAATCACGTGGGCCCCCAGGGGAAATCACGTGGGCCCCACCCGGAAATCACGTGGGCCCCACCCGGAAATCACGTGGGCCCCACCCGGAAATCACGTGGGCCCCACGGGGAAATCACGTGGGCCCCACCCGGAAATCACGTGGGCCCCACCCGGAAATCACGTGGGCCCCACCCGGAAATCACGTGGGCCCCACCCGGAAATCACGTGGGCCCCACCCGGAAATCACGTGGGCCCCACCCGGAAATCACGTGGGCCCCACCTGGAAATCACGTGGGCCCCCAGGGGAAATCACGTGGGCCCCACAAGGAAATCACGTGGGCCCCACCCGGAAATCACGTGGGCCCCACCCGGAAATCACGTGGGCCCCACCCGGAAATCACGTGGGCCCCACCCTGAAATCACGTGGGCCCCACCCGGAAATCACGTGGGCCCCACCCGGAAATCACGTGGGCCCCACCCGGAAATCACGTGGGCCCCACCCGGAAATCACGTGGGCCCCACCCGGAAATCACGTGGGCCCCACCCGGAAATCACGTGGGCCCCACCCGGAAATCACGTGGGCCCCATCCGGAAATCACGTGGGCCCCATGGGGAAATCACGTGGGCCCCACCCGGAAATCACGTGGGGCCCACCCGGAAATCACGTGGGCCCCACGGGGAAATCACGTGGGCCCCACCCGGAAATCACGTGGGCCCCACCCGGAAATCACGTGGGCCCCACCCGGAAATCACGTGGGCCCCACCCGGAAATCACGTGGGCCCCACCCGGAAATCACGTGGGCCCCCAGGGGAAATCACATGGGCCCCACCCGGATATCACGTGGGCCCCACCCGGAAATCACGTGGGCCCCACCCGGAAATCACGTGGGCCCCACCCGGAAATCACGTGGGCCCCACCCGGAAATCACGTGGGCCCCACGGGGAAATCACGTGGGCCCCCAGGGGAAATCACGTGGGCCCCACCCGGAAATCACGTGGGCCCCACCCGGAAATCACGTGGGCCCCACCCGGAAATCACGTGGGCCCCACCCGGAAATCACGTGGGCCCCACCCGGAAATCACGTGGGCCCCACCCGGAAATCACGTGGGCCCCCAGGGGAAATCACGTGGGCCCCACAAGGAAATCACGTGGGCCCCACCCGGAAATCACGTGGGCCCCACCCGGAAATCACGTGGGCCCCACCCGGAAATCACGTGGGCCCCACCCGGAAATCACGTGGGCCCCACCCGGAAATCACGTGGGCCCCACCCGGAAATCACGTGGGCCCCACCCGGAAATCACGTGGGCCCCACCCGGAAATCACGTGGGCCCCACCCGGAATCACGTGGGCCCCACCCGGAAATCACGTGGGGCCCACCCGGAAATCACGTGGGCCCCACCCGGAAATCACGTGGGCCCCACGGGGAAATCACGTGGGCCCCACCCGGAAATCACGTGGGCCCCACGGGGAAATCACGTGGGCCCCACCCGGAAATCACGTGGGCAGCACCCGGAAATCACGTGGGCCTCACCCGGAAATCACGTGGGCCCCACCCGGAAATCACGTGGGCCCCACCCGGAAATCACGTGGGCCCCACCCGGAAATCACGTGGGCCCCACCCGGAAATCACGTGGGCCCCACCCGGAAATCACGTGGGCCCCACCCGGAAATCACGTGGGCCCCCAGGGGAAATCACGTGGGCCCCACCCGGAAATCACGTGGGCCCCACCCGGAAATCACGTGGGCCCCACGGGGAAATCACGTGGGCCCCACGGGGAAATCACGTGGGCCCCACCCGGAAATCACGTGGGCCCCACCCGGAAATCACGTGGGCCCCACCCGGAAATCACGTGGGCCCCACCCGGAAATCACGTGGGCCCCACCCGGAAATCACGTGGGCCCCACCCGGAAATCACGTGGGCCCCACCTGGAAATCACGTGGGCCCCCAGGGGAAATCACGTGGGCCCCACAAGGAAATCACGTGGGCCCCACCCGGAAATCACGTGGGCCCCACCCGGAAATCACGTGGGCCCCACCCGGAAATCACGTGGGCCCCACCCTGAAATCACGTGGGCCCCACCCGGAAATCACGTGGGCCCCACCCGGAAATCACGTGGGCCCCACCCAGAAATCACGTGGGCCCCACCCGGAAATCACGTGGGCCCCACCCGGAAATCACGTGGGCCCCACCCGGAAATCACGTGGGCCCCACCCGGAAATCACGTGGGCCCCATCCGGAAATCACGTGGGCCCCATGGGGAAATCACGTGGGCCCCACCCGGAAATCACGTGGGGCCCACCCGGAAATCACGTGGGCCCCACGGGGAAATCACGTGGGCCCCACCCGGAAATCACGTGGGCCCCACCCGGAAATCACGTGGGCCCCACCCGGAAATCACGTGGGCCCCACCCGGAAATCACGTGGGCCCCACCCGGAAATCACGTGGGCCCCCAGGGGAAATCACATGGGCCCCACCCGGATATCACGTGGGCCCCACCCGGAAATCACGTGGGCCCCACCCGGAAATCACGTGGGCCCCACCCGGAAATCACGTGGGCCCCACCCGGAAATCACGTGGGCCCCACGGGGAAATCACGTGGGCCCCCAGGGGAAATCACGTGGGCCCCACCCGGAAATCACGTGGGCCCCACCCGGAAATCACGTGGGCCCCACCCGGAAATCACGTGGGCCCCACCCGGAAATCACGTGGGCCCCACCCGGAAATCACGTGGGCCCCACCCGGAAATCACGTGGGCCCCCAGGGGAAATCACGTGGGCCCCACAAGGAAATCACGTGGGCCCCACCCGGAAATCACGTGGGCCCCACCCGGAAATCACGTGGGCCCCACCCGGAAATCACGTGGGCCCCACCCGGAAATCACGTGGGCCCCACCCGGAAATCACGTGGGCCCCACCCGGAAATCACGTGGGCCCCACCCGGAAATCACGTGGGCCCCACCCGGAAATCACGTGGGCCCCACCCGGAATCACGTGGGCCCCACCCGGAAATCACGTGGGGCCCACCCGGAAATCACGTGGGCCCCACCCGGAAATCACGTGGGCCCCACGGGGAAATCACGTGGGCCCCACCCGGAAATCACGTGGGCCCCACGGGGAAATCACGTGGGCCCCACCCGGAAATCACGTGGGCAGCACCCGGAAATCACGTGGGCCTCACCCGGAAATCACGTGGGCCCCACCCGGAAATCACGTGGGCCCCACCCGGAAATCACGTGGGCCCCACCCGGAAATCACGTGGGCCCCACCCGGAAATCACGTGGGCCCCACCCGGAAATCACGTGGGCCCCACCCGGAAATCACGTGGGCCCCACCCGGAAATCACGTGGTCCCCACCCGGAAATCACGTGGGCCCCACCCGGAAATCACGTGGGCCCCACCCGGAAATCACGTGGGCCCCCAGGGGAAATCACGTGGGCCCCACAAGGAAATCACGTGGGCCCCACCCGGAAATCACGTGGGCCCCACCCGGAAATCACGTGGGCCCCACCCGGAAATCACGTGGGCCCCACGGGGAAATCACATGGGACCCACCCGGAAATCACGTGGGCCCCACCCGGAAATCACGTGGGCCCCACCCGGAAATCACGTGGGCCCCACCCGGAAATCACGTGGGCCCCACGCGGAAATCACGTGGGCCCACCGGGGAAATCACGTGGGCCCCACCCGGAAATCACGTGGGCCCCACCCGGAAATCACGTGGGCCCCACACGGAAATCACGTGGGCCCCACCCGGAAATCACGTGGGCCCCACCCGGAAATCACGTGGGCCCCACCCGGAAATCACGTGGGCCCCACCCGGAATCACGTGGGCCCCACCCGGAAATCACGTGGGGCCCACCCGGAAATCACGTGGGCCCCACCCGGAAATCACGTGGGCCCCACGGGGAAATCACGTGGGCCCCACCCGGAAATCACGTGGGCAGCACCCGGAAATCACGTGGGCCTCACACGGAAATCACGTGGGCCCCACCCGGAAATCACGTGGGCCCCACACGGAAATCACGTGGGCCCCACCCGGAAATCACGTGGGCCCACCCGGAAATCACGTGGGCCCCACCCGGAAATCACGTGGGCCCCACCCGGAAATCACGTGGGCCCCACGGGGAAATCACGTGGGCCCCACCCGGAAATCACGTGGGCCCCACCCGGAAGTCACGTGGGCCCCACCCGGAAGTCACGTGGGCCCCACCCGGAAATCACGTGGGCCCCACCCGGAAATCACGTGGGCCCCACCCGGAAATCACGTGGGCCCCACCCGGAAATCACGTGGGCCCCACCCGGAAATCACGTGGGCCCCACCCGGAAATCACGTGGGCCCCACCCGGAAATCACGTGGGCCCCACGGGGAAATCACGTGGGCCCCACCCGGAAATCACGTGGGCCCCACCCGGAAATCACGTGGGCCCCACCCGGAAATCACGTGGGGCCCACCCGGAAATCACGTGGGCCCCACCCGGAAATCACGTGGGCCCCACGGGGAAATCACGTGGGCCCCACCCGGAAATCACGTGGGCCCCACGGGGAAATCACGTAGGCCCCACCCGGAAATCACGTGGGCCCCACCCGGAAATCACGTGGGCCCCACCCGGAAATCACGTGGGACCCACCCGGAAATCACGTGGGCCCCACCCGGAAATCACGTGGGCCCCACCCGGAAATCACGTGGGCCCCACCCGGAAATCACGTGGGCCCCACCCGGAAATCACGTGGGCCCCACCCGGAAATCACGTGGGCACCACGGGGAAATCACGTGGGCCCCACCCGGAAATCACGTGGGCCCCACCCGGAAATCACGTGGGCCCCACCCGGAAATCACGTGGGGCCCACCCGGAAATCACGTGGGCCCCACCCGGAAATCACGTGGGCCCCACGGGGAAATCACGTGGGCCCCACCCGGAAATCACGTAGGCCCCACACGGAAATCACGTGGGCCCCACCCGGAAATCACGTGGGCCCCACCCGGAAATCACGTGGGCCCCACCCGGAAATCACGTGGGCCCCACCCGGAAATCACGTGGGCCCCACGGGGAAATCACGTGGGCCCCACGGGGAAATCACGTGGGCCCCACCCGGAAATCACGTGGGCCCCACCCGGAAATCACGTGGGACCCCAGGGGAAATCACGTGGGCCCCACCCGGAAATCACGTGGGCCCCACCCGGAAATCACGTGGGCCCCACCCGGAAATCACGTGGGCCACACCCGGAAATCACGTGGGCCCCACCCGGAAATCACGTGGGCCCCACCCGGAAATCACGTGGGCCCCACCCGGAAATCACGTGGGCCCCACCCGGAAATCACGTGGGCCCCACCCGGAAATCACGTGGGCCCCACCCGGAAATCACGTGGGCCCCACCCGGAAATCACGTGGGCCCCACCCGGAAATCACGTGGGCCCCACCCGGAAATCACGTGGGCCCCACGGGGAAATCACGTGGGCCCCACCCGGAAATCACGTGGGCCCCACCCGGAAATCACGTGGGCCCCACCCTGAAATCACGTGGGCCCCACCCGGAAATCACGTCGGCCCCACCCGGAAATCACGTGGGCCCCACCCGGAAATCACGTGGGCCCCACCCGGAAATCACGTGGGCCCCACCCGGAAATCACGTGGGCCCCACCCGGAAATCACGTGGGCCCCACCCGGAAATCACGTGGGCCCCACCCGGAAATCACGTGGGCCCCACCCGGAAATCACGTGGGCCCCACCCGGAAATCACGTGGGCCCCACGGGGAAATCACGTGGGCCCCACCCGGAAATCACGTGGGCCCCACCCGGAAATCACGTGGGCCCCACCCGGAAATCACGTGGGCCCCACCCGGAAATCACGTGGGCCCCACCCGGAAATCACGTGGGCCCCCAGGGGAAATCACGTGGGCCCCACCCGGATATCACGTGGGCCCCACCCGGAAATCACGTGGGCCCCACCCGGAAATCACGTGGGCCCCACCCGGAAATCACGTGGGCCCCACCCGGAAATCACGTGGGCCCCACCCGGAAATCACGTGGGCCCCACCCGGAAATCACGTGGGCCCCACCCGGAAATCACGTGGGCCCCACACGGAAATCACGTGGGCCCCACCCGGAAATCACGTGGGCCCCACCCTGAAATCACGTGGGCCCCACCCGGAAATCACGTGGGCCCCACCCGGAAATCACGTGGGCCCCCAGGGGAAATCACGTGGGCCCCACAAGGAAATCACGTGGGCCCCACCCGGAAATCACGTGGGCCCCACCCGGAAATCACGTGGGCCCCACACGGAAATCACGTGGGCCCCACCCGGAAATCACGTGGGCCCCACCCGGAAATCACGTGGGCCCCACCCGGAAATCACGTGGGCCCCACCCGGAAATCACGTGGGCCCCACCCGGAAATCACGTGGGCCCCACCCGGAAATCACGTGGGCCCCACCCGGAAATCACGTGGGCCCCCAGGGGAAGTCACGTGGGCCCCACAAGGAAATCACGTGGGCCCCACCCGGAAATCACGTGGGCCCCACCCGGAAATCACGTGGGCCCCACCCGGAAATCACGTGGGCCCCACGGGGAAATCACATGGGCCCCACCCGGAAATCACGTGGGCCCCACCCGAAAATCACGTGGGCCCCACCCGGAAATCACGTGGGCCCCACCCGGAAATCACGTGGGCCCCACCCGGAAATCACGTGGGCCCCACCCGGAAATCACGTGGGCCCCACCCGGAAATCACGTGGGCCCCACCCGGAAATCACGTGGGCCCCACCCGGAAATCACGTGGGCCCCACCCGGAAATCACGTGGGCCCCACCCGGAAATCACGTGGGCCCCACCCGGAAATCACGTGGGCCCCACCCGGAAATCACGTGGGCCCCACCCGGAAATCACGTGGGCCCCACCCGGAAATCACGTGGGCCCCACGGGGAAATCACGTGGGCCCCACCCGGAAATCACGTGGGCCCCACCCGGAAATCACGTGGGCCCCACCCGGAAATCACGTGGGCCCCACGGGGAAATCACGTGGGCCCCACCCGGAAATCACGTGGGCCCCACCCGGAAATCACGTGGGCCCCACCCGGAAATCACGTGGGCCCCACCCGGAAATCACGTGGGCCCCACCCGGAAATCACGTGGGCCCCACCCGGAAATCACGTGGGCCCCACCCGGAAATCACGTGGGCCCCACCCGGAAATCACGTGGGCCCCACCCGGAAATCACGTGGGCCCCACCCGGAAATCACGTGGGCCCCACCCGGAAATCACGTGGGCCCCACCCGGAAATCACGTGGGCCCCACCCGGAAATCACGTGGGCCCCACCCGGAAATCACGTGGGCCCCACGGGGAAATCACGTGGGCCCCACCCGGAAATCACGTGGGCCCCACCCGGAAATCACGTGGGCCCCACACGGAAATCACGTGGGCCCCACCCGGAAATCACGTGGGCCCCACCCTGAAATCACGTGGGCCCCACCCGGAAATCACGTGGGCCCCACCCGGAAATCACGTGGGCCCCACCCGGAAATCACGTGGGCCCCACAAGGAAATCACGTGGGCCCCACCCGGAAATCACGTGGGCCCCACCCGGAAATCACGTGGGCCCCACCCGGAAATCACGTGGGCCCCACGGGGAAATCACGTGGGCCCCACCCGGAAATCACGTGGGCCCCACCCGGAAATCACGTGGGCCCCACCCGGAAATCACGTGGGCCCCACCCGGAAATCACGTGGGCCCCACGGGGAAATCACGTGGGCCGCACCCGGAAATCACGTGGGCCCCACGGGGAAATCACGTGGGTCCCACCCGGAAATCACGTGGGCCCCACCCGGAAATCACGTGGGCCCCACCCGGAAATCACGTGGGCCCCACCCGGAAATCACGTGGGCCCCACCCGGAAATCACGTGGGCCCCACGGGGAAATCACGTGGGCCCCACCTGGAAATCACGTGGGCCCCACCCGGAAATCACGTGGGCCCCACCCGGAAATCACGTGGGCCCCACCCGGAAATCACGTGGGCCCCACTCGGAAATCACGTGGGCCCCACCCGGAAATCACATGGGCCCCCAGGGGAAATCACGTGGGCCCCACCCTGAAATCACGTGGGCCCCACCCGGAAATCACGTGGGCCCCACCCGGAAATCACGTGGGCCCCACCCGGAAATCACGTGGGCCCCACCCTGAAATCACGTGGGCCCCACCCGGAAATCACGTGGGCCCCACCCGGAAATCACGTGGGCCCCACCCGGAAATCACGTGGGCCCCACCCGGAAATCACGTGGGCCCCACCCTGAAATCACGTGGGCCCCACCCGGAAATCACGTGTACCCCACCCGGAAATCACGTGGGCCCCACCCTGAAATCACGTGGGCCCCACCCGGAAATCACGTGGGCCCCACCCTGAAATCACGTGGGCCCCACCCGGAAATCACGTGGGCCCCACCCTGAAATCACGTGGGCCCCACCCGGAAATCACGTGGGCCCCACCCGGAAATCACGTGGGCCCCACCCGGAAATCACGTGGGCCCCACCCGGAAATCACGTGGGCCCCACCCGGAAATCACGTGGGCCCCACCCGGAAATCACGTGGGCCCTACCCGGAAATCACGTGGGCCACCAGGGGAAATCACGTGGGCCCCACCCGGAAATCACGTGGGCCCCCAGGGGAAATCACGTGGGCCCCACCCGGATATCACGTGGTCCCCACCCGGAAATCACGTGGGCCCCACCCGGAAATCACGTGGGCCCCACCCTGAAATCACGTGGGCCCCACCCGGAAATCACGTGGGCCCCACCCTGAAATCACGTGGGCCCCACCCGGAAATCACGTGGGCCCCACCCGGAAATCACGTGGGCCCCACGGGGAAATCACGTGGGTCCCACCCGGAAATCACGTGGTCCCCACCCGGAAATCACGTGGGCCCCACCCGGAAATCACGTGGGCCCCACCCGGAAATCACGTGGGCCCCACCCGGAAATCACGTGGGCCCCACCCGGAAATCACGTGGGCCCCACCCGGAAATCACGTGGGCCCCACCCGGAAATCACGTGGGCCCCACCCTGAAATCACGTGGGCCCCACCCGGAAATCACGTGGGCCCCACCCGGAAATCACGTGGGCCCCACCCGGAAATCACGTGGGCCCCACCCGGAAATCACGTGGGCCCCACCCGGAAATCACGTGGGCCCCCAGGGGAAATCACGTGGGCCCCACCCGGAAATCACGTGGGCCCCACCCGGAAATCACGTGGGCCCCACCCGGAAATCACGTGGGCCCCACCCGGAAATCACGTGGGCCCCACCCGGAAATCACGTGGGCCCCACCCGGAAATCACGTGGGCCCCACGGGGAAATCACGTGGGCCCCACCCGGAAATCACGTGGGGCCCACCCGGAAATCACGTGGGCCCCACCCGGAAATCACGTGGGCCCCACCCGGAAATCACGTGGGCCCCACCCGGAAATCACGTGGGCCCCACCCGGAAATCACGTGGGCCCCACCCGGAAATCACGTGGGCCCCACCCGGAAATCACGTGGGCCCCACCCGGAAATCACGTGGGCCCCACCCGGAAATCACGTGGGCCCCACGGGGAAATCACGTGGGCCCCACCCGGAAATCACGTGGGCCCCACCCGGAAATCACGTGGGCCCCACACGGAAATCACGTGGGCCCCACCCGGAAATCACGTGGGCCCCACCCTGAAATCACGTGGGCCCCACCCGGAAATCACGTGGGCCCCACCCGGAAATCACGTGGGCCCCACCCGGAAATCACGTGGGCCCCACAAGGAAATCACGTGGGCCCCACCCGGAAATCACGTGGGCCCCACCCGGAAATCACGTGGGCCCCACCCGGAAATCACGTGGGCCCCACGGGGAAATCACGTGGGCCCCACCCGGAAATCACGTGGGCCCCACCCGGAAATCACGTGGGCCCCACCCGGAAATCACGTGGGCCCCACCCGGAAATCACGTGGGCCCCACGGGGAAATCACGTGGGCCGCACCCGGAAATCACGTGGGCCCCACGGGGAAATCACGTGGGTCCCACCCGGAAATCACGTGGGCCCCACCCGGAAATCACGTGGGCCCCACCCGGAAATCACGTGGGCCCCACCCGGAAATCACGTGGGCCCCACCCGGAAATCACGTGGGCCCCACGGGGAAATCACGTGGGCCCCACCTGGAAATCACGTGGGCCCCACCCGGAAATCACGTGGGCCCCACCCGGAAATCACGTGGGCCCCACCCGGAAATCACGTGGGCCCCACTCGGAAATCACGTGGGCCCCACCCGGAAATCACATGGGCCCCCAGGGGAAATCACGTGGGCCCCACCCTGAAATCACGTGGGCCCCACCCGGAAATCACGTGGGCCCCACCCGGAAATCACGTGGGCCCCACCCGGAAATCACGTGGGCCCCACCCTGAAATCACGTGGGCCCCACCCGGAAATCACGTGGGCCCCACCCGGAAATCACGTGGGCCCCACCCGGAAATCACGTGGGCCCCACCCGGAAATCACGTGGGCCCCACCCTGAAATCACGTGGGCCCCACCCGGAAATCACGTGTACCCCACCCGGAAATCACGTGGGCCCCACCCTGAAATCACGTGGGCCCCACCCGGAAATCACGTGGGCCCCACCCTGAAATCACGTGGGCCCCACCCGGAAATCACGTGGGCCCCACCCTGAAATCACGTGGGCCCCACCCGGAAATCACGTGGGCCCCACCCGGAAATCACGTGGGCCCCACCCGGAAATCACGTGGGCCCCACCCGGAAATCACGTGGGCCCCACCCGGAAATCACGTGGGCCCCACCCGGAAATCACGTGGGCCCTACCCGGAAATCACGTGGGCCACCAGGGGAAATCACGTGGGCCCCACCCGGAAATCACGTGGGCCCCCAGGGGAAATCACGTGGGCCCCACCCGGATATCACGTGGTCCCCACCCGGAAATCACGTGGGCCCCACCCGGAAATCACGTGGGCCCCACCCTGAAATCACGTGGGCCCCACCCGGAAATCACGTGGGCCCCACCCTGAAATCACGTGGGCCCCACCCGGAAATCACGTGGGCCCCACCCGGAAATCACGTGGGCCCCACGGGGAAATCACGTGGGTCCCACCCGGAAATCACGTGGTCCCCACCCGGAAATCACGTGGGCCCCACCCGGAAATCACGTGGGCCCCACCCGGAAATCACGTGGGCCCCACCCGGAAATCACGTGGGCCCCACCCGGAAATCACGTGGGCCCCACCCGGAAATCACGTGGGCCCCACCCGGAAATCACGTGGGCCCCACCCTGAAATCACGTGGGCCCCACCCGGAAATCACGTGGGCCCCACCCGGAAATCACGTGGGCCCCACCCGGAAATCACGTGGGCCCCACCCGGAAATCACGTGGGCCCCACCCGGAAATCACGTGGGCCCCCAGGGGAAATCACGTGGGCCCCACCCGGAAATCACGTGGGCCCCACCCGGAAATCACGTGGGCCCCACCCGGAAATCACGTGGGCCCCACCCGGAAATCACGTGGGCCCCACCCGGAAATCACGTGGGCCCCACCCGGAAATCACGTGGGCCCCACGGGGAAATCACGTGGGCCCCACCCGGAAATCACGTGGGGCCCACCCGGAAATCACGTGGGCCCCACCCGGAAATCACGTGGGCCCCACCCGGAAATCACGTGGGCCCCACCCGGAAATCACGTGGGCCCCACCCGGAAATCACGTGGGCCCCACCCGGAAATCACGTGGGCCCCACCCGGAAATCACGTGGGCCCCACCCGGAAATCACGTAGGCCCCACACGGAAATCACGTGGACCCCACCCGGAAATCACGTGGGCCCCACCCGGAAATCACGTGGGACCCACCCGGAAATCACGTGGGCCCCACCCGGAAATCACGTGGGCCCCACGGGGAAATCACGTGGGCCCCACCCGGAAATCACGTGGGCCCCACCCGGAAATCACGTGGGCCCCACCCGGAAATCACGTGGGCCCCACCCGGAAATCACGTGGGCCCCACCCGGAAATCACGTGGGCCCCACCCGGAAATCACGTGGGCCCCACGGGGAAATCACGTGGGCCCCACCCGGAAATCACGTGGGCCCCACCCGGAAATCACGTGGGCCCCACCCGGAAATCACGTGGGCCCCACCCGGAAATCACGTGGGCCCCACCCGGAAATCACGTGGGCCCCACCCGGAAATCACGTGGGCCCCACCCGGAAATCACGTGGGCCCCACCCGGAAATCACGTGGGCCCCACCCGGAAATCACGTGGGCCCCACCCTGAAATCACGTGGGCCCCACCCGGAAATCACGTGGGCCCCACCCGGAAATCACGTGGGCCCCACCCGGAAATCACGTGGGCCCCACCCGGAAATCACGTGGGCCCCACCCGGAAATCACGTGGGCCCCCAGGGGAAATCACGTGGGCCCCACCCGGAAATCACGTGGGCCCCACCCGGAAATCACGTGGGCCCCACCCGGAAATCACGTGGGCCCCACCCGGAAATCACGTGGGCCCCACCCGGAAATCACGTGGGCCCCACCCGGAAATCACGTGGGCCCCACGGGGAAATCACGTGGGCCCCACCCGGAAATCACGTGGGGCCCACCCGGAAATCACGTGGGCCCCACCCGGAAATCACGTGGGCCCCACCCGGAAATCACGTGGGCCCCACCCGGAAATCACGTGGGCCCCACCCGGAAATCACGTGGGCCCCACCCGGAAATCACGTGGGCCCCACCCGGAAATCACGTGGGCCCCACGGTGAAATCACGTGGGCCCAACCCGGAAATCACGTGGGGCCCACCCGGAAATCACGTGGGCCCCACGGGGAAATCACGTGGGCCCCACCCGGAAATCACGTGGGCCCCACCCGGAAATCACGTGGGCCCCACCCTGAAATCACGTGGGCCCCACCCGGAAATCACGTCGGCCCCACCCGGAAATCACGTGGGCCCCACCCGGAAATCACGTGGGCCCCACCCGGAAATCACGTGGGCCCCACCCGGAAATCACGTGGGCCCCACCCGGAAATCACGTGGGCCCCACCCGGAAATCACGTGGGCCCCACCCGGAAATCACGTGGGCCCCACCCGGAAATCACGTGGGCCCCACCCGGAAATCACGTGGGCCCCACCCGGAAATCACGTGGGCCCCACCCGGAAATCACGTGGGCCCCACCCGGAAATCACGTGGGCCCCCAGGGGAAATCACGTGGGCCCCACCCGGAAATCACGTGGGCCCCACCCGGAAATCACGTGGGCCCCACCCGGAAATCACGTGGGCCCCACCCGGAAATCACGTGGGCCCCACCCGGAAATCACGTGGGCCCCACCCGGAAATCACGTGGGCCCCACGGGGAAATCACGTGGGCCCCACCCGGAAATCACGTGGGGCCCACCCGGAAATCACGTGGGCCCCACCCGGAAATCACGTGGGCCCCACCCGGAAATCACGTGGGCCCCACCCGGAAATCACGTGGGCCCCACCCGGAAATCACGTGGGCCCCACCCGGAAATCACGTGGGCCCCACACGGAAATCACGTGGACCCCACCCGGAAATCACGTGGGCCCCACCCGGAAATCACGTGGGACCCACCCGGAAATCACGTGGGCCCCACCCGGAAATCACGTGGGCCCCACGGGGAAATCACGTGGTCCCCACCCGGAAATCACGTGGGCCCCACCCGGAAATCACGTGGGCCCCACCCGGAAATCACGTGGGCCCCACCCGGAAATCACGTGGGCCCCACCCGGAAATCACGTGGGCCCCACCCGGAAATCACGTGGGCCCCACCCGGAAATAACGTGGGCCCCACCCGGAAATCACGTGGGCCCCACCCGGAAATCACGTGGGCCCCACCCGGAAATCACGTGGGCCCCACCCTGAAATCACGTGGGCCCCACCCGGAAATCACGTGGGCCCCACCCGGAAATCACGTGGGCCCCACCCGGAAATCACGTGGGCCCCACCCGGAAATCACGTGGGCCCCACCCGGAAATCACGTGGGCCCCCAGGGGAAATCACGTGGGCCCCACCCGGAAATCACGTGGGCCCCACCCGGAAATCACGTGGGCCCCACCCGGAAATCACGTGGGCCCCACCCGGAAATCACGTGGGCCCCACCCGGAAATCACGTGGGCCCCACCCGGAAATCACGTGGGCCCCACGGGGAAATCACGTGGGCCCCACCCGGAAATCACGTGGGGCCCACCCGGAAATCACGTGGGCCCCACCCGGAAATCACGTGGGCCCCACCCGGAAATCACGTGGGCCCCACCCGGAAATCACGTGGGCCCCACCCGGAAATCACGTGGGCCCCACCCGGAAATCACGTGGGCCCCACCCGGAAATCACGTGGGCCCCACGGTGAAATCACGTGGGCCCAACCCGGAAATCACGTGGGGCCCACCCGGAAATCACGTGGGCCCCACGGGGAAATCACGTGGGCCCCACCCGGAAATCACGTGGGCCCCACCCGGAAATCACGTGGGCCCCACCCTGAAATCACGTGGGCCCCACCCGGAAATCACGTCGGCCCCACCCGGAAATCACGTGGGCCCCACCCGGAAATCACGTGGGCCCCACCCGGAAATCACGTGGGCCCCACCCGGAAATGACGTGGGCCCCACCCGGAAATCACGTGGGCCCCACCCGGAAATCACGTGGGCCCCACCCGGAAATCACGTGGGCCCCACCCGGAAATCACGTGGGCCCCACCCGGAAATCACGTGGGCCCCACCCGGAAATCACGTGGGCCCCACCCGGAAATCACGTGGGCCCCACCCGGAAATCACGTGGGCCCCACGGGGAAATCACGTGGGCCCCACCCGGAAATCACGTGGGCCCCACCCGGAAATCACGTGGGCCCCACCCGGAAATCACGTGGGCCCCACCCGGAAATCACGTGGGCCCCACCCGGAAATCACGTGGGCCCCACCCGGAAATCACGTGGGCCCCACCCGGAAATCACGTGGGCCCCACCCGGAAATCACGTGGTCCCCACCCTGAAATCACGTGGGCCCCACCCGGAAATCACGTGGGCCCCACCCGGAAATCACGTGGGCCCCACCCGGAAATCACGTGGGCCCCACCCGGAAATCACGTGGGCCCCACCCGGAAATCACGTGGGCCCCCAGGGGAAATCACGTGGGCCCCACCCGGAAATCACGTGGGCCCCACCCGGAAATCACGTGGGCCCCACCCGGAAATCACGTGGGCCCCACCCGGAAATCACGTGGGCCCCACCCGGAAATCACGTGGGCCCCACCCGGAAATCACGTGGGCCCCACGGGGAAATCACGTGGGCCCCACCCGGAAATCACGTGGGGCCCACCCGGAAATCACGTGGGCCCCACCCGGAAATCACGTGGGCCCCACCCGGAAATCACGTGGGCCCCACCCGGAAATCACGTGGGCCCCACCCGGAAATCACGTGGGCCCCACCCGGAAATCACGTGGGCCCCACCCGGAAATCACGTGGGCCCCACCCGGAAATCACGTGGGCCCCACACGGAAATCACGTGGACCCCACCCGGAAATCACGTGGGCCCCACCCGGAAATCACGTGGGACCCACCCGGAAATCACGTGGGCCCCACCCGGAAATCACGTGGGCCCCACGGGGAAATCACGTGGGCCCCACCCGGAAATCACGTGGGCCCCACCCGGAAATCACGTGGGCCCCACCCGGAAATCACGTGGGCCCCACCCGGAAATCACGTGGGCCCCACCCGGAAATCACGTGGGCCCCACCCGGAAATCACGTGGGCCCCACCCGGAAATCACGTGGGCCCCACCCGGAAATCACGTGGGCCCCACCCGGAAATCACGTGGGCCCCACCCGGAAATCACGTGGGCCCCACCCGGAAATCACGTGGGCCCCACCCGGAAATCACGTGGGCCCCACCCGGAAATCACGTGGGCCCCACCCGGAAATCACGTGGGCCCCCAGGGGAAATCACGTGGGCCCCACCCGGAAATCACGTGGGCCCCACCCGGAAATCACGTGGGCCCCACCCGGAAATCACGTGGGCCCCACCCGGAAATCACGTGGGCCCCACCCGGAAATCACGTGGGCCCCACCCGGAAATCACGTGGGCCCCACGGGGAAATCACGTGGGCCCCACCCGGAAATCACGTGGGGCCCACCCGGAAATCACGTGGGCCCCACCCGGAAATCACGTGGGCCCCACCCGGAAATCACGTGGGCCCCACCCGGAAATCACGTGGGCCCCACCCGGAAATCACGTGGGCCCCACCCGGAAATCACGTGGGCCCCACCCGGAAATCACGTGGGCCCCACCCGGAAATCACGTGGGCCCCACCCGGAAATCACGTGGGCCCCACGGGGAAATCACGTGGGCCCCACCCGGAAATCACGTGGGGCCCACCCGGAAATCACGTGGGCCCCACCCGGAAATCACGTGGGCCCCACCCGGAAATCACGTGGGCCCCACCCGGAAATCACGTGGGCCCCACCCGGAAATCACGTGGGCCCCACCCGGAAATCACGTGGGCCCCACCCGGAAATCACGTGGGCCCCACCCGGAAATCACGTGGGCCCCACCCGGAAATCACGTGGGCCCCACGGGGAAATCACGTGGGCCCCACGGGGAAATCACGTGGGCCCCACCCGGAAATCACGTGGGCAGCACCCGGAAATCACGTGGGCCCCACACGGAAATCACGTGGGCCCCACCCGGAAATCACGTGGGCCCCACACGGAAATCACGTGGGCCCCACCCGGAAATCACGTGGGCCCCACCCGGAAATCACGTGGGCCCCACCCGGAAATCACGTGGGCCCCACCCGGAAATCACGTGGGCCCCACCCGGAAATCACGTGGGCCCCACCCGGAAATCACGTGGGCCCCACCCGGAAATCACGTGGGCCCCACCCGGAAATCACGTGGGCCCCACCCGGAAATCACGTGGGCCCCACCCGGAAATCACGTGGGCCCCCAGGGGAAATCACGTGGGCCCCACCCGGAAATCACGTGGGCCCCACCCGGAAATCACGTGGGCCCCACCCGGAAATCACGTGGGCCCCACGGTGAAATCACGTGGGCCCAACCCGGAAATCACGTGGGCCCCACCCGGAAATCACGTGGGCCCCACCCGGAAATCACGTGGGCCCCACCCGGAAATCACGTGGGACCCACCCGGAAATCACGTGGGCTCCACCCGGAAATCACGTGGGCCCCACCCGGAAATCACGTGGGGCCCACCCGGAAATCACGTGGGCCCCACGGGGAAATCACGTGGGCCCCACCCGGAAATCACGTGGGCCCCACCCGGAAATCACGTGGGCCCCACCCTGAAATCACGTGGGCCCCACCCGGAAATCACGTCGGCCCCACCCGGAAATCACGTGGGCCCCACCCGGAAATCACGTGGGCCCCACCCGGAAATCACGTGGGCCCCACCCGGAAATCACGTGGGCCCCACCCGGAAATCACGTGGGCCCCACCCGGAAATCACGTGGGCCCCACCCGGAAATCACGTGGGCCCCACCCGGAAATCACGTGGGCCCCACCCGGAAATCACGTGGGCCCCACGGGGAAATCACGTGGGCCCCACCCGGAAATCACGTGGGCCCCACCCGGAAATCACGTGGGCCCCACCCGGAAATCACGTGGGCCCCACCCGGAAATCACGTGGGCCCCACCCGGAAATCACGTGGGCCCCCAGGGGAAATCACGTGGGCCCCACCCGGATATCACGTGGGCCCCACCCGGAAATCACGTGGGCCCCACCCGGAAATCACGTGGGCCCCACCCGGAAATCACGTGGGCCCCACCCGGAAATCACGTGGGCCCCACCCGGAAATCACGTGGGCCCCACCCGGAAATCACGTGGGCCCCACCCGGAAATCACGTGGGCCCCACACGGAAATCACGTGGGCCCCACCCGGAAATCACGTGGGCCCCACCCTGAAATCACGTGGGCCCCACCCGGAAATCACGTGGGCCCCACCCGGAAATCACGTGGGCCCCCAGGGGAAATCACGTGGGCCCCACAAGGAAATCACGTGGGCCCCACCCGGAAATCACGTGGGCCCCACCCGGAAATCACGTGGGCCCCACCCGGAAATCACGTGGGCCCCACGGGGAAATCACGTGGGCCCCACCCGGAAATCACGTGGGCCCCACCCGGAAATCACGTGGGCCCCACCCGGAAATCACGTGGGCCCCACCCGGAAATCACGTGGGCCCCACCCGGAAATCACGTGGGCCCCACCCGGAAATCACGTGGGCCCCCAGGGGAAATCACGTGGGCCCCACAAGGAAATCACGTGGGCCCCACCCGGAAATCACGTGGGCCCCACCCGGAAATCACGTGGGCCCCACCCGGAAATCACGTGGGCCCCACCCGGAAATCACGTGGGCCCCACCCGGAAATCACGTGGGCCCCACCCGGAAATCACGTGGGCCCCACCCGGAAATCACGTGGGCCCCACCCGGAAATCACGTGGGCCCCACCCGGAAATCACGTGGGCCCCACCCGGAAATCACGTGGGCCCCACTCGGAAATCACGTGGGCCCCACCCGGAAATCACGTGGGCCCCCAGGGGAAATCACGTGGGCCCCACCCGGAAATCACGTGGGCCCCACCCGGAAATCACGTGGGACCCCAGGGGAAATCACGTGGGCCCCACCCGGAAATCACGTGGGCCCCACCCGGAAATCACGTGGGCCCCACCCGGAAATCACGTGGGCCCCACCCGGAAATCACGTGGGCCCCACCCGGAAATCACGTGGGCCCCACCCGGAAATCACGTGGGCCCCACCCGGAAATCACGTGGGCCCCACCCGGAAATCACGTGGGCCCCACCCGGAAATCACGGGGGCCCCACCCGGAAATCACGTGGGCCCCACCCGGAAATCACGTGGGCCCCACCCGGAAATCACGTGGGCCCCACCCGGAAATCACGTCGGCCCCACCCGGAAATCACGTGGGCCCCACCCGGAAATCACGTGGGCCCCACCCGGAAATCACGTGGGCCCCACCCGGAAATCACGTGGGCCCCACCCGGAAATCACGTGGGCCCCACCCGGAAATCACGTGGGCCCCCAGGGGAAATCACGTGGGCCCCACCCGGAAATCACGTGGGCCCCACCCGGAAATCACGTGGGCCCCACGGGGAAATCACGTGGGCCCCACCCGGAAATCACGTGGGCCCCACCCGGAAATCACGTGGGCCCCACCCGGAAATCACGTGGGCCCCACCCGGAAATCACGTGGGCCCCACGGGGAAATCACGTGGGCCCCACCCGGAAATCACGTGGGCCCAAGTGGAAATCACGTGGGACCCACGGGGAAATCACGTGGGCCCCACCCGGAAATCACGTGGGCCCCACCCGGAAATCACGTGGGCCCCACCCGGAAATCACGTGGGCCCCACCCGGAAATCACGTGGGCCCCACCCGGAAATCACGTGGGCCCCACCCGGAAATCACGTGGGCCCCCAGGGGAAATCACGTGGGCCCCACCCGGAAATCACGTGGGCCCCACCCGGAAATCACGTGGGCCCCACCCGGAAATCACGTGGGCCCCACGGTGAAATCACGTGGGCCCAACCCGGAAATCACGTGGGCCCCACCCGGAAATCACGTGGGCCCCACCCGGAAATCACGTGGGCCCCACCCGGATATCACGTGGGACCCACCCGGAAATCACGTGGGCCCCACCCGGAAATCACGTGGGCCCCACCCGGAAATCACGTGGGGCCCACCCGGAAATCACGTGGGCCCCACGGGGAAATCACGTGGGCCCCACCCGGAAATCACGTGGGCCCCACCCGGAAATCACGTGGGCCCCACCCGGAAATCACGTGGGCCCCACCCGGAAATCACGTGGGCCCCACCCGGAAATCACGTGGGCCCCACCCGGAAATCACGTGGGCCCCACCCGGAAATCACGTGGGCCCCACCCGGAAATCACGTGGGCCCCACCCGGAAATCACGTGGGCCCCACCCGGAAATCACGTGGGCCCCACGGGGAAATCACGTGGGCCCCACCCGGAAATCACGTGGGCCCCACCCGGAAATCACGTGGGCCCCACCCGGAAATCACGTGGGCCCCACCCGGAAATCACGTGGGCCCCACCCGGAAATCACGTGGGCCCCCAGGGGAAATCACGTGGGCCCCACCCGGATATCACGTGGGCCCCACCCGGAAATCACGTGGGCCCCACCCGGAAATCACGTGGGCCCCACCCGGAAATCACGTGGGCCCCACCCGGAAATCACGTGGGCCCCACCCGGAAATCACGTGGGCCCCACCCGGAAATCACGTGGGCCCCACCCGGAAATCACGTGGGCCCCACCCGGAAATCACGTGGGCCCCACCCTGAAATCACGTGGGCCCCACCCGGAAATCACGTGGGCCCCACCCGGAAATCACGTGGGCCCCCAGGGGAAATCACGTGGGCCCCACAAGGAAATCACGTGGGCCCCACCCGGAAATCACGTGGGCCCCACCCGGAAATCACGTGGGCCCCACACGGAAATCACGTGGGCCCCACCCGGAAATCACGTGGGCCCCACCCGGAAATCACGTGGGCCCCACCCGGAAATCACGTGGGCCCCACCCGGAAATCACGTGGGCCCCACCCGGAAATCACGTGGGCCCCACCCGGAAATCACGAGGGCCCCACCCGGAAATCACGTGGGCCCCACCCGGAAATCACGTGGGCCCCACCCGGAAATCACTTGGGCCCCACCCGGAAATCACGTGGGCCCCACCCGGAAATCACGTGGGCCCCACCCGGAAATCACGTGGGCCCCACCCGGAAATCACGTGGGCCCCACCCGGAAATCACGTGGGCCCCCAGGGGAAATCACGTGGGCCCCACAAGGAAATCACGTGGGCCCCACCCGGAAATCACGTGGGCCCCACCCGGAAATCACGTGGGCCCCACCCGGAAATCACGTGGGCCCCACCCGGAAATCACGTGGGCCCCACCCGGAAATCACGTGGGCCCCACCCGGAAATCACGTGGGCACCACGGGGAAATCACGTGGGCCCCACCCGGAAATCACGTGGGCCCCACCCGGAAATCCCGTGGGCCCCACCCGGAAATCACGTGGGCCCCACCCGGAAATCACGTGGGCCCCGCCCGGAAATCACGTGGGCCCCGCCCGGAAATCACGTGGGCCCCGCCCGGAAATCACGTGGGCCCCGCCCGGAAATCACGTGGGCCCCGCCCGGAAATCACGTGGGCCCCGCCCGGAAATCACGTGGGCCCCGCCCGGAAATCACGTGGGCCCCACCCGGAAATCACGTGGGCCCCACCCGGAAATCACGTGGGCCCCACCCGGAAATCACGTGGGCCCCACCCGGAAATCACGTGGGCCCCCAGGGGAAATCACGTGGGCCCCACAAGGAAATCACGTGGGCCCCACCCGGAAATCACGTGGGCCCCACCCGGAAATCACGTGGGCCCCACCCGGAAATCACGTGGGCCCCACGGGGAAATCACATGGGCCCCACCCGGAAATCACGTGGGCCCCACCCGGAAATCACGTGGGCCCCACCCGGAAATCACGTGGGCCCCACCCGGAAATCACGTGGGCCCCACCCGGAAATCACGTGGGCCCCACGGGGAAATCACGTGGGCCCCACGGGGAAATCACGTGGGCCCCACCCGGAAATCACGTGGGCCCCACCCGGAAATCACGTGGGCCCCACCCGGAAATCACGTGGGCCCCACCCGGAAATCACGTGGGCCCCACCCGGAAATCACGTGGGCCCCACGGGGAAATCACGTGGGCCCCCACGGGAAATCACGTGGGCCCTACCCGGAAATCACGTGGGCCCCACCCGGAAATCACGTGGGCCCCACCCGGAAATCACGTGGGCCCCACCCGGAAATCACGTGGGCCCCACCCGGAAATCACGTGGGCCCCACCCGGAAATCACGTGGGCCCCCAGGGGAAATCACGTGGGCCCCACAAGGAAATCACGTGGGCCCCACCCGGAAATCACGTGGGCCCCACCCGGAAATCACGTGGGCCCCACCCGGAAATCACGTGGGCCCCACCCGGAAATCCCGTGGGCCCCACCCGGAAATCACGTGGGCCCCACCCGGAAATCACGTGGGCCCCACCCGGAAATCACGTGGGCCCCACCCGGAAATCACGTGGGCCCCACCCGGAAATCACGTGGGCCCCACCCGGAATCACGTGGGCCCCACCCGGAAATCACGTGGGGCCCACCCGGAAATCACGTGGGCCCCACCCGGAAATCACGTGGGCCCCACGGGGAAATCACGTGGGCCCCACCCGGAAATCACGTGGGCAGCACCCGGAAATCACGTGGGCCTCACACGGAAATCACGTGGGCCCCACCCGGAAATCACGTGGGCCCCACACGGAAATCACGTGGGCCCCACCCGGAAATCACGTGGGCCCACCCGGAAATCACGTGGGCCCCACCCGGAAATCACGTGGGCCCCACCCGGAAATCACGTGGGCCCCACGGGGAAATCACGTGGGCCCCACCCGGAAATCACGTGGGCCCCACCCGGAAATCACGTGGGCCCCACCCGGAAGTCACGTGGGCCCCACCCGGAAATCACGTGGGCCCCACCCGGAAATCACGTGGGCCCCACCCGGAAATCACGTGGGCCCCACCCGGAAATCACGTGGGCCCCACCCGGAAATCACGTGGGCCCCACGGGGAAATCACGTGGGCCCCACCCGGAAATCACGTGGGCCCCACCCGGAAATCACGTGGGCCCCACCCGGAAATCACGTGGGGCCCACCCGGAAATCACGTGGGCCCCACCCGGAAATCACGTGGGCCCCACGGGGAAATCACGTGGGCCCCACCCGGAAATCACGTGGGCGCCACGGGGAAATCACGTAGGCCCCACCCGGAAATCACGTGGGCCCCACCCGGAAATCACGTGGGCCCCACCCGGAAATCACGTGGGACCCACCCGGAAATCACGTGGGCCCCACCCGGAAATCACGTGGGCCCCACCCGGAAATCACGTGGTCCCCACCCGGAAATCACGTGGGCCCCACCCGGAAATCACGTGGGCCCCACCCGGAAATCACGTGGGCACCACGGGGAAATCACGTGGGCCCCACCCGGAAATCACGTGGGCCCCACCCGGAAATCACGTGGGCCCCACCCGGAAATCACGTGGGGCCCACCCGGAAATCACGTGGGCCCCACGGGGAAATCACGTGGGCCCCACCCGGAAATCACGTGGGCCCCACCCGGAAATCACGTGGGCCCCACCCGGAAATCACGTGGGCCCCACCCGGAAATCACGTGGGCCCCACGGGGAAATCACGTGGGCCCCACGGGGAAATCACGTGGGCCCTACGGGGAAATCACGTGGGCCCCACCCGGAAATCACGTGGGCCCCACCCGGAAATCACGTGGGACCCCAGGGGAAATCACGTGGGCCCCACCCGGAAATCACGTGGGCCCCACCCGGAAATCACGTGGGCCCCACCCGGAAATCACGTGGGCCCCACCCGGAAAGCACGTGGGCCCCACCCGGAAATCACGTGGGCCCCACCCGGAAATCACGTGGGCCCCACCCGGAAATCACGTGGGCCCCACCCGGAAATCACGTGGGCCCCACCCGGAAATCACGTGGGCCCCACCCGGAAATCACGTGGGCCCCACCCGGAAATCACGTGGGCCCCACCCGGAAATCACGTGGGCCCCACCCGGAAATCACGTGGGCCCCACCCGGAAATCACGTGGGCCCCACCCGGAAATCACGTGGGCCCCACCCGGAAATCACGTGGGCCCCACCCGGAAATCACGTGGGCCCCACCCGGAAATCACGTGGGCCCCACCCGGAAATCACGTGGGCCCCACCCGGAAATCACGTGGGCCCCACCCGGAAATCACGTGGGCCCCACTCGGAAATCACGTGGGCCCCACCCGGAAATCACGTGGGCCCCCAGGGGAAATCACGTGGGCCCCACCCGGAAATCACGTGGGCCCCACCCGGAAATCACGGGGGACCCCAGGGGAAATCACGTGGGCCCCACCCGGAAATCACGTGGGCCCCACCCGGAAATCACGTGGGCCCCACCCGGAAATCACGTGGGCCCCACCCGGAAATCACGTGGGCCCCACCCGGAAATCACGTGGGCCCCACCCGGAAATCACGTGGGCCCCACCCGGAAATCACGTGGGCCCCACCCGGAAATCACGTGGGCCCCACCCGGAAATCACGGGGGCCCCACCCGGAAATCACGTGGGCCCCACCCGGAAATCACGTGGGCCCCACCCGGAAATCACGTGGGCCCCACCCGGAAATCACGTCGGCCCCACCCGGAAATCACGTGGGCCCCACCCGGAAATCACGTGGGCCCCACCCGGAAATCACGTGGGCCCCACCCGGAAATCACGTGGGCCCCACCCGGAAATCACGTGGGCCCCACCCGGAAATCACGTGGGCCCCCAGGGGAAATCACGTGGGCCCCACCCGGAAATCACGTGGGCCCCACCCGGAAATCACGTCGGCCCCACCCGGAAATCACGTGGGCCCCACCCGGAAATCACGTGGGCCCCACCCGGAAATCACGTGGGCCCCACCCGGAAATCACGTGGGCCCCACCCGGAAATCACGTGGGCCCCACGGGGAAATCACGTGGGCCCCACCCGGAAATCACGTGGGCCCAAGTGGAAATCACGTGGGACCCACGGGGAAATCACGTGGGCCCCACCCGGAAATCACGTGGGCCCCACCCGGAAATCACGTGGGCCCCACCCGGAAATCACGTGGGCCCCACCCGGAAATCACGTGGGCCCCACCCGGAAATCACGTGGGCCCCACCCGGAAATCACGTGGGCCCCACCCGGAAATCACGTGGGCCCCCAGGGGAAATCACGTGGGCCCCACCCGGAAATCACGTGGGCCCCACCCGGAAATCACGTGGGCCCCACCCGGAAATCACGTGGGCCCCACGGTGAAATCACGTGGGCCCAACCCGGAAATCACGTGGGCCCCACCCGGAAATCACGTGGGCCCCACCCGGAAATCACGTGGGCCCCACCCGGAAATCACGTGGGCCCCACCCGGAAATCACGTGGGCCCCACCCGGAAATCACGTGGGCCCCACCCGGAAATCACGTGGGCCCCACCCGGAAATCACGTGGGCCCCACCCGGAAATCACGTGGGCCCCACCCGGAAATCACGTGGGCCCCACCCGGAAATCACGTGGGCCCCACCCGGAAATCACGTGGGCCCCACCCGGAAATCACGTGGGCCCCACCCGGAAATCACGTGGGCCCCACTCGGAAATCACGTGGGCCCCACCCGGAAATCACGTGGGCCCCCAGGGGAAATCACGTGGGCCCCACCCGGAAATCACGTGGGCCCCACCCGGAAATCACGGGGGACCCCAGGGGAAATCACGTGGGCCCCACCCGGAAATCACGTGGGCCCCACCCGGAAATCACGTGGGCCCCACCCGGAAATCACGTGGGCCCCACCCGGAAATCACGTGGGCCCCACCCGGAAATCACGTGGGCCCCACCCGGAAATCACGTGGGCCCCACCCGGAAATCACGTGGGCCCCACCCGGAAATCACGTGGGCCCCACCCGGAAATCACGTGGGCCCCACCCGGAAATCACGTGGGCCCCACCCGGAAATCACGTGGGCCCCACCCGGAAATCACGTGGGCCCCACCCGGAAATCACGTGGGCCCCACCCGGAAATCACGTGGGCCCCACCCGGAAATCACGTGGGCCCCACCCGGAAATCACGTGGGCCCCACCCGGAAATCACGTGGGCCCCACCCGGAAATCACGTGGGCCCCACTCGGAAATCACGTGGGCCCCACCCGGAAATCACGTGGGCCCCCAGGGGAAATCACGTGGGCCCCACCCGGAAATCACGTGGGCCCCACCCGGAAATCACGGGGGACCCCAGGGGAAATCACGTGGGCCCCACCCGGAAATCACGTGGGCCCCACCCGGAAATCACGTGGGCCCCACCCGGAAATCACGTGGGCCCCACCCGGAAATCACGTGGGCCCCACCCGGAAATCACGTGGGCCCCACCCGGAAATCACGTGGGCCCCACCCGGAAATCACGTGGGCCCCACCCGGAAATCACGTGGGCCCCACCCGGAAATCACGGGGGCCCCACCCGGAAATCACGTGGGCCCCACCCGGAAATCACGTGGGCCCCACCCGGAAATCACGTGGGCCCCACCCGGAAATCACGTCGGCCCCACCCGGAAATCACGTGGGCCCCACCCGGAAATCACGTGGGCCCCACCCGGAAATCACGTGGGCCCCACCCGGAAATCACGTGGGCCCCACCCGGAAATCACGTGGGCCCCACCCGGAAATCACGTGGGCCCCCAGGGGAAATCACGTGGGCCCCACCCGGAAATCACGTGGGCCCCACCCGGAAATCACGTGGGCCCCACGGGGAAATCACGTGGGCCCCACCCGGAAATCACGTGGGCCCCACCCGGAAATCACGTGGGCCCCACCCGGAAATCACGTGGGCCCCACCCGGAAATCACGTGGGCCCCACGGGGAAATCACGTGGGCCCCACCCGGAAATCACGTGGGCCCAAGTGGAAATCACGTGGGACCCACGGGGAAATCACGTGGGCCCCACCCGGAAATCACGTGGGCCCCACCCGGAAATCACGTGGGCCCCACCCGGAAATCACGTGGGCCCCACCCGGAAATCACGTGGGCCCCACCCGGAAATCACGTGGGCCCCACCCGGAAATCACGTGGGCCCCACCCGGAAATCACGTGGGCCCCCAGGGGAAATCACGTGGGCCCCACCCGGAAATCACGTGGGCCCCACCCGGAAATCACGTGGGCCCCACCCGGAAATCACGTGGGCCCCACGGTGAAATCACGTGGGCCCAACCCGGAAATCACGTGGGCCCCACCCGGAAATCACGTGGGCCCCACCCGGAAATCACGTGGGCCCCACCCGGAAATCACGTGGGACCCACCCGGAAATCACGTGGGCCCCACCCGGAAATCACGTGGGCCCCACCCGGAAATCACGTGGGGCCCACCCGGAAATCACGTGGGCCCCACGGGGAAATCACGTGGGCCCCACCCGGAAATCACGTGGGCCCCACCCGGAAATCACGTGGGCCCCACCCGGAAATCACGTGGGCCCCACCCGGAAATCACGTGGGCCCCACCCGGAAATCACGTGGGCCCCACCCGGAAATCACGTGGGCCCCACCCGGAAATCACGTGGGCCCCACCCGGAAATCACGTGGGCCCCACCCGGAAATCACGTGGGCCCCACCCGGAAATCACGTGGGCCCCACCCGGAAATCACGTGGGCCCCACCCGGAAATCACGTGGGCCCCACGGGGAAATCACGTGGGCCCCACCCGGAAATCACGTGGGCCCCACCCGGAAATCACGTGGGCCCCACCCGGAAATCACGTGGGCCCCACCCGGAAATCACGTGGGCCCCACCCGGAAATCACGTGGGCCCCCAGGGGAAATCACGTGGGCCCCACCCGGATATCACGTGGGCCCCACCCGGAAATCACGTGGGCCCCACCCGGAAATCACGTGGGCCCCACCCGGAAATCACGTGGGCCCCACCCGGAAATCACGTGGGCCCCACCCGGAAATCACGTGGGCCCCACCCGGAAATCACGTGGGCCCCACCCGGAAATCACGTGGGCCCCACCCGGAAATCACGTGGGCCCCACCCTGAAATCACGTGGGCCCCACCCGGAAATCACGTGGGCCCCACCCGGAAATCACGTGGGCCCCCAGGGGAAATCACGTGGGCCCCACAAGGAAATCACGTGGGCCCCACCCGGAAATCACGTGGGCCCCACCCGGAAATCACGTGGGCCCCACACGGAAATCACGTGGGCCCCACCCGGAAATCACGTGGGCCCCACCCGGAAATCACGTGGGCCCCACCCGGAAATCACGTGGGCCCCACCCGGAAATCACGTGGGCCCCACCCGGAAATCACGTGGGCCCCACCCGGAAATCACGTGGGCCCCACCCGGAAATCACGAGGGCCCCACCCGGAAATCACGTGGGCCCCACCCGGAAATCACGTGGGCCCCACCCGGAAATCACGTGGGCCCCACCCGGAAATCACGTGGGCCCCACCCGGAAATCACGTGGGCCCCACCCGGAAATCACGTGGGCCCCACCCGGAAATCACGTGGGCCCCACCCGGAAATCACGTGGGCCCCCAGGGGAAATCACGTGGGCCCCACAAGGAAATCACGTGGGCCCCACCCGGAAATCACGTGGGCCCCACCCGGAAATCACGTGGGCCCCACCCGGAAATCACGTGGGCCCCACGGGGAAATCACATGGGCCCCACCCGGAAATCACGTGGGCCCCACCCGGAAATCACGTGGGCCCCACCCGGAAATCACGTGGGCCCCACCCGGAAATCACGTGGGCCCCACCCGGAAATCACGTGGGCCCCACCCGGAAATCACGTGGGCCCCACCCGGAAATCACGTGGGCCCCACCCGGAAATCACGAGGGCCCCACCCGGAAATCACGTGGGCCCCACCAGGAAATCACGTGGGCCCCACCCGGAAATCACGTGGGCCCCACCCGGAAATCACGTGGGCCCCACCCGGAAATCACGTGGGCCCCACCCGGAAATCACGTGGGCCCCACCCGGAAATCACGTGGGCCCCACCCGGAAATCACGTGGGCCCCACCCGGAAATCACGTGGGCCCCACCCGGAAATCACGTGGGCCCCACGGGGAAATCACGTGGGCCCCACCCGGAAATCACGTGGGCCCCACCCGGAAATCACGTGGGCCCCACACGGAAATCACGTGGGCCCCACCCGGAAATCACGTGGGCCCCACCCTGAAATCACGTGGGCCCCACCCGGAAATCACGTGGGCCCCACCCGGAAATCACGTGGGCCCCCAGGGGAAATCACGTGGGCCCCACAAGGAAATCACGTGGGCCCCACCCGGAAATCACGTGGGCCCCACCCGGAAATCACGTGGGCCCCACCCGGAAATCACGTGGGCCCCACGGGGAAATCACGTGGGCCCCACCCGGAAATCACGTGGGCCCCACCCGGAAATCACGTGGGCCCCACCCGGAAATCACGTGGGCCCCACCCGGAAATCACGTGGGCCCCACCCGGAAATCACGTGGGCCTCACCCGGAAATCACGTGGGCCCCACCCGGAAATCACGTGGGCCCCACCCGGAAATCACGTGGGCCCCACCCGGAAATCACGTGGGCCCCACCCGGAAATCACGTGGGCCCCACCCGGAAATCACGTGGGCCCCACCCGGAAATCACGTGGGCCCCACCCGGAAATCACGTGGGCCCCACCCGGAAATCACGTGGGCCCCCAGGGGAAATCACGTGGGCCCCACAAGGAAATCACGTGGGCCCCACCCGGAAATCACGTGGGCCCCACCCGGAAATCACGTGGGCCCCACCCGGAAATCACGTGGGCCCCACGGGGAAATCACATGGGCCCCACCCGGAAATCACGTGGGCCCCACCCGGAAATCACGTGGGCCCCACCCGGAAATCACGTGGGCCCCACCCGGAAATCACGTGGGCCCCACCCGGAAATCACGTGGGCCCACCCGGAAATCACGTGGGCCCCACCCGGAAATCACGTGGGCCCCACCCGGAAATCACGTGGGCCCCACCCGGAAATCACGTGGGCCCCACCCGGAAATCACGTGGGCCCCACGGGGAAATCACGTGGGCCCCACCCGGAAATCACGTGGGCCCCACCCGGAAATCACGTGGGCCCCACCCGGAAATCACGTGGGCCCCACCCGGATATCACGTGGGCCCCACCCGGAAATCACGTGGGCCCCACCCGGAAATCACGTGGGCCCCACCCGGAAATCACGTGGGCCCCACCCGGAAATCACGTGGGCCCCACCCGGAAATCACGTGGGCCCCACCCTGAAATCACGTGGGCCCCACCCGGAAATCACGTGGGCCCCACCCGGAAATCACGTGGGCCCCCAGGGGAAATCACGTGGGCCCCACAAGGAAATCACGTGGGCCCCACCCGGAAATCACGTGGGCCCCACCCGGAAATCACGTGGGCCCCACACGGAAATCACGTGGGCCCCACCCGGAAATCACGTGGGCCCCACCCGGAAATCACGTGGGCCCCACCCGGAAATCACGTGGGCCCCACCCGGAAATCACGTGGGCCCCACCCGGAAATCACGTGGGCCCCACCCGGAAATCACGTGGGCCCCACCCGGAAATCACGAGGGCCCCACCCGGAAATCACGTGGGCCCCACCCGGAAATCACGTGGGCCCCACCCGGAAATCACGTGGGCCCCACCCGGAAATCACGTGGGCCCCACCCGGAAATCACGTGGGCCCCACCCGGAAATCACGTGGGCCCCACCCGGAAATCACGTGGGCCCCACCCGGAAATCACGTGGGCCCCACCCGGAAATCACGTGGGCCCCCAGGGGAAATCACGTGGGCCCCACAAGGAAATCACGTGGGCCCCACCCGGAAATCACGTGGGCCCCACCCGGAAATCACGTGGGCCCCACCCGGAAATCACGTGGGCCCCACGGGGAAATCACGTGGGCCCCACCCGGAAATCACGTGGGCCCCACCCGGAAATCACGTGGGCCCCACCCGGAAATCACGTGGGCCCCACCCGGAAATCACGTGGGCCCCACCCGGAAATCACGTGGGCCCCACCCGGAAATCACGTGGGCCCCACCCGGAAATCACGTGGGCCCCACCCGGAAATCACGTGGGCCCCACCCGGAAATCACGTGGGCCCCACCAGGAAATCACGTGGGCCCCACCCGGAAATCACGTGGGCCCCACCCGGAAATCACGTGGGCCCCACCCGGAAATCACGTGGGCCCCACCCGGAAATCACGTGGGCCCCACCCGGAAATCACGTGGGCCCCACCCGGAAATCACGTGGGCCCCACCCGGAAATCACGTGGGCCCCACCCGGAAATCACGTGGGCCCCACGGGGAAATCACGTGGGCCCCACCCGGAAATCACGTGGGCCCCACCCGGAAATCACGTGGGCCCCACACGGAAATCACGTGGGCCCCACCCGGAAATCACGTGGGCCCCACCCTGAAATCACGTGGGCCCCACCCGGAAATCACGTGGGCCCCACCCGGAAATCACGTGGGCCCCCAGGGGAAATCACGTGGGCCCCACAAGGAAATCACGTGGGCCCCACCCGGAAATCACGTGGGCCCCACCCGGAAATCACGTGGGCCCCACCCGGAAATCACGTGGGCCCCACGGGGAAATCACGTGGGCCCCACCCGGAAATCACGTGGGCCCCACCCGGAAATCACGTGGGCCCCACCCGGAAATCACGTGGGCCCCACCCGGAAATCACGTGGGCCCCACCCGGAAATCACGTGGGCCTCACCCGGAAATCACGTGGGCCCCACCCGGAAATCACGTGGGCCCCACCCGGAAATCACGTGGGCCCCACCCGGAAATCACGTGGGCCCCACCCGGAAATCACGTGGGCCCCACCCGGAAATCACGTGGGCCCCACCCGGAAATCACGTGGGCCCCACCCGGAAATCACGTGGGCCCCACCCGGAAATCACGTGGGCCCCCAGGGGAAATCACGTGGGCCCCACAAGGAAATCACGTGGGCCCCACCCGGAAATCACGTGGGCCCCACCCGGAAATCACGTGGGCCCCACCCGGAAATCACGTGGGCCCCACGGGGAAATCACATGGGCCCCACCCGGAAATCACGTGGGCCCCACCCGGAAATCACGTGGGCCCCACCCGGAAATCACGTGGGCCCCACCCGGAAATCACGTGGGCCCCACCCGGAAATCACGTGGGCCCCACCCGGAAATCACGTGGGCCCCACCCGGAAATCACGTGGGCCCCACCCGGAAATCACGTGGGCCCCACCCGGAAATCACGTGGGCCCCACCGGGAAATCACGTGGGCCCCACGGGGAAATCACGTGGGCCCCACCCGGAAATCACGTGGGCCCCACCCGGAAATCACGTGGGCCCCACCCGGAAATCACGTGGGCCCCACCCGGAAATCACGTGGGCCCCACCCGGAAATCACGTGGGCCCCACCCGGAAATCACGTGGGCCCCACCCGGAAATCACGTGGGCCCCACCCGGAAATCACGTGGGCACCACGGGGAAATCACGTGGGCCCCACCCGGAAATCACGTGGGCACCACGGGGAAATCACGTGGGCCCCACCCGGAAATCACGTGGGCCCCACCCGGAAATCACGTGGGCCCCACCCGGAAATCACGTGGGGCCCACCCGGAAATCACGTGGGCCCCACCCGGAAATCACGTGGGCCCCACGGGGAAATCACGTGGGCCCCACCCGGAAATCACGTGGGCACCACCCGGAAATCACGTGGGCCCCACCCGGAAATCACGTGGGCCCCACCCGGAAATCACGTGGGCCCCACCCGGAAATCACGTGGGCACCACGGGGAAATCACGTGGGCCCCACCCGGAAATCACGTGGGCCCCACCCGGAAATCACGTGGGCCCCACCCGGAAATCACGTGGGCCCCACCCGGAAATCACGTGGGCCCCACCCGGAAATCACGTGGGCCCCACCCGGAAATCACGTGGGCCCCACCCGGAAATCACGTGGGCCCCACCCGGAAATCACGTGGGCCCCACCCGGAAATCACGTGGGCCCCACCCGGAAATCACGTGGGCCCCACCCGGAAATCACGTGGGCCCCACCCGGAAATCACGTGGGCCCCACCCGGAAATCACGTGGGCCCCCAGGGGAAATCACGTGGGCCCCACAAGGAAATCACGTGGGCCCCACGGGGAAATCACGTGGGCCCCACCCGGAAATCACGGGGGCCCCACCCGGAAATCACGTGGGCCCCACACGGAAATCACGTGGGCCCCACCCGGAAATCACGTGGGCCCCCAGGGGAAATCACGTGGGCCCCACCCGGAAATCACGTGGGCCCCACGGGGAAATCACGTGGGCCCCACCCGGAAATCACGGGGGCCCCACCCGGAAATCACGTGGGCCCCACCCGGAAGTCACGTGGGCCCCACCCGGAAATCACGTGGGCCCCACCCGGAAATCACGTGGGCCCCACCCGGAAATCACGTGGGCCCCACCCGGAAATCACGTGGGCCCCACCCGGAAATCACGTGGGCCCCACCCGGAAATCACGTGGGACCCACCCGGAAATCACGTGGGCACCACGGGGAAATCACGTGGGCCCCACCCGGAAATCACGTGGGCCCCACCCGGAAATCACGTAGGCCCCACACGGAAATCACGTGGGCCCCACGGGGAAATCACGTGGGTCCCACCCGGAAATCACGTGGGCCCCACCCGGAAATCACGTGGGCCCCACCCGGAAATCACGTGGGCCCCACCCGGAAATCACGTGGGCCCCACCCGGAAATCACGTGGGCCCCACCCGGAAATCACGTGGGCCCCACCCGGAAATCACGTGGGCCCCACCCGGAAATCACGTGGGCCCCACCCGGAAATCACGTGGGCCCCACCCGGAAATCACGTGGGCCCCACCCGGAAATCACGTGGGCCCCCAGGGGAAATCACGTGGGCCCCCAGGGGAAATCACGTGGGCCCCACCCGGAAATCACGTGGGCCCCACCCGGAAATCACGTGGGCCCCACCCGGAAATCACGTGGGCCCCCAGGGGAAATCACGTGGGCCCCACCCGGAAATCACGTGGGCCCCACCCGGAAATCACGTGGGCCCCACGGGGAAATCACGTGGGCCCCACCCAGAAATCACGTGGGCCCCACCCGGAAATCACGTGGGCCCCACACGGAAATCACGTGGGCCCCCACCCGGAAATCACGTGGGCCCCACACGGAAATCACGTGGGCCCCACCCGGAAATCACGTGGGCCCCACACGGAAATCACGTGGGCCCCACCCGGAAATCACGTGGGCCCACCCGGAAATCACGTGGGCCCCACCCGGAAATCACGTGGGCCCCACCCGGAAATCACGTGGGCCCCATGGGGAAATCACGTGGGCCCCACCCGGAAATCACGTGGGCCCCACCCGGAATCACGTGGGCCCCACCCGGAAGTAACGTGGGCCCCACCCGGAAATCACGTGGGCCCCACCCGGAAATCACGTGGGCCCCACCCGGAAATCACGTGGGCCCCACCCGGAAATCACGTGGGCCCCACCCGGAAATCACGTGGGCCCCACCCGGAAATCACGTGGGCCCCACCCGGAAATCACGTGGGCACCACGGGGAAATCACGTGGGCCCCACCCGGAAATCACGTGGGCCCCACCCGGAAATCACGTGGGCCCCACCCGGAAATCACGTGGGGCCCACCCGGAAATCACGTGGGCCCCACCCGGAAATCACGTGGGCCCCACGGGGAAATCACGTGGGCCCCACCCGGAAATCACGTGGGCCCCACCCGGAAATCACGTAGGCCCCACACGGAAATCACGTGGGCCCCACGGGGAAATCACGTGGGTCCCACCCGGAAATCACGTGGGCCCCACCCGGAAATCACGTGGGCCCACCCGGAAATCACGTGGGCCCCACCCGGAAATCACGTGGGCCCCACCCGGAAATCACGTGGGCCCCACCCGGAAATCACGTGGGCCCCACCCGGAAATCACGTGGGCCCCACCCGGAAATCACGTGGGCCCCACCCGGAAATCACGTGGGCCCCCAGGGGAAATCACGTGGGCCCCCAGGGGAAATCACGTGGGCCCCACCCGGAAATCACGTGGGCCCCACCCGGAAATCACGTGGGCCCCACCCGGAAATCACGTGGGCCCCACCCGGAAATCACGTGGGCCCCACCCGGAAATCACGTGGGCCCCACCCGGAAATCACGTGGGCCCCACGGGGAAATCACGTGGGCCCCACGGGGAAATCACGTGGGCCCCACCCGGAAATCACGTGGGCCCCACCCGGAAATCACGTGAGCCCCACCCGGAAATCACATGGGCCCCACCCGGAAATCACGTGGGCCCCACCCGGAAATCACGTGGGCCCCACCCGGAAATCACGTGGGCCCCCAGGGGAAATCACGTGGGCCCCACCCGGAAATCACGTGGGCCCCACCCGGAAATCACGTGGGCCCCACCCGGAAATCACGTGGGCCCCACGGGGAAATCACGTGGGCCCCACCCGGAAATCACGTGGGCCCCACCCGGAAATCACGTGGCCCACCCGGAAATCACGTGGGCCCCACCCGGAAATCACGTGGGCCCCACCCGGAAATTACGTGGGCCCCACCCGGAAATCACGTGGGCCCCACCCGGAAATCACGTGGGCCCCACCCGGAAATCACGTGGGCCCCACCCGGAAATCACGTGGGCCCCCAGGGGAAATCACGTGGGCCCCACCCGGAAATCACGTGGGCCCCACCCGGAAATCACGTGGGCCCCACGGGGAAATCACGTGGGCCCCACGGGGAAATCACGTGGGCCCCACCCGGAAATCACGTGGGCCCCACCCGGAAATCACGTGGGCCCCACCCGGAAATCACGTGGGCCCCACCCGGAAATCACGTGGGCCCCACCCGGAAATCACGTGGGCCCCCAGGGGAAATCACGTGGGCCCCACCCGGAAATCACGTGGGCCCCACCCGGAAATCACGTGGGCCCCACCCGGAAATCACGTGGGCCCCACCCGGAAATCACGTGGGCCCCACCCGGAAATCACGTGGGCCCCACCCGGAAATCACGTGGGCCCCCAGGGGAAATCACGTGGGCCCCCAGGGGAAATCACGTGGGCCCCACCCGGAAATCACGTGGGCCCCACCCGGAAATCACGTGGGCCCCACGGGGAAATCACGTGGGCCCCACGGGGAAATCACGTGGGCCCCACCCGGAAATCACGTGGGCCCCACCCGGAAATCACGTGGGCCCCACCCGGAAATCACGTGGGCCCCACCCGGAAATCACGTGGGCCCCACCCGGAAATCACGTGGGCCCCACCCGGAAATCACGTGGGCCCCACCCGGAAATCACGTGGGCCCCACCCGGAAATCACGTGGGCCCCACCCGGAAATCACGTGGGCCCCACCCGGAAATCACGTGGGCCCCACCCGGAAATCACGTGGGCCCCACCCGGAAATCACGTGGGCCCCACCCGGAAATCACGTGGGCCCCCAGGGGAAATCACGTGGGCCCCACAAGGAAATCACGTGGGCCCCACCCGGAAATCACGTGGGCCCCACCCGGAAATCACGTGGGCCCCACCCGGAAATCACGTGGGCCCCACGGGGAAATCACGTGGGCCCCACCCGGAAATCACGTGGGCCCCACCCGGAAATCACGTGGGCCCCACCCGGAAATCACGTGGGCCCCACCCGGAAATCACGTGGGCCCCACCCGGAAATCACGTGGGCCCCACCCGGAAATCACGTGGGCCCCACGGGAAATCACGTGGGCCCCACCCGGAAATCACGTGGGCCCCACCCGGAAATCACGTGGGCCCCACCCGGAAATCATGTGGGCCCCACGGGGAAATCACGTGGGCCCCACCCGGAAATCACGTGGGCCCCACACGGAAATCACGTGGGCCCCACCCGGAAATCACGTGGGCCCCACACGGAAATCACGTGGGCCCCACCCGGAAATCACGTGGGCCCCACGGGGAAATCACGTGGGCCCCACCCGGAAATCACGTGGGCCCCACCCGGAAATCACGTGGGCCCCACCCGGAAATCACGTGGGCCCCACTCGGAAATCACGTGGGCCCCACCCGGAAATCACGTGGGCCCCCAGGGGAAATCACGTGGGCCCCACCCGGAAATCACGTGGGCCCCACCCGGAAATCACGTGGGCCCCACGGGGAAATCACGTGGGCCCCACCCGGAAATCACGTGGGCCCCACCCGGAAATCACGTGGGCCCCACCCGGAAATCACGTGGGCCCCACCCGGAAATCACGTGGGCCCCACCCGGAAATCACGTGGGCCCCACGGGGAAATCACGTGGGCCCCACCCGGAAATCACGTGGGCCCCACCCGGAAATCACGTGGGCCCCACCCGGAAATCACGTGGGCCCCACCCGGAAATCACGTGGGCCCCACCCGGAAATCACGTGGGCCACACCCGGAAATCACGTGGGCCCCACCCGGAAATCACGTGGGCCCCACCCGGAAATCACGTGGGCCACACCCGGAAATCACGTGGGCCCCACGGGGAAATCACGTGGGCCCCACCCGGAAATCACGTGGGCCCCACCCGGAAATCACGTGGGCCCCACCCGGAAATCACGTGGGCCCCACCCGGAAATCACGTGGGCCCCACCCGGAAATCACGTGGGCCCCACCCGGAAATCACGTGGGCCCCACGGGGAAATCACGTGGGCCCCACCCGGAAATCACGTGGGCCCCACCCGGAAATCACGTGGGCCCCACCCGGAAATCACGTGGGCCCCACGGGGAAATCACGTGGGCCCCACCCGGAAATCACGTGGGCCCCACCCGGAAATCACGTGGGCCCCACACGGAAATCACGTGGGCCCCACCCGGAAATCACGTGGGCCCCACCCAGAAATCACGTGGGCCCCACCCGGAAATCACGTGGGCCCCACCCGGAAATCACGTGGGCCCCACCCGGAAATCACGTGGGCCCCACGGGGAAATCACGTGGGCCCCACCCGGAAATCACGTGGGCACCACGGGGAAATCACGTGGGCCCCACCCGGAAATCACGTGGGCACCACGGGGAAATCACGTGGGCCCCACCCGGAAATCACGTGGGCCCCACCCGGAAATCACGTGGGCCCCACCCGGAAATCACGTGGGGCCCACCCGGAAATCACGTGGGCCCCACCCGGAAATCACGTGGGCCCCACGGGGAAATCACGTGGGCCCCACCCGGAAATCACGTGGGCACCACCCGGAAATCACGTGGGCCCCACACGGAAATCACGTGGGCCCCACCCGGAAATCACGTGGGCCCCACACGGAAATCACGTGGGCCCCACCCGGAAATCACGTGGGCCCCACCCGGAAATCACGTGGGCCCCACCCGGAAATCACGTGGGCCCCACCCGGAAATCACGTGGGCCCCACCCGGAAATCACGTGGGCCCCACCCGGAAATCACGTGGGCCCCACCCGGAAATCACGTGGGCCCCACCCGGAAATCACGTGGGCCCCACCCGGAAATCACGTGGGCCCCACCGGGAACTCACGTGGGCCCCACGGGGAAATCACGTGGGCCCCACCCGGAAATCACGTGGGCCCCACCCGTAAATCACGTGGGCCCCACCCGGAAATCACGTGGGCCCCACCCGGAAATCACGTGGGCCCCATCCGGAAATCACGTGGGCCCCACGGGGAAATCACGTGGGCCCCACCCGGAAATCACGTGGGGCCCACCCGGAAATCACGTGGGCCCCACGGGGAAATCACTTGGGCCCCACCCGGAAATCACGTGGGCCCAACCCGGAAATCACGTGGGCCCCACCCGGAAATCACGTGGGCCCCACCCGGAAATCACGTGGGCCCCACCCGGAAATCACGTGGGCCCCCAGGGGAAATCACGTGGGCCCCACCCGGATATCACGTGGGCCCCACCCGGAAATCACGTGGGCCCCACCCGGAAATCACGTGGGCCCCACCCGGAAATCACGTGGGCCCCACCCGGAAATCACGTGGGCCCCACCCGGAAATCACGTGGGCCCCCAGGGGAAATCACGTGGGCCCCACCCGGAAATCACGTGGGCCCCACCCGGAAATCACGTGGGCCCCACCCGGAAATCACGTGGGCCCCACCCGGAAATCACGTGGGCCCCACCCGGAAATCACGTGGGCCCCCAGGGGAAATCACGTGGGCCCCACAAGGAAATCACGTGGGCCCCACCCGGAAATCACGTGGGCCCCACCCGGAATTCACGTGGGCCCCACCCGGAAATCACGTGGGCCCCACGGGGAAATCACATGGGCCCCACCCGGAAATCACGTGGGCCCCACCCGGAAATCACGTGGGCCCCACCCGGAAATCACGTGGGCCCCACCCGGAAATCACGTGGGCCCCACCCGGAAATCACGTGGGCCCCACCCGGAAATCACGTGGGCCCCACCCGGAAATCACGTGGGCCCCACCCGGAAATCACGTGGGCCCCACGGGGAAATCACGTGGGCCCCACCCGGAAATCACGTGGGCCCCACCCGGAAATCACGTGGGCCCCCAGGGGAAATCACGTGGGCCCCACCCGGAAATCACGTGGGCCCCACCCGGAAATCACGTGGGCGCCACCCGGAAATCACGTGGGCCCCACGGGGAAATCACGTGGGCCCCACGGGGAAATCACGTGGGCCCCACCCGGAAATCACGTGGGCCCCACCCGGAAATCACGTGGGCCCCACCCGGAAATCACGTGGGCCCCACCCGGAAATCACGTGGGCCCCACCCGGAAATCACGTGTGGCCCACCCGGAAATCACGTGGGCCCCACGGGGAAATCACGTGGGCCCCACCCGGAAATCACGTGGGCCCCACCCGGAAATCACGTGGGCCCCACCCGGAAATCACGTGGGCCCCACCCGGAAATCACGTGGGCCCCACCCGGAAATCACGTGGGCCCCACCCGGAAATCACGTGGGCCCCCAGGGGAAATCACGTGGGCCCCACCCGGAAATCACGTGGGCCCCACCCGGAAATCACGTGGGCCCCACCCGGAAATCACGTGGGCCCCACCCGGAAATCACGTGGGCCCCACGGGGAAATCACGTGGGCCCCACGGGGAAATCACGTGGGCCCCACCCGGAAATCACGTGGGCCCCACCCGGAAATCACGTGGGCCCCACCCGGAAATCACGTGGGCCCCACCCGGAAATCACGTGGGCCCCACCCGGAAATCACGTGGGCCCCACCCGGAAATCACGTGGGCCCCACCCGGAAATCACGTGGGCCCCACCCGGAAATCACGTGGGCCCCACCCGGAAATCACGTGGGCCCCACGGGGAAATCACGTGGGCCCCACCCGGAAATCACGTGGGCCCCACCCGGAAATCACGTGGGCCCCACCCGGAAATCACGTGGGCCCCACCCGGAAATCACGTGGGCCCCACGGGGAAATCACGTGGGCCCCACCCGGAAATCACGTGGGCCCCACCCGGAAATCACGTGGGCCCCACCCGGAAATCACGTGGGCCCGACGGGGAAATCACGTGGGCCCCACCCGGAAATCACGTGGGCCCCACCCGGAAATCACGTGGGCCCCACCCGGAAATCACGTGGGCCCCACCCGGAAATCACGTGGGCCCCACCCGGAAATCACGTGGGCCCCACCCGGAAATCACGTGGGCCCCACCCGGAAATCACGTGGGCCCCACCCGGAAATCACGTGGGCCCCACCCGGAAATCACGTGGGCCCCACCCGGAAATCACGTGGGCCCCACGGGGAAATCACGTGGGCCCCACCCGGAAATCACGTGGGCCCCACCCGGAAATCACGTGGGCCCCCAGGGGAAATCACGTGGGCCCCACCCGGAAATCACGTGGGCCCCACCCGGAAATCACGTGGGCCCCACCCGGAAATCACGTGGGCCCCACGGGGAAATCACGTGGGCCCCACGGGGAAATCACGTGGGCCCCACCCGGAAATCACGTGGGCCCCACCCGGAAATCACGTGGGCCCCACCCGGAAATCACGTGGGCCCCACCCGGAAATCACGTGGGCCCCACCCGGAAATCACGTGTGGCCCACCCGGAAATCACGTGGGCCCCACGGGGAAATCACGTGGGCCCCACCCGGAAATCACGTGGGCCCCACCCGGAAATCACGTGGGCCCCACCCGGAAATCACGTGGGCCCCACGGGGAAATCACGTGGGCCCCACGGGGAAATCACGTGGGCCCCACCCGGAAATCACGTGGGCCCCACCCGGAAATCACGTGGGCCCCACCCGGAAATCACGTGGGCCCCACCCGGAAATCACGTGGGCCCCACCCGGAAATCACGTGGGCCCCACCCGGAAATCACGTGGGCCCCACCCGGAAATCACGTGGGCCCCACCCGGAAATCACGTGGGCCCCACCCGGAAATCACGTGGGCCCCACGGGGAAATCACGTGGGCCCCACCCGGAAATCACGTGGGCCCCACCCGGAAATCACGTGGGCCCCACCCGGAAATCACGTGGGCCCCACCCGGAAATCACGTGGGCCCCACGGGGAAATCACGTGGGCCCCACCCGGAAATCACGTGGGCCCCACCCGGAAATCACGTGGGCCCGACGGGGAAATCACGTGGGCCCCACCCGGAAATCACGTGGGCCCCACCCGGAAATCACGTGGGCCCCACCCGGAAATCACGTGGGCCCCACCCGGAAATCACGTGGGCCCCACCCGGAAATCACGTGGGCCCCACCCGGAAATCACGTGGGCCCCACCCGGAAATCACGTGGGCCCCACGGGGAAATCACGTGGGCCCCACCCGGAAATCACGTGGGCCCCACCCGGAAATCACGTGGGCCCCACCCGGAAATCACGTGGGCCCCACCCGGAAATCACGTGGGCCCCACCCGGAAATCACGTGGGCCCCACCCGGAAATCACGTGGGCCCCACCCGGAAATCACGTGGGCCCCACCCGGAAATCACGTGGGCCCCACCCGGAAATCACGTGGGCCCCACCCGGAAATCACGTGGGCCCCACCCGGAAATCACGTGGGCCCCACGGGGAAATCACGTGGGCCCCACCCGGAAATCACGTGGGCCCCACCCGGAAATCACGTGGGCCCCCAGGGGAAATCACGTGGGCCCCACCCGGAAATCACGTGGGCCCCACCTGGAAATCACGTGGGCCCCACCCTGAAATCACGTGGACCCCACCCGGAAATCATGTGGGCCCCACGGGGAAATCACGTGGGCCCCACCCGGAAATCACGTGGGCCCCACCCGGAAATCACGTGGACCCCACCCTGAAATCACGTGGGCCCCACCCGGAAATCACGTGGGCCCCACCCGGAAATCACGTGGGCCCGACGGGGAAATCACGTGGGCCCCACCCGGAAATCACGTGGTCCCCACCCGGAAATCACGTGGGCCCCACCCGGAAATCACGTGGGCCCCACCCGGAAATCACGTGGGCCCCACCCGGAAATCACGTGGGCCCCACCCGGAAATCACGTGGGCCCCACCCGGAAATCACGTGGGCCCCACCCGGAAATCACGTGGGCCCCACCCGGAAATCACGTGGGCCCCCAGGGGAAATCACGTGGGCCCCACCCAGAAATCACGTGGGCCCCACCCGGAAATCACGTGGGCCCCACTCGGAAATCACGTGGGCCCCACGGGGAAATCACGTGGGCCCCACCCGGAAATCACGTGGGCCCCACCCGGAAATCACGTGGGCCCCACCCGGAAATCACGTGGGCCCCACGGGGAAATCACGTGGGCCCCACCCGGAAATCACGTGGGCCCCACTCGGAAATCACGTGGGCCCCACGGGGAAATCACGTGGGCCCCACCCGGAAATCACGTGGGCCCCACCCGGAAATCACGTGGGCCCCACGGGGAAATCACGTGGGCCCCACCCGGAAATCACGTGGGCCCCACCCGGAAATCACGTGGGCCCCACCCGGAAATCACGTGGGCCCCACCCGGAAATCACGTGGGCCCCACCCGGAAATCACGTGGGCCCCACCCGGAAATCACGTGGGCCCCACCCGGAAATCACGTGGGCCCCACCCGGAAATCACGTGGGCCCCACGGGGAAATCACGTGGGCCCCACCCAGAAATCACGTGGGCCCCACGGGGAAATCACGTGGGCCCCACCCGGAAATCACGTGGGCCCCACGGGGAAATCACGTGGGCCCGACCCGGAAATCACGTGGGGCCCACCCGGAAATCACGTGGGCCCCACCCGGAAATCACGTGGGCCCCACCCGGAAATCACGTGGGCCCCACCCGGAAATCACGTGGGCCCCCAGGGGAAATCACGTGGGCCCCACCCGGAAATCACGTGGGCCCCACCCGGAAATCACGTGGGCCCCACCCGGAAATCACGTGGGCCCCACCCGGATATCACGTGGGCCCCACCCGGAAATCACGTGGGCCCCACCCGGAAATAACGTGGGCCCCACGGGGAAATCACGTGGGCCCCACCCGGAAATCACGTGGGCCCCACCCGGAAATCACGTGGGCCCCCAGGGGAAATCACGTGGGCCCCACCCGGAAATCACGTGGGCCCCACCCGGAAATCACGTGGGCCCCACCCGGAAATCACGTGGGCCCCACCCGGAAATCACGTGGGCCCCACCCGGAAATCACGTGGGCCCCACCCGGAAATCACGTGGGCCCCACCCGGAAATCACGTGGGCCCCACCCGGAAATCACGTGGGCCCCATGGGGAAATCACGTGGGCCCCACCCGGAAATCACGTGGGCCCCACCCGGAAATCACGTGGGCCCCACCCGGAAATCACGTGGGCCCCACCCGGAAATCACGTGGGCCCCATGGGGAAATCACGTGGGCCCCACCCGGAAATCACGTGGGCCCCACCCGGAAATCACGTGGGCCCCACCCGGAAATCACGTGGGCCCCACCCGGAAATCACGTGGGCCCCACACGGAAATCACGTGGGCCCCACCCGGAAATCACGTGGGCCCCACTCGGAAATCACGTGGGCCCCACCCGGAAATCACGTGGGCCCCCAGGGGAAATCACGTGGGCCCCACCCGGAAATCACGTGGGCCCCACCCGGAAATCACGTGGGCCCCACCCGGAAATCACGTGGGCCCCACCCGGAAATCACGTGGGCCCCACCCGGAAATCACGTGGGCCCCACCCGGAAATCACGTGGGCCCCACCCGGAAATCACGTGGGCCCCACCCGGAAATCACGTGGGCCCCACCCGGAAATCACGTGGGCCCCACCCGGAAATCACGTGGGCCCCACCCGGAAATCACGTGGGCCCCCAGGGGAAATCACGTGGGCCCCACAAGGAAATCACGTGGGCCCCACCCGGAAATCACGTGGGCCCCACCCGGAAATCACGTGGGCCACACCCGGAAATCACGTGGGCCCCACGGGGAAATCACGTGGGCCCCACCCGGAAATCACGTGGGCCCCACCCGGAAATCACGTGGGCCCCACCCGGAAATCACGTGGGCCCCACCCGGAAATCACGTGGGCCCCACCCGGAAATCACGTGGGCCCCACCCGGAAATCACGTGGGCCCCACGGGGAAATCACGTGGGCCCCACCCGGAAATCACGTGGGCCCCACCCGGAAATCACGTGGGCCCCACCCGGAAATCACGTGGGCCCCACGGGGAAATCACGTGGGCCCCACCCGGAAATCACGTGGGCCCCACCCGGAAATCACGTGGGCCCCACACGGAAATCACGTGGGCCCCACCCGGAAATCACGTGGGCCCCACCCGGAAATCACGTGGGCCCCACCCGGAAATCACGTGGGCCCCACCCGGAAATCACGTGGGCCCCACCCGGAAATCACGTGGGCCCCACCCGGATATCACGTGGGCCCCACCCGGAAATCACGTGGGCCCCACCCGGAAATAACGTGGGCCCCACCCGGAAATCACGTGGGCACCACGGGGAAATCACGTGGGCCCCACCCGGAAATCACGTGGGCCCCACCCGGAAATCACGTGGGCCCCACCCGGAAATCACGTGGGGCCCACCCGGAAATCACGTGGGCCCCACCCGGAAATCACGTGGGCCCCACGGGGAAATCACGTGGGCCCCACCCGGAAATCACGTGGGCACCACCCGGAAATCACGTGGGCCCCACACGGAAATCACGTGGGCCCCACCCGGAAATCACGTGGGCCCCACCCGGAAATCACGTGGGCCCCACCCGGAAATCACGTGGGCCCCACCCGGAAATCACGTGGGCCCCACCCGGAAATCACGTGGGCCCCACGCGGAAATCACGTGGGCCCCACGGGGAAATCACGTGGGCCCCACGGGGAAATCACGTGGGCCCCACCCGGAAATCACGTGGGCCCCACCCGGAAGTCACGTGGGCCCCACCCGGAAATCACGTGGGCCCCACCCGGAAATCACGTGGGCCCCACCCGGAAATCACGTGGGCCCCACCCGGAAATCACGTGGGCCCCACCCGGAAATCACGTGGGCCCCACCCGGAAATCACGTGGGCCCCACCCGGAAATCACGTGGGCACCACGGGGAAATCACGTGGGCCCCACCCGGAAATCACGTGGGCCCCACCCGGAAATCACGTGGGCCCCACGGGGAAATCACGTGGGCCCCACCTGGAAATCACGTGGGCCCCACCCGGAAATCACGTGGGCCCCACCCGGAAATCACGTGGGCCCCACCCGGAAATCACGTGGGCCCCACCCGGAAATCACGTTGGCCCCACCCGGAAATCACGTGGGCCCCACCCGGAAATCACGTGGGCCCCACCCGGAAATCACGTGGCCCCACCCGGAAATCACGTGGGCCCCACGGGGAAATCACGTGGGCCCCACCCGGAAATCACGTGGGCCCCACCCGGAAATCACGTGGGCCCCCAGGGGAAATCACGTGGGCCCCACCCGGAAATCACGTGGGCCCCACCCGGAAATCACGTGGGCCCCACCCGGAAATCACGTGGGCCCCACCCGGAAATCACGTGGGCCCCACCCGGAAATCACGTGGGCCCCACCCGGAAATCACGTGGGCCCCACGGGGAAATCACGTGGGCCCCACCCGGAAATCACGTGGGGCCCACCCGGAAATCACGTGGGCCCCACCCGGAAATCACGTGGGCCCCACCCGGAAATCACGTGGGCCCCACCCGGAAATCACGTGGGCCCCACCCGGAAATCACGTGGGCCCCACCCGGAAATCACGTGGGCCCCACCCGGAAATCACGTGGGCCCCACGGTGAAATCACGTGGGCCCAACCCGGAAATCACGTGGGGCCCACCCGGAAATCACGTGGGCCCCACGGGGAAATCACGTGGGCCCCACCCGGAAATCACGTGGGCCCCACCCGGAAATCACGTGGGCCCCACCCTGAAATCACGTGGGCCCCACCCGGAAATCACGTCGGCCCCACCCGGAAATCACGTGGGCCCCACCCGGAAATCACGTGGGCCCCACCCGGAAATCACGTGGGCCCCACCCGGAAATCACGTGGGCCCCACCCGGAAATCACGTGGGCCCCACCCGGAAATCACGTGGGCCCCACCCGGAAATCACGTGGGCCCCACCCGGAAATCACGTGGGCCCCACCCGGAAATCACGTGGGCCCCACCCGGAAATCACGTGGGCCCCACCCGGAAATCACGTGGGCCCCACCCGGAAATCACGTGGGCCCCACCCGGAAATCACGTGGGCCCCACCCGGAAATCACGTGGGCCCCCAGGGGAAATCACGTGGGCCCCACCCGGAAATCACGTGGGCCCCACCCGGAAATCACGTGGGCCCCACCCGGAAATCACGTGGGCCCCACCCGGAAATCACGTGGGCCCCACCCGGAAATCACGTGGGCCCCACCCGGAAATCACGTGGGCCCCACGGGGAAATCACGTGGGCCCCACCCGGAAATCACGTGGGGCCCACCCGGAAATCACGTGGGCCCCACCCGGAAATCACGTGGGCCCCACCCGGAAATCACGTGGGCCCCACCCGGAAATCACGTGGGCCCCACCCGGAAATCACGTGGGCCCCACCCGGAAATCACGTGGGCCCCACCCGGAAATCACGTGGGCCCCACACGGAAATCACGTGGACCCCACCCGGAAATCACGTGGGCCCCACCCGGAAATCACGTGGGACCCACCCGGAAATCACGTGGGCCCCACCCGGAAATCACGTGGGACCCACGGGGAAATCACGTGGGCCCCACCCGGAAATCACGTGGGCCCCACCCGGAAATCACGTGGGCCCCACCCGGAAATCACGTGGGCCCCACCCGGAAATCACGTGGGCCCCACCCGGAAATCACGTGGGCCCCACCCGGAAATCACGTGGGCCCCACCCGGAAATCACGTGGGCCCCACCCGGAAATCACGTGGGCCCCACCCGGAAATCACGTGGGCCCCACCCGGAAATCACGTGGGCCCCACCCTGAAATCACGTGGGCCCCACCCTGAAATCACGTGGGCCCCACCCGGAAATCACGTGGGCCCCACCCGGAAATCACGTGGGCCCCACCCGGAAATCACGTGGGCCCCACCCGGAAATCACGTGGGCCCCCAGGGGAAATCACGTGGGCCCCACCCGGAAATCACGTGGGCCCCACCCGGAAATCACGTGGGCCCCACCCGGAAATCACGTGGGCCCCACCCGGAAATCACGTGGGCCCCACCCGGAAATCACGTGGGCCCCACCCGGAAATCACGTGGGCCCCACGGGGAAATCACGTGGGCCCCACCCGGAAATCACGTGGGGCCCACCCGGAAATCACGTGGGCCCCACCCGGAAATCACGTGGGCCCCACCCGGAAATCACGTGGGCCCCACCCGGAAATCACGTGGGCCCCACCCGGAAATCACGTGGGCCCCACCCGGAAATCACGTGGGCCCCACCCGGAAATCACGTGGGCCCCACGGTGAAATCACGTGGGCCCAACCCGGAAATCACGTGGGGCCCACCCGGAAATCACGTGGGCCCCACGGGGAAATCACGTGGGCCCCACCCGGAAATCACGTGGGCCCCACCCGGAAATCACGTGGGCCCCACCCTGAAATCACGTGGGCCCCACCCGGAAATCACGTCGGCCCCACCCGGAAATCACGTGGGCCCCACCCGGAAATCACGTGGGCCCCACCCGGAAATCACGTGGGCCCCACCCGGAAATCACGTGGGCCCCACCCGGAAATCACGTTGGCCCCACCCGGAAATCACGTGGGCCCCACCCGGAAATCACGTGGGCCCCACCCGGAAATCACGTGGGCCCCACCCGGAAATCACGTGGGCCCCACCCGGAAATCACGTGGGCCCCACCCGGAAATCACGTGGGCCCCACCCGGAAATCACGTGGGCCCCACGGGGAAATCACGTGGGCCCCACCCGGAAATCACGTGGGCCCCACCCGGAAATCACGTGGGCCCCACCCGGAAATCACGTGGGCCCCACCCGGAAATCACGTGGGCCCCACCCGGAAATCACGTGGGCCCCACCCGGAAATCACGTGGGCCCCACCCGGAAATCACGTGGGCCCCACCCGGAAATCACGTGGGCCCCACCCGGAAATCACGTGGGCCCCACCCTGAAATCACGTGGGCCCCACCCGGAAATCACGTGGGCCCCACCCGGAAATCACGTGGGCCCCACCCGGAAATCACGTGGGCCCCACCCGGAAATCACGTGGGCCCCACCCGGAAATCACGTGGGCCCCCAGGGAAAATCACGTGGGCCCCACCCGGAAATCACGTGGGCCCCACCCGGAAATCACGTGGGCCCCACCCGGAAATCACGTGGGCCCCACCCGGAAATCACGTGGGCCCCACCCGGAAATCACGTGGGCCCCACCCGGAAATCACGTGGGCCCCACGGGGAAATCACGTGGGCCCCACCCGGAAATCACGTGGGGCCCACCCGGAAATCACGTGGGCCCCACCCGGAAATCACGTGGGCCCCACCCGGAAATCACGTGGGACCCACCCGGAAATCACGTGGGCCCCACCCGGAAATCACGTGGGCCCCACCCGGAAATCACGTGGGCCCCACCCGGAAATCACGTGGGCCCCACCCGGAAATCACGTAGGCCCCACACGGAAATCACGTGGACCCCACCCGGAAATCACGTGGGCCCCACCCGGAAATCACGTGGGACCCACCCGGAAATCACGTGGGCCCCACCCGGAAATCACGTGGGCCCCACGGGGAAATCACGTGGGCCCCACCCGGAAATCACGTGGGCCCCACCCGGAAATCACGTGGGCCCCACCCGGAAATCACGTGGGCCCCACCCGGAAATCACGTGGGCCCCACCCGGAAATCACGTGGGCCCCACCCGGAAATCACGTGGGCCCCACCCGGAAATCACGTGGGCCCCACCCGGAAATCACGTGGGCCCCACCCGGAAATCACGTGGGCCCCACCCGGAAATCACGTGGGCCCCACCCTGAAATCACGTGGGCCCCACCCGGAAATCACGTGGGCCCCACCCGGAAATCACGTGGGCCCCACCCGGAAATCACGTGGGCCCCACCCGGAAATCACGTGGGCCCCACCCGGAAATCACGTGGGCCCCACCCGGAAATCACGTGGGCCCCCAGGGGAAATCACGTGGGCCCCACCCGGAAATCACGTGGGCCCCACCCGGAAATCACGTGGGCCCCACCCGGAAATCACGTGGGCCCCACCCGGAAATCACGTGGGCCCCACCCGGAAATCACGTGGGCCCCACCCGGAAATCACGTGGGCCCCACGGGGAAATCACGTGGGCCCCACCCGGAAATCACGTGGGGCCCACCCGGAAATCACGTGGGCCCCACCCGGAAATCACGTGGGCCCCACCCGGAAATCACGTGGGCCCCACCCGGAAATCACGTGGGCCCCACCCGGAAATCACGTGGGCCCCACCCGGAAATCACGTGGGCCCCACCCGGAAATCACGTGGGCCCCACCCGGAAATCACGTGGGCCCCACCCGGAAATCACGTGGGCCCCACGGGGAAATCACGTGGGCCCCACGGGGAAATCACGTGGGCCCCACCCGGAAATCACGTGGGCAGCACCCGGAAATCACGTGGGCCCCACACGGAAATCACGTGGGCCCCACCCGGAAATCACGTGGGCCCCACACGGAAATCACGTGGGCCCCACCCGGAAATCACGTGGGCCCCACCCGGAAATCACGTGGGCCCCACCCGGAAATCACGTGGGCCCCACCCGGAAATCACGTGGGCCCCACGGGGAAATCACGTGGGCCCCACCCGGAAATCACGTGGGCCCCACCCGGAAATCACGTGGGCCCAACCCGGAAATCACGTGGGCCCCACCCGGAAATCACGTGGGCCCCACCCGGAAATCACGTGGGCCCCCAGGGGAAATCACGTGGGCCCCACCCGGAAATCACGTGGGCCCCACCCGGAAATCACGTGGGCCCCACCCGGAAATCACGTGGGCCCCACGGTGAAATCACGTGGGCCCAACCCGGAAATCACGTGGGCCCCACCCGGAAATCACGTGGGCCCCACCCGGAAATCACGTGGGCCCCACCCGGAAATCACGTGGGACCCACCCGGAAATCACGTGGGCCCCACCCGGAAATCACGTGGGCCCCACCCGGAAATCACGTGGGGCCCACCCGGAAATCACGTGGGCCCCACGGGGAAATCACGTGGGCCCCACCCGGAAATCACGTGGGCCCCACCCGGAAATCACGTGGGCCCCACCCTGAAATCACGTGGGCCCCACCCGGAAATCACGTCGGCCCCACCCGGAAATCACGTGGGCCCCACCCGGAAATCACGTGGGCCCCACCCGGAAATCACGTGGGCCCCACCCGGAAATCACGTGGGCCCCACCCGGAAATCACGTGGGCCCCACCCGGAAATCACGTGGGCCCCACCCTGAAATCACGTGGGCCCCACCCGGAAATCACGTCGGCCCCACCCGGAAATCACGTGGGCCCCACCCGGAAATCACGTGGGCCCCACCCGGAAATCACGGGGGCCCCACCCGGAAATCACGTGGGCCCCACCCGGAAATCACGTGGGCCCCACCCGGAAATCACGTGGGCCCCACCCGGAAATCACGTGGGCCCCACCCGGAAATCACGTGGGCCCCCAGGGGAAATCACGTGGGCCCCACCCGGATATCACGTGGGCCCCACCCGGAAATCACGTGGGCCCCACCCGGAAATCACGTGGGCCCCACCCGGAAATCACGTGGGCCCCACCCGGAAATCACGTGGGCCCCACCCGGAAATCACGTGGGCCCCACCCGGAAATCACGTGGGCCCCACCCGGAAATCACGTGGGCCCCACACGGAAATCACGTGGGCCCCACCCGGAAATCACGTGGGCCCCACCCTGAAATCACGTGGGCCCCACCCGGAAATCACGTGGGCCCCACCCGGAAATCACGTGGGCCCCCAGGGGAAATCACGTGGGCCCCACAAGGAAATCACGTGGGCCCCACCCGGAAATCACGTGGGCCCCACCCGGAAATCACGTGGGCCCCACCCGGAAATCACGTGGGCCCCACGGGGAAATCACGTGGGCCCCACCCGGAAATCACGTGGGCCCCACCCGGAAATCACGTGGGCCCCACCCGGAAATCACGTGGGCCCCACCCGGAAATCACGTGGGCCCCACCCGGAAATCACGTGGGCCCCACCCGGAAATCACGTGGGCCCCCAGGGGAAATCACGTGGGCCCCACAAGGAAATCACGTGGGCCCCACCCGGAAATCACGTGGGCCCCACCCGGAAATCACGTGGGCCCCACCCGGAAATCACGTGGGCCCCACCCGGAAATCACGTGGGCCCCACCCGGAAATCACGTGGGCCCCACCCGGAAATCACGTGGGCCCCACCCGGAAATCACGTGGGCCCCACCCGGAAATCACGTGGGCCCCACCCGGAAATCACGTGGGCCCCACCCGGAAATCACGTGGGCCCCACTCGGAAATCACGTGGGCCCCACCCGGAAATCACGTGGGCCCCCAGGGGAAATCACGTGGGCCCCACCCGGAAATCACGTGGGCCCCACCCGGAAATCACGTGGGACCCCAGGGGAAATCACGTGGGCCCCACCCGGAAATCACGTGGGCCCCACCCGGAAATCACGTGGGCCCCACCCGGAAATCACGTGGGCCCCACCCGGAAATCACGTGGGCCCCACCCGGAAATCACGTGGGCCCCACCCGGAAATCACGTGGGCCCCACCCGGAAATCACGTGGGCCCCACCCGGAAATCACGGGGGCCCCACCCGGAAATCACGTGGGCCCCACCCGGAAATCACGTGGGCCCCACCCGGAAATCACGTGGGCCCCACCCGGAAATCACGTCGGCCCCACCCGGAAATCACGTGGGCCCCACCCGGAAATCACGTGGGCCCCACCCGGAAATCACGTGGGCCCCACCCGGAAATCACGTGGGCCCCACCCGGAAATCACGTGGGCCCCACCCGGAAATCACGTGGGCCCCCAGGGGAAATCACGTGGGCCCCACCCGGAAATCACGTGGGCCCCACCCGGAAATCACGTGGGCCCCACGGGGAAATCACGTGGGCCCCACCCGGAAATCACGTGGGCCCCACCCGGAAATCACGTGGGCCCCACCCGGAAATCACGTGGGCCCCACCCGGAAATCACGTGGGCCCCACGGGGAAATCACGTGGGCCCCACCCGGAAATCACGTGGGCCCAAGTGGAAATCACGTGGGACCCACGGGGAAATCACGTGGGCCCCACCCGGAAATCACGTGGGCCCCACCCGGAAATCACGTGGGCCCCACCCGGAAATCACGTGGGCCCCACCCGGAAATCACGTGGGCCCCACCCGGAAATCACGTGGGCCCCACCCGGAAATCACGTGGGCCCCACCCGGAAATCACGTGGGCCCCACCCGGAAATCACGTGGGCCCCACGGTGAAATCACGTGGGCCCAACCCGGAAATCACGTGGGCCCCACCCGGAAATCACGTGGGCCCCACCCGGGAATCACGTGGGCCCCACCCGGATATCACGTGGGACCCACCCGGAAATCACGTGGGCCCCACCCGGAAATCACGTGGGCCCCACCCGGAAATCACGTGGGCCCCACCCGGAAATCACGTGGGCCCCACGGGGAAATCACGTGGGCCCCACCCGGAAATCACGTGGGCCCCACCCGGAAATCACGTGGGCCCCACCCGGAAATCACGTGGGCCCCACCCGGAAATCACGTGGGCCCCACCCGGAAATCACGTGGGCCCCACCCGGAAATCACGTGGGCCCCACCCGGAAATCACGTGGGCCCCACCCGGAAATCACGTGGGCCCCACCCGGAAATCACGTGGGCCCCACCCGGAAATCACGTGGGCCCCACCCGGAAATCACGTGGGCCCCACCCGGAAATCACGTGGGCCCCACCCGGAAATCACGTGGGCCCCACCCGGAAATCACGTGGGCCCCACCCGGAAATCACGTGGGCCCCACCCGGAAATCACGTGGGCCCCCAGGGGAAATCACGTGGGCCCCACCCGGATATCACGTGGGCCCCACCCGGAAATCACGTGGGCCCCACCCGGAAATCACGTGGGCCCCACCCGGAAATCACGTGGGCCCCACCCGGAAATCACGTGGGCCCCACCCGGAAATCACGTGGGCCCCACCCGGAAATCACGTGGGCCCCACCCGGAAATCACGTGGGCCCCACCCTGAAATCACGTGGGCCCCACCCGGAAATCACGTGGGCCCCACCCGGAAATCACGTGGGCCCCCAGGGGAAATCACGTGGGCCCCACAAGGAAATCACGTGGGCCCCACCCGGAAATCACGTGGGCCCCACCCGGAAATCACGTGGGCCCCACACGGAAATCACGTGGGCCCCACCCGGAAATCACGTGGGCCCCACCCGGAAATCACGTGGGCCCCACCCGGAAATCACGTGGGCCCCACCCGGAAATCACGTGGGCCCCACCCGGAAATCACGTGGGCCCCACCCGGAAATCACGTGGGCCCCACCCGGAAATCACGAGGGCCCCACCCGGAAATCACGTGGGCCCCACCCGGAAATCACGTGGGCCCCACCCGGAAATCACGTGGGCCCCACCCGGAAATCACGTGGGCCCCACCCGGAAATCACGTGGGCCCCACCCGGAAATCACGTGGGCCCCACCCTGAAATCACGTGGGCCCCACCCGGAAATCACGTGGGCCCCACCCGGAAATCACGTGGGCCCCACCCGGAAATCACGTGGGCCCCACCCGGAAATCACGTGGGCCCCACCCGGAAATCACGTGGGCCCCCAGGGGAAATCACGTGGGCCCCACCCGGAAATCACGTGGGCCCCACCCGGAAATCACGTGGGCCCCACCCGGAAATCACGTGGGCCCCACCCGGAAATCACGTGGGCCCCACCCGGAAATCACGTGGGCCCCACCCGGAAATCACGTGGGCCCCACGGGGAAATCACGTGGGCCCCACCCGGAAATCACGTGGGGCCCACCCGGAAATCACGTGGGCCCCACCCGGAAATCACGTGGGCCCCACCCGGAAATCACGTGGGCCCCACCCGGAAATCACGTGGGCCCCACCCGGAAATCACGTGGGCCCCACCCGGAAATCACGTGGGCCCCACCCGGAAATCACGTGGGCCCCACCCGGAAATCACGTAGGCCCCACACGGAAATCACGTGGACCCCACCCGGAAATCACGTGGGCCCCACCCGGAAATCACGTGGGACCCACCCGGAAATCACGTGGGCCCCACCCGGAAATCACGTGGGCCCCACGGGGAAATCACGTGGGCCCCACCCGGAAATCACGTGGGCCCCACCCGGAAATCACGTGGGCCCCACCCGGAAATCACGTGGGCCCCACCCGGAAATCACGTGGGCCCCACCCGGAAATCACGTGGGCCCCACCCGGAAATCACGTGGGCCCCACCCGGAAATCACGTGGGCCCCACCCGGAAATCACGTGGGCCCCACCCGGAAATCACGTGGGCCCCACCCGGAAATCACGTGGGCCCCACCCTGAAATCACGTGGGCCCCACCCGGAAATCACGTGGGCCCCACCCGGAAATCACGTGGGCCCCACCCGGAAATCACGTGGGCCCCACCCGGAAATCACGTGGGCCCCACCCGGAAATCACGTGGGCCCCACCCGGAAATCACGTGGGCCCCCAGGGGAAATCACGTGGGCCCCACCCGGAAATCACGTGGGCCCCACCCGGAAATCACGTGGGCCCCACCCGGAAATCACGTGGGCCCCACCCGGAAATCACGTGGGCCCCACCCGGAAATCACGTGGGCCCCACCCGGAAATCACGTGGGCCCCACGGGGAAATCACGTGGGCCCCACCCGGAAATCACGTGGGGCCCACCCGGAAATCACGTGGGCCCCACCCGGAAATCACGTGGGCCCCACCCGGAAATCACGTGGGCCCCACCCGGAAATCACGTGGGCCCCACCCGGAAATCACGTGGGCCCCACCCGGAAATCACGTGGGCCCCACCCGGAAATCACGTGGGCCCCACCCGGAAATCACGTGGGCCCCACCCGGAAATCACGTGGGCCCCACGGGGAAATCACGTGGGCCCCACGGGGAAATCACGTGGGCCCCACCCGGAAATCACGTGGGCAGCACCCGGAAATCACGTGGGCCCCACACGGAAATCACGTGGGCCCCACCCGGAAATCACGTGGGCCCCACACGGAAATCACGTGGGCCCCACCCGGAAATCACGTGGGCCCCACCCGGAAATCACGTGGGCCCCACCCGGAAATCACGTGGGCCCCACCCGGAAATCACGTGGGCCCCACGGGGAAATCACGTGGGCCCCACCCAGAAATCACGTGGGCCCCACCCGGAAATCACGTGGGCCCCACCCGGAAATCACGTGGGCCCCACCCGGAAATCACGTGGGCCCCACCCGGAAATCACGTGGGCCCCCAGGGGAAATCACGTGGGCCCCACCCGGAAATCACGTGGGCCCCACCCGGAAATCACGTGGGCCCCACCCGGAAATCACGTGGGCCCCACGGTGAAATCACGTGGGCCCAACCCGGAAATCACGTGGGCCCCACCCGGAAATCACGTGGGCCCCACCCGGAAATCACGTGGGCCCCACCCGGAAATCACGTGGGACCCACCCGGAAATCACGTGGGCCCCACCCGGAAATCACGTGGGCCCCACCCGGAAATCACGTGGGGCCCACCCGGAAATCACGTGGGCCCCACGGGGAAATCACGTGGGCCCCACCCGGAAATCACGTGGGCCCCACCCGGAAATCACGTGGGCCCCACCCTGAAATCACGTGGGCCCCACCCGGAAATCACGTCGGCCCCACCCGGAAATCACGTGGGCCCCACCCGGAAATCACGTGGGCCCCACCCGGAAATCACGTGGGCCCCACCCGGAAATCACGTGGGCCCCACCCGGAAATCACGTGGGCCCCACCCGGAAATCACGTGGGCCCCACCCGGAAATCACGTGGGCCCCACCCGGAAATCACGTGGGCCCCACCCGGAAATCACGTGGGCCCCACGGGGAAATCACGTGGGCCCCACCCGGAAATCACGTGGGCCCCACCCGGAAATCACGTGGGCCCCACCCGGAAATCACGTGGGCCCCACCCGGAAATCACGTGGGCCCCACCCGGAAATCACGTGGGCCCCCAGGGGAAATCACGTGGGCCCCACCCGGATATCACGTGGGCCCCACCCGGAAATCACGTGGGCCCCACCCGGAAATCACGTGGGCCCCACCCGGAAATCACGTGGGCCCCACCCGGAAATCACGTGGGCCCCACCCGGAAATCACGTGGGCCCCACCCGGAAATCACGTGGGCCCCACCCGGAAATCACGTGGGCCCCACACGGAAATCACGTGGGCCCCACCCGGAAATCACGTGGGCCCCACCCTGAAATCACGTGGGCCCCACCCGGAAATCACGTGGGCCCCACCCGGAAATCACGTGGGCCCCCAGGGGAAATCACGTGGGCCCCACAAGGAAATCACGTGGGCCCCACCCGGAAATCACGTGGGCCCCACCCGGAAATCACGTGGGCCCCACCCGGAAATCACGTGGGCCCCACGGGGAAATCACGTGGGCCCCACCCGGAAATCACGTGGGCCCCACCCGGAAATCACGTGGGCCCCACCCGGAAATCACGTGGGCCCCACCCGGAAATCACGTGGGCCCCACCCGGAAATCACGTGGGCCCCACCCGGAAATCACGTGGGCCCCCAGGGGAAATCACGTGGGCCCCACAAGGAAATCACGTGGGCCCCACCCGGAAATCACGTGGGCCCCACCCGGAAATCACGTGGGCCCCACCCGGAAATCACGTGGGCCCCACCCGGAAATCACGTGGGCCCCACCCGGAAATCACGTGGGCCCCACCCGGAAATCACGTGGGCCCCACCCGGAAATCACGTGGGCCCCACCCGGAAATCACGTGGGCCCCACCCGGAAATCACGTGGGCCCCACTCGGAAATCACGTGGGCCCCACCCGGAAATCACGTGGGCCCCCAGGGGAAATCACGTGGGCCCCACCCGGAAATCACGTGGGCCCCACCCGGAAATCACGTGGGACCCCAGGGGAAATCACGTGGGCCCCACCCGGAAATCACGTGGGCCCCACCCGGAAATCACGTGGGCCCCACCCGGAAATCACGTGGGCCCCACCCGGAAATCACGTGGGCCCCACCCGGAAATCACGTGGGCCCCACCCGGAAATCACGTGGGCCCCACCCGGAAATCACGTGGGCCCCACCCGGAAATCACGTGGGCCCCACCCGGAAATCACGGGGGCCCCACCCGGAAATCACGTGGGCCCCACCCGGAAATCACGTGGGCCCCACCCGGAAATCACGTGGGCCCCACCCGGAAATCACGTCGGCCCCACCCGGAAATCACGTGGGCCCCACCCGGAAATCACGTGGGCCCCACCCGGAAATCACGTGGGCCCCACCCGGAAATCACGTGGGCCCCACCCGGAAATCACGTGGGCCCCACCCGGAAATCACGTGGGCCCCCAGGGGAAATCACGTGGGCCCCACCCGGAAATCACGTGGGCCCCACCCGGAAATCACGTGGGCCCCACGGGGAAATCACGTGGGCCCCACCCGGAAATCACGTGGGCCCCACCCGGAAATCACGTGGGCCCCACCCGGAAATCACGTGGGCCCCACCCGGAAATCACGTGGGCCCCACGGGGAAATCACGTGGGCCCCACCCGGAAATCACGTGGGCCCAAGTGGAAATCACGTGGGACCCACGGGGAAATCACGTGGGCCCCACCCGGAAATCACGTGGGCCCCACCCGGAAATCACGTGGGCCCCACCCGGAAATCACGTGGGCCCCACCCGGAAATCACGTGGGCCCCACCCGGAAATCACGTGGGCCCCACCCGGAAATCACGTGGGCCCCACCCGGAAATCACGTGGGCCCCCAGGGGAAATCACGTGGGCCCCACCCGGAAATCACGTGGGCCCCACCCGGAAATCACGTGGGCCCCACCCGGAAATCACGTGGGCCCCACGGTGAAATCACGTGGGCCCAACCCGGAAATCACGTGGGCCCCACCCGGAAATCACGTGGGCCCCACCCGGAAATCACGTGGGCCCCACCCGGATATCACGTGGGACCCACCCGGAAATCACGTGGGCCCCACCCGGAAATCACGTGGGCCCCACCCGGAAATCACGTGGGGCCCACCCGGAAATCACGTGGGCCCCACGGGGAAATCACGTGGGCCCCACCCGGAAATCACGTGGGCCCCACCCGGAAATCACGTGGGCCCCACCCGGAAATCACGTGGGCCCCACCCGGAAATCACGTGGGCCCCACCCGGAAATCACGTGGGCCCCACCCGGAAATCACGTGGGCCCCACCCGGAAATCACGTGGGCCCCACCCGGAAATCACGTGGGCCCCACCCGGAAATCACGTGGGCCCCACCCGGAAATCACGTGGGCCCCACCCGGAAATCACGTGGGCCCCACGGGGAAATCACGTGGGCCCCACCCGGAAATCACGTGGGCCCCACCCGGAAATCACGTGGGCCCCACCCGGAAATCACGTGGGCCCCACCCGGAAATCACGTGGGCCCCACCCGGAAATCACGTGGGCCCCCAGGGGAAATCACGTGGGCCCCACCCGGATATCACGTGGGCCCCACCCGGAAATCACGTGGGCCCCACCCGGAAGTCACGTGGGCCCCACCCGGAAATCACGTGGGCCCCACCCGGAAATCACGTGGGCCCCACCCGGAAATCACGTGGGCCCCACCCGGAAATCACGTGGGCCCCACCCGGAAATCACGTGGGCCCCACCCGGAAATCACGTGGGCCCCACCCTGAAATCACGTGGGCCCCACCCGGAAATCACGTGGGCCCCACCCGGAAATCACGTGGGCCCCCAGGGGAAATCACGTGGGCCCCACAAGGAAATCACGTGGGCCCCACCCGGAAATCACGTGGGCCCCACCCGGAAATCACGTGGGCCCCACACGGAAATCACGTGGGCCCCACCCGGAAATCACGTGGGCCCCACCCGGAAATCACGTGGGCCCCACCCGGAAATCACGTGGGCCCCACCCGGAAATCACGTGGGCCCCACCCGGAAATCACGTGGGCCCCACCCGGAAATCACGTGGGCCCCACCCGGAAATCACGAGGGCCCCACCCGGAAATCACGTGGGCCCCACCCGGAAATCACGTGGGCCCCACCCGGAAATCACGTGGGCCCCACCCGGAAATCACGTGGGCCCCACCCGGAAATCACGTGGGCCCCACCCGGAAATCACGTGGGCCCCACCCGGAAATCACGTGGGCCCCACCCGGAATCACGTGGGCCCCACCCGGAAATCACGTGGGGCCCACCCGGAAATCACGTGGGCCCCACCCGGAAATCACGTGGGCCCCACGGGGAAATCACGTGGGCCCCACCCGGAAATCACGTGGGCAGCACCCGGAAATCACGTGGGCCTCACACGGAAATCACGTGGGCCCCACCCGGAAATCACGTGGGCCCCACACGGAAATCACGTGGGCCCCACCCGGAAATCACGTGGGCCCACCCGGAAATCACGTGGGCCCCACCCGGAAATCACGTGGGCCCCACCCGGAAATCACGTGGGCCCCACGGGGAAATCACGTGGGCCCCACCCGGAAATCACGTGGGCCCCACCCGGAAATCACGTGGGCCCCACCCGGAAGTCACGTGGGCCCCACCCGGAAATCACGTGGGCCCCACCCGGAAATCACGTGGGCCCCACCCGGAAATCACGTGGGCCCCACCCGGAAATCACGTGGGCCCCACCCGGAAATCACGTGGGCCCCACGGGGAAATCACGTGGGCCCCACCCGGAAATCACGTGGGCCCCACCCGGAAATCACGTGGGCCCCACCCGGAAATCACGTGGGGCCCACCCGGAAATCACGTGGGCCCCACCCGGAAATCACGTGGGCCCCACGGGGAAATCACGTGGGCCCCACCCGGAAATCACGTGGGCCCCACGGGGAAATCACGTAGGCCCCACCCGGAAATCACGTGGGCCCCACCCGGAAATCACGTGGGCCCCACCCGGAAATCACGTGGGACCCACCCGGAAATCACGTGGGCCCCACCCGGAAATCACGTGGGCCCCACCCGGAAATCACGTGGGCCCCACCCGGAAATCACGTGGGCACCACGGGGAAATCACGTGGGCCCCACCCGGAAATCACGTGGGCCCCACCCGGAAATCACGTGGGCCCCACCCGGAAATCACGTGGGGCCCACCCGGAAATCACGTGGGCCCCACCCGGAAATCACGTGGGCCCCACGGGGAAATCACGTGGGCCCCACCCGGAAATCACGTAGGCCCCACACGGAAATCACGTGGGCCCCACCCGGAAATCACGTGGGCCCCACCCGGAAATCACGTGGGCCCCACCCGGAAATCACGTGGGCCCCACGGGGAAATCACGTGGGCCCCACGGGGAAATCACGTGGGCCCTACGGGGAAATCACGTGGGCCCCACCCGGAAATCACGTGGGCCCCACCCGGAAATCACGTGGGACCCCAGGGGAAATCACGTGGGCCCCACCCGGAAATCACGTGGGCCCCACCCGGAAATCACGTGGGCCCCACCCGGAAATCACGTGGGCCCCACCCGGAAATCACGTGGGCCCCACCCGGAAAGCACGTGGGCCCCACCCGGAAATCACGTGGGCCCCACCCGGAAATCACGTGGGCCCCACCCGGAAATCACGTGGGCCCCACCCGGAAATCACGTGGGCCCCACCCGGAAATCACGTGGGCCCCACCCGGAAATCACGTGGGCCCCACCCGGAAATCACGTGGGCCCCACCCGGAAATCACGTGGGCCCCACCCGGAAATCACGTGGGCCCCACCCGGAAATCACGTGGGCCCCACCCGGAAATCACGTGGGCCCCACCCGGAAATCACGTGGGCCCCACCCGGAAATCACGTGGGCCCCACCCGGAAATCACGTGGGCCCCACCCGGAAATCACGTGGGCCCCACCCGGAAATCACGTGGGCCCCACTCGGAAATCACGTGGGCCCCACCCGGAAATCACGTGGGCCCCCAGGGGAAATCACGTGGGCCCCACCCGGAAATCACGTGGGCCCCACCCGGAAATCACGTGGGACCCCAGGGGAAATCACGTGGGCCCCACCCGGAAATCACGTGGGCCCCACCCGGAAATCACGTGGGCCCCACCCGGAAATCACGTGGGCCCCACCCGGAAATCACGTGGGCCCCACCCGGAAATCACGTGGGCCCCACCCGGAAATCACGTGGGCCCCACCCGGAATCACGTGGGCCCCACCCGGAAATCACGTGGGCCCCACCCGGAAATCACGGGGGCCCCACCCGGAAATCACGTGGGCCCCACCCGGAAATCACGTGGGCCCCACCCGGAAATCACGTGGGCCCCACCCGGAAATCACGTCGGCCCCACCCGGAAATCACGTGGGCCCCACCCGGAAATCACGTGGGCCCCACCCGGAAATCACGTGGGCCCCACCCGGAAATCACGTGGGCCCCACCCGGAAATCACGTGGGCCCCACCCGGAAATCACGTGGGCCCCCAGGGGAAATCACGTGGGCCCCACCCGGAAATAACGTGGGCCCCACCCGGAAATCACGTGGGCCCCACGGGGAAATCACGTGGGCCCCACCCGGAAATCACGTGGGCCCCACCCGGAAATCACATGGGCCCCACCCGGAAATCACGTGGGCCCCACGGGGAAATCACGTGGGCCCCACCCGGAAATCACGTGGGCCCAAGTGGAAATCACGTGGGACCCACGGGGAAATCACGTGGGCCCCACCCGGAAATCACGTGGGCCCCACCCGGAAATCACGTGGGCCCCACCCGGAAATCACGTGGGCCCCACCCGGAAATCACGTGGGCCCCACCCGGAAATCACGTGGGCCCCACCCGGAAATCACGTGGGCCCCACCCGGAAATCACGTGGGCCCCCAGGGGAAATCACGTGGGCCCCACCCGGAAATCACGTGGGCCCCACCCGGAAATCACGTGGGCCCCACCCGGAAATCACGTGGGCCCCACGGTGAAATCACGTGGGCCCAACCCGGAAATCACGTGGGCCCCACCCGGAAATCACGTGGGCCCCACCCGGAAATCACGTGGGCCCCACCCGGAAATCACGTGGGACCCACCCGGAAATCACGTGGGCCCCACCCGGAAATCACGTGGGCCCCACCCGGAAATCACGTGGGGCCCACCCGGAAATCACGTGGGCCCCACGGGGAAATCACGTGGGCCCCACCCGGAAATCACGTGGGCCCCACCCGGAAATCACGTGGGCCCCACCCGGAAATCACGTGGGCCCCACGGGGAAATCACATGGGCCCCACCCGGAAATCACGTGGGCCCCACCCGGAAATCACGTGGGCCCCACCCGGAAATCACGTGGGCCCCACCCGGAAATCACGTGGGCCCCACCCGGAAATCACGTGGGCCCCACCCGGAAATCACGTGGGCCCCACCCGGAAATCACGTGGGCCCCACCCGGAAATCACGTGGGCCCCACCAGGAAATCACGTGGGCCCCACCCGGAAATCACGTGGGCCCCACCCGGAAATCACGTGGGCCCCACCCGGAAATCACGTGGGCCCCACCCGGAAATCACGTGGGCCCCACCCGGAAATCACGTGGGCCCCACCCGGAAATCACGTGGGCCCCACCCGGAAATCACGTGGGCCCCACCCGGAAATCACGTGGGCCCCACGGGGAAATCACGTGGGCCCCACCCGGAAATCACGTGGGCCCCACCCGGAAATCACGTGGGCCCCACCCGGAAATCACGTGGGCCCCACCCGGAAATCACGTGGGCCCCACCCTGAAATCACGTGGGCCCCACCCGGAAATCACGTGGGCCCCACCCGGAAATCACGTGGGCCCCCAGGGGAAATCACGTGGGCCCCACAAGGAAATCACGTGGGCCCCACCCGGAAATCACGTGGGCCCCACCCGGAAATCACGTGGGCCCCACCCGGAAATCACGTGGGCCCCACGGGGAAATCACGTGGGCCCCACCCGGAAATCACGTGGGCCCCACCCGGAAATCACGTGGGCCCCACCCGGAAATCACGTGGGCCCCACCCGGAAATCACGTGGGCCCCACCCGGAAATCACGTGGGCCTCACCCGGAAATCACGTGGGCCCCACCCGGAAATCACGTGGGCCCCACCCGGAAATCACGTGGGCCCCACCCGGAAATCACGTGGGCCCCACCCGGAAATCACGTGGGCCCCACCCGGAAATCACGTGGGCCCCACCCGGAAATCACGTGGGCCCCACCCGGAAATCACGTGGGCCCCACCCGGAAATCACGTGGGCCCCCAGGGGAAATCACGTGGGCCCCACAAGGAAATCACGTGGGCCCCACCCGGAAATCACGTGGGCCCCACCCGGAAATCACGTGGGCCCCACCCGGAAATCACGTGGGCCCCACGGGGAAATCACATGGGCCCCACCCGGAAATCACGTGGGCCCCACCCGGAAATCACGTGGGCCCCACCCGGAAATCACGTGGGCCCCACCCGGAAATCACGTGGGCCCCACCCGGAAATCACGTGGGCCCCACCCGGAAATCACGTGGGCCCCACCCGGAAATCACGTGGGCCCCACCCGGAAATCACGTGGGCCCCACCCGGAAATCACGTGGGCACCACGGGGAAATCACGTGGGCCCCACCCGGAAATCACGTGGGCCCCACCCGGAAATCACGTGGGCCCCACCCGGAAATCACGTGGGCCCCACCCGGAAATCACGTGGGCCCCGCCCGGAAATCACGTGGGCCCCGCCCGGAAATCACGTGGGCCCCGCCCGGAAATCACGTGGGCCCCGCCCGGAAATCACGTGGGCCCCGCCCGGAAATCACGTGGGCCCCGCCCGGAAATCACGTGGGCCCCACCCGGGAATCACGTGGGCCACACCCGGAAATCACGTGGGCCCCACCCGGAAATCACGTGGGCCCCACCTGGACATCACGTGGGCCCCCAGGGGAAATCACGTGGGCCCCACAAGGAAATCACGTGGGCCCCACCCGGAAATCACGTGGGCCCCACCCGGAAATCACGTGGGCCCCACCCGGAAATCACGTGGGCCCCACGGGGAAATCACATGGGCCCCACCCGGAAATCACGTGGGCCCCACCCGGAAATCACGTGGGCCCCACCCGGAAATCACGTGGGCCCCACCCGGAAATCACGTGGGCCCCACCCGGAAATCACGTGGGCCCCACGGGGAAATCACGTGGGCCCCACCCGGAAATCACGTGGGCCCCACCCGGAAATCACGTGGGCCCCACCCGGAAATCACGTGGGCCCCACCCGGAAATCACGTGGGCCCCACCCGGAAATCACGTGGGCCCCACCCGGAAATCACGTGGGCCCCACGGGGAAATCACGTGGGCCCCCACGGGAAATCACGTAGGCCCTACCCGGAAATCACGTGGGCCCCACCCGGAAATCACGTGGGCCCCACCCGGAAATCACGTGGGCCCCACCCGGAAATCACGTGGGCCCCACCCGGAAATCACGTGGGCCCCACCCGGAAATCACGTGGGCCCCCAGGGGAAATCACGTGGGCCCCACAAGGAAATCACGTGGGCCCCACCCGGAAATCACGTGGGCCCCACCCGGAAATCACGTGGGCCCCACCCGGAAATCACGTGGGCCCCACCCGGAAATCCCGTGGGCCCCACCCGGAAATCACGTGGGCCCCACCCGGAAATCACGTGGGCCCCACCCGGAAATCACGTGGGCCCCACCCGGAAATCACGTGGGCCCCACCCGGAAATCACGTGGGCCCCACCCGGAAATCACGTGGGCCCCACCCGGAAATCACGTGGGCCCCACGGGGAAATCACGTGGGCCCCACCCGGAAATCACGTGGGCCCCACCCGGAAATCACGTGGGCCCCACCCGGAAATCACGTGGGCCCCACCCGGAAATCACGTGGGCCCCACCTGGAAATCACGTGGGCCCCACCCGGAAATCACGTGGGCCCCCAGGGGAAATCACGTGGGCCCCACAAGGAAATCACGTGGGCCCCACCCGGAAATCACGTGGGCCCCACCCGGAAATCACGTGGGCCCCACCCGGAAATCACGTGGGCCCCACCCGGAAATCACGTGGGCCCCACCCGGAAATCACGTGGGCCCCACCCGGAAATCACGTGGGCCCCACCCGGAAATCACGTGGGCCCCACCCGGAAATCACGTGGGCCCCACCCGGAAATCACGTGGGCCCCACCCGGAAATCACGTGGGCCCCACTCGGAAATCACGTGGGCCCCACCCGGAAATCACGTGGGCCCCCAGGGGAAATCACGTGGGCCCCACCCGGAAATCACGTGGGCCCCACCCGGAAATCACGTGGGACCCCAGGGGAAATCACGTGGGCCCCACCCGGAAATCACGTGGGCCCCACCCGGAAATCACGTGGGCCCCACCCGGAAATCACGTGGGCCCCACCCGGAAATCACGTGGGCCCCACCCGGAAATCACGTGGGCCCCACCCGGAAATCACGTGGGCCCCACCCGGAAATCACGTGGGCCCCACCCGGAAATCACGTGGGCCCCACCCGGAAATCACGGGGGCCCCACCCGGAAATCACGTGGGCCCCACCCGGAAATCACGTGGGCCCCACCCGGAAATCACGTGGGCCCCACCCGGAAATCACGTCGGCCCCACCCGGAAATCACGTGGGCCCCACCCGGAAATCACGTGGGCCCCACCCGGAAATCACGTGGGCCCCACCCGGAAATCACGTGGGCCCCACCCGGAAATCACGTGGGCCCCACCCGGAAATCACGTGGGCCCCCAGGGGAAATCACGTGGGCCCCACCCGGAAATCACGTGGGCCCCACCCGGAAATCACGTGGGCCCCACGGGGAAATCACGTGGGCCCCACCCGGAAATCACGTGGGCCCCACCCGGAAATCACGTGGGCCCCACCCGGAAATCACGTGGGCCCCACCCGGAAATCACGTGGGCCCCACGGGGAAATCACGTGGGCCCCACCCGGAAATCACGTGGGCCCAAGTGGAAATCACGTGGGACCCACGGGGAAATCACGTGGGCCCCACCCGGAAATCACGTGGGCCCCACCCGGAAATCACGTGGGCCCCACCCGGAAATCACGTGGGCCCCACCCGGAAATCACGTGGGCCCCACCCGGAAATCACGTGGGCCCCACCCGGAAATCACGTGGGCCCCACCCGGAAATCACGTGGGCCCCCAGGGGAAATCACGTGGGCCCCACCCGGAAATCACGTGGGCCCCACCCGGAAATCACGTGGGCCCCACCCGGAAATCACGTGGGCCCCACGGTGAAATCACGTGGGCCCAACCCGGAAATCACGTGGGCCCCACCCGGAAATCACGTGGGCCCCACCCGGAAATCACGTGGGCCCCACCCGGATATCACGTGGGACCCACCCGGAAATCACGTGGGCCCCACCCGGAAATCACGTGGGCCCCACCCGGAAATCACGTGGGGCCCACCCGGAAATCACGTGGGCCCCACGGGGAAATCACGTGGGCCCCACCCGGAAATCACGTGGGCCCCACCCGGAAATCACGTGGGCCCCACCCGGAAATCACGTGGGCCCCACCCGGAAATCACGTGGGCCCCACCCGGAAATCACGTGGGCCCCACCCGGAAATCACGTGGGCCCCACCCGGAAATCACGTGGGCCCCACCCGGAAATCACGTGGGCCCCACCCGGAAATCACGTGGGCCCCACCCGGAAATCACGTGGGCCCCACCCGGAAATCACGTGGGCCCCACCCGGAAATCACGTGGGCCCCACGGGGAAATCACGTGGGCCCCACCCGGAAATCACGTGGGCCCCACCCGGAAATCACGTGGGCCCCACCCGGAAATCACGTGGGCCCCACCCGGAAATCACGTGGGCCCCACCCGGAAATCACGTGGGCCCCCAGGGGAAATCACGTGGGCCCCACCCGGATATCACGTGGGCCCCACCCGGAAATCACGTGGGCCCCACCCGGAAATCACGTGGGCCCCACCCGGAAATCACGTGGGCCCCACCCGGAAATCACGTGGGCCCCACCCGGAAATCACGTGGGCCCCACCCGGAAATCACGTGGGCCCCACCCGGAAATCACGTGGGCCCCACCCGGAAATCACGTGGGCCCCACCCTGAAATCACGTGGGCCCCACCCGGAAATCACGTGGGCCCCACCCGGAAATCACGTGGGCCCCCAGGGGAAATCACGTGGGCCCCACAAGGAAATCACGTGGGCCCCACCCGGAAATCACGTGGTCCCCACCCGGAAATCACGTGGGCCCCACACGGAAATCACGTGGGCCCCACCCGGAAATCACGTGGGCCCCACCCGGAAATCACGTGGGCCCCACCCGGAAATCACGTGGGCCCCACCCGGAAATCACGTGGGCCCCACCCGGAAATCACGTGGGCCCCACCCGGAAATCACGTGGGCCCCACCCGGAAATCACGAGGGCCCCACCCGGAAATCACGTGGGCCCCACCCGGAAATCACGTGGGCCCCACCCGGAAATCACGTGGGCCCCACCCGGAAATCACGTGGGCCCCACCCGGAAATCACGTGGGCCCCACCCGGAAATCACGTGGGCCCCACCCGGAAATCACGTGGGCCCCACCCGGAAATCACGTGGGCCCCCAGGGGAAATCACGTGGGCCCCACAAGGAAATCACGTGGGCCCCACCCGGAAATCACGTGGGCCCCACCCGGAAATCACGTGGGCCCCACCCGGAAATCACGTGGGCCCCACCCGGAAATCACGTGGGCCCCACCCGGAAATCACGTGGGCCCCACGGGGAAATCACGTGGGCCCCACCCGGAAATCACGTGGGCCCCACCCGGAAATCACGTGGGCCCCACGGGGAAATCACGTGGGCCCCGCCCGGAAATCACGTGGGCCCCGCCCGGAAATCACGTGGGCCCCGCCCGGAAATCACGTGGGCCCCGCCCGGAAATCACGTGGGCCCCGCCCGGAAATCACGTGGGCCCCGCCCGGAAATCACGTGGGCCCCGCCCGGAAATCACGAGGGCCCCACCCGGAAATCACGTGGGCCCCACCCGGAAATCACGTGGGCCCCGCCCGGAAATCACGTGGGCCCCACCCGGAAATCACGTGGGCCCCACCCGGAAATCACGTGGGCCCCACCCGGAAATCACGTGGGCCCCCAGGGGAAATCACGTGGGCCCCACAAGGAAATCACGTGGGCCCCACCCGGAAATCACGTGGGCCCCACCCGGAAATCACGTGGGCCCCACCCGGAAATCACGTGGGCCCCACGGGGAAATCACATGGGCCCCACCCGGAAATCACGTGGGCCCCACCCGGAAATCACGTGGGCCCCACCCGGAAATCACGTGGGCCCCACCCGGAAATCACGTGGGCCCCACCCGGAAATCACGTGGGCCCCACGGGGAAATCACGTGGGCCCCACCCGGAAATCACGTGGGCCCCACCCGGAAATCACGTGGGCCCCACCCGGAAATCACGTGGGCCCCACCCGGAAATCACGTGGGCCCCACCCGGAAATCACGTGGGCCCCACGGGGAAATCACGTGGGCCCCCACGGGAAATCACGTAGGCCCTACCCGGAAATCACGTGGGCCCCACCCGGAAATCACGTGGGCCCCACCCGGAAATCACGTGGGCCCCACCCGGAAATCACGTGGGCCCCACCCGGAAATCACGTGGGCCCCACCCGGAAATCACGTGGGCCCCCAGGGGAAATCACGTGGGCCCCACAAGGAAATCACGTGGGCCCCACCCGGAAATCACGTGGGCCCCACCCGGAAATCACGTGGGCCCCACCCGGAAATCACGTGGGCCCCACCCGGAAATCCCGTGGGCCCCACCCGGAAATCACGTGGGCCCCACCCGGAAATCACGTGGGCCCCACCCGGAAATCACGTGGGCCCCACCCGGAAATCACGTGGGCCCCACCCGGAAATCACGTGGGCCCCACCCGGAAATCACGTGGGCCCCACCCGGAATCACGTGGGCCCCACCCGGAAATCACGTGGGGCCCACCCGGAAATCACGTGGGCCCCACCCGGAAATCACGTGGGCCCCACGGGGAAATCACGTGGGCCCCACCCGGAAATCACGTGGGCAGCACCCGGAAATCACGTGGGCCTCACACGGAAATCACGTGGGCCCCACCCGGAAATCACGTGGGCCCCACACGGAAATCACGTGGGCCCCACCCGGAAATCACGTGGGCCCACCCGGAAATCACGTGGGCCCCACCCGGAAATCACGTGGGCCCCACCCGGAAATCACGTGGGCCCCACGGGGAAATCACGTGGGCCCCACCCGGAAATCACGTGGGCCCCACCCGGAAATCACGTGGGCCCCACCCGGAAGTCACGTGGGCCCCACCCGGAAATCACGTGGGCCCCACCCGGAAATCACGTGGGCCCCACCCGGAAATCACGTGGGCCCCACCCGGAAATCACGTGGGCCCCACCCGGAAATCACGTGGGCCCCACGGGGAAATCACGTGGGCCCCACCCGGAAATCACGTGGGCCCCACCCGGAAATCACGTGGGCCCCACCCGGAAATCACGTGGGGCCCACCCGGAAATCACGTGGGCCCCACCCGGAAATCACGTGGGCCCCACGGGGAAATCACGTGGGCCCCACCCGGAAATCACGTGGGCCCCACGGGGAAATCACGTAGGCCCCACCCGGAAATCACGTGGGCCCCACCCGGAAATCACGTGGGCCCCACCCGGAAATCACGTGGGACCCACCCGGAAATCACGTGGGCCCCACCCGGAAATCACGTGGGCCCCACCCGGAAATCACGTGGGCCCCACCCGGAAATCACGTGGGCACCACGGGGAAATCACGTGGGCCCCACCCGGAAATCACGTGGGCCCCACCCGGAAATCACGTGGGCCCCACCCGGAAATCACGTGGGGCCCACCCGGAAATCACGTGGGCCCCACCCGGAAATCACGTGGGCCCCACGGGGAAATCACGTGGGCCCCACCCGGAAATCACGTAGGCCCCACACGGAAATCACGTGGGCCCCACCCGGAAATCACGTGGGCCCCACCCGGAAATCACGTGGGCCCCACCCGGAAATCACGTGGGCCCCACGGGGAAATCACGTGGGCCCCACGGGGAAATCACGTGGGCCCTACGGGGAAATCACGTGGGCCCCACCCGGAAATCACGTGGGCCCCACCCGGAAATCACGTGGGACCCCAGGGGAAATCACGTGGGCCCCACCCGGAAATCACGTGGGCCCCACCCGGAAATCACGTGGGCCCCACCCGGAAATCACGTGGGCCCCACCCGGAAATCACGTGGGCCCCACCCGGAAAGCACGTGGGCCCCACCCGGAAATCACGTGGGCCCCACCCGGAAATCACGTGGGCCCCACCCGGAAATCACGTGGGCCCCACCCGGAAATCACGTGGGCCCCACCCGGAAATCACGTGGGCCCCACCCGGAAATCACGTGGGCCCCACCCGGAAATCACGTGGGCCCCACCCGGAAATCACGTGGGCCCCACCCGGAAATCACGTGGGCCCCACCCGGAAATCACGTGGGCCCCACCCGGAAATCACGTGGGCCCCACCCGGAAATCACGTGGGCCCCACCCGGAAATCACGTGGGCCCCACCCGGAAATCACGTGGGCCCCACCCGGAAATCACGTGGGCCCCACCCGGAAATCACGTGGGCCCCACTCGGAAATCACGTGGGCCCCACCCGGAAATCACGTGGGCCCCCAGGGGAAATCACGTGGGCCCCACCCGGAAATCACGTGGGCCCCACCCGGAAATCACGTGGGACCCCAGGGGAAATCACGTGGGCCCCACCCGGAAATCACGTGGGCCCCACCCGGAAATCACGTGGGCCCCACCCGGAAATCACGTGGGCCCCACCCGGAAATCACGTGGGCCCCACCCGGAAATCACGTGGGCCCCACCCGGAAATCACGTGGGCCCCACCCGGAAATCACGTGGGCCCCACCCGGAAATCACGTGGGCCCCACCCGGAAATCACGGGGGCCCCACCCGGAAATCACGTGGGCCCCACCCGGAAATCACGTGGGCCCCACCCGGAAATCACGTGGGCCCCACCCGGAAATCACGTCGGCCCCACCCGGAAATCACGTGGGCCCCACCCGGAAATCACGTGGGCCCCACCCGGAAATCACGTGGGCCCCACCCGGAAATCACGTGGGCCCCACCCGGAAATCACGTGGGCCCCACCCGGAAATCACGTGGGCCCCCAGGGGAAATCACGTGGGCCCCACCCGGAAATAACGTGGGCCCCACCCGGAAATCACGTGGGCCCCACGGGGAAATCACGTGGGCCCCACCCGGAAATCACGTGGGCCCCACCCGGAAATCACGTGGGCCCCACCCGGAAATCACGTGGGCCCCACGGGGAAATCACGTGGGCCCCACCCGGAAATCACGTGGGCCCAAGTGGAAATCACGTGGGACCCACGGGGAAATCACGTGGGCCCCACCCGGAAATCACGTGGGCCCCACCCGGAAATCACGTGGGCCCCACCCGGAAATCACGTGGGCCCCACCCGGAAATCACGTGGGCCCCACCCGGAAATCACGTGGGCCCCACCCGGAAATCACGTGGGCCCCACCCGGAAATCACGTGGGCCCCCAGGGGAAATCACGTGGGCCCCACCCGGAAATCACGTGGGCCCCACCCGGAAATCACGTGGGCCCCACCCGGAAATCACGTGGGCCCCACGGTGAAATCACGTGGGCCCAACCCGGAAATCACGTGGGCCCCACCCGGAAATCACGTGGGCCCCACCCGGAAATCACGTGGGCCCCACCCGGAAATCACGTGGGACCCACCCGGAAATCACGTGGGCCCCACCCGGAAATCACGTGGGCCCCACCCGGAAATCACGTGGGGCCCACCCGGAAATCACGTGGGCCCCACGGGGAAATCACGTGGGCCCCACCCGGAAATCACGTGGGCCCCACCCGGAAATCACGTGGGCCCCACCCGGAAATCACGTGGGCCCCACGGGGAAATCACATGGGCCCCACCCGGAAATCACGTGGGCCCCACCCGGAAATCACGTGGGCCCCACCCGGAAATCACGTGGGCCCCACCCGGAAATCACGTGGGCCCCACCCGGAAATCACGTGGGCCCCACCCGGAAATCACGTGGGCCCCACCCGGAAATCACGTGGGCCCCACCAGGAAATCACGTGGGCCCCACCCGGAAATCACGTGGGCCCCACCCGGAAATCACGTGGGCCCCACCCGGAAATCACGTGGGCCCCACCCGGAAATCACGTGGGCCCCACCCGGAAATCACGTGGGCCCCACCCGGAAATCACGTGGGCCCCACCCGGAAATCACGTGGGCCCCACCCGGAAAGCACGTGGGCCCCACCCGGAAATCACGTGGGCCCCACCCGGAAATCACGTGGGCCCCACCCGGAAATCACGTGGGCCCCACCCGGAAATCACGTGGGCCCCACCCGGAAATCACGTGGGCCCCACCCTGAAATCACGTGGGCCCCACCCGGAAATCACGTGGGCCCCACCCGGAAATCACGTGGGCCCCCAGGGGAAATCACGTGGGCCCCACAAGGAAATCACGTGGGCCCCACCCGGAAATCACGTGGGCCCCACCCGGAAATCACGTGGGCCCCACCCGGAAATCACGTGGGCCCCACGGGGAAATCACGTGGGCCCCACCCGGAAATCACGTGGGCCCCACCCGGAAATCACGTGGGCCCCACCCGGAAATAACGTGGGCCCCACCCGGAAATCACGTGGGCCCCACCCGGAAATCACGTGGGCCTCACCCGGAAATCACGTGGGCCCCACCCGGAAATCACGTGGGCCCCACCCGGAAATCACGTGGGCCCCACCCGGAAATCACGTGGGCCCCACCCGGAAATCACGTGGGCCCCACCCGGAAATCACGTGGGCCCCACCCGGAAATCACGTGGGCCCCACCCGGAAATCACGTGGGCCCCACCCGGAAATCACGTGGGCCCCCAGGGGAAATCACGTGGGCCCCACAAGGAAATCACGTGGGCCCCACCCGGAAATCACGTGGGCCCCACCCGGAAATCACGTGGGCCCCACCCGGAAATCACGTGGGCCCCACGGGGAAATCACATGGGCCCCACCCGGAAATCACGTGGGCCCCACCCGGAAATCACGTGGGCCCCACCCGGAAATCACGTGGGCCCCACCCGGAAATCACGTGGGCCCCACCCGGAAATCACGTGGGCCCCACCCGGAAATCACGTGGGCCCCACCCGGAAATCACGTGGGCCCCACCTGGAAATCACGTGGGCCCCACCCGGAAATCACGTGGGCACCACGGGGAAATCACGTGGGCCCCACCCGGAAATCACGTGGGCCCCACCCGGAAATCACGTGGGCCCCACCCGGAAATCACGTGGGCCCCACCCGGAAATCACGTGGGCCCCACCCGGAAATCACGTGGGCCCCGCCCGGAAATCACGTGGGCCCCGCCCGGAAATCACGTGGGCCCCGCCCGGAAATCACGTGGGCCCCGCCCGGAAATCACGTGGGCCCCGCCCGGAAATCACGTGGGCCCCACCCGGAAATCACGTGGGCCCCACCCGGAAATCACGTGGGCCCCACCCGGAAATCACGTGGGCCCCACCTGGAAATCACGTGGGCCCCCAGGGGAAATCACGTGGGCCCCACAAGGAAATCACGTGGGCCCCACCCGGAAATCACGTGGGCCCCACCCGGAAATCACGTGGGCCCCACCCGGAAATCACGTGGGCCCCACGGGGAAATCACATGGGCCCCACCCGGAAATCACGTGGGCCCCACCCGGAAATCACGTGGGCCCCACCCGGAAATCACGTGGGCCCCACCCGGAAATCACGTGGGCCCCACCCGGAAATCACGTGGGCCCCACGGGGAAATCACGTGGGCCCCACCCGGAAATCACGTGGGCCCCACCCGGAAATCACGTGGGCCCCACCCGGAAATCACGTGGGCCCCACCCGGAAATCACGTGGGCCCCACCCGGAAATCACGTGGGCCCCACCCGGAAATCACGTGGGCCCCACGGGGAAATCACGTGGGCCCCCACGGGAAATCACGTAGGCCCTACCCGGAAATCACGTGGGCCCCACCCGGAAATCACGTGGGCCCCACCCGGAAATCACGTGGGCCCCACCCGGAAATCACGTGGGCCCCACCCGGAAATCACGTGGGCCCCACCCGGAAATCACGTGGGCCCCCAGGGGAAATCACGTGGGCCCCACAAGGAAATCACGTGGGCCCCACCCGGAAATCACGTGGGCCCCACCCGGAAATCACGTGGGCCCCACCCGGAAATCACGTGGGCCCCACCCGGAAATCCCGTGGGCCCCACCCGGAAATCACGTGGGCCCCACCCGGAAATCACGTGGGCCCCACCCGGAAATCACGTGGGCCCCACCCGGAAATCACGTGGGCCCCACCCGGAAATCACGTGGGCCCCACCCGGAAATCACGTGGGCCCCACCCGGAATCACGTGGGCCCCACCCGGAAATCACGTGGGGCCCACCCGGAAATCACGTGGGCCCCACCCGGAAATCACGTGGGCCCCACGGGGAAATCACGTGGGCCCCACCCGGAAATCACGTGGGCAGCACCCGGAAATCACGTGGGCCTCACACGGAAATCACGTGGGCCCCACCCGGAAATCACGTGGGCCCCACACGGAAATCACGTGGGCCCCACCCGGAAATCACGTGGGCCCACCCGGAAATCACGTGGGCCCCACCCGGAAATCACGTGGGCCCCACCCGGAAATCACGTGGGCCCCACGGGGAAATCACGTGGGCCCCACCCGGAAATCACGTGGGCCCCACCCGGAAATCACGTGGGCCCCACCCGGAAGTCACGTGGGCCCCACCCGGAAATCACGTGGGCCCCACCCGGAAATCACGTGGGCCCCACCCGGAAATCACGTGGGCCCCACCCGGAAATCACGTGGGCCCCACCCGGAAATCACGTGGGCCCCACGGGGAAATCACGTGGGCCCCACCCGGAAATCACGTGGGCCCCACCCGGAAATCACGTGGGCCCCACCCGGAAATCACGTGGGGCCCACCCGGAAATCACGTGGGCCCCACCCGGAAATCACGTGGGCCCCACGGGGAAATCACGTGGGCCCCACCCGGAAATCACGTGGGCCCCACGGGGAAATCACGTAGGCCCCACCCGGAAATCACGTGGGCCCCACCCGGAAATCACGTGGGCCCCACCCGGAAATCACGTGGGACCCACCCGGAAATCACGTGGGCCCCACCCGGAAATCACGTGGGCCCCACCCGGAAATCACGTGGGCCCCACCCGGAAATCACGTGGGCCCCACCCGGAAATCACGTGGGCCCCACCCGGAAATCACGTGGGCACCACGGGGAAATCACGTGGGCCCCACCCGGAAATCACGTGGGCCCCACCCGGAAATCACGTGGGCCCCACCCGGAAATCCCGTGCGCCCCACCCGGAAATCACGTGGGCCCCACCCGGAAATCACGTGGGCCCCGCCCGGAAATCACGTGGGCCCCGCCCGGAAATCACGTGGGCCCCGCCCGGAAATCACGTGGGCCCCACCCGGAAATCACGTGGGCCCCGCCCGGAAATCACGTGGGCCCCACCCGGAAATCACGTGGGCCCCACCCGGAAATCACGTGGGCCCCACCCGGAAATCCCGTGGGGCCCACCCGGAAATCACGTGGGCCCCCAGGGGAAATCACGTGGGCCCCACAAGGAAATCACGTGGGCCCCACCCGGAAATCACGTGGGCCCCACCCGGAAATCACGTGGGCCCCACCCGGAAATCACGTGGGCCCCACGGGGAAATCACATGGGCCCCACCCGGAAATCACGTGGGCCCCACCCGGAAATCACGTGGGCCCCACCCGGAAATCACGTGGGCCCCACCCGGAAATCACGTGGGCCCCACCCGGAAATCACGTGGGCCCCACGGGGAAATCACGTGGGCCCCACCCGGAAATCACGTGGGCCCCACCCGGAAATCACGTGGGCCCCACCCGGAAATCACGTGGGCCCCACCCGGAAATCACGTGGGCCCCACCCGGAAATCACGTGGGCCCCACCCGGAAATCACGTGGGCCCCACGGGGAAATCACGTGGGCCCCCACGGGAAATCACGTAGGCCCTACCCGGAAATCACGTGGGCCCCACCCGGAAATCACGTGGGCCCCACCCGGAAATCACGTGGGCCCCACCCGGAAATCACGTGGGCCCCACCCGGAAATCACGTGGGCCCCACCCGGAAATCACGTGGGCCCCCAGGGGAAATCACGTGGGCCCCACAAGGAAATCACGTGGGCCCCACCCGGAAATCACGTGGGCCCCACCCGGAAATCACGTGGGCCCCACCCGGAAATCACGTGGGCCCCACCCGGAAATCCCGTGGGCCCCACCCGGAAATCACGTGGGCCCCACCCGGAAATCACGTGGGCCCCACCCGGAAATCACGTGGGCCCCACCCGGAAATCACGTGGGCCCCACCCGGAAATCACGTGGGCCCCACCCGGAAATCACGTGGGCCCCACCCGGAATCACGTGGGCCCCACCCGGAAATCACGTGGGGCCCACCCGGAAATCACGTGGGCCCCACCCGGAAATCACGTGGGCCCCACGGGGAAATCACGTGGGCCCCACCCGGAAATCACGTGGGCAGCACCCGGAAATCACGTGGGCCTCACACGGAAATCACGTGGGCCCCACCCGGAAATCACGTGGGCCCCACACGGAAATCACGTGGGCCCCACCCGGAAATCACGTGGGCCCACCCGGAAATCACGTGGGCCCCACCCGGAAATCACGTGGGCCCCACCCGGAAATCACGTGGGCCCCACGGGGAAATCACGTGGGCCCCACCCGGAAATCACGTGGGCCCCACCCGGAAATCACGTGGGCCCCACCCGGAAGTCACGTGGGCCCCACCCGGAAATCACGTGGGCCCCACCCGGAAATCACGTGGGCCCCACCCGGAAATCACGTGGGCCCCACCCGGAAATCACGTGGGCCCCACCCGGAAATCACGTGGGCCCCACGGGGAAATCACGTGGGCCCCACCCGGAAATCACGTGGGCCCCACCCGGAAATCACGTGGGCCCCACCCGGAAATCACGTGGGGCCCACCCGGAAATCACGTGGGCCCCACCCGGAAATCACGTGGGCCCCACGGGGAAATCACGTGGGCCCCACCCGGAAATCACGTGGGCCCCACGGGGAAATCACGTAGGCCCCACCCGGAAATCACGTGGGCCCCACCCGGAAATCACGTGGGCCCCACCCGGAAATCACGTGGGACCCACCCGGAAATCACGTGGGCCCCACCCGGAAATCACGTGGGCCCCACCCGGAAATCACGTGGGCCCCACCCGGAAATCACGTGGGCCCCACCCGGAAATCACGTGGGCCCCACCCGGAAATCACGTGGGCACCACGGGGAAATCACGTGGGCCCCACCCGGAAATCACGTGGGCCCCACCCGGAAATCACGTGGGCCCCACCCGGAAATCACGTGGGGCCCACCCGGAAATCACGTGGGCCCCACCCGGAAATCACGTGGGCCCCACGGGGAAATCACGTGGGCCCCACCCGGAAATCACGTAGGCCCCACACGGAAATCACGTGGGCCCCACCCGGAAATCACGTGGGCCCCACCCGGAAATCACGTGGGCCCCACCCGGAAATCACGTGGGCCCCACGGGGAAATCACGTGGGCCCCACGGGGAAATCACGTGGGCCCTACGGGGAAATCACGTGGGCCCCACCCGGAAATCACGTGGGCCCCACCCGGAAATCACGTGGGACCCCAGGGGAAATCACGTGGGCCCCACCCGGAAATCACGTGGGCCCCACCCGGAAATCACGTGGGCCCCACCCGGAAATCACGTGGGCCCCACCCGGAAATCACGTGGGCCCCACCCGGAAAGCACGTGGGCCCCACCCGGAAATCACGTGGGCCCCACCCGGAAATCACGTGGGCCCCACCCGGAAATCACGTGGGCCCCACCCGGAAATCACGTGGGCCCCACCCGGAAATCACGTGGGCCCCACCCGGAAATCACGTGGGCCCCACCCGGAAATCACGTGGGCCCCACCCGGAAATCACGTGGGCCCCACCCGGAAATCACGTGGGCCCCACCCGGAAATCACGTGGGCCCCACCCGGAAATCACGTGGGCCCCACCCGGAAATCACGTGGGCCCCACCCGGAAATCACGTGGGCCCCACCCGGAAATCACGTGGGCCCCACTCGGAAATCACGTGGGCCCCACCCGGAAATCACGTGGGCCCCCAGGGGAAATCACGTGGGCCCCACCCGGAAATCACGTGGGCCCCACCCGGAAATCACGTGGGACCCCAGGGGAAATCACGTGGGCCCCACCCGGAAATCACGTGGGCCCCACCCGGAAATCACGTGGGCCCCACCCGGAAATCACGTGGGCCCCACCCGGAAATCACGTGGGCCCCACCCGGAAATCACGTGGGCCCCACCCGGAAATCACGTGGGCCCCACCCGGAAATCACGTGGGCCCCACCCGGAAATCACGTGGGCCCCACCCGGAAATCACGGGGGCCCCACCCGGAAATCACGTGGGCCCCACCCGGAAATCACGTGGGCCCCACCCGGAAATCACGTGGGCCCCACCCGGAAATCACGTCGGCCCCACCCGGAAATCACGTGGGCCCCACCCGGAAATCACGTGGGCCCCACCCGGAAATCACGTGGGCCCCACCCGGAAATCACGTGGGCCCCACCCGGAAATCACGTGGGCCCCACCCGGAAATCACGTGGGCCCCCAGGGGAAATCACGTGGGCCCCACCCGGAAATCACGTGGGCCCCACCCGGAAATCACGTGGGCCCCACGGGGAAATCACGTGGGCCCCACCCGGAAATCACGTGGGCCCCACCCGGAAATCACGTGGGCCCCACCCGGAAATCACGTGGGCCCCACGGGGAAATCACGTGGGCCCCACCCGGAAATCACGTGGGCCCAAGTGGAAATCACGTGGGACCCACGGGGAAATCACGTGGGCCCCACCCGGAAATCACGTGGGCCCCACCCGGAAATCACGTGGGCCCCACCCGGAAATCACGTGGGCCCCACCCGGAAATCACGTGGGCCCCACCCGGAAATCACGTGGGCCCCACCCGGAAATCACGTGGGCCCCACCCGGAAATCACGTGGGCCCCCAGGGGAAATCACGTGGGCCCCACCCGGAAATCACGTGGGCCCCACCCGGAAATCACGTGGGCCCCACCCGGAAATCACGTGGGCCCCACGGTGAAATCACGTGGGCCCAACCCGGAAATCACGTGGGCCCCACCCGGAAATCACGTGGGCCCCACCCGGAAATCACGTGGGCCCCACCCGGAAATCACGTGGGACCCACCCGGAAATCACGTGGGCCCCACCCGGAAATCACGTGGGCCCCACCCGGAAATCACGTGGGGCCCACCCGGAAATCACGTGGGCCCCACGGGGAAATCACGTGGGCCCCACCCGGAAATCACGTGGGCCCCACCCGGAAATCACGTGGGCCCCACCCGGAAATCACGTGGGCCCCACGGGGAAATCACATGGGCCCCACCCGGAAATCACGTGGGCCCCACCCGGAAATCACGTGGGCCCCACCCGGAAATCACGTGGGCCCCACCCGGAAATCACGTGGGCCCCACCCGGAAATCACGTGGGCCCCACCCGGAAATCACGTGGGCCCCACCCGGAAATCACGTGGGCCCCACCCGGAAATCACGTGGGCCCCACCCGGAAATCACGTGGGCCCCACCAGGAAATCACGTGGGCCCCACCCGGAAATCACGTGGGCCCCACCCGGAAATCACGTGGGCCCCACCCGGAAATCACGTGGGCCCCACCCGGAAATCACGTGGGCCCCACCCGGAAATCACGTGGGCCCCACCCGGAAATCACGTGGGCCCCACCCGGAAATCACGTGGGCCCCACCCGGAAATCACGTGGGCCCCACGGGGAAATCACGTGGGCCCCACCCGGAAATCACGTGGGCCCCACCCGGAAATCACGTGGGCCCCACCCGGAAATCACGTGGGCCCCACCCGGAAATCACGTGGGCCCCACCCTGAAATCACGTGGGCCCCACCCGGAAATCACGTGGGCCCCACCCGGAAATCACGTGGGCCCCCAGGGGAAATCACGTGGGCCCCACAAGGAAATCACGTGGGCCCCACCCGGAAATCACGTGGGCCCCACCCGGAAATCACGTGGGCCCCACCCGGAAATCACGTGGGCCCCACGGGGAAATCACGTGGGCCCCACCCGGAAATCACGTGGGCCCCACCCGGAAATCACGTGGGCCCCACCCGGAAATCACGTGGGCCCCACCCGGAAATCACGTGGGCCCCACCCGGAAATCACGTGGGCCTCACCCGGAAATCACGTGGGCCCCACCCGGAAATCACGTGGGCCCCACCCGGAAATCACGTGGGCCCCACCCGGAAATCACGTGGGCCCCACCCGGAAATCACGTGGGCCCCACCCGGAAATCACGTGGGCCCCACCCGGAAATCACGTGGGCCCCACCCGGAAATCACGTGGGCCCCACCCGGAAATCACGTGGGCCCCCAGGGGAAATCACGTGGGCCCCACAAGGAAATCACGTGGGCCCCACCCGGAAATCACGTGGGCCCCACCCGGAAATCACGTGGGCCCCACCCGGAAATCACGTGGGCCCCACGGGGAAATCACATGGGCCCCACCCGGAAATCACGTGGGCCCCACCCGGAAATCACGTGGGCCCCACCCGGAAATCACGTGGGCCCCACCCGGAAATCACGTGGGCCCCACCCGGAAATCACGTGGGCCCCACCCGGAAATCACGTGGGCCCCACCCGGAAATCACGTGGGCCCCACCCGGAAATCACGTGGGCCCCACCCGGAAATCACGTGGGCCCCACCCGGAAATCACGTGGGCCCCACGGGGAAATCACGTGGGCCCCACCCGGAAATCACGTGGGCCCCACCCGGAAATCACGTGGGCCCCACCCGGAAATCACGTGGGCCCCACCCGGAAATCACGTGGGCCCCACCCGGAAATCACGTGGGCCCCACCCGGAAATCACGTGGGCCCCACCCGGAAATCACGTGGGCCCCACCCGGAAATCACGTGGGCACCACGGGGAAATCACGTGGGCCCCACCCGGAAATCACGTGGGCACCACGGGGAAATCACGTGGGCCCCACCCGGAAATCACGTGGGCCCCACCCGGAAATCACGTGGGCCCCACCCGGAAATCACGTGGGGCCCACCCGGAAATCACGTGGGCCCCACCCGGAAATCACGTGGGCCCCACGGGGAAATCACGTGGGCCCCACCCGGAAATCACGTGGGCACCACCCGGAAATCACGTGGGCCCCACCCGGAAATCACGTGGGCCCCACCCGGAAATCACGTGGGCCCCACCCGGAAATCACGTGGGCACCACGGGGAAATCACGTGGGCCCCACCCGGAAATCACGTGGGCCCCACCCGGAAATCACGTGGGCCCCACCCGGAAATCACGTGGGCCCCACCCGGAAATCACGTGGGCCCCACCCGGAAATCACGTGGGCCCCACCCGGAAATCACGTGGGCCCCACCCGGAAATCACGTGGGCCCCACCCGGAAATCACGTCGGCCCCACCCGGAAATCACGTGGGCCCCACCCGGAAATCACGTGGGCCCCACCCGGAAATCACGTGGGCCCCACCCGGAAATCACGTGGGCCCCACCCGGAAATCACGTGGGCCCCCAGGGGAAATCACGTGGGCCCCACAAGGAAATCACGTGGGCCCCACCCGGAAATTACGTGGGCCCCACCCGGAAATCACGTGGGCCCCACCCGGAAATCACGTGGGCCCCACGGGGAAATCACATGGGCCCCACCCGGAAATCACGTGGGCCCCACGGGGAAATCACGTGGGCCCCACCCGGAAATCACGTGGGCCCCACCCGGAAATCACGTGGGCCCCACCCGGAAATCATGTGGGCCCCACGGGGAAATCACGTGGGCCCCACCCGGAAATCACGTGGGCCCCACACGGAAATCACGTGGGCCCCACCCGGAAATCACGTGGGCCCCACGGGGAAATCACGTGGGCCCCACCCGGAAATCACGTGGGCCCCACCCGGAAATCACGTGGGCCCCACGGGGAAATCACGTGGGCCCCACCCGGAAATCACGTGGGCCCCACCCGGAAATCACGTGGGCCCCACACGGAAATCACGTGGGCCCCACCCGGAAATCACGTGGGCCCCACACGGAAATCACGTGGGCCCCACCCGGAAATCACGTGGGCCCCACACGGAAATCACGTGGGCCCCACCCGGAAATCACGTGGGCCCCACCCGGAAATCACGTGGGCCCCACCCGGAAATCACGTGGGCCCCACCCGGAAATCACGTGGGCCCCACGGGGAAATCACGTGGGCCCCACCCGGAAATCACGGGGGCCCCACCCGGAAATCACGTGGGCCCCACCCGGAAGTCACGTGGGCCCCACCCGGAAATCACGTGGGCCCCACCCGGAAATCACGTGGGCCCCACCCGGAAATCACGTGGGCCCCACCCGGAAATCACGTGGGCCCCACCCGGAAATCACGTGGGCCCCACCCGGAAATCACGTGGGACCCACCCGGAAATCACGTGGGCACCACGGGGAAATCACGTGGGCCCCACCCGGAAATCACGTGGGCCCCACCCGGAAATCACGTGGGCCCCACCCGGAAATCACGTGGGGCCCACCCGGAAATCACGTGGGCCCCACCCGGAAATCACGTGGGCCCCACGGGGAAATCACGTGGGCCCCACCCGGAAATCACGTGGGCCCCACCCGGAAATCACGTAGGCCCCACACGGAAATCACGTGGGCCCCACGGGGAAATCACGTGGGTCCCACCCGGAAATCACGTGGGCCCCACCCGGAAATCACGTGGGCCCCACCCGGAAATCACGTGGGCCCCACCCGGAAATCACGTGGGCCCCACCCGGAAATCACGTGGGCCCCACCCGGAAATCACGTGGGCCCCACCCGGAAATCACGTGGGCCCCACCCGGAAATCACGTGGGCCCCACCCGGAAATCACGTGGGCCCCACCCGGAAATCACGTGGGCCCCACCCGGAAATCACGTGGGCCCCACCCGGAAATCACGTGGGCCCCCAGGGGAAATCACGTGGGCCCCCAGGGGAAATCACGTGGGCCCCCAGGGGAAATCACGTGGGCCCCACCCGGAAATCACGTGGGCCCCACCCGGAAATCACGTGGGCCCCACCCGGAAATCACGTGGGCCCCACGGGGAAATCACGTGGGCCCCACCCGGAAATCACGTGGGCCCCACCCGGAAATCACGTGGGCCCCACCCGGAAATCACGTGGGCCCCACCCGGAAATCACGTGGGCCCCACCCGGAAATCACGTGGGCCCCCAGGGGAAATCACGTGGGCCCCACCCGGAAATCACGTGGGCCCCACCCGGAAATCACGTGGGCCCCACGGGGAAATCACGTGGGCCCCACCCGGAAATCACGTGGGCCCCACCCGGAAATCACGTGGGCCCCACCCGGAAATCACGTGGGCCCCACGGGGAAATCACGTGGGCCCCACCCGGAAATCACGTGGGCCCAAGTGGAAATCACGTGGGACCCACGGGGAAATCACGTGGGCCCCACCCGGAAATCACGTGGGCCCCACCCGGAAATCACGTGGGCCCCACCCGGAAATCACGTGGGCCCCACCCGGAAATCACGTGGGCCCCACCCGGAAATCACGTGGGCCCCACCCGGAAATCACGTGGGCCCCACCCGGAAATCACGTGGGCCCCCAGGGGAAATCACGTGGGCCCCACCCGGAAATCACGTGGGCCCCACCCGGAAATCACGTGGGCCCCACCCGGAAATCACGTGGGCCCCACGGTGAAATCACGTGGGCCCAACCCGGAAATCACGTGGGCCCCACCCGGAAATCACGTGGGCCCCACCCGGAAATCACGTGGGCCCCACCCGGAAATCACGTGGGACCCACCCGGAAATCACGTGGGCCCCACCCGGAAATCACGTGGGCCCCACCCGGAAATCACGTGGGGCCCACCCGGAAATCACGTGGGCCCCACGGGGAAATCACGTGGGCCCCACCCGGAAATCACGTGGGCCCCACCCGGAAATCACGTGGGCCCCACCCGGAAATCACGTGGGCCCCACGGGGAAATCACATGGGCCCCACCCGGAAATCACGTGGGCCCCACCCGGAAATCACGTGGGCCCCACCCGGAAATCACGTGGGCCCCACCCGGAAATCACGTGGGCCCCACCCGGAAATCACGTGGGCCCCACCCGGAAATCACGTGGGCCCCACCCGGAAATCACGTGGGCCCCACCCGGAAATCACGTGGGCCCCACCCGGAAATCACGTGGGCCCCACCAGGAAATCACGTGGGCCCCACCCGGAAATCACGTGGGCCCCACCCGGAAATCACGTGGGCCCCACCCGGAAATCACGTGGGCCCCACCCGGAAATCACGTGGGCCCCACCCGGAAATCACGTGGGCCCCACCCGGAAATCACGTGGGCCCCACCCGGAAATCACGTGGGCCCCACCCGGAAATCACGTGGGCCCCACGGGGAAATCACGTGGGCCCCACCCGGAAATCACGTGGGCCCCACCCGGAAATCACGTGGGCCCCACCCGGAAATCACGTGGGCCCCACCCGGAAATCACGTGGGCCCCACCCTGAAATCACGTGGGCCCCACCCGGAAATCACGTGGGCCCCACCCGGAAATCACGTGGGCCCCCAGGGGAAATCACGTGGGCCCCACAAGGAAATCACGTGGGCCCCACCCGGAAATCACGTGGGCCCCACCCGGAAATCACGTGGGCCCCACCCGGAAATCACGTGGGCCCCACGGGGAAATCACGTGGGCCCCACCCGGAAATCACGTGGGCCCCACCCGGAAATCACGTGGGCCCCACCCGGAAATCACGTGGGCCCCACCCGGAAATCACGTGGGCCCCACCCGGAAATCACGTGGGCCTCACCCGGAAATCACGTGGGCCCCACCCGGAAATCACGTGGGCCCCACCCGGAAATCACGTGGGCCCCACCCGGAAATCACGTGGGCCCCACCCGGAAATCACGTGGGCCCCACCCGGAAATCACGTGGGCCCCACCCGGAAATCACGTGGGCCCCACCCGGAAATCACGTGGGCCCCACCCGGAAATCACGTGGGCCCCCAGGGGAAATCACGTGGGCCCCACAAGGAAATCACGTGGGCCCCACCCGGAAATCACGTGGGCCCCACCCGGAAATCACGTGGGCCCCACCCGGAAATCACGTGGGCCCCACGGGGAAATCACATGGGCCCCACCCGGAAATCACGTGGGCCCCACCCGGAAATCACGTGGGCCCCACCCGGAAATCACGTGGGCCCCACCCGGAAATCACGTGGGCCCCACCCGGAAATCACGTGGGCCCCACCCGGAAATCACGTGGGCCCCACCCGGAAATCACGTGGGCCCCACCCGGAAATCACGTGGGCCCCACCCGGAAATCACGTGGGCCCCACCCGGAAATCACGTGGGCCCCACGGGGAAATCACGTGGGCCCCACCCGGAAATCACGTGGGCCCCACCCGGAAATCACGTGGGCCCCACCCGGAAATCACGTGGGCCCCACCCGGAAATCACGTGGGCCCCACCCGGAAATCACGTGGGCCCCACCCGGAAATCACGTGGGCCCCACCCGGAAATCACGTGGGCCCCACCCGGAAATCACGTGGGCACCACGGGGAAATCACGTGGGCCCCACCCGGAAATCACGTGGGCACCACGGGGAAATCACGTGGGCCCCACCCGGAAATCACGTGGGCCCCACCCGGAAATCACGTGGGCCCCACCCGGAAATCACGTGGGGCCCACCCGGAAATCACGTGGGCCCCACCCGGAAATCACGTGGGCCCCACGGGGAAATCACGTGGGCCCCACCCGGAAATCACGTGGGCACCACCCGGAAATCACGTGGGCCCCACCCGGAAATCACGTGGGCCCCACCCGGAAATCACGTGGGCCCCACCCGGAAATCACGTGGGCACCACGGGGAAATCACGTGGGCCCCACCCGGAAATCACGTGGGCCCCACCCGGAAATCACGTGGGCCCCACCCGGAAATCACGTGGGCCCCACCCGGAAATCACGTGGGCCCCACCCGGAAATCACGTGGGCCCCACCCGGAAATCACGTGGGCCCCACCCGGAAATCACGTGGGCCCCACCCGGAAATCACGTCGGCCCCACCCGGAAATCACGTGGGCCCCACCCGGAAATCACGTGGGCCCCACCCGGAAATCACGTGGGCCCCACCCGGAAATCACGTGGGCCCCACCCGGAAATCACGTGGGCCCCCAGGGGAAATCACGTGGGCCCCACAAGGAAATCACGTGGGCCCCACCCGGAAATTACGTGGGCCCCACCCGGAAATCACGTGGGCCCCACCCGGAAATCACGTGGGCCCCACGGGGAAATCACATGGGCCCCACCCGGAAATCACGTGGGCCCCACGGGGAAATCACGTGGGCCCCACCCGGAAATCACGTGGGCCCCACCCGGAAATCACGTGGGCCCCACCCGGAAATCATGTGGGCCCCACGGGGAAATCACGTGGGCCCCACCCGGAAATCACGTGGGCCCCACACGGAAATCACGTGGGCCCCACCCGGAAATCACGTGGGCCCCACGGGGAAATCACGTGGGCCCCACCCGGAAATCACGTGGGCCCCACCCGGAAATCACGTGGGCCCCACGGGGAAATCACGTGGGCCCCACCCGGAAATCACGTGGGCCCCACCCGGAAATCACGTGGGCCCCACACGGAAATCACGTGGGCCCCACCCGGAAATCACGTGGGCCCCACACGGAAATCACGTGGGCCCCACCCGGAAATCACGTGGGCCCCACACGGAAATCACGTGGGCCCCACCCGGAAATCACGTGGGCCCCACCCGGAAATCACGTGGGCCCCACCCGGAAATCACGTGGGCCCCACCCGGAAATCACGTGGGCCCCACGGGGAAATCACGTGGGCCCCACCCGGAAATCACGGGGGCCCCACCCGGAAATCACGTGGGCCCCACCCGGAAGTCACGTGGGCCCCACCCGGAAATCACGTGGGCCCCACCCGGAAATCACGTGGGCCCCACCCGGAAATCACGTGGGCCCCACCCGGAAATCACGTGGGCCCCACCCGGAAATCACGTGGGCCCCACCCGGAAATCACGTGGGACCCACCCGGAAATCACGTGGGCACCACGGGGAAATCACGTGGGCCCCACCCGGAAATCACGTGGGCCCCACCCGGAAATCACGTGGGCCCCACCCGGAAATCACGTGGGGCCCACCCGGAAATCACGTGGGCCCCACCCGGAAATCACGTGGGCCCCACGGGGAAATCACGTGGGCCCCACCCGGAAATCACGTGGGCCCCACCCGGAAATCACGTAGGCCCCACACGGAAATCACGTGGGCCCCACGGGGAAATCACGTGGGTCCCACCCGGAAATCACGTGGGCCCCACCCGGAAATCACGTGGGCCCCACCCGGAAATCACGTGGGCCCCACCCGGAAATCACGTGGGCCCCACCCGGAAATCACGTGGGCCCCACCCGGAAATCACGTGGGCCCCACCCGGAAATCACGTGGGCCCCACCCGGAAATCACGTGGGCCCCACCCGGAAATCACGTGGGCCCCACCCGGAAATCACGTGGGCCCCACCCGGAAATCACGTGGGCCCCACCCGGAAATCACGTGGGCCCCCAGGGGAAATCACGTGGGCCCCCAGGGGAAATCACGTGGGCCCCACCCGGAAATCACGTGGGCCCCACCCGGAAATCACGTGGGCCCCACCCGGAAATCACGTGGGCCCCACGGGGAAATCACGTGGGCCCCACCCGGAAATCACGTGGGCCCCACCCGGAAATCACGTGGGCCCCACCCGGAAATCACGTGGGCCCCACCCGGAAATCACGTGGGCCCCACGGGGAAATCACGTGGGCCCCACCCGGAAATCACGTGGGCCCCACCCGGAAATCACGTGGGCCCCACCCGGAAATCACGTGGGCCCCACCCGGAAATCACGTGGGCCCCACCCGGAAATCACGTGGGCCCCACACGGAAATCACGTGGGCCCCACCCGGAAATCACGTGGGCCCCACACGGAAATCACGTGGGCCCCACCCGGAAATCACGTGGGCCCCACTCGGAAATCACGTGGGCCCCACCCGGAAATCACGTGGGCCCCCAGGGGAAATCACGTGGGCCCCACCCGGAAATCACGTGGGCCCCACCCGGAAATCACGTGGGCCCCACGGGGAAATCACGTGGGCCCCACCCAGAAATCACGTGGGCCCCACCCGGAAATCACGTGGGCCCCACACGGAAATCACGTGGGCCCCACCCGGAAATCACGTGGGCCCCACACGGAAATCACGTGGGCCCCACCCGGAAATCACGTGGGCCCCACACGGAAATCACGTGGGCCCCACCCGGAAATCACGTGGGCCCCACCCGGAAATCACGTGGGCCCCACCCGGAAATCACGTGGGCCCCACCCGGAAATCACGTGGGCCCCATGGGGAAATCACGTGGGCCCCACCCGGAAATCACGTGGGCCCCACCCGGAAGTAACGTGGGCCCCACCCGGAAATCACGTGGGCCCCACCCGGAAATCACGTGGGCCCCACCCGGAAATCACGTGGGCCCCACCCGGAAATCACGTGGGCCCCACCCGGAAATCACGTGGGCCCCACCCGGAAATCACGTGGGCCCCACCCGGAAATCACGTGGGCACCACGGGGAAATCACGTGGGCCCCACCCGGAAATCACGTGGGCCCCACCCGGAAATCACGTGGGCCCCACCCGGAAATCACGTGGGGCCCACCCGGAAATCACGTGGGCCCCACCCGGAAATCACGTGGGCCCCACGGGGAAATCACGTGGGCCCCACCCGGAAATCACGTGGGCCCCACCCGGAAATCACGTAGGCCCCACACGGAAATCACGTGGGCCCCACGGGGAAATCACGTGGGTCCCACCCGGAAATCACGTGGGCCCCACCCGGAAATCACGTGGGCCCCACCCGGAAATCACGTGGGCCCCACCCGGAAATCACGTGGGCCCCACCCGGAAATCACGTGGGCCCCACCCGGAAATCACGTGGGCCCCACCCGGAAATCACGTGGGCCCCACCCGGAAATCACGTGGGCCCCACCCGGAAATCACGTGGGCCCCCAGGGGAAATCACGTGGGCCCCCAGGGGAAATCACGTGGGCCCCACCCGGAAATCACGTGGGCCCCACCCGGAAATCACGTGGGCCCCACCCGGAAATCACGTGGGCCCCACCCGGAAATCACGTGGGCCCCACCCGGAAATCACGTGGGCCCCACCCGGAAATCACGTGGGCCCCACCCGGAAATCACGTGGGCCCCACGGGGAAATCACGTGGGCCCCACGGGGAAATCACGTGGGCCCCACCCGGAAATCACGTGGGCCCCACCCGGAAATCTCGTGAGCCCCACCCGGAAATCACATGGGCCCCACCCGGAAATCACGTGGGCCCCACCCGGAAATCACGTGGGCCCCACCCGGAAATCACGTGGGCCCCCAGGGGAAATCACGTGGGCCCCACCCGGAAATCACGTGGGCCCCACCCGGAAATCACGTGGGCCCCACCCGGAAATCACGTGGGCCCCACGGGGAAATCACGTGGGCCCCACCCGGAAATCACGTGGGCCCCACCCGGAAATCACGTGGGCCCCACCCGGAAATCACGTGGGCCCCACCCGGAAATCACGTGGGCCCCACCCGGAAATTACGTGGGCCCCACCCGGAAATCACGTGGGCCCCACCCGGAAATCACGTGGGCCCCACCCGGAAATCACGTGGGCCCCACCCGGAAATCACGTGGGCCCCCAGGGGAAATCACGTGGGCCCCACCCGGAAATCACGTGGGCCCCACCCGGAAATCACGTGGGCCCCACCCGGAAATCACGTGGGCCCCACGGGGAAATCACGTGGGCCCCACCCGGAAATCACGTGGGCCCCACCCGGAAATCACGTGGGCCCCACCCGGAAATCACGTGGGCCCCACCCGGAAATCACGTGGGCCCCACCCGGAAATCACGTGGGCCCCCAGGGGAAATCACGTGGGCCCCACCCGGAAATCACGTGGGCCCCACCCGGAAATCACGTGGGCCCCACCCGGAAATCACGTGGGCCCCACCCGGAAATCACGTGGGCCCCACCCGGAAATCACGTGGGCCCCACCCGGAAATCACGTGGGCCCCCAGGGGAAATCACGTGGGCCCCCAGGGGAAATCACGTGGGCCCCACCCGGAAATCACGTGGGCCCCACCCGGAAATCAGGTGGGCCCCACCCGGAAATCACGTGGGCCCCACGGGGAAATCACGTGGGCCCCACCCGGAAATCACGTGGGCCCCACCCGGAAATCACGTGAGCCCCACCCGGAAATCACGTGGGCCCCACCCGGAAATCACGTGGGCCCCACCCGGAAATCACGTGGGCCCCACCCGGAAATCACGTGGGCCCCACCCGGAAATCACGTGGGCCCCACCCGGAAATCACGTGGGCCCCACCCGGAAATCACGTGGGCCCCACCCGGAAATCACGTGGGCCCCACCCGGAAATCACGTGGGCCCCACCCGGAAATCACGTGGGCCCCACCCGGAAATCACGTGGGCCCCACCCGGAAATCACGTGGGCCCCCAGGGGAAATCACGTGGGCCCCACAAGGAAATCACGTGGGCCCCACCCGGAAATCACGTGGGCCCCACCCGGAAATCACGTGGGCCCCACGGGGAAATCACGTGGGCCCCACCCGGAAATCACGTGGGCCCCACCCGGAAATCACGTGGGCCCCACCCGGAAATCACGTGGGCCCCACCCGGAAATCACGTGGGCCCCACCCGGAAATCACGTGGGCCCCACGGGGAAATCACGTGGGCCCCACCCGGAAATCACGTGGGCCCCACCCGGAAATCACGTGGGCCCCACCCGGAAATCATGTGGGCCCCACGGGGAAATCACGTGGGCCCCACCCGGAAATCACGTGGGCCCCACACGGAAATCACGTGGGCCCCACCCGGAAATCACGTAGGCCCCACACGGAAATCACGTGGGCCCCACCCGGAAATCACGTGGGCCCCACGGGGAAATCACGTGGGCCCCACCCGGAAATCACGTGGGCCCCACACGGAAATCACGTGGGCCCCACCCGGAAATCACGTGGGCCCCACTCGGAAATCACGTGGGCCCCACCCGGAAATCACGTGGGCCCCCAGGGGAAATCACGTGGGCCCCACCCGGAAATCACGTGGGCCCCACCCGGAAATCACGTGGGCCCCACGGGGAAATCACGTGGGCCCCACCCGGAAATCACGTGGGCCCCACCCGGAAATCACGTGGGCCCCACCCGGAAATCACGTGGGCCCCACCCGGAAATCACGTGGGCCCCACCCGGAAATCACGTGGGCCCCACCCGGAAATCACGTGGGCCCCACGGGGAAATCACGTGGGCCCCACCCGGAAATCACGTGGGCCCCACCCGGAAATCACGTGGGCCCCACCCGGAAATCACGTGGGCCCCACCCGGAAATCACGTGGGCCCCACCCGGAAATCACGTGGGCCCCACCCGGAAATCACGTGGGCCCCACCCGGAAATCACGTGGGCCCCACCCGGAAATCACGTGGGCCCCACGGGGAAATCACGTGGGCCCCACCCGGAAATCACGTGGGCCCCACCCGGAAATCACGTGGGCCCCACCCGGAAGTCACGTGTGCCCCACCCGGAAATCACGTGGGCCCCACCCGGAAATCACGTGGGCCCCACCCGGAAATCACGTGGGCCCCACCCGGAAATCACGTGGGCCCCACCCGGAAATCACGTGGGCCCCACCCGGAAATCACGTGGGCACCACGGGGAAATCACGTGGGCCCCACCCGGAAATCACGTGGGCCCCACCCGGAAATCACGTGGGCCCCACCCAGAAATCACGTGGGGCCCACCCGGAAATCACGTGGGCCCCACCCGGAAATCACGTGGGCCCCACCCGGAAATCACGTGGGCCCCACCCGGAAATCACGTGGGCCCCCAGGGGAAATCACGTGGGCCCCACCCGGATATCACGTGGGCCCCACCCGGAAATCACGTGGGCCCCACCCGGAAATCACGTGGGCCCCACCCGGAAATCACGTGGGCCCCACCCGGAAATCACGTGGGCCCCACCCGGAAATCACGTGGGCCCCCAGGGGAAATCACGTGGGCCCCCAGGGGAAATCACGTGGGCCCCACCCGGAAATCACGTGGGCCCCACCCGGAAATCACGTGGGCCCCACCCGGAAATCACGTGGGCCCCACGGGGAAATCACGTGGGCCCCACCCGGAAATCACGTGGGCCCCACCCGGAAATCACGTGAGCCCCACCCGGAAATCACGTGGGCCCCACCCGGAAATCACGTGGGCCCCACCCGGAAATCACGTGGGCCCCACCCGGAAATCACGTGGGCCCCACCCGGAAATCACGTGGGCCCCACCCGGAAATCACGTGGGCCCCACCCGGAAATCACGTGGGCCCCACCCGGAAATCACGTGGGCCCCACCCGGAAATCACGTGGGCCCCACCCGGAAATCACGTGGGCCCCACCCGGAAATCACGTGGGCCCCACCCGGAAATCCCGTGGGCCCCCAGGGGAAATCACGTGGGCCCCACCCGGAAATCACGTGGGCCCCACCCGGAAATCACGTGGGCCCCACCCGGAAATCACGTGGGGCCCACCCGGGGAAATCACGTGGGCCCCACGGGGAAATCACGTGGGCCCCACCCGGAAATCACGTGGGCCCCACCCGGAAATCACGTGGGCCCCACCCGGAAATCACGTGGGCCCCACCCTGAAATCACGTGGGCCCCACCCGGAAATCACGTGGGCCCCACCCGGAAATCACGTGGGGCTCACCCGGAAATCACGTGGGCCCCACGGGGAAATCACGTGGGCCCCACCCGGAAATCACGTGGGCCCCACCCGGAAATCACGTGGGCCCCACCCGGAAATCACGTGGGCCCCACCCGGAAATCACGTGGGCCCCACACGGAAATCACGTGGGCCCCACCCGGAAATCACGTGGGCCCCACTCGGAAATCACGTGGGCCCCACCCGGAAATCACGTGGGCCCCCAGGGGAAATCACGTGGGCCCCACCCGGAAATCACGTGGGCCCCACCCGGAAATCACGTGGGCCCCACCCGGAAATCACGTGGGCCCCACCCGGAAATCACGTGGGCCCCACCCGGAAATCACGTGGGCCCCACCCGGAAATCACGTGGGCCCCACCCGGAAATCACGTGGGCCCCACCCGGAAATCACGTGGGCCCCACCCGGAAATCACGTGGGCCCCACCCGGAAATCACGTGGGCCCCACCCGGAAATCACGTGGGCCCCACCCGGAAATCACGTGGGCCCCACCCGGAAATCACGTGGGCCCCCAGGGGAAATCACGTGGGCCCCACAAGGAAATCACGTGGGCCCCACCCGGAAATCACGTGGGCCCCACCCGGAAATCACGTGGGCCACACCCGGAAATCACGTGGGCCCCACGGGGAAATCACGTGGGCCCCACCCGGAAATCACGTGGGCCCCACCCGGAAATCACGTGGGCCCCACCCGGAAATCACGTGGGCCCCACCCGGAAATCACGTGGGCCCCACCCGGAAATCACGTGGGCCCCACCCGGAAATCACGTGGGCCCCACGGGGAAATCACGTGGGCCCCACCCGGAAATCACGTGGGCCCCACCCGGAAATCACGTGGGCCCCACCCGGAAATCACGTGGGCCCCACGGGGAAATCACGTGGGCCCCACCCGGAAATCACGTGGGCCCCACCCGGAAATCACGTGGGCCCCACACGGAAATCACGTGGGCCCCACCCGGAAATCACGTGGGCCCCACCCGGAAATCACGTGGGCCCCACCCGGAAATCACGTGGGCCCCACCCGGAAATCACGTGGGCCCCACCCGGAAATCACGTGGGCCCCACGGGGAAATCACGTGGGCCCCACCCGGAAATCACGTGGGCACCACGGGGAAATCACGTGGGCCCCACCCGGAAATCACGTGGGCACCACGGGGAAATCACGTGGGCCCCACCCGGAAATCACGTGGGCCCCACCCGGAAATCACGTGGGCCCCACCCGGAAATCACGTGGGGCCCACCCGGAAATCACGTGGGCCCCACCCGGAAATCACGTGGGCCCCACGGGGAAATCACGTGGGCCCCACCCGGAAATCACGTGGGCACCACCCGGAAATCACGTGGGCCCCACACGGAAATCACGTGGGCCCCACCCGGAAATCACGTGGGCCCCACACGGAAATCACGTGGGCCCCACCCGGAAATCACGTGGGCCCCACCCGGAAATCACGTGGGCCCCACCCGGAAATCACGTGGGCCCCACCCGGAAATAACGTGGGCCCCACCCGGAAATCACGTGGGCCCCACCCGGAAATCACGTGGGCCCCACCCGGAAATCACGTGGGCCCCACCCGGAAATCACGTGGGCCCCACCCGGAAATCACGTGGGCCCCACCCGGAAATCACGTGGGCCCCACCCGGAAATCACGTGGGCCCCACCCGGAAATCACGTGGGCCCCACCCGGAAATCACGTGGGCCCCACCCGGAAATCACGTGGGCCCCACCCGGAAATCACGTGGGCCCCACCCGGAAATCACGTGGGCCCCATCCGGAAATCACGTGGGCCCCACGGGGAAATCACGTGGGCCCCACCCGGAAATCACGTGGGGCCCACCCGGAAATCACGTGGGCCCCACGGGGAAATCACTTGGGCCCCACCCGGAAATCACGTGGGCCCAACCCGGAAATCACGTGGGCCCCACCCGGAAATCACGTGGGCCCCACCCGGAAATCACGTGGGCCCCACCCGGAAATCACGTGGGCCCCCAGGGGAAATCACGTGGGCCCCACCCGGATATCACGTGGGCCCCACCCGGAAATCACGTGGGCCCCACCCGGAAATCACGTGGGCCCCACCCGGAAATCACGTGGGCCCCACCCGGAAATCACGTGGGCCCCACCCGGAAATCACGTGGGCCCCCAGGGGAAATCACGTGGGCCCCACCCGGAAATCACGTGGGCCCCACCCGGAAATCACGTGGGCCCCACCCGGAAATCACGTGGGCCCCACCCGGAAATCACGTGGGCCCCACCCGGAAATCACGTGGGCCCCACCCGGAAATCACGTGGGCCCCACCCGGAAATCACGTGGGCCCCACCCGGAAATCACGTGGGCCCCACCCGGAAATCACGTGGGCCCCACCCAGAAATCACGTGGGCCCCACCCGGAAATCACGTGGGCCCCACCCGGAAATCACGTGGGCCCCCAGGGGAAATCACGTGGGCCCCACAAGGAAATCACGTGGGCCCCACCCGGAAATCACGTGGGCCCCACCCGGAATTCACGTGGGCCCCACCCGGAAATCACGTGGGCCCCATGGGGAAATCACATGGGCCCCACCCGGAAATCACGTGGGCCCCACCCGGAAATCACGTGGGCCCCACCCGGAAATCACGTGGGCCCCACCCGGAAATCACGTGGGCCCCACCCGGAAATCACGTGGGCCCCACCCGGAAATCACGTGGGCCCCACCCGGAAATCACGTGGGCCCCACCCGGAAATCACGTGGGCCCCACCCGGAAATCACGTGGGCCCCACCCGGAAATCACGTGGGCCCCACCCGGAAATCACGTGGGCCCCACCCGGAAATCACGTGGGCCCCACCCGGAAATCACGTGGGCCCCACCCGGAAATCACGTGGGCCCCACCCGGAAATCACGTGGGCCCCACCCGGAAATCACGTGGGCCCCCAGGGGAAATCACGTGGGCCCCACCCGGAAATCACGTGGGCCCCACCCGGAAATCACGTGGGCCCCACCCGGAAATCACGTGGGCCCCACCCGGAAATCACGTGGGCCCCACCCGGAAATCACGTGGGCCCCACCCGGAAATCACGTGGGCCCCACCCGGAAATCACGTGGGCCCCACCCGGAAATCACGTGGGCCCCACCCGGAAATCACGTGGGCCCCACCCGGAAATCACGTGGGCCCCACCCGGAAATCACGTGGGCCCCACCCGGAAATCACGTGGGCCCCACCCGGAAATCACGTGGGCCCCCAGGGGAAATCACGTGGGCCCCACAAGGAAATCACGTGGGCCCCACCCGGAAATCACGTGGGCCCCACCCGGAATTCACGTGGGCCCCACCCGGAAATCACGTGGGCCCCACGGGGAAATCACATGGGCCCCACCCGGAAATCACGTGGGCCCCACCCGGAAATCACGTGGGCCCCACCCGGAAATCACGTGGGCCCCACCCGGAAATCACGTGGGCCCCACCCGGAAATCACGTGGGCCCCACCCGGAAATCACGTGGGCCCCACCCGGAAATCACGTGGGCCCCACCCGGAAATCACGTGGGCCCCACGGGGAAATCACGTGGGCCCCACCCGGAAATCACGTGGGCCCCACCCGGAAATCACGTGGGCCCCCAGGGGAAATCACGTGGGCCCCACCCGGAAATCACGTGGGCCCCACCCGGAAATCACGTGGGCCCCACCCGGAAATCACGTGGGCCCCACGGGGAAATCACGTGGGCCCCACGGGGAAATCACGTGGGCCCCACCCGGAAATCACGTGGGCCCCACCCGGAAATCACGTGGGCCCCACCCGGAAATCACGTGGGCCCCACCCGGAAATCACGTGGGCCCCACCCGGAAATCACGTGTGGCCCACCCGGAAATCACGTGGGCCCCACGGGGAAATCACGTGGGCCCCACCCGGAAATCACGTGGGCCCCACCCGGAAATCACGTGGGCCCCACCCGGAAATCACGTGGGCCCCACCCGGAAATCACGTGGGCCCCACCCGGAAATCACGTGGGCCCCACCCGGAAATCACGTGGGCCCCACCCGGAAATCACGTGGGCCCCCAGGGGAAATCACGTGGGCCCCACCCGGAAATCACGTGGGCCCCACCCGGAAATCACGTGGGCCCCACCCGGAAATCACGTGGGCCCCACCCGGAAATCACGTGGGCCCCACGGGGAAATCACGTGGGCCCCACGGGGAAATCACGTGGGCCCCACCCGGAAATCACGTGGGCCCCACCCGGAAATCACGTGGGCCCCACCCGGAAATCACGTGGGCCCCACCCGGAAATCACGTGGGCCCCACCCGGAAATCACGTGGGCCCCACCCGGAAATCACGTGGGCCCCCAGGGGAAATCACGTGGGCCCCACCCGGAAATCACGTGGGCCCCACCCGGAAATCACGTGGGCCCCACCCGGAAATCACGTGGGCCCCACCCGGAAATCACGTGGGCCCCACCCGGAAATCACGTGGGCCCCACCCGGAAATCACGTGGGCCCCACGGGGAAATCACGTGGGCCCCACCCGGAAATCACGTGGGCCCCACCCGGAAATCACGTGGGCCCCACGGGGAAATCACGTGGGCCCCACCCGGAAATCACGTTGGCCCCACCCGGAAATCACGTGGGCCCCACCCGGAAATCACGTGGGCCCCACCCGGAAATCACGTGGCCCCACCCGGAAATCACGTGGGCCCCACCCGGAAATCACGTGGGCCCCCAGGGGAAATCACGTGGGCCCCACCCGGAAATCACGTGGGCCCCACCCGGAAATCACGTGGGCCCCACCCGGAAATCACGTGGGCCCGACGGGGAAATCACGTGGGCCCCACCCGGAAATCACGTGGGCCCCACCCGGAAATCACGTGGGCCCCACCCGGAAATCACGTGGGCCCCACCCGGAAATCACGTGGGCCCCACCCGGAAATCACGTGGGCCCCACCCGGAAATCACGTGGGCCCCACCCGGAAATCACGTGGGCCCCACGGGGAAATCACGTGGGCCCCACCCGGAAATCACGTGGGCCCCACCCGGAAATCACGTGGGCCCCACCCGGAAATCACGTGGGCCCCACCCGGAAATCACGTGGGCCCCACCCGGAAATCACGTGGGCCCCACCCGGAAATCACGTGGGCCCCACCCGGAAATCACGTGGGCCCCACCCGGAAATCACGTGGGCCCCACCCGGAAATCACGTGGGCCCCACCCGGAAATCACGTGGGCCCCACGGGGAAATCACGTGGGCCCCACCCGGAAATCACGTGGGCCCCACCCGGAAATCACGTGGGCCCCCAGGGGAAATCACGTGGGCCCCACCCGGAAATCACGTGGGCCCCACCTGGAAATCACGTGGGCCCCACCCTGAAATCACGTGGACCCCACCCGGAAATCATGTGGGCCCCACGGGGAAATCACGTGGGCCCCACCCGGAAATCACGTGGGCCCCACCCGGAAATCACGTGGACCCCACCCTGAAATCACGTGGGCCCCACCCGGAAATCACGTGGGCCCCACCCGGAAATCACGTGGGCCCGACGGGGAAATCACGTGGGCCCCACCCGGAAATCACGTGGTCCCCACCCGGAAATCACGTGGGCCCCACCCGGAAATCACGTGGGCCCCACCCGGAAATCACGTGGGCCCCACCCGGAAATCACGTGGGCCCCACCCGGAAATCACGTGGGCCCCACCCGGAAATCACGTGGGCCCCACCCGGAAATCACGTGGGCCCCACCCGGAAATCACGTGGGCCCCCAGGGGAAATCACGTGGGCCCCACCCGGAAATCACGTGGGCCCCACCCGGAAATCACGTGGGCCCCACTCGGAAATCACGTGGGCCCCACGGGGAAATCACGTGGGCCCCACCCGGAAATCACGTGGGCCCCACCCGGAAATCACGTGGGCCCCACCCGGAAATCACGTGGGCCCCCAGGGGAAATCACGTGGGCCCCACCCGGAAATCACGTGGGCCCCACTCGGAAATCACGTGGGCCCCACGGGGAAATCACGTGGGCCCCACCCGGAAATCACGTGGGCCCCACCCGGAAATCACGTGGGCCCCACGGGGAAATCACGTGGGCCCCACCCGGAAATCACGTGGGCCCCACCCGGAAATCACGTGGGCCCCACCCGGAAATCACGTGGGCCCCACCCGGAAATCACGTGGGCCCCACCCGGAAATCACGTGGGCCCCACCCGGAAATCACGTGGGCCCCACCCGGAAATCACCTGGGCCCCACCCGGAAATCACGTGGGCCCCACGGGGAAATCACGTGGGCCCCACCCAGAAATCACGTGGGCCCCACGGGGAAATCACGTGGGCCCCACCCGGAAATCACGTGGGCCCCACGGGGAAATCACGTGGGCCCGACCCGGAAATCACGTGGGGCCCACCCGGAAATCACGTGGGCCCCACCCGGAAATCACGTGGGCCCCACCCGGAAATCACGTGGGCCCCACCCGGAAATCACGTGGGCCCCCAGGGGAAATCACGTGGGCCCCACCCGGAAATCACGTGGGCCCCACCCGGAAATCACGTGGGCCCCACCCGGAAATCACGTGGGCCCCACCCGGATATCACGTGGGCCCCACCCGGAAATCACGTGGGCCCCACCCGGAAATAACGTGGGCCCCACGGGGAAATCACGTGGGCCCCACCCGGAAATCACGTGGGCCCCACCCGGAAATCACGTTGGCCCCCAGGGGAAATCACGTGGGCCCCACCCGGAAATCACGTGGGCCCCACCCGGAAATCACGTGGGCCCCACCCGGAAATCACGTGGGCCCCACCCGGAAATCACGTGGGCCCCACCCGGAAATCACGTGGGCCCCACCCGGAAATCACGTGGGCCCCACCCGGAAATCACGTGGGCCCCACCCGGAAATCACGTGGGCCCCACGGGGAAATCACGTGGGCCCCACCCGGAAATCACGTGGGCCCCACCCGGAAATCACGTGGGCCCCACCCGGAAATCACGTGGGCCCCACCCGGAAATCACGTGGGCCCCATGGGGAAATCACGTGGGCCCCACCCGGAAATCACGTGGGCCCCACCCGGAAATCACGTGGGCCCCACCCGGAAATCACGTGGGCCCCACCCGGAAATCACGTGGGCCCCACACGGAAATCACGTGGGCCCCACCCGGAAATCACGTGGGCCCCACTCGGAAATCACGTGGGCCCCACCCGGAAATCACGTGGGCCCCCAGGGGAAATCACGTGGGCCCCACCCGGAAATCACGTGGGCCCCACCCGGAAATCACGTGGGCCCCACCCGGAAATCACGTGGGCCCCACCCGGAAATCACGTGGGCCCCACCCGGAAATCACGTGGGCCCCACCCGGAAATCACGTGGGCCCCACCCGGAAATCACGTGGGCCCCACCCGGAAATCACGTGGGCCCCACCCGGAAATCACGTGGGCCCCACCCGGAAATCACGTGGGCCCCACCCGGAAATCACGTGGGCCCCCAGGGGAAATCACGTGGGCCCCACAAGGAAATCACGTGGGCCCCACCCGGAAATCACGTGGGCCCCACCCGGAAATCACGTGGGCCACACCCGGAAATCACGTGGGCCCCACGGGGAAATCACGTGGGCCCCACCCGGAAATCACGTGGGCCCCACCCGGAAATCACGTGGGCCCCACCCGGAAATCACGTGGGCCCCACCCGGAAATCACGTGGGCCCCACCCGGAAATCACGTGGGCCCCACCCGGAAATCACGTGGGCCCCACGGGGAAATCACGTGGGCCCCACCCGGAAATCACGTGGGCCCCACCCGGAAATCACGTGGGCCCCACCCGGAAATCACGTGGGCCCCACGGGGAAATCACGTGGGCCCCACCCGGAAATCACGTGGGCCCCACCCGGAAATCACGTGGGCCCCACACGGAAATCACGTGGGCCCCACCCGGAAATCACGTGGGCCCCACCCGGAAATCACGTGGGCCCCACCCGGAAATCACGTGGGCCCCACCCGGAAATCACGTGGGCCCCACCCGGAAATCACGTGGGCCCCACGGGGAAATCACGTGGGCCCCACCCGGAAATCACGTGGGCACCACGGGGAAATCACGTGGGCCCCACCCGGAAATCACGTGGGCACCACGGGGAAATCACGTGGGCCCCACCCGGAAATCACGTGGGCCCCACCCGGAAATCACGTGGGCCCCACCCGGAAATCACGTGGGGCCCACCCGGAAATCACGTGGGCCCCACCCGGAAATCACGTGGGCCCCACCCGGAAATCACGTGGGCCCCACCCGGAAATCACGTGGGCACCACCCGGAAATCACGTGGGCCCCACACGGAAATCACGTGGGCCCCACCCGGAAATCACGTGGGCCCCACCCGGAAATCACGTGGGCCCCACCCGGAAATCACGTGGGCCCCACCCGGAAATCACGTGGGCCCCACCCGGAAATCACGTGGGCCCCACGCGGAAATCACGTGGGCCCCACGGGGAAATCACGTGGGCCCCACGGGGAAATCACGTGGGCCCCACCCGGAAATCACGTGGGCCCCACCCGGAAGTCACGTGGGCCCCACCCGGAAATCACGTGGGCCCCACCCGGAAATCACGTGGGCCCAACCCGGAAATCACGTGGGCCCCACCCGGAAATCACGTGGGCCCCACCCGGAAATCACGTGGGCCCCACCCGGAAATCACGTGGGCCCCACCCGGAAATCACGTGGGCCCCACCCGGAAATCACGTGGGCCCCACCCGGAAATCACGTGGGCCCCACCCGGAAATCACGTGGGCCCCACCCGGAAATCACGTGGGCCCGACGGGGAAATCACGTGGGCCCCACCCGGAAATCACGTGGGCCCCACCCGGAAATCACGTGGGCCCCACCCGGAAATCACGTGGGCCCCACCCGGAAATCACGTGGGCCCCACCCGGAAATCACGTGGGCCCCACCCGGAAATCACGTGGGCCCCACCCGGAAATCACGTGGGCCCCACGGGGAAATCACGTGGGCCCCACCCGGAAATCACGTGGGCCCCACCCGGAAATCACGTGGGCCCCACCCGGAAATCACGTGGGCCCCACCCGGAAATCACGTGGGCCCCACCCGGAAATCACGTGGGCCCCACCCGGAAATCACGTGGGCCCCACCCGGAAATCACGTGGGCCCCACCCGGAAATCACGTGGGCCCCACCCGGAAATCACGTGGGCCCCACCCGGAAATCACGTGGGCCCCACGGGGAAATCACGTGGGCCCCACCCGGAAATCACGTGGGCCCCACCCGGAAATCACGTGGGCCCCCAGGGGAAATCACGTGGGCCCCACCCGGAAATCACGTGGGCCCCACCTGGAAATCACGTGGGCCCCACCCTGAAATCACGTGGACCCCACCCGGAAATCATGTGGGCCCCACGGGGAAATCACGTGGGCCCCACCCGGAAATCACGTGGGCCCCACCCGGAAATCACGTGGACCCCACCCTGAAATCACGTGGGCCCCACCCGGAAATCACGTGGGCCCCACCCGGAAATCACGTGGGCCCGACGGGGAAATCACGTGGGCCCCACCCGGAAATCACGTGGTCCCCACCCGGAAAACACGTGGGCCCCACCCGGAAATCACGTGGGCCCCACCCGGAAATCACGTGGGCCCCACCCGGAAATCACGTGGGCCCCACCCGGAAATCACGTGGGCCCCACCCGGAAATCACGTGGGCCCCACCCGGAAATCACGTGGGCCCCCAGGGGAAATCACGTGGGCCCCACCCGGAAATCACGTGGGCCCCACCCGGAAATCACGTGGGCCCCACTCGGAAATCACGTGGGCCCCACGGGGAAATCACGTGGGCCCCACCCGGAAATCACGTGGGCCCCACCCGGAAATCACGTGGGCCCCACCCGGAAATCACGTGGGCCCCCAAGGGAAATCACGTGGGCCCCACCCGGAAATCACGTGGGCCCCACTCGGAAATCACGTGGGCCCCACGGGGAAATCACGTGGGCCCCACCCGGAAATCACGTGGGCCCCACCCGGAAATCACGTGGGCCCCACGGGGAAATCACGTGGGCCCCACCCGGAAATCACGTGGGCCCCACCCGGAAATCACGTGGGCCCCACCCGGAAATCACGTGGGCCCCACCCGGAAATCACGTGGGCCCCACCCGGAAATCACGTGGGCCCCACCCGGAAATCACGTGGGCCCCACCCGGAAATCACCTGGGCCCCACCCGGAAATCACGTGGGCCCCACGGGGAAATCACGTGGGCCCCACCCAGAAATCACGTGGGCCCCACGGGGAAATCACGTGGGCCCCACCCGGAAATCACGTGGGCCCCACGGGGAAATCACGTGGGCCCGACCCGGAAATCACGTGGGGCCCACCCGGAAATCACGTGGGCCCCACCCGGAAATCACGTGGGCCCCACCCGGAAATCACGTGGGCCCCACCCGGAAATCACGTGGGCCCCCAGGGGAAATCACGTGGGCCCCACCCGGAAATCACGTGGGCCCCACCCGGAAATCACGTGGGCCCCACCCGGAAATCACGTGGGCCCCACCCGGATATCACGTGGGCCCCACCCGGAAATCACGTGGGCCCCACCCGGAAATAACGTGGGCCCCACGGGGAAATCACGTGGGCCCCACCCGGAAATCACGTGGGCCCCACCCGGAAATCACGTTGGCCCCCAGGGGAAATCACGTGGGCCCCACCCGGAAATCACGTGGGCCCCACCCGGAAATCACGTGGGCCCCACCCGGAAATCACGTGGGCCCCACCCGGAAATCACGTGGGCCCCACCCGGAAATCACGTGGGCCCCACCCGGAAATCACGTGGGCCCCACCCGGAAATCACGTGGGCCCCACCCGGAAATCACGTGGGCCCCACGGGGAAATCACGTGGGCCCCACCCGGAAATCACGTGGGCCCCACCCGGAAATCACGTGGGCCCCACCCGGAAATCACGTGGGCCCCACCCGGAAATCACGTGGGCCCCATGGGGAAATCACGTGGGCCCCACCCGGAAATCACGTGGGCCCCACCCGGAAATCACGTGGGCCCCACCCGGAAATCACGTGGGCCCCACCCGGAAATCACGTGGGCCCCACACGGAAATCACGTGGGCCCCACCCGGAAATCACGTGGGCCCCACTCGGAAATCACGTGGGCCCCACCCGGAAATCACGTGGGCCCCCAGGGGAAATCACGTGGGCCCCACCCGGAAATCACGTGGGCCCCACCCGGAAATCACGTGGGCCCCACCCGGAAATCACGTGGGCCCCACCCGGAAATCACGTGGGCCCCACCCGGAAATCACGTGGGCCCCACCCGGAAATCACGTGGGCCCCACCCGGAAATCACGTGGGCCCCACCCGGAAATCACGTGGGCCCCACCCGGAAATCACGTGGGCCCCACCCGGAAATCACGTGGGCCCCACCCGGAAATCACGTGGGCCCCCAGGGGAAATCACGTGGGCCCCACAAGGAAATCACGTGGGCCCCACCCGGAAATCACGTGGGCCCCACCCGGAAATCACGTGGGCCACACCCGGAAATCACGTGGGCCCCACGGGGAAATCACGTGGGCCCCACCCGGAAATCACGTGGGCCCCACCCGGAAATCACGTGGGCCCCACCCGGAAATCACGTGGGCCCCACCCGGAAATCACGTGGGCCCCACCCGGAAATCACGTGGGCCCCACCCGGAAATCACGTGGGCCCCACGGGGAAATCACGTGGGCCCCACCCGGAAATCACGTGGGCCCCACCCGGAAATCACGTGGGCCCCACCCGGAAATCACGTGGGCCCCACGGGGAAATCACGTGGGCCCCACCCGGAAATCACGTGGGCCCCACCCGGAAATCACGTGGGCCCCACACGGAAATCACGTGGGCCCCACCCGGAAATCACGTGGGCCCCACCCGGAAATCACGTGGGCCCCACCCGGAAATCACGTGGGCCCCACCCGGAAATCACGTGGGCCCCACCCGGAAATCACGTGGGCCCCACGGGGAAATCACGTGGGCCCCACCCGGAAATCACGTGGGCACCACGGGGAAATCACGTGGGCCCCACCCGGAAATCACGTGGGCACCACGGGGAAATCACGTGGGCCCCACCCGGAAATCACGTGGGCCCCACCCGGAAATCACGTGGGCCCCACCCGGAAATCACGTGGGGCCCACCCGGAAATCACGTGGGCCCCACCCGGAAATCACGTGGGCCCCACGGGGAAATCACGTGGGCCCCACCCGGAAATCACGTGGGCACCACCCGGAAATCACGTGGGCCCCACACGGAAATCACGTGGGCCCCACCCGGAAATCACGTGGGCCCCACCCGGAAATCACGTGGGCCCCACCCGGAAATCACGTGGGCCCCACCCGGAAATCACGTGGGCCCCACCCGGAAATCACGTGGGCCCCACGCGGAAATCACGTGGGCCCCACGGGGAAATCACGTGGGCCCCACGGGGAAATCACGTGGGCCCCACCCGGAAATCACGTGGGCCCCACCCGGAAGTCACGTGGGCCCCACCCGGAAATCACGTGGGCCCCACCCGGAAATCACGTGGGCCCCACCCGGAAATCACGTGGGCCCCACCCGGAAATCACGTGGGCCCCACCCGGAAATCACGTGGGCCCCACCCGGAAATCACGTGGGCCCCACCCGGAAATCACCTGGGCACCACGGGGAAATCACGTGGGCCCCACCCGGAAATCACGTGGGCCCCACCCGGAAATCACGTGGGCCCCACCCGGAAATCACGTGGGGCCCACCCGGAAATCACGTGGGCCCCACCCGGAAATCACGTGGGCCCCACGGGGAAATCACGTGGGCCCCACGGGGAAATCACGTGGGCCCCACCCGGAAATCACGTAGGCCCCACACGGAAATCACGTGGGCCCCACGGGGAAATCACGTGGGTCCCACCCGGAAATCACGTGGGCCCCACCCGGAAATCACGTGGGCCCCACCCGGAAATCACGTGGGCCCCACCCGGAAATCACGTGGGCCCCACCCGGAAATCACGTGGGCCCCACCCGGAAATCACGTGGGCCCCACGGGGAAATCACGTGGGCCCCACCTGGAAATCACGTGGGCCCCACCCGGAAATCACGTGGGCCCCACCCGGAAATCACGTGGGCCCCACCCGGAAATCACGTGGGCCCCACCCGGAAATCACGTTGGCCCCACCCGGAAATCACGTGGGCCCCACCCGGAAATCACGTGGGCCCCACCCGGAAATCACGTGGCCCCACCCGGAAATCACGTGGGCCCCACCCGGAAATCACGTGGGCCCCCAGGGGAAATCACGTGGGCCCCACCCGGAAATCACGTGGGCCCCACCCGGAAATCACGTGGGCCCCACCCGGAAATCACGTGGGCCCGACGGGGAAATCACGTGGGCCCCACCCGGAAATCACGTGGGCCCCACCCGGAAATCACGTGGGCCCCACCCGGAAATCACCTGGGCCCCACCCGGAAATCACGTGGGCCCCACCCGGAAATCACGTGGGCCCCACCCGGAAATCACGTGGGCCCCCAGGGGAAATCACGTGGGCCCCACAAGGAAATCACGTGGGCCCCACCCGGAAATCACGTGGGCCCCACCCGGAAATCACGTGGGCCACACCCGGAAATCACGTGGGCCCCACGGGGAAATCACGTGGGCCCCACCCGGAAATCACGTGGGCCCCACCCGGAAATCACGTGGGCCCCACCCGGAAATCACGTGGGCCCCACCCGGAAATCACGTGGGCCCCACCCGGAAATCACGTGGGCCCCACCCGGAAATCACGTGGGCCCCACGGGGAAATCACGTGGGCCCCACCCGGAAATCACGTGGGCCCCACCCGGAAATCACGTGGGCCCCACACGGAAATCACGTGGGCCCCACCCGGAAATCACGTGGGCCCCACCCGGAAATCACGTGGGCCCCACCCGGAAATCACGTGGGCCCCACCCGGAAATCACGTGGGCCCCACGGGGAAATCACGTGGGCCCCACCCGGAAATCACGTGGGCACCACGGGGAAATCACGTGGGCCCCACCCGGAAATCACGTGGGCACCACGGGGAAATCACGTGGGCCCCACCCGGAAATCACGTGGGCCCCACCCGGAAATCACGTGGGCCCCACCCGGAAATCACGTGGGCCCCACGCGGAAATCACGTGGGCCCCACGGGGAAATCACGTGGGCCCCACCCGGAAATCACGTGGGCCCCACCCGGAAATCACGTGGGCCCCACCCGGAAGTCACGTGGGCCCCACCCGGAAGTCACGTGGGCCCCACCCGGAAATCACGTGGGCCCCACCCGGAAATCACGTGGGCCCCACCCGGAAATCACGTGGGCCCCACCCGGAAATCACGTGGGCCCCACCCGGAAATCACGTGGGCACCACGGGGAAATCACGTGGGCCCCACCCGGAAATCACGTGGGCCCCACCCGGAAATCACGTGGGCCCCACCCGGAAATCACCTGGGGCCCACCCGGAAATCACGTGGGCCCCACCCGGAAATCACGTGGGCCCCACGGGGAAATCACGTGGGCCCCACCCGGAAATCACGTGGGCCCCACCCGGAAATCACGTAGGCCCCACACGGAAATCACGTGGGCCCCACGGGGAAATCACGTGGGTCCCTCCCGGAAATCACGTGGGCCCCACCCGGAAATCACGTGGGCCCCACCCGGAAATCACGTGGGCCCCACCCGGAAATCACGTGGGCTCCACCCGGAAATCACGTGGGCCCCACCCGGAAATCACGTGGGCCCCACCCGGAAATCACGTGGGCCCCACCCGGAAATCACGTGGGCCCCACCCGGAAATCACGTGGGCCCCACCCGGAAATCACGTGGGCCCCACCCGGAAATCACGTGGCCCCACCCGGAAATCACGTGGGCCCCACCCGGAAATCACGTGGGCCCCCAGGGGAAATCACGTGGGCCCCACCCGGAAATCACGTGGGCCCCACCCGGAAATCACGTGGGCCCCACCCGGAAATCACGTGGGCCCGACGGGGAAATCACGTGGGCCCCACCCGGAAATCACGTGGGCCCCACCCGGAAATCACGTGGGCCCCACCCGGAAATCACCTGGGCCCCACCCGGAAATCACGTGGGCCCCACCCGGAAATCACGTGGGCCCCACCCGGAAATCACGTGGGCCCCCAGGGGAAATCACGTGGGCCCCACAAGGAAATCACGTGGGCCCCACCCGGAAATCACGTGGGCCCCACCCGGAAATCACGTGGGCCACACCCGGAAATCACGTGGGCCCCACGGGGAAATCACGTGGGCCCCACCCGGAAATCACGTGGGCCCCACCCGGAAATCACGTGGGCCCCACGGGGAAATCACGTGGGCCCCACCCGGAAATCACGTGGGCCCCACCCGGAAATCACGTGGGCCCCACCCGGAAATCACGTGGGCCCCACGGGGAAATCACGTGGGCCCCACCCGGAAATCACGTGGGCCCCACCCGGAAATCACGTGGGCCCCACACGGAAATCACGTGGGCCCCACCCGGAAATCACGTGGGCCCCACCCGGAAATCACGTGGGCCCCACCCGGAAATCACGTGGGCCCCACCCGGAAATCACGTGGGCCCCACGGGGAAATCACGTGGGCCCCACCCGGAAATCACGTGGGCACCACGGGGAAATCACGTGGGCCCCACCCGGAAATCACGTGGGCACCACGGGGAAATCACGTGGGCCCCACCCGGAAATCACGTGGGCCCCACCCGGAAATCACGTGGGCCCCACCCGGAAATCACGTGGGCCCCACGCGGAAATCACGTGGGCCCCACGGGGAAATCACGTGGGCCCCACCCGGAAATCACGTGGGCCCCACCCGGAAATCACGTGGGCCCCACCCGGAAGTCACGTGGGCCCCACCCGGAAGTCACGTGGGCCCCACCCGGAAATCACGTGGGCCCCACCCGGAAATCACGTGGGCCCCACCCGGAAATCACGTGGGCCCCACCCGGAAATCACGTGGGCCCCACCCGGAAATCACGTGGGCACCACGGGGAAATCACGTGGGCCCCACCCGGAAATCACGTGGGCCCCACCCGGAAATCACGTGGGCCCCACCCGGAAATCACCTGGGGCCCACCCGGAAATCACGTGGGCCCCACCCGGAAATCACGTGGGCCCCACGGGGAAATCACGTGGGCCCCACCCGGAAATCACGTGGGCCCCACCCGGAAATCACGTAGGCCCCACACGGAAATCACGTGGGCCCCACGGGGAAATCACGTGGGTCCCTCCCGGAAATCACGTGGGCCCCACCCGGAAATCACGTGGGCCCCACCCGGAAATCACGTGGGCCCCACCCGGAAATCACGTGGGCCCCACCCGGAAATCACGTGGGCCCCACCCGGAAATCACGTGGGCCCCACGGGGAAATCACGTGGGCCCCACCTGGAAATCACGTGGGCCCCACCCGGAAATCACGTGGGCCCCACCCGGAAATCACGTGGGCCCCACCCGGAAATCACGTGGGCCCCACCCGGAAATCACGTTGGCCCCACCCGGAAATCACGTGGGCCCCACCCGGAAATCACGTGGGCCCCACCCGGAAATCACGTGGCCCCACCCGGAAATCACGTGGGCCCCACCCGGAAATCACGTGGGCCCCCAGGGGAAATCACGTGGGCCCCACCCGGAAATCACGTGGGCCCCACCCGGAAATCACGTGGGCCCCACCCGGAAATCACGTGGGCCCGACGGGGAAATCACGTGGGCCCCACCCGGAAATCACGTGGGCCCCACCCGGAAATCACGTGGGCCCCACCCGGAAATCACGTGGGCCCCACCCGGAAATCACGTGGGCCCCACCCGGAAATCACGTGGGCCCCACCCGGAAATCACGTGGGCCCCACCCGGAAATCACGTGGGCCCCACCCGGAAATCACGTGGGCCCCACCCGGAAATCACGTGGGCCCCACCCGGAAATCACGTGGGCCCCACCCGGAAATCACGTGGGCCCCACCCGGAAATCACGTGGGCCCCACCCGGAAATCACGTGGGCCCCACCCGGAAATCACGTGGGCCCCACCCGGAAATCCCGTGGGCCCCACTCGGAAATCACGTGGGCCCCACGGGGAAATCACGTGGGCCCCACCCGGAAATCACGTGGGCCCCACCCGGAAATCACGTGGGCCCCACCCGGAAATCACGTGGGCCCCCAGGGGAAATCACGTGGGCCCCACCCGGAAATCACGTGGGCCCCACTCGGAAATCACGTGGGCCCCACGGGGAAATCACGTGGGCCCCACCCGGAAATCACGTGGGCCCCACCCGGAAATCACGTGGGCCCCACGGGGAAATCACGTGGGCCCCACCCGGAAATCACGTGGGCCCCACCCGGAAATCACGTGGGCCCCACCCGGAAATCACGTGGGCCCCACCCGGAAATCACGTGGGCCCCACCCGGAAATCACGTGGGCCCCACCCGGAAATCACGTGGGCCCCACCCGGAAATCACGTGGGCCCCACCCGGAAATCACGTGGGCCCCACGGGGAAATCACGTGGGCCCCACCCGGAAATCACGTGGGCCCCACGGGGAAATCACGTGGGCCCCACCCGGAAATCACGTGGGCCCCACGGGGAAATCACGTGGGCCCCACCCGGAAATCACGTGGGGCCCACCCGGAAATCACGTGGGCCCCACCCGGAAATCACGTGGGCCCCACCCGGAAATCACGTGGGCCCCACCCGGAAATCACGTGGGCCCCACCCGGAAATCACGTGGGCCCCACCCGGAAATCACGTGGGCCCCACCCGGAAATCACGTGGGCCCCACCCGGAAATCACGTGGGCCCCACCCGGAAATCACGTGGGCCCCACCCGGAAATCACGTGGGCCCCACCCGGAAATCACGTGGGCCCCACCCGGAAATCACGTGGGCCCCACCCGGAAATCACGTGGGCCCCACCCGGAAATCACGTGGGCCCCACCCGGAAATCACGTGGGCCCCACCCGGAAATCACGTGGGCCCCCAGGGGAAATCACGTGGGCCCCACAAGGAAATCACGTGGGCCCCACCCGGAAATCACGTGGGCCCCACCCGGAAATCACGTGGGCCCCACCCGGAAATCACGTGGGCCCCACCCGGAAATCACGTGGGCCCCACCCGGAAATCACGTGGGCCCCACCCGGAAATCACGTGGGCCCCACCCGGAAATCACGTGGGCCCCACCCGGAAATCACGTGGGCCCCACCCGGAAATCACGTGGGCCCCACCCGGAAATCACGTGGGCCCCACCCGGAAATCACGTGGGCCCCACCCGGAAATCACGTGGGCCCCCAGGGGAAATCACGTGGGCCCCACAAGGAAATCACGTGGGCCCCACCCGGAAATCACGTGGGCCCCACCCGGAAATCACGTGGGCCCCACCCTGAAATCACGTGGGCCCCACGGGGAAATCACGTGGGCCCCACCCGGAAATCACGTGGGGCCCACCCGGAAATCACGTGGGCCCCACCCGGAAATCACGTGGGCCCCACTCGGAAATCACGTGGGCCCCACCCGGAAATCACGTGGGCCCCCAAGGGAAATCACGTGGGCCCCACCCGGAAATCACGTGGGCCCCACCCGGAAATCACGTGGGACCCCAGGGGAAATCACGTGGGCCCCACCCGGAAATCACGTGGGCCCCACCCGGAAATCACGTGGGCCCCACCCGGAAATCACGTGGGCCCCACCCGGAAATCACGTGGGCCCCACCCGGAAATCACGTGGGCCCCACCCGGAAATCACGTGGGCCCCACCCGGAAATCACGTGGGCCCCACCCGGAAATCACGTGGGCCCCACCCGGAAATCACGTGGGCCCCACCGTGAAATCACGTGGGCCCCACCCGGAAATCACGTGGGCCCCACCCGGAAATCACGGGGGGCTCACCCGGAAATCACGTGGGCCCCACGGGGAAATCACGTGGGCCCCACCCGGAAATCACGTGGGCCCCACCCGGAAATCACGTGGGCCCCACCCGGAAATCACGTGGGCCCCACCCGGAAATCACGTGGGCCCCACCCGGAAATCACGTGGGCCCCACACGGAAATCACGTGGGCCCCACCCGGAAATCACGTGGGCCCCACTCGGAAATCACGTGGGCCCCACCCGGAAATCACGTGGGACCCCAGGGGAAATCACGTGGGCCCCACCCGGAAATCACGTGGGCCCCACCCGGAAATCACTTGGGCCCCACCCGGAAATCACGTGGGCCCCACCCGGAAATCACGTGGGCCCCACCCGGAAATCACGTGGGCCCCACCCGGAAATCACGTGGGCCCCACCCGGAAATCACGTGGGCCCCACCCGGAAATCACGTGGGCCCCACCCGGAAATCACGTGGGCCCCACCCGGAAATCACGTGGGCCCCACCCGGAAATCACGTGGGCCCCACCCGGAAATCACGTGGGCCCCACCCGGAAATCACGTGGGCCCCCAGGGGAAATCACGTGGGCCCCACAAGGAAATCACGTGGGCCCCACCCGGAAATCACGTGGGCCCCACCCGGAAATCACGTGGGCCACACCCGGAAATCACGTGGGCCCCACGGGGAAATCACGTGGGCCCCACCCGGAAATCACGTGGGCCCCACCCGGAAATCACGTGGGCCCCACCCGGAAATCACGTGGGCCCCACCCGGAAATCACGTGGGCCCCACCCGGAAATCACGTGGGCCCCACGGGGAAATCACGTGGGCCCCACCCGGAAATCACGTGGGCCCCACCCGGAAATCACGTGGGCCCCACCCGGAAATCATGTGGGCCCCACGGGGAAATCACGTGGGCCCCACCCGGAAATCACGTGGGCCCCACACGGAAATCACGTGGGCCCCACCCGGAAATCACGTAGGCCCCACACGGAAATCACGTGGGCCCCACCCGGAAATCACGTGGGCCCCACGGGGAAATCACGTGGGCCCCACCCGGAAATCACGTGGGCCCCACCCGGAAATCACGTGGGCCCCACGGGGAAATCACGTGGGCCCCACCCGGAAATCACGTGGGCCCCACCCGGAAATCACGTGGGCCCCACACGGAAATCACGTGGGCCCCACCCGGAAATCACGTGGGCCCCACACGGAAATCACGTGGGCCCCACCCGGAAATCACGTGGGCCCCACACGGAAATCACGTGGGCCCCACCCGGAAATCACGTGGGCCCCACCCAGAAATCACGTGGGCCCCACCCGGAAATCACGTGGGCCCCACCCGGAAATCACGTGGGCCCCACGGGGAAATCACGTGGGCCCCACCCGGAAATCACGGGGGCCCCACCCGGAAATCACGTGGGCCCCACCCGGAAGTCACGTGGGCCCCACCCGGAAATCACGTGGGCCCCACCCGGAAATCACGTGGGCCCCACCCGGAAATCACGTGGGCCCCACCCGGAAATCACGTGGGCCCCACCCGGAAATCACGTGGGCCCCACCCGGAAATCACGTGGGACCCACCCGGAAATCACGTGGGCACCACGGGGAAATCACGTGGGCCCCACCCGGAAATCACGTGGGCCCCACCCGGAAATCACGTGGGCCCCACCCGGAAATCACGTGGGGCCCACCCGGAAATCACGTGGGCCCCACCCGGAAATCACGTGGGCCCCACGGGGAAATCACGTGGGCCCCACCCGGAAATCACGTGGGCCCCACCCGGAAATCACGTAGGCCCCACACGGAAATCACGTGGGCCCCACGGGGAAATCACGTGGGTCCCACCCGGAAATCACGTGGGCCCCACCCGGAAATCACGTGGGCCCCACCCGGAAATCACGTGGGCCCCACCCGGAAATCACGTGGGCCCCACCCGGAAATCACGTGGGCCCCACCCGGAAATCACGTGGGCCCCACCCGGAAATCACGTGGGCCCCACCCGGAAATCACGTGGGCCCCACCCGGAAATCACGTGGGCCCCACCCGGAAATCACGTGGGCCCCACCCGGAAATCACGTGGGCCCCCAGGGGAAATCACGTGGGCCCCCAGGGGAAATCACGTGGGCCCCACCCGGAAATCACGTGGGCCCCACCCGGAAATCACGTGGGCCCCACCCGGAAATCACGTGGGCCCCACGGGGAAATCACGTGGGCCCCACCCGGAAATCACGTGGGCCCCACCCGGAAATCACGTGGGCCCCACCCGGAAATCACGTGGGCCCCACCCGGAAATCACGTGGGCCCCACGGGGAAATCACGTGGGCCCCACCCGGAAATCACATGGGCCCCACCCGGAAATCACGTGGGCCCCACCCGGAAATCATGTGGGCCCCACCCGGAAATCACGTGGGCCCCACCCGGAAATCACGTGGGCCCCACACGGAAATCACGTGGGCCCCACCCGGAAATCACGTAGGCCCCACACGGAAATCACGTGGGCCCCACCCGGAAATCACGTGGGCCCCACGGGGAAATCACGTTGGCCCCACCCGGAAATCACGTGGGCCCCACACGGAAATCACGTGGGCCCCACCCGGAAATCACGTGGGCCCCACTCGGAAATCACGTGGGCCCCACCCGGAAATCCCGTGGGCCCCCAGGGGAAATCACGTGGGCCCCACCCGGAAATCACGTGGGCCCCACCCGGAAATCACGTGGGCCCCACGGGGAAATCACGTGGGCCCCACCCAGAAATCACGTGGGCCCCACCCGGAAATCACGTGGGCCCCACACGGAAATCACGTGGGCCCCACCCGGAAATCACGTGGGCCCCACACGGAAATCACGTGGGCCCCACCCGGAAATCACGTGGGCCCCACACGGAAATCACGTGGACCCCACCCGGAAATCACGTGGGCCCCACCCGGAAATCACGTGGGCCCCACCCGGAAATCACGTGGGCCCCACCCGGAAATCACGTGGGCCCCACGGGGAAATCACGTGGGCCCCACCCGGAAATCACGTGGGCCCCACCCGGAAGTCACGTGGGCCCCACCCGGAAGTCACGTGGGCCCCACCCGGAAATCACGTGGGCCCCACCCGGAAATCACGTGGGCCCCACCCGGAAATCACGTGGGCCCCACCCGGAAATCACGTGGGCCCCACCCGGAAATCACGTGGGCCCCACCCGGAAATCACGTGGGCCCCACCCGGAAATCACGTGGGCACCACGGGGAAATCACGTGGGCCCCACCCGGAAATCACGTGGGCCCCACCCGGAAATCACGTGGGCCCCACCCGGAAATCACGTGGGGCCCACCCGGAAATCACGTGGGCCCCACCCGGAAATCACGTGGGCCCCACGGGGAAATCACGTGGGCCCCACCCGGAAATCACGTGGGCCCCACCCGGAAATCACGTAGGCCCCACACGGAAATCACGTGGGCCCCACGGGGAAATCACGTGGGTCCCACCCGGAAATCACGTGGGCCCCACCCGGAAATCACGTGGGCCCCACCCGGAAATCACGTGGGCCCCACCCGGAAATCACGTGGGCCCCACCCGGAAATCACGTGGGCCCCACCCGGAAATCACGTGGGCCCCCAGGGGAAATCACGTGGGCCCCCAGGGGAAATCACGTGGGCCCCACCCGGAAATCACGTGGGCCCCACCCGGAAATCACGTGGGCCCCACCCGGAAATCACGTGGGCCCCACCCGGAAATCACGTGGGCCCCACCCGGAAATCACGTGGGCCCCACCCGGAAATCACGTGGGCCCCACGGGGAAATCACGTGGGCCCCACGGGGAAATCACGTGGGCCCCACCCGGAAATCACGTGGGCCCCACCCGGAAATCACGTGAGCCCCACCCGGAAATCACATGGGCCCCACCCGGAAATCACGTGGGCCCCACCCGGAAATCACGTGGGCCCCACCCGGAAATCACGTGGGCCCCCAGGGGAAATCACGTGGGCCCCACCCGGAAATCACGTGGGCCCCACCCGGAAATCACGTGGGCCCCACCCGGAAATCACGTGGGCCCCACGGGGAAATCACGTGGGCCCCACCCGGAAATCACGTGGGCCCCACCCGGAAATCACGTGGGCACCACCCGGAAATCACGTGGGCCCCACCCGGAAATCACGTGGGCCCCACCCGGAAATCACGTGGGCCCCACCCGGAAATCACGTGGGCCCCACCCGGAAATCACGTGGGCCCCACCCGGAAATCACGTGGGCCCCACCCGGAAATCACGTGGGCCCCCAGGGGAAATCACGTGGGCCCCACCCGGAAATCACGTGGGCCCCACCCGGAAATCACGTGGGCCCCACCCGGAAATCACGTGGGCCCCCAGGGGAAATCACGTGGGCCCCACCCGGAAATCACGTGGGCCCCACCCGGAAATCACGTGGGCCCCACCCGGAAATCACGTGGGCCCCACCCGGAAATCACGTGGGCCCCACCCGGAAATCACGTGGGCCCCCAGGGGAAATCACGTGGGCCCCCAGGGGAAATCACGTGGGCCCCACCCGGAAATCACGTGGGCCCCACCCGGAAATCACGTGGGCCCCACCCGGAAATCACGTGGGCCCCACGGGGAAATCACGTGGGCCCCACCCGGAAATCACGTGGGCCCCACCCGGAAATCACGTGGGCCCCACCCGGAAATCACGTGGGCCCCACCCGGAAATCACGTGGGCCCCACCCGGAAATCACGTGGGCCCCACCCGGAAATCACGTGGGCCCCACCCGGAAATCACGTGGGCCCCACCCGGAAATCACGTGGGCCCCACCCGGAAATCACGTGGGCCCCACCCGGAAATCACGTGGGCCCCACCCGGAAATCACGTGGGCCCCACCCGGAAATCACGTGGGCCCCACCCGGAAATCACGTGGGCCCCACCCGGAAATCACGTGGGCCCCACCCGGAAATCACGTGGGCCCCACCCGGAAATCACGTGGGCCCCACCCGGAAATCACGTGGGCCCCACGGGGAAATCACGTGGGCCCCACCCGGAAATCACGTGGGCCCCACCCGGAAATCACGTGGGCCCCACCCGGAAATCACGTGGGCCCCACCCGGAAATCACGTGGGCCCCACCCGGAAATCACGTGGGCCCCACCCGGAAATCACGTGGGCCCCACGGGGAAATCACGTGGGCCCCACCCGGAAATCACGTGGGCCCCACCCGGAAATCACGTGGGCCCCACCCGGAAATCATGTGGGCCCCACGGGGAAATCACGTGGGCCCCACCCGGAAATCACGTGGGCCCCACACGGAAATCACGTGGGCCCCACCCGGAAATCACGTAGGCCCCACACGGAAATCACGTGGGCCCCACCCGGAAATCACGTGGGCCCCACGGGGAAATCACGTGGGCCCCACCCGGAAATCACGTGGGCCCCACACGGAAATCACGTGGGCCCCACCCGGAAATCACGTGGGACCCACTCGGAAATCACGTGGGCCCCACCCGGAAATCACGTGGGCCCCCAGGGGAAATCACGTGGGCCCCACCCGGAAATCACGTGGGCCCCACCCGGAAATCACGTGGGTCCCACGGGGAAATCACGTGGGCCCCACCCGGAAATCACGTGGGCCCCACCCGGAAATCACGTGGGCCCCACACGGAAATCACGTGGGCCCCACCCGGAAATCACGTGGGCCCCACACGGAAATCACGTGGGCCCCACCCGGAAATCACGTGGGCCCCACCCGGAAATCACGTGGGCCCCACCCGGAAATCACGTGGGCCCCACCCGGAAATCACGTGGGCCCCACCCGGAAATCACGTGGGCCCCACGGGGAAATCACGTGGGCCCCACCCGGAAATCACGTGGGCCCCACCCGGAAATCACGTGGGCCCCACCCGGAAATCACGTGGGCCCCACCCGGAAATCACGTGGGCCCCACCCGGAAATCACGTGGGCCCCACCCGGAAATCACGTGGGCCCCACCCGGAAATCACGTGGGCCCCACCCGGAAATCACGTGGGCCCCACGGGGAAATCACGTGGGCCCCACCCGGAAATCACGTGGGCCCCACCCGGAAATCACGTGGGCCCCACCCGGAAGTCACGTGGGCCCCACCCGGAAATCACGTGGGCCCCACCCGGAAATCACGTGGGCCCCACCCGGAAATCACGTGGGCCCCACCCGGAAATCACGTGGGCCCCACCCGGAAATCACGTGGGCACCACGGGGAAATCACGTGGGCCCCACCCGGAAATCACGTGGGCCCCACCCGGAAATCACGTGGGCCCCACCCAGAAATCACGTGGGGCCCACCCGGAAATCACGTGGGCCCCACCCGGAAATCACGTGGGCCCCACGGGGAAATCACGTGGGCCCCACCCGGAAATCACGTGGGCCCCACCCGGAAATCACGTAGGCCCCACACGGAAATCACGTGGGCCCCACGGGGAAATCACGTGGGTCCCACCCGGAAATCACGTGGGCCCCACCCGGAAATCACGTGGGCTCCACCCGGAAATCACGTGGGCCCCACCCGGAAATCACGTGGGCCCCACCCGGAAATCACGTGGGCCCCACCCGGAAATCACGTGGGCCCCACGGGGAAATCACGTGGGCCCCACCTGGAAATCACGTGGGCCCCACCCGGAAATCACGTGGGCCCCACCCGGAAATCACGTGGGCCCCACCCGGAAATCACGTGGGCCCCACCCGGAAATCACGTGGGCCCCACCCGGAAATCACGTGGGCCCCACCCGGAAATCACGTGGGCCCCCAGGGGAAATCACGTGGGCCCCACCCGGATATCACGTGGGCCCCACCCGGAAATCACGTGGGCCCCACCCGGAAATCACGTGGGCCCCACCCGGAAATCACGTGGGCCCCACCCGGAAATCACGTGGGCCCCACCCGGAAATCACGTGGGCCCCCAGGGGAAATCACGTGGGCCCCCAGGGGAAATCACGTGGGCCCCACCCGGAAATCACGTGGGCCCCACCCGGAAATCACGTGGGCCCCACCCGGAAATCACGTGGGCCCCACGGGGAAATCACGTGGGCCCCACCCGGAAATCACGTGGGCCCCACCCGGAAATCACGTGAGCCCCACCCGGAAATCACGTGGGCCCCACCCGGAAATCACGTGGGCCCCACCCGGAAATCACGTGGGCCCCACCCGGAAATCACGTGGGCCCCACCCGGAAATCACGTGGGCCCCACCCGGAAATCACGTGGGCCCCACCCGGAAATCACGTGGGCCCCACCCGGAAATCACGTGGGCCCCACCCGGAAATCACGTGGGCCCCCAGGGGAAATCACGTGGGCCCCACCCGGAAATCACGTGGGCCCCACCCGGAAATCACGTGGGCCCCACCCGGAAATCACGTGGGCCCCACCCGGAAATCACGTGGGCCCCACCCGGAAATCACGTGGGCCCCACCCGGAAATCACGTGGGCCCCCAGGGGAAATCACGTGGGCCCCACCCGGAAATCACGTGGGCCCCACCCGGAAATCACGTGGGCCCCACCCGGAAATCACGTGGGGCCCACCCGGGGAAATCACGTGGGCCCCACGGGGAAATCACGTGGGCCCCACCCGGAAATCACGTGGGCCCCACCCGGAAATCACGTGGGCCCCACCCGGAAATCACGTGGGCCCCACCCTGAAATCACGTGGGCCCCACCCGGAAATCACGTGGGCCCCACCCGGAAATCACGTGGGCCCCACCCGGAAATCACGTGGGCCCCACTCGGAAATCACGTGGGCCCCACCCGGAAATCACGTGGGCCCCCAAGGGAAATCACGTGGGCCCCACCCGGAAATCACGTGGGCCCCACCCGGAAATCACGTGGGACCCCAGGGGAAATCACGTGGGCCCCACCCGGAAATCACGTGGGCCCCACCCGGAAATCACGTGGGCCCCACCCGGAAATCACGTGGGCCCCACCCGGAAATCACGTGGGCCCCACCCGGAAATCACGTGGGCCCCACCCGGAAATCACGTGGGCCCCACCCGGAAATCACGTGGGCCCCACCCGGAAATCACGTGGGCCCCACCCGGAAATCACGTGGGCCCCACCCGGAAATCACGTGGGCCCCACCCGGAAATCACGTGGGCCCCACCCGGAAATCACGTGGGGCTCACCCGGAAATCACGTGGGCCCCACGGGGAAATCACGTGGGCCCCACCCGGAAATCACGTGGGCCCCACCCGGAAATCGCGTGGGCCCCACCCGGAAATCACGTGGGCCCCACCCGGAAATCACGTGGGCCCAACCCGGAAATCACGTGGGCCCCACACGGAAATCACGTGGGCCCCACCCGGAAATCACGTGGGCCCCACTCGGAAATCACGTGGGCCCCACCCGGAAATCACGTGGGCCCCCAGGGGAAATCACGTGGGCCCCCAGGGGAAATCACGTGGGCCCCACCCGGAAATCACGTGGGCCCCACCCGGAAATCACGTGGGCCCCACCCGGAAATCACGTGGGCCCCACCCGGAAATCACGTGGGCCCCACCCGGAAATCACGTGGGCCCCACCCGGAAATCACGTGGGCCCCACCCGGAAATCACGTGGGCCCCACCCGGAAATCACGTGGGCCCCACCCGGAAATCACGTGGGCCCCACCCGGAAATCACGTGGGCCCCACCCGGAAATCACGTGGGCCCCCAGGGGAAATCACGTGGGCCCCACAAGGAAATCACGTGGGCCCCACCCGGAAATCACGTGGGCCCCACCCGGAAATCACGTGGGCCACACCCGGAAATCACGTGGGCCCCACGGGGAAATCACGTGGGCCCCACCCGGAAATCACGTGGGCCCCACCCGGAAATCACGTGGGCCCCACCCGGAAATCAAGTGGGCCCCACCCGGAAATCACGTGGGCCCCACCCGGAAATCACGTGGGCCCCACCCGGAAATCACGTGGGCCCCACGGGGAAATCACGTGGGCCCCACCCGGAAATCACGTGGGCCCCACCCGGAAATCACGTGGGCCCCACCCGGAAATCACGTGGGCCCCACGGGGAAATCACGTGGGCCCCACCCGGAAATCACGTGGGCCCCACCCGGAAATCACGTGGGCCCCACACGGAAATCACGTGGGCCCCACCCGGAAATCACGTGGGCCCCACCCGGAAATCACGTGGGCCCCACCCGGAAATCACGTGGGCCCCACCCGGAAATCACGTGGGCCCCACCCGGAAATCACGTGGGCCCCACGGGGAAATCACGTGGGCCCCACCCGGAAATCACGTGGGCACCACGGGGAAATCACGTGGGCCCCACCCGGAAATCACGTGGGCACCACGGGGAAATCACGTGGGCCCCACCCGGAAATCACGTGGGCCCCACCCGGAAATCACGTGGGCCCCACCCGGAAATCACGTGGGCCCCACACGGAAATCACGTGGGCCCCACCCGGAAATCACGTGGGCCCCACCCGGAAATCACGTGGGCCCCACCCGGAAATCACGTGGGCCCCACGCGGAAATCACGTGGGCCCCACGGGGAAATCACGTGGGCCCCACCCGGAAATCACGTGGGCCCCACCCGGAAATCACGTGGGCCCCACCCGGAAGTCACGTGGGCCCCACCCGGAAATCACGTGGGCCCCACCCGGAAATCACGTGGGCCCCACCCGGAAATCACGTGGGCCCCACCCGGAAATCACGTGGGCCCCACCCGGAAATCACGTGGGCCCCACCCGGAAATCACGTGGGCCCCACCCGGAAATCACGTGGGCACCACGGGGAAATCACGTGGGCCCCACCCGGAAATCACGTGGGCCCCACCCGGAAATCACGTGGGCCCCACCCGGAAATCACGTGGGGCCCACCCGGAAATCACGTGGGCCCCACCCGGAAATCACGTGGGCCCCACGGGGAAATCACGTGGGCCCCACCCAGAAATCACGTGGGCCCCACCCGGAAATCACGTAGGCCCCACACGGAAATCACGTGGGCCCCACGGGGAAATCACGTGGGTCCCACCCGGAAATCACGTGGGCCCCACCCGGAAATCACGTGGGCCCCACCCGGAAATCACGTGGGCCCCACCCGGAAATCACGTGGGCCCCACCCGGAAATCACGTGGGCCCCACCCGGAAATCACGTGGGCCCCACGGGGAAATCACGTGGGCCCCACCCGGAAATCACGTGGGGCCCACCCGGAAATTACGTGGGCCCCACGGGGAAATCACTTGGGCCCCACCCGGAAATCACGTGGGCCCAACCCGGAAATCACGTGGGCCCCACCCGGAAATCACGTGGGCCCCACCCGGAAATCACGTGGGCCCCACCCGGAAATCACGTGGGCCCCCAGGGGAAATCACGTGGGCCCCACCCGGATATCACGTGGGCCCCACCCGGAAATCACGTGGGCCCCACCCGGAAATCACGTGGGCCCCACCCGGAAATCACGTGGGCCCCACCCGGAAATCACGTGGGCCCCACCCGGAAATCACGTGGGCCCCCAGGGGAAATCACGTGGGCCCCACCCGGAAATCACGTGGGCCCCACCCGGAAATCACGTGGGCCCCACCCGGAAATCACGTGGGCCCCACCCGGAAATCACGTGGGCCCCACCCGGAAATCACGTGGGCCCCACCCGGAAATCACGTGGGCCCCACCCGGAAATCACGTGGGCCCCACCCGGAAATCACGTGGGCCCCACCCGGAAATCACGTGGGCCCCACCCGGAAATCACGTGGGCCCCCAGGGGAAATCACGTGGGCCCCACAAGGAAATCACGTGGGCCCCACCCGGAAATCACGTGGGCCCCACCCGGAATTCACGTGGGCCCCACCCGGAAATCACGTGGGCCCCACGGGGAAATCACATGGGCCCCACCCGGAAATCACGTGGGCCCCACCCGGAAATCACGTGGGCCCCACCCGGAAATCACGTGGGCCCCACCCGGAAATCACGTGGGCCCCACCCGGAAATCACGTGGGCCCCACCCGGAAATCACGTGGGCCCCACCCGGAAATCACGTGGGCCCCACCCGGAAATCACGTGGGCCCCACCCGGAAATCACGTGGGCCCCACCCGGAAATCACGTGGGCCCCACCCGGAAATCACGTGGGCCCCACCCGGAAATCACGTGGGCCCCCAGGGGAAATCACGTGGGCCCCACCCGGAAATCACGTGGGCCCCACCCGGAAATCACGTGGGCCCCACCCGGAAATCACGTGGGCCCCACGGGGAAATCACGTGGGCCCCACGGGGAAATCACGTGGGCCCCACCCGGAAATCACGTGGGCCCCACCCGGAAATCACGTGGGCCCCACCCGGAAATCACGTGGGCCCCACCCGGAAATCACGTGGGCCCCACCCGGAAATCACGTGGGGCCCACCCGGAAATCACGTGGGCCCCACCCGGAAATCACGTGGGCCCCACCCGGAAATCACGTGGGCCCCACCCGGAAATCACGTGGGCCCCACCCGGAAATCACGTGGGCCCCACCCGGAAATCACGTGGGCCCCACCCGGAAATCACGTGGGCCCCACCCGGAAATCACGTGGGCCCCACCCGGAAATCACGTGGGCCCCCAGGGGAAATCACGTGGGCCCCACCCGGAAATCACGTGGGCCCCACCCGGAAATCACGTGGGCCCCACCCGGAAATCACGTGGGCCCCACGGGGAAATCACGTGGGCCCCACGGGGAAATCACGTGGGCCCCACCCGGAAATCACGTGGGCCCCACCCGGAAATCACGTGGGCCCCACCCGGAAATCACGTGGGCCCCACCCGGAAATCACGTGGGCCCCACCCGGAAATCAAGTGGGCCCCACCCGGAAATCACGTGGGCCCCACGGGGAAATCACGTGGGCCCCACCCGGAAATCACGTGGGCCCCACCCGGAAATCACGTGGGCCCCACGGGGAAATCACGTGGGCCCCACCCGGAAATCACGTGGGCCCCACCCGGAAATCACGTGGGCCCCACCCGGAAATCACGTGGGCCCCACCCGGAAATCACGTGGGCCCCCAGGGGAAATCACGTGGGCCCCACCCGGAAATCACGTGGGCCCCACCCGGAAATCACGTGGGCCCCACCCGGAAATCACGTGGGCCCCACGGGGAAATCACGTGGGCCCCACCCAGAAATCACGTGGGCCCCACGGGGAAATCACGTGGGCCCCACCCGGAAATCACGTGGGCCCCACGGGGAAATCACGTGGGCCCCACCCGGAAATCACGTGGGGCCCACCCGGAAATCACGTGGGCCCCACCCGGAAATCACGTGGGCCCCACCCGGAAATCACGTGGGCCCCACCCGGAAATCACGTGGGCCCCCAGGGGAAATCACGTGGGCCCCACCCGGAAATCACGTGGGCCCCACCCGGAAATCACGTGGGCCCCACCCGGAAATCACGTGGGCCCCACCCGGATATCACGTGGGCCCCACCCGGAAATCACGTGGGCCCCACCCGGAAATAACGTGGGCCCCACGGGGAAATCACGTGGGCCCCACCCGGAAATCACGTGGGCCCCACCCGGAAATCACGTGGGCCCCCAGGGGAAATCACGTGGGCCCCACCCGGAAATCACGTGGGCCCCACCCGGAAATCACGTGGGCCCCACCCGGAAATCACGTGGGCCCCACCCGGAAATCACGTGGGCCCCACCCGGAAATCACGTGGGCCCCACCCGGAAATCACGTGGGCCCCACCCGGAAATCACGTGGGCCCCACCCGGAAATCACGTGGGCCCCATGGGGAAATCACGTGGGCCCCACCCGGAAATCACGTGGGCCCCACCCGGAAATCACGTGGGCCCCACCCGGAAATCACGTGGGCCCCACCCGGAAATCACGTGGGCCCCATGGGGAAATCACGTGGGCCCCACCCGGAAATCACGTGGGCCCCACCCGGAAATCACGTGGGCCCCACCCGGAAATCACGTGGGCCCCACCCGGAAATCACGTGGGCCCCACACGGAAATCACGTGGGCCCCACCCGGAAATCACGTGGGCCCCACTCGGAAATCACGTGGGCCCCACCCGGAAATCACGTGGGCCCCCAGGGGAAATCACGTGGGCCCCACCCGGAAATCACGTGGGCCCCACCCGGAAATCACGTGGGCCCCACCCGGAAATCACGTGGGCCCCACCCGGAAATCACGTGGGCCCCACCCGGAAATCACGTGGGCCCCACCCGGAAATCACGTGGGCCCCACGCGGAAATCACGTGGGCCCCACGGGGAAATCACGTGGGCCCCACCCGGAAATCACGTGGGCCCCACCCGGAAATCACGTGGGCCCCACCCGGAAGTCACGTGGGCCCCACCCGGAAATCACGTGGGCCCCACCCGGAAATCACGTGGGCCCCACCCGGAAATCACGTGGGCCCCACCCGGAAATCACGTGGGCCCCACCCGGAAATCACGTGGGCCCCACCCGGAAATCACGTGGGCCCCACCCGGAAATCACGTGGGCACCACGGGGAAATCACGTGGGCCCCACCCGGAAATCACGTGGGCCCCACCCGGAAATCACGTGGGCCCCACCCGGAAATCACGTGGGGCCCACCCGGAAATCACGTGGGCCCCACCCGGAAATCACGTGGGCCCCACGGGGAAATCACGTGGGCCCCACCCGGAAATCACGTGGGCCCCACCCGGAAATCACGTAGGCCCCACACGGAAATCACGTGGGCCCCACGGGGAAATCACGTGGGTCCCACCCGGAAATCACGTGGGCCCCACCCGGAAATCACGTGGGCCCCACCCGGAAATCACGTGGGCCCCACCCGGAAATCACGTGGGCCCCACGGGGAAATCACGTGGGCCCCACCTGGAAATCACGTGGGCCCCACCCGGAAATCACGTGGGGCCCACCCGGAAATCACGTGGGCCCCACCCGGAAATCACGTGGGCCCCACCCGGAAATCACGTGGGCCCCCAGGGGAAATCACGTGGGCCCCACCCGGAAATCACGTGGGCCCCACCCGGAAATCACGTGGGCCCCACCCGGAAATCACGTGGGCCCCACCCGGATATCACGTGGGCCCCACCCGGAAATCACGTGGGCCCCACCCGGAAATAACGTGGGCCCCACGGGGAAATCACGTGGGCCCCACCCGGAAATCACGTGGGCCCCACCCGGAAATCACGTGGGCCCCCAGGGGAAATCACGTGGGCCCCACCCGGAAATCACGTGGGCCCCACCCGGAAATCACGTGGGCCCCACCCGGAAATCACGTGGGCCCCACCCGGAAATCACGTGGGCCCCACCCGGAAATCACGTGGGCCCCACCCGGAAATCACGTGGGCCCCACCCGGAAATCACGTGGGCCCCACCCGGAAATCACGTGGGCCCCATGGGGAAATCACGTGGGCCCCACCCGGAAATCACGTGGGCCCCACCCGGAAATCACGTGGGCCCCACCCGGAAATCACGTGGGCCCCACCCGGAAATCACGTGGGCCCCATGGGGAAATCACGTGGGCCCCACCCGGAAATCACGTGGGCCCCACCCGGAAATCACGTGGGCCCCACCCGGAAATCACGTGGGCCCCACCCGGAAATCACGTGGGCCCCACACGGAAATCACGTGGGCCCCACCCGGAAATCACGTGGGCCCCACTCGGAAATCACGTGGGCCCCACCCGGAAATCACGTGGGCCCCCAGGGGAAATCACGTGGGCCCCACCCGGACATCACGTGGGCCCCACCCGGAAATCACGTGGGCCCCGCCCGGAAATCACGTGGGCCCCACCCGGAAATCACGTGGGCCCCACCCGGAAATCACGTGGGCCCCACCCGGAAATCACGTGGGCCCCACGCGGAAATCACGTTGGCCCCACGGGGAAATCTCGTGGGCCCCACCCGGAAATCACGTGGGCCCCACCCGGAAATCACGTGGGCCCCACCCGGAAGTCACGTGGGCCCCACCCGGAAATCACGTGGGCCCCACCCGGAAATCACGTGGGCCCCACCCGGAAATCACGTGGGCCCCACCCGGAAATCACGTGGGCCCCACCCGGAAATCACGTGGGCCCCACCCGGAAATCACGTGGGCCCCACCCGGAAATCACGTGGGCACCACGGGGAAATCACGTGGGCCCCACCCGGAAATCACGTGGGCCCCACCCGGAAATCACGTGGGCCCCACCCGGAAATCACGTGGGGCCCACCCGGAAATCACGTGGGCCCCACCCGGAAATCACGTGGGCCCCACGGGGAAATCACGTGGGCCCCACCCGGAAATCACGTGGGCCCCACCCGGAAATCACGTAGGCCCCACACGGAAATCACGTGGGCCCCACGGGGAAATCACGTGGGTCCCACCCGGAAATCACGTGGGCCCCACCCGGAAATCACGTGGGCCCCACCCGGAAATCACGTGGGCCCCACCCGGAAATCACGTGGGCCCCACGGGGAAATCACGTGGGCCCCACCCGGAAATCACGTGGGCCCCACCCGGAAATCACGTGGGCCCCACCCGGAAATCACGTGGGCCCCACCCGGAAATCACGTGGGCCCCACCCGGAAATCACGTGGGCCCCACCCGGAAATCCCGTGGGCCCCACCCGGAAATCACGTGGGCCCCACCCGGAAATCACGTGGGCCCCACCCGGAAATCACGTGGGCCCCATCCGGAAATCACGTGGGCCCCACGGGGAAATCACGTGGGCCCCACCCGGAAATCACGTGGGGCCCACCCGGAAATCACGTGGGCCCCACGGGGAAATCACTTGGGCCCCACCCGGAAATCACGTGGGCCCAACCCGGAAATCACGTGGGCCCCACCCGGAAATCACGTGGGCCCCACCCGGAAATCACGTGGGCCCCACCCGGAAATCACGTGGGCCCCCAGGGGAAATCACGTGGGCCCCACCCGGATATCACGTGGGCCCCACCCGGAAATCACGTGGGCCCCACCCGGAAATCACGTGGGCCCCACCCGGAAATCACGTGGGCCCCACCCGGAAATCACGTGGGCCCCACCCGGAAATCACGTGGGCCCCCAGGGGAAATCACGTGGGCCCCACCCGGAAATCACGTGGGCCCCACGGGGAAATCACGTGGGCCCCACCCGGAAATCCCGTGGGCCCCACCCGGAAATCACGTGGGCCCCACCCGGAAATCACGTGGGCCCCACCCGGAAATCACGTGGGCCCCATCCGGAAATCACGTGGGCCCCACGGGGAAATCACGTGGGCCCCACCCGGAAATCACGTGGGGCCCACCCGGAAATCACGTGGGCCCCACGGGGAAATCACTTGGGCCCCACCCGGAAATCACGTGGGCCCAACCCGGAAATCACGTGGGCCCCACCCGGAAATCACGTGGGCCCCACCCGGAAATCACGTGGGCCCCACCCGGAAATCACGTGGGCCCCCAGGGGAAATCACGTGGGCCCCACCCGGATATCACGTGGGCCCCACCCGGAAATCACGTGGGCCCCACCCGGAAATCACGTGGGCCCCACCCGGAAATCACGTGGGCCCCACCCGGAAATCACGTGGGCCCCACCCGGAAATCACGTGGGCCCCACCCGGAAATCACGTGGGCCCCACCCGGAAATCACGTGGGCCCCACCCGGAAATCACGTGGGCCCCCAGGGGAAATCACGTGGGCCCCACCCGGAAATCACGTGGGCCCCACCCGGAAATCACGTGGGCCCCACCCGGAAATCACGTGGGCCCCACGGGGAAATCACGTGGGCCCCACGGGGAAATCACGTGGGCCCCACCCGGAAATCACGTGGGCCCCACCCGGAAATCACGTGGGCCCCACCCGGAAATCACGTGGGCCCCACCCGGAAATCACGTGGGCCCCACCCGGAAATCACGTGGGGCCCACCCGGAAATCACGTGGGCCCCACGGGGAAATCACGTGGGCCCCACCCGGAAATCACGTGGGCCCCACCCGGAAATCACGTGGGCCCCACCCGGAAATCACGTGGGCCCCACCCGGAAATCACGTGGGCCCCACCCGGAAATCACGTGGGCCCCACCCGGAAATCACGTGGGCCCCACCCGGAAATCACGTGGGCCCCCAGGGGAAATCACGTGGGCCCCACCCGGAAATCACGTGGGCCCCACCCGGAAATCACGTGGGCCCCACCCGGAAATCACGTGGGCCCCACGGGGAAATCACGTGGGCCCCACGGGGAAATCACGTGGGCCCCACCCGGAAATCACGTGGGCCCCACCCGGAAATCACGTGGGCCCCACCCGGAAATCACGTGGGCCCCACCCGGAAATCACGTGGGCCCCACCCGGAAATCAAGTGGGCCCCACCCGGAAATCACGTGGGCCCCACGGGGAAATCACGTGGGCCCCACCCGGAAATCACGTGGGCCCCACCCGGAAATCACGTGGGCCCCACGGGGAAATCACGTGGGCCCCACCCGGAAATCACGTGGGCCCCACCCGGAAATCACGTGGGCCCCACCCGGAAATCACGTGGGCCCCACCCGGAAATCACGTGGGCCCCCAGGGGAAATCACGTGGGCCCCACCCGGAAATCACGTGGGCCCCACCCGGAAATCACGTGGGCCCCACCCGGAAATCACGTGGGCCCCACGGGGAAATCACGTGGGCCCCACCCAGAAATCACGTGGGCCCCACGGGGAAATCACGTGGGCCCCACCCGGAAATCACGTGGGCCCCACGGGGAAATCACGTGGGCCCCACCCGGAAATCACGTGGGGCCCACCCGGAAATCACGTGGGCCCCACCCGGAAATCACGTGGGCCCCACCCGGAAATCACGTGGGCCCCACCCGGAAATCACGTGGGCCCCCAGGGGAAATCACGTGGGCCCCACCCGGAAATCACGTGGGCCCCACCCGGAAATCACGTGGGCCCCACCCGGAAATCACGTGGGCCCCACCCGGATATCACGTGGGCCCCACCCGGAAATCACGTGGGCCCCACCCGGAAATAACGTGGGCCCCACGGGGAAATCACGTGGGCCCCACCCGGAAATCACGTGGGCCCCACCCGGAAATCACGTGGGCCCCCAGGGGAAATCACGTGGGCCCCACCCGGAAATCACGTGGGCCCCACCCGGAAATCACGTGGGCCCCACCCGGAAATCACGTGGGCCCCACCCGGAAATCACGTGGGCCCCACCCGGAAATCACGTGGGCCCCACCCGGAAATCACGTGGGCCCCACCCGGAAATCACGTGGGCCCCACCCGGAAATCACGTGGGCCCCATGGGGAAATCACGTGGGCCCCACCCGGAAATCACGTGGGCCCCACCCGGAAATCACGTGGGCCCCACCCGGAAATCACGTGGGCCCCACCCGGAAATCACGTGGGCCCCATGGGGAAATCACGTGGGCCCCACCCGGAAATCACGTGGGCCCCACCCGGAAATCACGTGGGCCCCACCCGGAAATCACGTGGGCCCCACCCGGAAATCACGTGGGCCCCACACGGAAATCACGTGGGCCCCACCCGGAAATCACGTGGGCCCCACTCGGAAATCACGTGGGCCCCACCCGGAAATCACGTGGGCCCCCAGGGGAAATCACGTGGGCCCCACCCGGAAATCACGTGGGCCCCACCCGGAAATCACGTGGGCCCCACCCGGAAATCACGTGGGCCCCACCCGGAAATCACGTGGGCCCCACCCGGAAATCACGTGGGCCCCACCCGGAAATCACGTGGGCCCCACGCGGAAATCACGTGGGCCCCACGGGGAAATCACGTGGGCCCCACCCGGAAATCACGTGGGCCCCACCCGGAAATCACGTGGGCCCCACCCGGAAGTCACGTGGGCCCCACCCGGAAATCACGTGGGCCCCACCCGGAAATCACGTGGGCCCCACCCGGAAATCACGTGGGCCCCACCCGGAAATCACGTGGGCCCCACCCGGAAATCACGTGGGCCCCACCCGGAAATCACGTGGGCCCCACCCGGAAATCACGTGGGCACCACGGGGAAATCACGTGGGCCCCACCCGGAAATCACGTGGGCCCCACCCGGAAATCACGTGGGCCCCACCCGGAAATCACGTGGGGCCCACCCGGAAATCACGTGGGCCCCACCCGGAAATCACGTGGGCCCCACGGGGAAATCACGTGGGCCCCACCCGGAAATCACGTGGGCCCCACCCGGAAATCACGTAGGCCCCACACGGAAATCACGTGGGCCCCACGGGGAAATCACGTGGGTCCCACCCGGAAATCACGTGGGCCCCACCCGGAAATCACGTGGGCCCCACCCGGAAATCACGTGGGCCCCACCCGGAAATCACGTGGGCCCCACGGGGAAATCACGTGGGCCCCACCTGGAAATCACGTGGGCCCCACCCGGAAATCACGTGGGGCCCACCCGGAAATCACGTGGGCCCCACCCGGAAATCACGTGGGCCCCACCCGGAAATCACGTGGGCCCCCAGGGGAAATCACGTGGGCCCCACCCGGAAATCACGTGGGCCCCACCCGGAAATCACGTGGGCCCCACCCGGAAATCACGTGGGCCCCACCCGGATATCACGTGGGCCCCACCCGGAAATCACGTGGGCCCCACCCGGAAATAACGTGGGCCCCACGGGGAAATCACGTGGGCCCCACCCGGAAATCACGTGGGCCCCACCCGGAAATCACGTGGGCCCCCAGGGGAAATCACGTGGGCCCCACCCGGAAATCACGTGGGCCCCACCCGGAAATCACGTGGGCCCCACCCGGAAATCACGTGGGCCCCACCCGGAAATCACGTGGGCCCCACCCGGAAATCACGTGGGCCCCACCCGGAAATCACGTGGGCCCCACCCGGAAATCACGTGGGCCCCACCCGGAAATCACGTGGGCCCCATGGGGAAATCACGTGGGCCCCACCCGGAAATCACGTGGGCCCCACCCGGAAATCACGTGGGCCCCACCCGGAAATCACGTGGGCCCCACCCGGAAATCACGTGGGCCCCATGGGGAAATCACGTGGGCCCCACCCGGAAATCACGTGGGCCCCACCCGGAAATCACGTGGGCCCCACCCGGAAATCACGTGGGCCCCACCCGGAAATCACGTGGGCCCCACACGGAAATCACGTGGGCCCCACCCGGAAATCACGTGGGCCCCACTCGGAAATCACGTGGGCCCCACCCGGAAATCACGTGGGCCCCCAGGGGAAATCACGTGGGCCCCACCCGGAAATCACGTGGGCCCCACCCTGAAATCACGTGGGCCCCGCCCGGAAATCACGTGGGCCCCACCCGGAAATCACGTGGGCCCCACCCGGAAATCACGTGGGCCCCACCCGGAAATCACGTGGGCCCCACGCGGAAATCACGTGGGCCCCACGGGGAAATCACGTGGGCCCCACCCGGAAATCACGTGGGCCCCACCCGGAAATCACGTGGGCCCCACCCGGAAGTCACGTGGGCCCCACCCGGAAATCACGTGGGCCCCACCCGGAAATCACGTGGGCCCCACCCGGAAATCACGTGGGCCCCACCCGGAAATCACGTGGGCCCCACCCGGAAATCACGTGGGCCCCACCCGGAAATCACGTGGGCCCCACCCGGAAATCACGTGGGCACCACGGGGAAATCACGTGGGCCCCACCCGGAAATCACGTGGGCCCCACCCGGAAATCACGTGGGCCCCACCCGGAAATCACGTGGGGCCCACCCGGAAATCACGTGGGCCCCACCCGGAAATCACGTGGGCCCCACGGGGAAATCACGTGGGCCCCACCCGGAAATCACGTGGGCCCCACCCGGAAATCACGTAGGCCCCACACGGAAATCACGTGGGCCCCACGGGGAAATCACGTGGGTCCCACCCGGAAATCACGTGGGCCCCACCCGGAAATCACGTGGGCCCCACCCGGAAATCACGTGGGCCCCACCCGGAAATCACGTGGGCCCCACGGGGAAATCACGTGGGCCCCACCCGGAAATCACGTGGGCCCCACCCGGAAATCACGTGGGCCCCACCCGGAAATCACGTGGGCCCCACCCGGAAATCACGTGGGCCCCACCCGGAAATCACGTGGGCCCCACCCGGAAATCCCGTGGGCCCCACCCGGAAATCACGTGGGCCCCACCCGGAAATCACGTGGGCCCCACCCGGAAATCACGTGGGCCCCATCCGGAAATCACGTGGGCCCCACGGGGAAATCACGTGGGCCCCACCCGGAAATCACGTGGGGCCCACCCGGAAATCACGTGGGCCCCACGGGGAAATCACTTGGGCCCCACCCGGAAATCACGTGGGCCCAACCCGGAAATCACGTGGGCCCCACCCGGAAATCACGTGGGCCCCACCCGGAAATCACGTGGGCCCCACCCGGAAATCACGTGGGCCCCCAGGGGAAATCACGTGGGCCCCACCCGGATATCACGTGGGCCCCACCCGGAAATCACGTGGGCCCCACCCGGAAATCACGTGGGCCCCACCCGGAAATCACGTGGGCCCCACCCGGAAATCACGTGGGCCCCACCCGGAAATCACGTGGGCCCCCAGGGGAAATCACGTGGGCCCCACCCGGAAATCACGTGGGCCCCACCCGGAATTCACGTGGGCCCCACCCGGAAATCACGTGGGCCCCACGGGGAAATCACATGGGCCCCACCCGGAAATCACGTGGGCCCCACCCGGAAATCACGTGGGCCCCACCCGGAAATCACGTGGGGCCCACCCGGAAATCACGTGGGCCCCACCCGGAAATCACGTGGGCCCCACGGGGAAATCACGTGGGCCCCACCCGGAAATCACGTGGGCCCCACCCGGAAATCACGTGGGCCCCCAGGGGAAATCACGTGGGCCCCACCCGGAAATCACGTGGGCCCCACCCGGAATTCACGTGGGCCCCACCCGGAAATCACGTGGGCCCCACGGGGAAATCACATGGGCCCCACCCGGAAATCACGTGGGCCCCACCCGGAAATCACGTGGGCCCCACCCGGAAATCACGTGGGGCCCACCCGGAAATCACGTGGGCCCCACCCGGAAATCACGTGGGCCCCACGGGGAAATCACGTGGGCCCCACCCGGAAATCACGTGGGCCCCACCCGGAAATCACGTAGGCCCCACACGGAAATCACGTGGGCCCCACGGGGAAATCACGTGGGTCCCACCCGGAAATCACGTGGGCCCCACCCGGAAATCACGTGGGCCCCACCCGGAAATCACGTGGGCCCCACCCGGAAATCACGTGGGCCCCCAGGGGAAATCACGTGGGCCCCACCCGGAAATCACGTGGGCCCCACCCGGAAATCACGTGGGCCCCACGGGGAAATCACGTGGGCCCCACCCGGAAATCACGTGGGCCCCACCCGGAAATCACGTGGGCCCCACGGGGAAATCACGTGGGCCCCACGGGGAAATCACGTGGGCCCCACCCGGAAATCACGTGGGCCCCACCCGGAAATCACGTGGGCCCCACCCGGAAATCACGTGGGCCCCACCGGGAAATCACGTGGGGCCCACCCGGAAATCACGTGGGCCCCAGGGGAAATCACGTGGGCCCCACCCGGAAATCACGTGGGCCCCACCCGGAAATCACGTGGGCCCCACCCGGAAATCACGTGGGCCCCACCCGGAAATCACGTGGGCCCCACCCGGAAATCACGTGGGCCCCACCCGGAAATCACGTGGGCCCCACCCGGAAATCACGTGGGCCCCACCCGGAAATCACGTGGGCCCCACCCGGAAATCACGTGGGGCCCACCCGGAAATCACGTGGGCCCCACGGGGAAATCACGTGGGCCCCACCCGGAAATCACGTGGGCCCCACCCGGAAATCACGTGGGCCCCACCCGGAAATCACGTGGGCCCCACCCGGAAATCACGTGGGCCCCACCCGGAAATCACGTGGGCCCCACCCGGAAATCACGTGGGCCCCACCCGGAAATCACGTGGGCCCCACCCGGAAATCACGTGGGCCCCACCCGGAAATCACGTGGGCCCCACCCGGAAATCACGTGGGCCCCACGGGGAAATCACGTGGGCCCCACCCGGAAATCACGTGGGCCCCACCCGGAAATCACGTGGGCCCCACCCGGAAATCACGTGGGCCCCACCCTGAAATCACGTGGGCCCCACCCGGAAATCACGTGGGCCCCACCCGGAAATCACGTGGGCCCCACCCGGAAATCACGTGGGCCCCACCCGGAAATCACGTGGGCCCCACCCGGAAATCACGTGGGCCCCACCCGGAAATCACGTGGGCCCCACAAGGAAATCACGTGGGCCCCACCCGGAAATCACGTGGGCCCCACCCGGAAATCACGTGGGCCCCACCCGGAAATCACGTGGGCCCCACCCGGAAATCACGTGGGCCCCACCGGGAAATCACGTGGGCCCCACCCGGAAATCACGTGGGCCCCACCCGGAAATCACGTGGGCCCCACCCGGAAATCACGTGGGCCCCACCCGGAAATCACGTGGGCCCCACCCGGAAATCACGTGGGCCCCACGGGGAAATCACGTGGGCCCCACCCGGAAATCACGTGGGCCCCACCCGGAAATCACGTGGGCCCCACCCGGAAATCACGTGGGCCCCACCCGGAAATCACGTGGGCCCCACGGGGAAATCACGTGGGCCCCACGGGGAAATCATGTGGGCCCCACCCGGAAATCACGTGGGCCCCACCCGGAAATCACGTGAGCCCCACCCGGAAATCACATGGGCCCCACCCGGAAATCACGTGGGCCCCACCCGGAAATCACGTGGGCCCCACCCGGAAATCACGTGGGCCCCCAGGGGAAATCACGTGGGCCCCACCCGGAAATCACGTGGGCCCCACCCGGAAATCACGTGGGCCCCACCCGGAAATCACGTGGGCCCCACGGGGAAATCACGTGGGCCCCACCCGGAAATCACGTGGGCCCCACCCGGAAATCACGTGGGCCCCACCCGGAAATCACGTGGGCCCCACCCGGAAATCACGTGGGCCCCACCCGGAAATCACGTGGGCCCCACCCGGAAATCACGTGGGGCCCACCCGGAAATCACGTGGGCCCCCAGGGGAAATCACGTGGGCCCCACCCGGAAATCACGTGGGCCCCACCCGGAAATCACGTGGGCCCCACGGGGAAATCACGTGGGCCCCACGGGGAAATCACGTGGGCCCCACCCGGAAATCACGTGGGCCCCACCCGGAAATCACGTGGGCCCCACCCGGAAATCACGTGGGCCCCACCCGGAAATCACGTGGGCCCCACCCGGAAATCACGTGGGCCCCACCCGGAAATCACGTGGGCCCCACCTGGAAATCACGTGGGCCCCCAGGGGAAATCACGTGGGCCCCACAAGGAAATCACGTGGGCCCCACCCGGAAATCACGTGGGCCCCACCCGGAAATCACGTGGGCCCCACCCGGAAATCACGTGGGCCCCACCCTGAAATCACGTAGGCCCCACCCGGAAATCACGTGGGCCCCACCCGGAAATCACGTGGGCCCCACCCGGAAATCACGTGGGCCCCACCCGGAAATCACGTGGGCCCCACCCGGAAATCACGTGGGCCCCACCCGGAAATCACGTGGGCCCCACCCGGAAATCACGTGGGCCCCATCCGGAAATCACGTGGGCCCCATGGGGAAATCACGTGGGCCCCACCCGGAAATCACGTGGGGCCCACCCGGAAATCACGTGGGCCCCACGGGGAAATCACGTGGGCCCCACCCGGAAATCACGTGGGCCCCACCCGGAAATCACGTGGGCCCCACCCGGAAATCACGTGGGCCCCACCCGGAAATCACGTGGGCCCCACCCGGAAATCACGTGGGCCCCACCCGGAAATCACGTGGGCCCCACCCGGAAATCACGTGGGCCCCACGGGGAAATCACGTGGGCCCCACCCGGAAATCACGTGGGCACCACGGGGAAATCACGTGGGCCCCACCCGGAAATCACGTGGGCACCACGGGGAAATCACGTGGGCCCCACCCGGAAATCACGTGGGCCCCACCCGGAAATCACGTGGGCCCCACCCGGAAATCACGTGGGGCCCACCCGGAAATCACGTGGGCCCCACCCGGAAATCACGTGGGCCCCACGGGGAAATCACGTGGGCCCCACCCGGAAATCACGTGGGCACCACCCGGAAATCACGTGGGCCCCACACGGAAATCACGTGGGCCCCACCCGGAAATCACGTGGGCCCCACACGGAAATCACGTGGGCCCCACCCGGAAATCACGTGGGCCCCACCCGGAAATCACGTGGGCCCCACCCGGAAATCACGTGGGCCCCACGCGGAAATCACGTGGGCCCCACGGGGAAATCACGTGGGCCCCACCCGGAAATCACGTGGGCCCCACCCGGAAATCACGTGGGCCCCACCCGGAAGTCACGTGGGCCCCACCCGGAAATCACGTGGGCCCCACCCGGATATCACGTGGGCCCCACCCGGAAATCACGTGGGCCCCACCCGGAAATCACGTGGGCCCCACCCGGAAATCACGTGGGGCCCACCCGGAAATCACGTGGGCCCCACCCGGAAATCACGTGGGCCCCACGGGGAAATCACGTGGGCCCCACCCGGAAATCACGTGGGCCCCACCCGGAAATCACGTAGGCCCCACACGGAAATCACGTGGGCCCCACGGGGAAATCACGTGGGGCCCACCCGGAAATCACGTGGGCCCCACGGGGAAATCACGTGGGCCCCACCCGGAAATCACGTGGGCCCAACCCGGAAATCACGTGGGCCCCACCCGGAAATCACGTGGGCCCCACCCGGAAATCACGTGGGCCCCACCAGGAAATCACGTGGGCCCCCAGGGGAAATCACGTGGGCCCCACCCGGATATCACGTGGGCCCCACCCGGAAATCACGTGGGCCCCACCCGGAAATCACGTGGGCCCCACCAGGAAATCACGTGGGCCCCCAGGGGAAATCACGTGGGCCCCACCCGGATATCACGTGGGCCCCACCCGGAAATCACGTGGGCCCCACCCGGAAATCACGTGGGCCCCACCCGGAAATCACGTGGGCCCCACCCGGAAATCACGTGGGCCCCACCCGGAAATCACGTGGGCCCCACCCGGAAATCACGTGGGCCCCACCCGGAAATCACGTGGGCCCCACCCGGAAATCACGTGGGCCCCACCCGGAAATCACGTGGGCCCCACCCGGAAATCACGTGGGCCCCACCCGGAAATCACGTGGGCCCCACCCGGAAATCACGTGGGCCCCCAGGGGAAATCACGTGGGCCCCACAAGGAAATCACGTGGGCCCCACCCGGAAATCACGTGGGCCCCACCCGGAATTCACGTGGGCCCCACCCAGAAATCACGTGGGCCCCACGGGGAAATCACATGGGCCCCACCCGGAAATCACGTGGGCCCCACCCGGAAATCACGTGGGCCCCACCCGGAAATCACGTGGGCCCCACCCGGAAATCACGTGGGCCCCACCCGGAAATCACGTGGGCCCCACCCGGAAATCACGTGGGCCCCACCCGGAAATCACGTGGGCCCCACCCGGAAATCACGTGGGCCCCACCCGGAAATCACGTGGGCCCCACCCGGAAATCACGTGGGCCCCAAGGGGAAATCACGTGGGCCCCACCCGGAAATCACGTGGGCCCCACCCGGAAATCACGTGGGCCCCCAGGGGAAATCACGTGGGCCCCACCCGGAAATCACGTGGGCCCCACCCGGAAATCACGTGGGCCCCACCCGGAAATCACGTGGGCCCCACGGGGAAATCACGTGGGCCCCACCCGGAAATCACGTGGGCCCCACCCGGAAATCACGTGGGCCCCACCCGGAAATCACGTGGGCCCCACCCGGAAATCACGTGGGCCCCACCCGGAAATCACGTGGGGCCCACCCGGAAATCACGTGGGCCCCACGGGGAAATCACGTGGGCCCCACCCGGAAATCACGTGGGCCCCACCCGGAAATCACGTGGGCCCCACCCGGAAATCACGTGGGCCCCACCCGGAAATCACGTGGGCCCCACCCGGAAATCACGTGGGCCCCACCCGGAAATCACGTGGGCCCCACCCGGAAATCACGTGGGCCCCCAGGGGAAATCACGTGGGCCCCACCCGGAAATCACGTGGGCCCCACCCGGAAATCACGTGGGCCCCACCCGGAAATCACGTGGGCCCCACCCGGAAATCACGTGGGCCCCACGGGGAAATCACGTGGGCCCCACGGGGAAATCACGTGGGCCCCACCCGGAAATCACGTGGGCCCCACCCGGAAATCACGTGGGCCCCACCCGGAAATCACGTGGGCCCCACCCGGAAATCACGTGGGCCCCACCCGGAAATCACGTGGGCCCCACCCGGAAATCACGTGGGCCCCACGGGGAAATCACGTGGGCCCCACCCGGAAATCACGTGGGCCCCACCCGGAAATCACGTGGGCCCCACGGGGAAATCACGTGGGCCCCACCCGGAAATCACGTGGGCCCCACCCAGAAATCACGTGGGCCCCACGGGGAAATCACGTGGGCCCCACTCGGAAATCACGTGGGCCCCACCCGGAAATCACGTGGGCCCCACCCGGAAATCACGTGGGCCCCACCCGGAAATCACGTGGGCCCCACCCGGAAATCACGTGGGCCCCACCCGGAAATCACGTGGGCCCCACCCGGAAATCACGTGGGCCCTACCCGGAAATCACGTGGGCCCCCAGGGGAAATCACGTGGGCCCCACCCGGAAATCACGTGGGCCCCACCCGGAAATCACGTGGGCCCCACCCGGAAATCACGTGGGCCCCACCCGGAAATCACGTGGGCCCCACCCGGAAATCACGTGGGCCCCACCCGGAAATCACGTGGGCCCCACGGGGAAATCACGTGGGCCCCACCCGGAAATCACGTGGGCCCCACCCGGAAATCACGTGGGCCCCACGGGGAAATCACGTGGGCCCCACCCGGAAATCACGTTGGCCCCACCCGGAAATCACGTGGGCCCCACCCGGAAATCACGTGGGCCCCACCCGGAAATCACGTGGCCCCACCCGGAAATCACGTGGGCCCCACCCGGAAATCACGTGGGCCCCCAGGGGAAATCACGTGGGCCCCACCCGGAAATCACGTGGGCCCCACCCGGAAATCACGTGGGCCCCACCCGGAAATCACGTGGGCCCGACGGGGAAATCACGTGGGCCCCACCCGGAAATCACGTGGGCCCCACCCGGAAATCACGTGGGCCCCACCCGGAAATCACGTGGGCCCCACCCGGAAATCACGTGGGCCCCACCCGGAAATCACGTGGGCCCCACCCGGAAATCACGTGGGCCCCACCCGGAAATCACGTGGGCCCCACCCGGAAATCACGTGGGCCCCACCCGGAAATCACGTGGGCCCCACCCGGAAATCACGTGGGCCCCACCCGGAAATCACGTGGGCCCCACCCGGAAATCACGTGGGCCCCACCCGGAAATCACGTGGGCCCCACCCGGAAATCACGTGGGCCCCACCCGGAAATCACGTGGGCCCCACCCGGAAATCACGTGGGCCCCACCCGGAAATCACGTGGGCCCCACGGGGAAATCACGTGGGCCCCACCCGGAAATCACGTGGGCCCCACCCGGAAATCACGTGGGCCCCCAGGGGAAATCACGTGGGCCCCACCCGGAAATCACGTGGGCCCCACCTGGAAATCACGTGGGCCCCACCCTGAAATCACGTGGACCCCACCCGGAAATCACGTGGGCCCCACGGGGAAATCACGTGGGCCCCACCCGGAAATCACGTGGGCCCCACCCGGAAATCACGTGGGCCCCACCCGGAAATCACGTGGGCCCCACCCGGAAATCACGTGGGCCCCACCCGGAAATCACGTGGGCCCCACCCGGAAATCACGTGGGCCCCACCCGGAAATCACGTGGGCCCGACGGGGAAATCACGTGGGCCCCACCCGGAAATCACGTGGTCCCCACCCGGAAATCACGTGGGCCCCACCCGGAAATCACGTGGGCCCCACCCGGAAATCACGTGGGCCCCACCCGGAAATCACGTGGGCCCCACCCGGAAATCACGTGGGCCCCACCCGGAAATCACGTGGGCCCCACCCGGAAATCACGTGGGCCCCTCCCGGAAATCACGTGGGCCCCCAGGGGAAATCACGTGGGCCCCACCCGGAAATCACGTGGGCCCCACCCGGAAATCACGTGGGCCCCACTCGGAAATCACGTGGGCCCCACGGGGAAATCACGTGGGCCCCACCCGGAAATCACGTGGGCCCCACCCGGAAATCACGTGGGCCCCCAGGGGAAATCACGTGGGCCCCACCCGGAAATCACGTGGGCCCCACTCGGAAATCACGTGGGCCCCACGGGGAAATCACGTGGGCCCCACCCGGAAATCACGTGGGCCCCACCCGGAAATCACGTGGGCCCCACGGGGAAATCACGTGGGCCCCACCCGGAAATCACGTGGGCCCCACCCGGAAATCACGTGGGCCCCACCCGGAAATCACGTGGGCCCCACCCGGAAATCACGTGGGCCCCCAGGTGAAATCACGTGGGCCCCACGGGGAAATCACGTGGGGCCCACCCGGAAATCACGTGGGCCCCACGGGGAAATCACTTGGGCCCCACGGGGAAATCACGTGGGCCCCACCCGGAAATCACGGGGGCCCCACCCGGAAATCACGTGGGCCCCACCCGGAAATCACGTGGGCCCCACCCGGAAATCACGTGGGCCCCACCCGGAAATCTCGTGGGCCCCACCCGGAAATCACGTGGGCCCCACCCGGAAATCACGTGGGCCCCACCCGGAAATCACGTGGGCCCCACCCGGAAATCACGTGGGCCCCCAGGGGAAATCACGTGGGCCCCACCCGGAAATCACGTGGGCCCCACCCGGAAATCACGTGGGCCCCACCCGGAAATCACGTGGGCCCCACCCGGGAATCACGTGGGCCCCACCCGGAAATCACGTGGGCCCCACCCGGAAATCACGTGGGCCCCACCCGGAAATCACGTGGGCCCCACCCGGAAATCACGTGGGGCCCACCCGGAAATCACGTGGGCCCCACCCGGAAATCACGTGGGCCCCACCCGGAAATCACGTGGGCCCCACCCGGAAATCACGTGGGCCCCACCCGGAAATCACGTGGGCCCCACCCGGAAATCACGTGGGCCCCACCCGGAAATCACGTGGGCCCCACCCGGAAATCACGTGGGCCCCACCCGGAAATCACGTGGGCCCTACCCGGAAATCACGTGGGCCCCCAGGGGAAATCACGTGGGCCCCACCCGGAAATCACGTGGGCCCCACCCGGAAATCACGTGGGCCCCACCCGGAAATCACGTGGGCCCCACCCGGAAATCACGTGGGCCCCACCCGGAAATCACGTGGGCCCCCAGGGGAAATCACGTGGGTCCCACCCGGAAATCACGTGGGCCCCACCCGGAAATCACGTGGGCCCCCAGGGGAAATCACGTGGGCCCCACCCGGATATCACGTGGGCCCCACCCGGAAATCACGTGGGCCCCACCCGGAAATAACGTGGGCCCCACGGGGAAATCACGTGGGCCCCACCCGGAAATCACGTGGGCCCCACCCGGAAATCACGTGGGCCCCCAGGGGAAATCACGTGGGCCCCACCCGGAAATCACGTGGGCCCCTCCCGGAAATCACGTGGGCCCCACCCGGAAATCACGTGGGCCCCACCCGGAAATCACGTGGGCCCCACCCGGAAATCACGTGGGCCCCACCCGGAAATCACGTGGGCCCCACGGGGAAATCACGTGGGCCCCACGGGGAAATCACGTGGGCCCCACCCGGAAATCACGTGGGCCCCACCCGGAAATCACGTGGGCCCCACCCGGAAATCACGTGGGCCCCACCCGGAAATCACGTGGGCCCCACCCGGAAATCACGTGGGCCCCACCCGGAAATCACGTGGGCCCCACCCGGAAATCAGGTGGGCCCCACGGGGAAATCACGTGGGCCCCACGGGGAAATCACGTGGGCCCCACCCGGAAATCACGTGGGCCCCACCCGGAAATCACGTGGGCCCCACCCGGAAATCACGTGGGCCCCACCCGGAAATCACGTGGGCCCCACCCGGAAATCACGTGGGCCCCCAGGGGAAATCACGTGGGCCCCACCCGGAAATCACGTGGGCCCCACCCGGAAATCACGTGGGCCCCACCCGGAAATCACGTGGGCCCCACGGGGAAATCACGTGGGCCCCACCCGGAAATCACGTGGGCCCCACGGGGAAATCACGTGGGCCCCACCCGGAAATCACGTGGGCCCCACCCGGAAATCACGTGGGCCCCACCCGGAAATCACGTGGGCCCCACCCGGAAATCACGTGGGCCCCACCCGGAAATCACGTGGGCCCCACCCGGAAATCACGTGGGCCCCACCCGGAAATCACGTGGGCCCCACCCGGAAATCACGTGGGCCCCACCCGGAAATCACGTGGGCCCCACCCGGAAATCACGTGGGCCCCACCCGGAAATCACGTGGGCCCCACCCGGAAATCACGTGGGCCCCACCCGGAAATCACGTGGGCCCCCAGGGGAAATCACGTGGGCCCCACAAGGAAATCACGTGGGCCCCACCCGGAAATCACGTGGGCCCCACCCGGAAAACACGTGGGCCCCACCCGGAAATCACGTGGGCCCCACGGGGAAATCACGTGGGCCCCACCCGGAAATCACGTGGGCCCCACCCGGAAATCACGTGGGCCCCACCCGGAAATCACGTGGGCCCCACCCGGAAATCACGTGGGCCCCACCCGGAAATCACGTGGGCCCCACCCGGAAATCACGTGGGGCCCACCCGGAAATCACGTGGGCCCCACCCGGAAATCACGTGGGCCCCACCCGGAAATCACGTGGGCCCCACCCGGAAATCACGTGGGCCCCACCCGGAAATCACGTGGGGCCCACCCGGAAATCACGTGGGCCCCACCCGGAAATCACGTGGTCCCCACCCGGAAATCACGTGGGCCCCACCCGGAAATCACGTGGGCCCCACCCGGAAATCACGTGGGCCCCCAGGGGATATCACGTGGGCCCCACAAGGAAATCACGTGGGCCCCACCCGGAAATCACGTGGGCCCCACCCGGAAATCACGTGGGCCCCACCCGGAAATCACGTGGGCCCCACGGGGAAATCACATGGGCCCCACCCGGAAATCACGTGGGCCCCACCCGGAAATCACGTGGGCCCCACCCGGAAATCACGTGGGCCCCACCCGGAAATCACGTGGGCCCCACGCGGAAATCACGTGGGCCCACCGGGGAAATCACGTGGGCCCCACCCGGAAATCACGTGGGCCCCACCCGGAAATCACGTGGGCCCCACCCGGAAATCACGTGGGCCCCACGGGGAAATCACGTGGGCCCCACCCGGAAATCACGTGGGCACCACGGGGAAATCACGTGGGCCCCACCCGGAAATCACGTGGGCACCACGGGGAAATCACGTGGGCCCCACCCGGAAATCACGTGGGCCCCACCCGGAAATCACGTGGTCCCCACGGGGAAATCACGTGGGGCCCACCCGGAAATCACGTGAGCCCCACCCGGAAATCACGTGGGCCCCACGGGGAAATCACGTGGGCCCCACCCGGAAATCACGTGGGCCGCACCCGGAAATCACGTGGGCCCCACACGGAAATCACGTGGGCCCCACCCGGAAATCACGTGGGCCCCACCCGGAAATCACGTGGGCCCCACCCGGAAATCACGTGGGCCCCACCCGGAAATCACGTGGGCCCCACCCGGAAATCACGTGGGCCCCACCCGGAAATCACGTGGGCCCCACGGGGAAATCACGTGGGCCCCACCCGGAAATCACGTGGGCCCCACCCGGAAATCACGTGGGCCCCACCCGGAAGTCACGTGGGCCCCACCCGGAAATCACGTGGGCCCCACCCGGAAATCACGTGGGCCCCACCCGGAAATCACGTGGGCCCCACCCGGAAATCACGTGGGCCCCACCCGGAAATCACGTGGGCCCCACCCGGAAATCACGTGGGCCCCACCCGGATATCACGTGGGCCCCACGGGGAAATCACGTGGGCCCCACCCGGAAATCACGTGGGGCCCACCCGGAAATCACGTGGGCCCCAGGGGAAATCACGTGGGCCCCACCCGGAAATCACGTGGGCCCCACCCGGAAATCACGTGGGCCCCACCCGGAAATCACGTGGGCCCCACCCGGAAATCACGTGGGCCCCACCCGGAAATCACGTGGGCCCCACCCGGAAATCACGTGGGCCCCACCCGGAAATCACGTGGGCCCCACCCGGAAATCACGTGGGGCCCACCCGGAAATCACGTGGGCCCCACCCGGAAATCACGTGGGCCCCACCCGGAAATCACGTGGGCCCCACCCGGAAATCACGTGGGCCCCACCCGGAAATCACGTGGGCCCCACCCGGAAATCACGTGGGCCCCACCCGGAAATCACGTGGGCCCCACCCGGAAATCACGTGGGCCCCACCCGGAAATCACGTGGGCCCCACCCGGAAATCACGTGGGCCCCACCCGGAAATCACGTGGGCCCCACCCGGAAATCACGTGGGCCCCACGGGGAAATCACGTGGGCCCCACCCGGAAATCACGTGGGCCCCACCCGGAAATCACGTGGGCCCCACCCGGAAATCACGTGGGCCCCACCCGGAAATCACGTGGGCCCCACCCTGAAATCACGTGGGCCCCACCCGGAAATCACGTGGGCCCCACCCGGAAATCACGTGGGCCCCACCCGGAAATCACGTGGGCCCCACCCGGAAATCACGTGGGCCCCACCCGGAAATCACGTGGGCCCCACCCGGAAATCACGTGGGCCCCACCCGGAAATCACGTGGGCCCCACCCGGAAATCACGTGGGCCCCACGGGGAAATCACGTGGGCCCCACCCGGAAATCACGTGGGCCCCACCCGGAAATCACGTGGGCCCCACCCGGAAATCACGTGGGCCCCACCCTGAAATCACGTGGGCCCCACCCGGAAATCACGTGGGCCCCACCCGGAAATCACGTGGGCCCCACCCGGAAATCACGTGGGCCCCACCCGGAAATCACGTGGGCCCCACCCGGAAATCACGTGGGCCCCACCCGGAAATCACGTGGGCCCCACCCGGAAATCACGTGGGCCCCACCGGGAAATCACGTGGGCCCCACCCGGAAATCACGTGGGCCCCACCCGGAAATCACGTGGGCCCCACCCGGAAATCACGTGGGCCCCACCCGGAAATCACGTGGGCCCCACGGGGAAATCACGTGGGCCCCACCTGGAAATCACGTGGGCCCCACCCGGAAATCACGTGGGCCCCACCCGGAAATCACGTGGGCCCCACCCGGAAATCACGTGGGCCCCACCCGGAAATCACGTGGGCCCCACCCGGAAATCACGTGGGGCCCACCCGGAAATCACGTGGGCCCCACCCGGAAATCACGTGGTCCCCACCCGGAAATCACGTGGGCCCCACCCGGAAATCACGTGGGCCCCACCCGGAAATCACGTGGGCCCCCAGGGGATATCACGTGGGCCCCACAAGGAAATCACGTGGGCCCCACCCGGAAATCACGTGGGCCCCACCCGGAAATCACGTGGGCCCCACCCGGAAATCACGTGGGCCCCACGGGGAAATCACATGGGCCCCACCCGGAAATCACGTGGGCCCCACCCGGAAATCACGTGGGCCCCACCCGGAAATCACGTGGGCCCCACCCGGAAATCACGTGGGCCCCACGCGGAAATCACGTGGGCCCACCGGGGAAATCACGTGGGCCCCACCCGGAAATCACGTGGGCCCCACCCGGAAATCACGTGGGCCCCACCCGGAAATCACGTGGGCCCCACGGGGAAATCACGTGGGCCCCACCCGGAAATCACGTGGGCACCACGGGGAAATCACGTGGGCCCCACCCGGAAATCACGTGGGCACCACGGGGAAATCACGTGGGCCCCACCCGGAAATCACGTGGGCCCCACCCGGAACTCACGTGGGCCCCACCCGGAAATCACGGGGGCCCCACCCGGAAATCACGTGGGCCCCACCCGGAAATCACGTGGGCCCCACGGGGAAATCACGTGGGCCCCACCCGGAAATCACGTGGGCCGCACCCGGAAATCACGTGGGCCCCACCCGGAAATCACGGGGGCCCCACCCGGAACTCACGTGGGCCCCACCCGGAAATCACGGTGGGCCCCACCCGGAAATCACGTGGGCCCCACCCGGAAATCACGTGGGCCCCACCCGGAAATCACGTGGGCCCCACCCGGAAATCACGTGGGCCCCACGGGGAAATCACGTGGGCCCCACCCGGAAATCACGTGGGCCCCACCCGGAAATCACGTGGGCCCCACCCGGAAGTCACGTGGGCCCCACCCGGAAATCACGTGGGCCCCACCCGGAAATCACGTGGGCCCCACCCGGAAATCACGTGGGCCCCACCCGGAAATCACGTGGGCCCCACCCGGAAATCACGTGGGCCCCACCCGGAAATCACGTGGGCCCCACCCGGATATCACGTGGGCCCCACGGGGAAATCACGTGGGCCCCACCCGGAAATCACGTGGGGCCCACCCGGAAATCACGTGGGCCCCAGGGGAAATCACGTGGGCCCCACCCGGAAATCACGTGGGCCCCACCCGGAAATCACGTGGGCCCCACCCGGAAATCACGTGGGCCCCACCCGGAAATCACGTGGGCCCCACCCGGAAATCACGTGGGCCCCACCCGGAAATCACGTGGGCCCCACCCGGAAATCACGTGGGCCCCACCCGGAAATCACGTGGGGCCCACCCGGAAATCACGTGGGCCCCACCCGGAAATCACGTGGGCCCCACCCGGAAATCACGTGGGCCCCACCCGGAAATCACGTGGGCCCCACGGGGAAATCACGTGGGCCCCACCCGGAAATCACGTGGGCCCCACCCGGAAATCACGTGGGCCCCACCCGGAAATCACGTGGGCCCCACCCGGAAATCACGTGGGCCCCACCCGGAAATCACGTGGGCCCCACCCGGAAATCACGTGGGGCCCACCCGAAATCACGTGGGCCCCCAGGGGAAATCACGTGGGCCCCACCCGGAAATCACGTGGGCCCCACCCGGAAATCACGTGGGCCCCACGGGGAAATCACGTGGGCCCCACGGGGAAATCACGTGGGCCCCACCCGGAAATCACGTGGGCCCCACCCGGAAATCACGTGGGCCCCACCCGGAAATCACGTGGGCCCCACCCGGAAATCACGTGGGCCCCACCCGGAAATCACGTGGGCCCCACCCGGAAATCACGTGGGCCCCACCCTGAAATCACGTGGGCCCCACCCGGAAATCACGTGGGCCCCACCCGGAAATCACGTGGGCCCCACCCGGAAATCACGTGGGCCCCACCCGGAAATCACGTGGGCCCCACCCGGAAATCACGTGGGCCCCACCGGGAAATCACGTGGGCCCCACCCGGAAATCACGTGGGCCCCACCCGGAAATCACGTGGGCCCCACCCGGAAATCACGTGGGCCCCACCCGGAAATCACGTGGGCCCCACGGGGAAATCACGTGGGCCCCACCTGGAAATCACGTGGGCCCCACCCGGAAATCACGTGGGCCCCACCCGGAAATCACGTGGGCCCCACCCGGAAATCACGTGGGCCCCACGGGGAAATCACGTGGGCCCCACGGGGAAATCACGTGGGCCCCACCCGGAAATCACGTGGGCCCCACCCGGAAATCACGTGAGCCCCACCCGGAAATCACATGGGCCCCACCCGGAAATCACGTGGGCCCCACCCGGAAATCACGTGGGCCCCACCCGGAAATCACGTGGGCCCCCAGGGGAAATCACGTGGGCCCCACCCGGAAATCACGTGGGCCCCACCCGGAAATCACGTGGGCCCCACCCGGAAATCACGTGGGCCCCACGGGGAAATCACGTGGGCCCCACCCGGAAATCACGTGGGCCCCACCCGGAAATCACGTGGGCCCCACCCGGAAATCACGTGGGCCCCACCCGGAAATCACGTGGGCCCCACCCGGAAATCACGTGGGCCCCACCCGGAAATCACGTGGGGCCCACCCGGAAATCACGTGGGCCCCCAGGGGAAATCACGTGGGCCCCACCCGGAAATCACGTGGGCCCCACCCGGAAATCACGTGGGCCCCACGGGGAAATCACGTGGGCCCCACGGGGAAATCACGTGGGCCCCACCCGGAAATCACGTGGGCCCCACCCGGAAATCACGTGGGCCCCACCCGGAAATCACGTGGGCCCCACCCGGAAATCACGTGGGCCCCACCCGGAAATCACGTGGGCCCCACCCGGAAATCACGTGGGCCCCACCCGGAAATCACGTGGGCCCCCAGGGGAAATCACGTGGGCCCCACAAGGAAATCACGTGGGCCCCACCCGGAAATCACGTGGGCCCCACCCGGAAATCACGTGGGCCCCACCCGGAAATCACGTGGGCCCCACCCTGAAATCACGTGGGCCCCACCCGGAAATCACGTGGGCCCCACCCGGAAATCACGTGGGCCCCACCCGGAAATCACGTGGGCCCCACCCGGAAATCACGTGGTCCCCACCCGGAAATCACGTGGGCCCCACCCAGAAATCACGTGGGCCCCACCCGGAAATCACGTGGGCCCCATCCGGAAATCACGTGGGCCCCATGGGGAAATCACGTGGGCCCCACCCGGAAATCACGTGGGGCCCACCCGGAAATCACGTGGGCCCCACCCGGAAATCACGTGGGCCCCACCCGGAAATCACGTGGGCCCCACCCGGAAATCACGTGGGCCCCACCCGGAAATCACGTGGGCCCCACCCGGAAATCACGTGGGCCCCCAGGGGAAATCACATGGGCCCCACCCGGATATCACGTGGGCCCCACCCGGAAATCACGTGGGCCCCACCCGGAAATCACGTGGGCCCCACCCGGAAATCACGTGGGCCCCACCCGGAAATCACGTGGGCCCCACGGGGAAATCACGTGGGCCCCCAGGGGAAATCACGTGGGCCCCACCCGGAAATCACGTGGGCCCCACCCGGAAATCACGTGGGCCCCACCCGGAAATCACGTGGGCCCCACCCGGAAATCACGTGGGCCCCACCCGGAAATCACGTGGGCCCCACCCGGAAATCACGTGGGCCCCCAGGGGAAATCACGTGGGCCCCACAAGGAAATCACGTGGGCCCCACCCGGAAATCACGTGGGCCCCACCCGGAAATCACGTGGGCCCCACCCGGAAATCACGTGGGCCCCACCCGGAAATCACGTGGGCCCCACCCGGAAATCACGTGGGCCCCACCCGGAAATCAGTGGGCCCCACCCGGAAATCACGTGGGCCCCACCCGGAAATCACGTGGGCCCCACCCGGAATCACGTGGGCCCCACCCGGAAATCACGTGGGGCCCACCCGGAAATCACGTGGGCCCCACCCGGAAATCACGTGGGCCCCACGGGGAAATCACGTGGGCCCCACCCGGAAATCACGTGGGCCCCACGGGGAAATCACGTGGGCCCCACCCGGAAATCACGTGGGCAGCACCCGGAAATCACGTGGGCCTCACCCGGAAATCACGTGGGCCCCACCCGGAAATCACGTGGGCCCCACCCGGAAATCACGTGGGCCCCACCCGGAAATCACGTGGGCCCCACCCGGAAATCACGTGGGCCCCACCCGGAAATCACGTGGGCCCCACCCGGAAATCACGTGGGCCCCACCCGGAAATCACGTGGTCCCCACCCGGAAATCACGTGGGCCCCACCCGGAAATCACGTGGGCCCCACCCGGAAATCACGTGGGCCCCCAGGGGAAATCACGTGGGCCCCACAAGGAAATCACGTGGGCCCCACCCGGAAATCACGTGGGCCCCACCCGGAAATCACGTGGGCCCCACCCGGAAATCACGTGGGCCCCACGGGGAAATCACATGGGACCCACCCGGAAATCACGTGGGCCCCACCCGGAAATCACGTGGGCCCCACCCGGAAATCACGTGGGCCCCACCCGGAAATCACGTGGGCCCCACGCGGAAATCACGTGGGCCCACCGGGGAAATCACGTGGGCCCCACCCGGAAATCACGTGGGCCCCACCCGGAAATCACGTGGGCCCCACACGGAAATCACGTGGGCCCCACCCGGAAATCACGTGGGCCCCACCCGGAAATCACGTGGGCCCCACCCGGAAATCACGTGGGCCCCACGGGGAAATCACGTGGGCCCCACCCGGAAATCACGTGGGCACCACGGGGAAATCACGTGGGCCCCACCCGGAAATCACGTGGGCACCACGGGGAAATCACGTGGGCCCCACCCGGAAATCACGTGGGCCCCACCCGGAAATCACGTGGGCCCCACCCGGAAATCACGTGGGGCCCACCCGGAAATCACGTGAGCCCCACCCGGAAATCACGTGGGCCCCACGGGGAAATCACGTGGGCCCCACCCGGAAATCACGTGGGCCGCACCCGGAAATCACGTGGGCCCCACACGGAAATCACGTGGGCCCCACCCGGAAATCACGTGGGCCCCACCCGGAAATCACGTGGGCCCCACCCGGAAATCACGTGGGCCCCACCCGGAAATCACGTGGGCCCCACCCGGAAATCACGTGGGCCCCACCCGGAAATCACGTGGGCCCCACGGGGAAATCACGTGGGCCCTACCCGGAAATCACGTGGGCCCCACCCGGAAATCACGTGGGCCCCACCCGGAAGTCACGTGGGCCCCACCCGGAAATCACGTGGGCCCCACCCGGAAATCACGTGGGCCCCACCCGGAAATCACGTGGGCCCCACCCGGAAATCACGTGGGCCCCACCCGGAAATCACGTGGGCCCCACCCGGAAATCACGTGGGCCCCACCCGGAAATCACGTGGGCCCCACGGGGAAATCACGTGGGCCCCACCCGGAAATCACGTGGGGCCCACCCGGAAATCACGTGGGCCCCAGGGGAAATCACGTGGGCCCCACCCGGAAATCACGTGGGCCCCACCCGGAAATCACGTGGGCCCCACCCGGAAATCACGTGGGCCCCACCCGGAAATCACGTGGGCCCCACCCGGAAATCACGTGGGCCCCACCCGGAAATCACGTGGGCCCCACCCGGAAATCACGTGGGCCCCACCCGGAAATCACGTGGGCCCCACCCGGAAATCACGTGGGGCCCACCCGGAAATCACGTGGGCCCCACGGGGAAATCACGTGGGCCCCACCCGGAAATCACGTGGGCCCCACCCGGAAATCACGTGGGCCCCACCCGGAAATCACGTGGGCCCCACCCGGAAATCACGTGGGCCCCACCCGGAAATCACGTGGGCCCCACCCGGAAATCACGTGGGCCCCACCCGGAAATCACGTGGGCCCCACCCGGAAATCACGTGGGCCCCACCCGGAAATCACGTGGGCCCCACCCGGAAATCACGTGGGCCCCACGGGGAAATCACGTGGGCCCCACCCGGAAATCACGTGGGCCCCACCCGGAAATCACGTGGGCCCCACCCGGAAATCACGTGGGCCCCACCCGGAAATCACGTGGGCCCCACCCGGAAATCACGTGGGCCCCACCCGGAAATCACGTGGGCCCCACCCGGAAATCACGTGGGCCCCACCCGGAAATCACGTGGGCCCCACCCGGAAATCACGTGGGCCCCACCCGGAAATCACGTGGGCCCCACAAGGAAATCACGTGGGCCCCACCCGGAAATCACGTGGGCCCCACCCGGAAATCACGTGGGCCCCACCCGGAAATCACGTGGGCCCCACCCGGAAATCACGTGGGCCCCACCGGGAAATCACGTGGGCCCCACCCGGAAATCACGTGGGCCCCACCCGGAAATCACGTGGGCCCCACCCGGAAATCACGTGGGCCCCACCCGGAAATCACGTGGGCCCCACCCGGAAATCACGTGGGCCCCACGGGGAAATCACGTGGGCCCCACCTGGAAATCACGTGGGCCCCACCAGGAAATCACGTGGGCCCCACCCGGAAATCACGTGGGCCCCACCCGGAAATCACGTGGGCCCCACGGGGAAATCACGTGGGCCCCACGGGGAAATCACGTGGGCCCCACCCGGAAATCACGTGGGCCCCACCCGGAAATCACGTGAGCCCCACCCGGAAATCACATGGGCCCCACCCGGAAATCACGTGGGCCCCACCCGGAAATCACGTGGGCCCCACCCGGAAATCACGTGGGCCCCCAGGGGAAATCACGTGGGCCCCACCCGGAAATCACGTGGGCCCCACCCGGAAATCACGTGGGCCCCACCCGGAAATCACGTGGGCCCCACGGGGAAATCACGTGGGCCCCACCCGGAAATCACGTGGGCCCCACCCGGAAATCACGTGGGCCCCACCCGGAAATCACGTGGGCCCCACCCGGAAATCACGTGGGCCCCACCCGGAAATCACATGGGCCCCACCCGGAAATCACGTGGGGCCCACCCGGAAATCACGTGGGCCCCACCCGGAAATCACGTGGGCCCCACCCGGAAATCACGTGGGCCCCACCCGGAAATCACGTGGGCCCCACCCGGAAATCACGTGGGCCCCCAGGGGAAATCACGTGGGCCCCACAAGGAAATCACGTGGGCCCCACCCGGAAATCACGTGGGCCCCACCCGGAAAACACGTGGGCCCCACCCGGAAATCACGTGGGCCCCACGGGGAAATCACGTGGGCCCCACCCGGAAATCACGTGGGCCCCACCCGGAAATCACGTGGGCCCCACCCGGAAATCACGTGGGCCCCACCCGGAAATCACGTGGGCCCCACCCGGAAATCACGTGGGCCCCACCCGGAAATCACGTGGGGCCCACCCGGAAATCACGTGGGCCCCACCCGGAAATCACGTGGGCCCCACCCGGAAATCACGTGGGCCCCACCCGGAAATCACGTGGGCCCCACCCGGAAATCACGTGGGGCCCACCCGGAAATCACGTGGGCCCCACCCGGAAATCACGTGGTCCCCACCCGGAAATCACGTGGGCCCCACCCGGAAATCACGTGGGCCCCACCCGGAAATCACGTGGGCCCCCAGGGGATATCACGTGGGCCCCACAAGGAAATCACGTGGGCCCCACCCGGAAATCACGTGGGCCCCACCCGGAAATCACGTGGGCCCCACCCGGAAATCACGTGGGCCCCACGGGGAAATCACATGGGCCCCACCCGGAAATCACGTGGGCCCCACCCGGAAATCACGTGGGCCCCACCCGGAAATCACGTGGGCCCCACCCGGAAATCACGTGGGCCCCACGCGGAAATCACGTGGGCCCACCGGGGAAATCACGTGGGCCCCACCCGGAAATCACGTGGGCCCCACCCGGAAATCACGTGGGCCCCACACGGAAATCACGTGGGCCCCACCCGGAAATCACGTGGGCCCCACCCGGAAATCACGTGGGCCCCACCCGGAAATCACGTGGGCCCCACGGGGAAATCACGTGGGCCCCACCCGGAAATCACGTGGGCACCACGGGGAAATCACGTGGGCCCCACCCGGAAATCACGTGGGCACCACGGGGAAATCACGTGGGCCCCACCCGGAAATCACGTGGGCCCCACCCGGAAATCACGTGGGCCCCACCCGGAAATCACGTGGGGCCCACCCGGAAATCACGTGAGCCCCACCCGGAAATCACGTGGGCCCCACGGGGAAATCACGTGGGCCCCACCCGGAAATCACGTGGGCCGCACCCGGAAATCACGTGGGCCCCACACGGAAATCACGTGGGCCCCACCCGGAAATCACGTGGGCCCCACCCGGAAATCACGTGGGCCCCACCCGGAAATCACGTGGGCCCCACCCGGAAATCACGTGGGCCCCACCCGGAAATCACGTGGGCCCCACCCGGAAATCACGTGGGCCCCACGGGGAAATCACGTGGGCCCCACCCGGAAATCACGTGGGCCCCACCCGGAAATCACGTGGGCCCCACCCGGAAGTCACGTGGGCCCCACCCGGAAATCACGTGGGCCCCACCCGGAAATCACGTGGGCCCCACCCGGAAATCACGTGGGCCCCACCCGGAAATCACGTGGGCCCCACCCGGAAATCACGTGGGCCCCACCCGGAAATCACGTGGGCCCCACCCGGAAATCACGTGGGCCCCACGGGGAAATCACGTGGGCCCCACCCGGAAATCACGTGGGGCCCACCCGGAAATCACGTGGGCCCCAGGGGAAATCACGTGGGCCCCACCCGGAAATCACGTGGGCCCCACCCGGAAATCACGTGGGCCCCACCCGGAAATCACGTGGGCCCCACCCGGAAATCACGTGGGCCCCACCCGGAAATCACGTGGGCCCCACCCGGAAATCACGTGGGCCCCACCCGGAAATCACGTGGGCCCCACCCGGAAATCACGTGGGCCCCACCCGGAAATCACGTGGGGCCCACCCGGAAATCACGTGGGCCCCACCCGGAAATCACGTGGGCCCCACCCGGAAATCACGTGGGCCCCACCCGGAAATCACGTGGGCCCCACCCGGAAATCACGTGGGCCCCACCCGGAAATCACGTGGGCCCCACCCGGAAATCACGTGGGCCCCACCCGGAAATCACGTGGGCCCCACCCGGAAATCACGTGGGCCCCACCCGGAAATCACGTGGGCCCCACCCGGAAATCACGTGGGCCCCACGGGGAAATCACGTGGGCCCCACCCGGAAATCACGTGGGCCCCACCCGGAAATCACGTGGGCCCCACCCGGAAATCACGTGGGCCCCACCCTGAAATCACGTGGGCCCCACCCGGAAATCACGTGGGCCCCACCCGGAAATCACGTGGGCCCCACCCGGAAATCACGTGGGCCCCACCCGGAAATCACGTGGGCCCCACCCGGAAATCACGTGGGCCCCACCCGGAAATCACGTGGGCCCCACAAGGAAATCACGTGGGCCCCACCCGGAAATCACGTGGGCCCCACCCGGAAATCACGTGGGCCCCACCCGGAAATCACGTGGGCCCCACCCGGAAATCACGTGGGCCCCACCGGGAAATCACGTGGGCCCCACCCGGAAATCACGTGGGCCCCACCCGGAAATCACGTGGGCCCCACCCGGAAATCACGTGGGCCCCACCCGGAAATCACGTGGGCCCCACCCGGAAATCACGTGGGCCCCACGGGGAAATCACGTGGGCCCCACCTGGAAATCACGTGGGCCCCACCCGGAAATCACGTGGGCCCCACCCGGAAATCACGTGGGCCCCACCCGGAAATCACGTGGGCCCCACGGGGAAATCACGTGGGCCCCACGGGGAAATCACGTGGGCCCCACCCGGAAATCACGTGGGCCCCACCCGGAAATCACGTGAGCCCCACCCGGAAATCACATGGGCCCCACCCGGAAATCACGTGGGCCCCACCCGGAAATCACGTGGGCCCCACCCGGAAATCACGTGGGCCCCCAGGGGAAATCACGTGGGCCCCACCCGGAAATCACGTGGGCCCCACCCGGAAATCACGTGGGCCCCACCCGGAAATCACGTGGGCCCCACGGGGAAATCACGTGGGCCCCACCCGGAAATCACGTGGGCCCCACCCGGAAATCACGTGGGCCCCACCCGGAAATCACGTGGGCCCCACCCGGAAATCACGTGGGCCCCACCCGGAAATCACGTGGGCCCCACCCGGAAATCACGTGGGGCCCACCCGGAAATCACGTGGGCCCCCAGGGGAAATCACGTGGGCCCCACCCGGAAATCACGTGGGCCCCACCCGGAAATCACGTGGGCCCCACGGGGAAATCACGTGGGCCCCACGGGGAAATCACGTGGGCCCCACCCGGAAATCACGTGGGCCCCACCCGGAAATCACGTGGGCCCCACCCGGAAATCACGTGGGCCCCACCCGGAAATCACGTGGGCCCCACCCGGAAATCACGTGGGCCCCACCCGGAAATCACGTGGGCCCCACCTGGAAATCACGTGGGCCCCCAGGGGAAATCACGTGGGCCCCACAAGGAAATCACGTGGGCCCCACCCGGAAATCACGTGGGCCCCACCCGGAAATCACGTGGGCCCCACCCGGAAATCACGTGGGCCCCACCCTGAAATCACGTGGGCCCCACCCGGAAATCACGTGGGCCCCACCCGGAAATCACGTGGGCCCCACCCGGAAATCACGTGGGCCCCACCCGGAAATCACGTGGGCCCCACCCGGAAATCACGTGGGCCCCACCCGGAAATCACGTGGGCCCCACCCGGAAATCACGTGGGCCCCATCCGGAAATCACGTGGGCCCCATGGGGAAATCACGTGGGCCCCACCCGGAAATCACGTGGGGCCCACCCGGAAATCACGTGGGCCCCACCCGGAAATCACGTGGGCCCCACCCGGAAATCACGTGGGCCCCACCCGGAAATCACGTGGGCCCCACCCGGAAATCACGTGGGCCCCACCCGGAAATCACGTGGGCCCCCAGGGGAAATCACATGGGCCCCACCCGGATATCACGTGGGCCCCACCCGGAAATCACGTGGGCCCCACCCGGAAATCACGTGGGCCCCACCCGGAAATCACGTGGGCCCCACCCGGAAATCACGTGGGCCCCACGGGGAAATCACGTGGGCCCCCAGGGGAAATCACGTGGGCCCCACCCGGAAATCACGTGGGCCCCACCCGGAAATCACGTGGGCCCCACCCGGAAATCACGTGGGCCCCACCCGGAAATCACGTGGGCCCCACCCGGAAATCACGTGGGCCCCACCCGGAAATCACGTGGGCCCCCAGGGGAAATCACGTGGGCCCCACCCGGAAATCACGTGGGCCCCACCCGGAAATCACGTGGGCCCCACCCGGAAATCACGTGGGCCCCACCCGGAAATCACGTGGGCCCCACCCGGAAATCACGTGGGCCCCACCCGGAAATCACGTGGGCCCCACCCGGAAATCAGTGGGCCCCACCCGGAAATCACGTGGGCCCCACCCGGAAATCACGTGGGCCCCACCCGGAATCACGTGGGCCCCACCCGGAAATCACGTGGGGCCCACCCGGAAATCACGTGGGCCCCACCCGGAAATCACGTGGGCCCCACGGGGAAATCACGTGGGCCCCACCCGGAAATCACGTGGGCCCCACGGGGAAATCACGTGGGCCCCACCCGGAAATCACGTGGGCAGCACCCGGAAATCACGTGGGCCTCACCCGGAAATCACGTGGGCCCCACCCGGAAATCACGTGGGCCCCACCCGGAAATCACGTGGGCCCCACCCGGAAATCACGTGGGCCCCACCCGGAAATCACGTGGGCCCCACCCGGAAATCACGTGGGCCCCACCCGGAAATCACGTGGGCCCCACCCGGAAATCACGTGGTCCCCACCCGGAAATCACGTGGGCCCCACCCGGAAATCACGTGGGCCCCACCCGGAAATCACGTGGGCCCCCAGGGGAAATCACGTGGGCCCCACAAGGAAATCACGTGGGCCCCACCCGGAAATCACGTGGGCCCCACCCGGAAATCACGTGGGCCCCACCCGGAAATCACGTGGGCCCCACGGGGAAATCACATGGGACCCACCCGGAAATCACGTGGGCCCCACCCGGAAATCACGTGGGCCCCACCCGGAAATCACGTGGGCCCCACCCGGAAATCACGTGGGCCCCACGCGGAAATCACGTGGGCCCACCGGGGAAATCACGTGGGCCCCACCCGGAAATCACGTGGGCCCCACCCGGAAATCACGTGGGCCCCACACGGAAATCACGTGGGCCCCACCCGGAAATCACGTGGGCCCCACCCGGAAATCACGTGGGCCCCACCCGGAAATCACGTGGGCCCCACGGGGAAATCACGTGGGCCCCACCCGGAAATCACGTGGGCACCACGGGGAAATCACGTGGGCCCCACCCGGAAATCACGTGGGCACCACGGGGAAATCACGTGGGCCCCACCCGGAAATCACGTGGGCCCCACCCGGAAATCACGTGGGCCCCACCCGGAAATCACGTGGGGCCCACCCGGAAATCACGTGAGCCCCACCCGGAAATCACGTGGGCCCCACGGGGAAATCACGTGGGCCCCACCCGGAAATCACGTGGGCCGCACCCGGAAATCACGTGGGCCCCACACGGAAATCACGTGGGCCCCACCCGGAAATCACGTGGGCCCCACCCGGAAATCACGTGGGCCCCACCCGGAAATCACGTGGGCCCCACCCGGAAATCACGTGGGCCCCACCCGGAAATCACGTGGGCCCCACCCGGAAATCACGTGGGCCCCACGGGGAAATCACGTGGGCCCTACCCGGAAATCACGTGGGCCCCACCCGGAAATCACGTGGGCCCCACCCGGAAGTCACGTGGGCCCCACCCGGAAATCACGTGGGCCCCACCCGGAAATCACGTGGGCCCCACCCGGAAATCACGTGGGCCCCACCCGGAAATCACGTGGGCCCCACCCGGAAATCACGTGGGCCCCACCCGGAAATCACGTGGGCCCCACCCGGAAATCACGTGGGCCCCACGGGGAAATCACGTGGGCCCCACCCGGAAATCACGTGGGGCCCACCCGGAAATCACGTGGGCCCCAGGGGAAATCACGTGGGCCCCACCCGGAAATCACGTGGGCCCCACCCGGAAATCACGTGGGCCCCACCCGGAAATCACGTGGGCCCCACCCGGAAATCACGTGGGCCCCACCCGGAAATCACGTGGGCCCCACCCGGAAATCACGTGGGCCCCACCCGGAAATCACGTGGGGCCCACCCGGAAATCACGTGGGCCCCACGGGGAAATCACGTGGGCCCCACCTGGAAATCACGTGGGCCCCACCCGGAAATCACGTGGGCCCCACCCGGAAATCACGTGGGCCCCACCCGGAAATCACGTGGGCCCCACCCGGAAATCACGTGGGCCCCACCCGGAAATCACGTGGGCCCCACCCGGAAATCACGTGGGCCCCACCCGGAAATCACGTGGGCCCCACCCGGAAATCACGTGGGCCCCACCCGGAAATCACGTGGGCCCCACGGGGAAATCACGTGGGCCCCACCCGGAAATCACGTGGGCCCCACCCGGAAATCACGTGGGCCCCACCCGGAAATCACGTGGGCCCCACCCTGAAATCACGTGGGCCCCACCCGGAAATCACGTGGGCCCCACCCGGAAATCACGTGGGCCCCACCCGGAAATCACGTGGGCCCCACCCGGAAATCACGTGGGCCCCACCCGGAAATCACGTGGGCCCCACCCGGAAATCACGTGGGCCCCACAAGGAAATCACGTGGGCCCCACCCGGAAATCACGTGGGCCCCACCCGGAAATCACGTGGGCCCCACCCGGAAATCACGTGGGCCCCACCCGGAAATCACGTGGGCCCCACCGGGAAATCACGTGGGCCCCACCCGGAAATCACGTGGGCCCCACCCGGAAATCACGTGGGCCCCACCCGGAAATCACGTGGGCCCCACCCGGAAATCACGTGGGCCCCACCCGGAAATCACGTGGGCCCCACGGGGAAATCACGTGGGCCCCACCTGGAAATCACGTGGGCCCCACCAGGAAATCACGTGGGCCCCACCCGGAAATCACGTGGGCCCCACCCGGAAATCACGTGGGCCCCACGGGGAAATCACGTGGGCCCCACGGGGAAATCACGTGGGCCCCACCCGGAAATCACGTGGGCCCCACCCGGAAATCACGTGAGCCCCACCCGGAAATCACATGGGCCCCACCCGGAAATCACGTGGGCCCCACCCGGAAATCACGTGGGCCCCACCCGGAAATCACGTGGGCCCCCAGGGGAAATCACGTGGGCCCCACCCGGAAATCACGTGGGCCCCACCCGGAAATCACGTGGGCCCCACCCGGAAATCACGTGGGCCCCACGGGGAAATCACGTGGGCCCCACCCGGAAATCACGTGGGCCCCACCCGGAAATCACGTGGGCCCCACCCGGAAATCACGTGGGCCCCACCCGGAAATCACGTGGGCCCCACCCGGAAATCACGTGGGGCCCACCCGGAAATCACGTGGGCCCCCAGGGGAAATCACGTGGGCCCCACCCGGAAATCACGTGGGCCCCACCCGGAAATCACGTGGGCCCCACCCGGAAATCACGTGGGCCCCACCCGGAAATCACGTGGGCTCCACCCGGAAATCACGTGGGCCCCACCCGGAAATCACGTGGGCCCCACCCGGAAATCACGTGGGCCCCACCCGGAAATCACGTGGGCCCTACGGGGAAATCACGTGGGCCCCACCCGGAAATCACGTGGGCCCCACCCGGAAATCACGTGGGCCCCACCCGGAAATCACGTGGGCCCCACCCGGAAATCACGTGGGCCCCACGGGGAAATCACGTGGGCCCCACGGGGAAATCACGTGGGCCCCACCCGGAAATCACGTGGGCCCCACCCGGAAATCACGTGGGCCCCACCCGGAAATCACGTGGGCCCCACCTGGAAATCACGTGGGCCCCCAGGGGAAATCACGTGGGCCCCACAAGGAAATCACGTGGGCCCCACCCGGAAATCACGTGGGCCCCACCCGGAAATCACGTGGGCCCCACCCGGAAATCACGTGGGCCCCACCCTGAAATCACGTGGGCCCCACCCTGAAATCACGTGGGCCCCACCCGGAAATCACGTGGGCCCCACCCGGAAATCACGTGGGCCCCACCCGGAAATCACGTGGGCCCCACCCGGAAATCACGTGGGCCCCACCCGGAAATCACGTGGGCCCCACCCGGAAATCACGTGGGCCCCACCCGGAAATCACGTGGGCCCCATCCGGAAATCACGTGGGCCCCATGGGGAAATCACGTGGGCCCCACCCGGAAATCACGTGGGGCCCACCCGGAAATCACGTGGGCCCCACGGGGAAATCACGTGGGCCCCACCCGGAAATCACGTGGGCCCCACCCGGAAATCACGTGGGCCCCACCCGGAAATCACGTGGGCCCCACCAGGAAATCACGTGGGCCCCACCCGGAAATCACGTGGGCCCCCAGGGGAAATCACGTGGGCCCCACCCGGATATCACGTGGGCCCCACCCGGAAATCACGTGGGCCCCACCCGGAAATCACGTGGGCCCCACCCGGAAATCACGTGGGCCCCACCCGGAAATCACGTGGGCCCCACGGGGAAATCACGTGGGCCCCCAGGGGAAATCACGTGGGCCCCACCCGGAAATCACGTGGGCCCCACCCGGAAATCACGTGGGCCCCACCCGGAAATCACGTGGGCCCCACCCGGAAATCACGTGGGCCCCACCCGGAAATCACGTGGGCCCCACCCGGAAATCACGTGGGCCCCACCCGGAAATCACGTGGGCCCCCAGGGGAAATCACGTGGGCCCCCCAAGGAAATCACGTGGGCCCCACCCGGAAATCACGTGGGCCCCACGGGGAAATCACGTGGGCCCCACCCGGAAATCACGTGGGCCCCACCCGGAAATCACGTGGGCCCCACCCGGAAATCACGTGGGCCCCACCCGGAAATCACGTGGGCCCCACCCGGAAATCACGTGGGCCCCACCCGGAAATCACGTGGGCCCCACCCGGAAATCACGTGGTCCCCACCCGGAAATCACGTGGGCCCCACCCGGAATCACGTGGGCCCCACCCGGAAATCACGTGGGGCCCACCCGGAAATCACGTGGGCCCCACCCGGAAATCACGTGGGCCCCACGGGGAAATCACGTGGGCCCCACCCGGAAATCACGTGGGCAGCACCCGGAAATCACGTGGGCCTCACACGGAAATCACGTGGGCCCCACCCGGAAATCACGTGGGCCCCACACGGAAATCACGTGGGCCCCACCCGGAAATCACGTGGGCCCACCCGGAAATCACGTGGGCCCCACCCGGAAATCACGTGGGCCCCACCCGGAAATCACGTGGGCCCCACGGGGAAATCACGTGGGCCCCACCCGGAAATCACGTGGGCCCCACCCGGAAATCACGTGGGCCCCACCCGGAAGTCACGTGGGCCCCACCCGGAAATCACGTGGGCCCCACCCGGAAATCACGTGGGCCCCACCCGGAAATCACGTGGGCCCCACCCGGAAATCACGTGGGCCCCACCCGGAAATCACGTGGGCCCCACCCGGAAATCACGTGGGCCCCACCCGGAAATCACGTGGGCCCCACCCGGAAATCACGTGGGCCCCACCCGGAAATCACGTGGGCCCCACCCGGAAATCACGTGGGCCCCACCCGGAAATCACGTGGGCCCCACTCGGAAATCACGTGGGCCCCACCCGGAAATCACGTGGGCCCCCAGGGGAAATCACGTGGGCCCCACCCGGAAATCACGTGGGCCCCACCCGGAAATCACGTGGGACCCCAGGGGAAATCACGTGGGCCCCACCCGGAAATCACGTGGGCCCCACCCGGAAATCACGTGGGCCCCACCCGGAAATCACGTGGGCCCCACCCGGAAATCACGTGGGCCCCACCCGGAAATCACGTGGGCCCCACCCGGAAATCATGTGGGCCCCACCCGGAAATCACGTGGGCCCCACCCGGAAATCACGTGGGCCCCACCCGGAAATCACGTGGGCCCCACCCGGAAATCACGTGGGCCCCACCCGGAAATCACGTGGGCCCCACCCGGAAATCACGTGGGCCCCACCCGGAAATCACGTGGGCCCCACCCGGAAATCACGTGGGCCCCACGGGGAAATCACGTGGGCCCCACCCGGAAATCACGTGGGCCCCACCCGGAAATCACGTGGGCCCCACCCGGAAATCACGTGGGCCCCACCCGGAAATCACGTGGGCCCCACCCGGAAATCACGTGGGCCCCATCCGGAAATCACGTGGGCCCCACGGGGAAATCACGTGGGCCCCACCCGGAAATCACGTGGGCCCCACCCGGAAATCACGTGGGCCCCCAGGGGAAATCACGTGGGCCCCACCCGGATATCACGTGGGCCCCACCCGGAAATCACGTGGGCCCCACCCGGAAATAACGTGGGCCCCACGGGGAAATCACGTGGGCCCCACCCGGAAATCACGTGGGCCCCACCCGGAAATCACGTGGGCCCCCAGGGGAAATCACGTGGGCCCCACCCGGAAATCACGTGGGCCCCACCCGGAAATCACGTGGGCCCCACCCGGAAATCACGTGGGCCCTACCCGGAAATCACGTGGGCCCCACCCGGAAATCACGTGGGCCCCACCCGGAAATCACGTGGGCCCCACCCGGAAATCACGTGGGCCCCACCCGGAAATCACGTGGGCCCCACCCGGAAATCACGTGGGCCCCACCCGGAAATCACGTGGGCCCCACCCGGAAATCACGTGGGCCCCACCCGGAAATCACGTGGGCCCCACCCGGAAATCACGTGGGCCCCACGGGGAAATCACGTGGGCCCCACGGGGAAATCACGTGGGCCCAAGTGGAAATCACGTGGGCCCCACGGGGAAATCACGTGGGCCCCACGGGGAAATCACGTGGGCCCCACGGGGAAATCACGTGGGCCCCACCCGGAAATCACGTGGGCCCCACCCGGAAATCACGTGGGCCCCACCCGGAAATCACGTGGGCCCCACCCGGAAATCACGTGGGCCCCACCCGGAAATCACGTGGGCCCCCAGGGGAAATCACGTGGGCCCCACCCGGAAATCACGTGGGCCCCACCCGGAAATCACGTGGGCCCCACCCGGAAATCACGTGGGCCCCACGGTGAAATCACGTGGGCCCAACCCGGAAATCACGTGGGCCCCACCCGGAAATCACGTGGGCCCCACCCGGAAATCACGTGGGCCCCACCCGGAAATCACGTGGGACCCACCCGGAAATCACGTGGGCCCCAACCGGAAATCACGTGGGCCCCACCCGGAAATCACGTGGGGCCCACCCGGAAATCACGTGGGCCCCACGGGGAAATCACGTGGGCCCCACCCGGAAATCACGTGGGCCCCACCCGGAAATCACGTGGGCCCCACCCTGAAATCACGTGGGCCCCACCCGGAAATCACGTCGGCCCCACCCGGAAATCACGTGGGCCCCACCCGGAAATCACGTGGGCCCCACCCGGAAATCACGTGGGCCCCACCCGGAAATCACGTGGGCCCCACCCGGAAATCACGTGGGCCCCACCCGGAAATCACGTGGGCCCCACCCGGAAATCACGTGGGCCCCACCCGGAAATCACGTGGGCCCCACCCGGAAATCACGTGGGCCCCACCCGGAAATCACGTGGGCCCCACCCGGAAATCACGTGGGCCCCACCCGGAAATCACGTGGGCCCCACCCGGAAATCACGTGGGCCCCACCCGGAAATCACGTGGGCCCCCAGGGGAAATCACGTGGGCCCCACCCGGATATCACGTGGGCCCCACCCGGAAATCACGTGGGCCCCACCCGGAAATCACGTGGGCCCCACCCGGAAATCACGTGGGGCCCACCCGGAAATCACGTGGGCCCCACCCGGAAATCACGTGGGCCCCACCCGGAAATCACGTGGGCCCCACCCGGAAATCACGTGGGCCCCACACGGAAATCACGTGGGCCCCACCCGGAAATCACGTGGGCCCCACCCTGAAATCACGTGGGCCCCACCCGGAAATCACGTGGGCCCCACCCGGAAATCACGTGGGCCCCCAGGGGAAATCACGTGGGCCCCACAAGGAAATCACGTGGGCCCCACCCGGAAATCACGTGGGCCCCACCCGGAAATCACGTGGGCCCCACACGGAAATCACGTGGGCCCCACCCGGAAATCACGTGGGCCCCACCCGGAAATCACGTGGGCCCCACCCGGAAATCACGTGGGCCCCACCCGGAAATCACGTGGGCCCCACCCGGAAATCACGTGGGCCCCACCCGGAAATCACGGGGGCCCCACCCGGAAATCACGTGGGCCCCACCCGGAAATCACGTGGGCCCCACCCGGAAATCACGTGGGCCCCACCCGGAAATCACGTGGGCCCCACCCGGAAATCACGTGGGCCCCACCCGGAAATCACGTGGGCCCCACCCGGAAATCACGTGGGCCCCACGGGGAAATCACGTGGGCCCCACCCGGAAATCACGTGGGCCCCACCCGGAAATCACGTGGGCCCCACCCGGAAATCACGTGGGCCCCACGGGGAAATCACATGGGCCCCACCCGGAAATCACGTGGGCCCCACCCGGAAATCACGTGGGCCCCACCCGGAAATCACGTGGGCCCCACCCGGAAATCACGTGGGCCCCACCCGGAAATCACGTGGGCCCCACCCGGAAATCACGTGGGCCCCACCCGGAAATCACGTGGGCCCCACCCGGAAATCACGTGGGCCCCACCCGGAAATCACGTGGGCCCCACCCGGAAATCACGTGGGCCCCACCCGGAAATCACGTGGGCCCCACCCGGAAATCACGTGGGCCCCACCCGGAAATCACGTGGGCCCCACCCGGAAATCACGTGGGCCCCACCCGGAAATCACGTGGGCCCCACGGGGAAATCACGTGGGCCCCACCCGGAAATCACGTGGGCCCCACCCGGAAATCACGTGGGCCCCACACGGAAATCACGTGGGCCCCACCCGGAAATCACGTGGGCCCCACCCTGAAATCACGTGGGCCCCACCCTGAAATCACGTGGGCCCCACCCGGAAATCACGTGGGCCCCACCCGGAAATCACGTGGGCCCCACCCGGAAATCACGTGGGGCCCACCCGGAAATCACGTGGGCCCCACCCGGAAATCACGTGGGCCCCACCCGGAAATCACGTGGGCCCCACCCGGAAATCACGTGGGCCCCACGGGGAAATCACGTGGGCCCCACCCGGAAATCACGTGGGCCCCACCCGGAAATCACGTGGGCCCCACCCGGAAATCACGTGGGCCCCACCCGGAAATCACGTGGGCCCCACGGGGAAATCACGTGGGCCGCACCCGGAAATCACGTGGGCCCCACGGGGAAATCACGTGGGTCCCACCCGGAAATCACGTGGGCCCCACCCGGAAATCACGTGGGCCCCACCCGGAAATCACGTGGGCCCCACCCGGAAATCACGTGGGCCCCACCCGGAAATCACGTGGGCCCCACGGGGAAATCACGTGGGCCCCACCTGGAAATCACGTGGGCCCCACCCGGAAATCACGTGGGCCCCACCCGGAAATCACGTGGGCCCCACCCGGAAATCACGTGGGCCCCACTCGGAAATCACGTGGGCCCCACCCGGAAATCACGTGGGCCCCCAGGGGAAATCACGTGGGCCCCACCCTGAAATCACGTGGGCCCCACCCGGAAATCACGTGGGCCCCACCCGGAAATCACGTGGGCCCCACCCGGAAATCACGTGGGCCCCACCCTGAAATCACGTGGGCCCCACCCGGAAATCACGTGGGCCCCACCCGGAAATCACGTGGGCCCCACCCGGAAATCACGTGGGCCCCACCCGGAAATCACGTGGGCCCCACCCTGAAATCACGTGGGCCCCACCCGGAAATCACGTGTGCCCCACCCGGAAATCACGTGGGCCCCACCCTGAAATCACGTGGGCCCCACCCGGAAATCACGTGGGCCCCACCCTGAAATCACGTGGGCCCCACCCGGAAATCACGTGGGCCCCACCCTGAAATCACGTGGGCCCCACCCGGAAATCACGTGGGCCCCACCCGGAAATCACGTGGGCCCCACCCGGAAATCACGTGGGCCCCACCCGGAAATCACGTGGGCCCGACCCGGAAATCACGTGGGCCCCACCCGGAAATCACGTGGGCCCTACCCGGAAATCACGTGGGCCACCAGGGGAAATCACGTGGGCCCCACCCGGAAATCACGTGGGCCCCCAGGGGAAATCACGTGGGCCCCACCCGGATATCACGTGGGCCCCACCCGGAAATCACGTGGGCCCCACCCGGAAATCACGTGGGCCCCACGGGGAAATCACGTGGGTCCCACCCGGAAATCACGTGGGCCCCACCCGGAAATCACGTGGGCCCCACCCGGAAATCACGTGGGCCCCACCCGGAAATCACGTGGGCCCCACCCGGAAATCACGTGGGCCCGACGGGGAAATCACGTGGGCCCCACCCGGAAATCACGTGGGCCCCACCCGGAAATCACGTGGGCCCCACCCGGAAATCACGTGGGCCCCACCCGGAAATCACGTGGGCCCCACCCGGAAATCACGTGGGCCCCACCCGGAAATCACGTGGGCCCCACCCGGAAATCACGTGGGCCCCACCCGGAAATCACGTGGGCCCCACCCGGAAATCACGTGGGCCCCACCCGGAAATCACGTGGGCCCCACCCGGAAATCACGTGGGCCCCACCCGGAAATCACGTGGGCCCCACCCCGAAATCACGTGGGCCCCACGGGGAAATCACGTGGGCCCCACCCGGAAATCACGTGGGCCCCACGGGGAAATCACGTGGGCCCCACCCGGAAATCACGTGGGCCCCACCCGGAAATCACGTGGGCCCCACCCGGAAATCACGTGGGCCCCACCCGGAAATCACGTGGGCCCCACCCGGAAATCACGTGGGCCCCACCCGGAAATCACGTGGGCCCCACCCGGAAATCACGTGGGCCCCACCCGGAAATCACGTGGGCCCCACCCGGAAATCACGTGGGCCCCACCCGGAAATCACGTGGGCCCCACCCGGAAATCACGTGGGCCCCACCCGGAAATCACGTGGGCCCCACCCGGAAATCACGTGGGCCCCACCCGGAAATCACGTGGGCCCCCAGGGGAAATCACGTGGGCCCCACCCGGAAATCACGTGGGCCCCACCCGGAAATCACGTGGGCCCCACCCGGAAATCACGTGGGCCCCACCCGGAAATCACGTGGGCCCCACCCGGAAATCACGTGGGCCCCACGGGGAAATCACGTGGGCCCCACCCGGAAATCACGTGGGGCCCACCCGGAAATCACGTGGGCCCCACCCGGAAATCACGTGGGCCCCACCCGGAAATCACGTGGGCCCCACCCGGAAATCACGTGGGCCCCACCCGGAAATCACGTGGGCCCCACCCGGAAATCACGTGGGCCCCACCCGGAAATCACGTGGGCCCCACCCGGAAATCACGTAGGCCCCACATGGAAATCACGTGGACCCCACCCGGAAATCACGTGGGCCCCACCCGGAAATCACGTGGGACCCACCCGGAAATCACGTGGGCCCCACCCGGAAATCACGTGGGCCCCACGGGGAAATCACGTGGGCCCCACCCGGAAATCACGTGGGCCCCACCCGGAAATCACGTGGGCCCCACCCGGAAATCACGTGGGCCCCACCCGGAAATCACGTGGGCCCCACCCGGAAATCACGTGGGCCCCACCCGGAAATCACGTGGGCCCCACCCGGAAATCACGTGGGCCCCACCCGGAAATCACGTGGGCCCCACCCTGAAATCACGTGGGCCCCACCCGGAAATCACGTGGGCCCCACCCGGAAATCACGTGGGCCCCACCCGGAAATCACGTGGGCCCCACCCGGAAATCACGTGGGCCCCACCCGGAAATCACGTGGGCCCCACCCGGAAATCACGTGGGCCCCACCCGGAAATCACGTGGGCCCCACCCGGAATCACGTGGGCCCCACCCGGAAATCACGTGGGGCCCACCCGGAAATCACGTGGGCCCCACCCGGAAATCACGTGGGCCCCACGGGGAAATCACGTGGGCCCCACCCGGAAATCACGTGGGCAGCACCCGGAAATCACGTGGGCCTCACACGGAAATCACGTGGGCCCCACCCGGAAATCACGTGGGCCCCACACGGAAATCACGTGGGCCCCACCCGGAAATCACGTGGGCCCACCCGGAAATCACGTGGGCCCCACCCGGAAATCACGTGGGCCCCACCCGGAAATCACGTGGGCCCCACGGGGAAATCACGTGGGCCCCACCCGGAAATCACGTGGGCCCCACCCGGAAATCACGTGGGCCCCACCCGGAAGTCACGTGGGCCCCACCCGGAAATCACGTGGGCCCCACCCGGAAATCACGTGGGCCCCACCCGGAAATCACGTGGGCCCCACCCGGAAATCACGTGGGCCCCACCCGGAAATCACGTGGGCCCCACCCGGAAATCACGTGGGCCCCACCCGGAAATCACGTGGGCCCCACCCGGAAATCACGTGGGCCCCACCCGGAAATCACGTGGGCCCCACCCGGAAATCACGTGGGCCCCACCCGGAAATCACGTGGGCCCCACTCGGAAATCACGTGGGCCCCACCCGGAAATCACGTGGGCCCCCAGGGGAAATCACGTGGGCCCCACCCGGAAATCACGTGGGCCCCACCCGGAAATCACGTGGGACCCCAGGGGAAATCACGTGGGCCCCACCCGGAAATCACGTGGGCCCCACCCGGAAATCACGTGGGCCCCACCCGGAAATCACGTGGGCCCCACCCGGAAATCACGTGGGCCCCACCCGGAAATCACGTGGGCCCCACCCGGAAATCACGTGGGCCCCACCCGGAAATCACGTGGGCCCCATCCGGAAATCACGTGGGCCCCACGGGGAAATCACGTGGGCCCCACCCGGAAATCACGTGGGCCCCACCCGGAAATCACGTGGGCCCCCAGGGGAAATCACGTGGGCCCCACCCGGATATCACGTGGGCCCCACCCGGAAATCACGTGGGCCCCACCCGGAAATAACGTGGGCCCCACGGGGAAATCACGTGGGCCCCACCCGGAAATCACGTGGGCCCCACCCGGAAATCACGTGGGCCCCCAGGGGAAATCACGTGGGCCCCACCCGGAAATCACGTGGGCCCCACCCGGAAATCACGTGGGCCCCACCCGGAAATCACGTGGGCCCTACCCGGAAATCACGTGGGCCCCACCCGGAAATCACGTGGGCCCCACCCGGAAATCACGTGGGCCCCACCCGGAAATCACGTGGGCCCCACCCGGAAATCACGTGGGCCCCACCCGGAAATCACGTGGGCCCCACCCGGAAATCACGTGGGCCCCACCCGGAAATCACGTGGGCCCCACCCGGAAATCACGTGGGCCCCACCCGGAAATCACGTGGGCCCCACGGGGAAATCACGTGGGCCCCACCCGGAAATCACGTGGGCCCAAGTGGAAATCACGTGGGCCCCACGGGGAAATCACGTGGGCCCCACGGGGAAATCACGTGGGCCCCACCCGGAAATCACGTGGGCCCCACCCGGAAATCACGTGGGCCCCACCCGGAAATCACGTGGGCCCCACCCGGAAATCACGTGGGCCCCACCCGGAAATCACGTGGGCCCCACCCGGAAATCACGTGGGCCCCACCCGGAAATCACGTGGGGCCCACCCGGAAATCACGTGGGCCCCACCCGGAAATCACGTGGGCCCCACCCGGAAATCACGTGGGCCCCACCCGGAAATCACGTGGGCCCCACACGGAAATCACGTGGGCCCCACCCGGAAATCACGTGGGCCCCACCCTGAAATCACGTGGGCCCCACCCGGAAATCACGTGGGCCCCACCCGGAAATCACGTGGGCCCCCAGGGGAAATCACGTGGGCCCCACAAGGAAATCACGTGGGCCCCACCCGGAAATCACGTGGGCCCCACACGGAAATCACGTGGGCCCCACCCGGAAATCACGTGGGCCCCACCCGGAAATCACGTGGGCCCCACCCGGAAATCACGTGGGCCCCACCCGGAAATCACGTGGGCCCCACCCGGAAATCACGTGGGCCCCACCCGGAAATCACGTGGGCCCCACCCGGAAATCACGTGGGCCCCACCCGGAAATCACGTGGGCCCCACCCGGAAATCACGTGGGCCCCACCCGGAAATCACGTGGGCCCCACCCGGAAATCACGTGGGCCCCACCCGGAAATCACGTGGGCCCCACCCGGAAATCACGTGGGCCCCACCCGGAAATCACGTGGGCCCCACGGGGAAATCACGTGGGCCCCACCCGGAAATCACGTGGGCCCCACCCGGAAATCACGTGGGCCCCACCCGGAAATCACGTGGGCCCCACGGGGAAATCACGTGGGCCCCACCCGGAAATCACGTGGGCCCCACCCGGAAATCACGTGGGCCCCACCCGGAAATCACGTGGGCCCCACCCGGAAATCACGTGGGCCCCACCCGGAAATCACGTGGGCCCCACCCGGAAATCACGTGGGCCCCACCCGGAAATCACGTGGGCCCCACCCGGAAATCACGTGGGCCCCACCCGGAAATCACGTGGGCCCCACCCGGAAATCACGTGGGCCCCACCCGGAAATCACGTGGGCCCCACCCGGAAATCACGTGGGCCCCACCCGGAAATCACGTGGGCCCCACGGGGAAATCACGTGGGCCCCACCCGGAAATCACGTGGGCCCCACCCGGAAATCACGTGGGCCCCACACGGAAATCACGTGGGCCCCACCCGGAAATCACGTGGGCCCCACCCTGAAATCACGTGGGCCCCACCCGGAAATCACGTGGGCCCCACCCGGAAATCACGTGGGCCCCACCCGGAAATCACGTGGGGCCCACCCGGAAATCACGTGGGCCCCACCCGGAAATCACGTGGGCCCCACCCGGAAATCACGTGGGCCCCACCCGGAAATCACGTGGGCCCCACGGGGAAATCACGTGGGCCCCACCCGGAAATCACGTGGGCCCCACCCGGAAATCACGTGGGCCCCACCCGGAAATCACGTGGGCCCCACCCGGAAATCACGTGGGCCCCACGGGGAAATCACGTGGGCCGCACCCGGAAATCACGTGGGCCCCACGGGGAAATCACGTGGGTCCCACCCGGAAATCACGTGGGCCCCACCCGGAAATCACGTGGGCCCCACCCGGAAATCACGTGGGCCCCACCCGGAAATCACGTGGGCCCCACCCGGAAATCACGTGGGCCCCACGGGGAAATCACGTGGGCCCCACCTGGAAATCACGTGGGCCCCACCCGGAAATCACGTGGGCCCCACCCGGAAATCACGTGGGCCCCACCCGGAAATCACGTGGGCCCCACTCGGAAATCACGTGGGCCCCACCCGGAAATCACGTGGGCCCCCAGGGGAAATCACGTGGGCCCCACCCTGAAATCACGTGGGCCCCACCCGGAAATCACGTGGGCCCCACCCGGAAATCACGTGGGCCCCACCCGGAAATCACGTGGGCCCCACCCTGAAATCACGTGGGCCCCACCCGGAAATCACGTGGGCCCCACCCGGAAATCACGTGGGCCCCACCCGGAAATCACGTGGGCCCCACCCGGAAATCACGTGGGCCCCACCCTGAAATCACGTGGGCCCCACCCGGAAATCACGTGTGCCCCACCCGGAAATCACGTGGGCCCCACCCTGAAATCACGTGGGCCCCACCCGGAAATCACGTGGGCCCCACCCTGAAATCACGTGGGCCCCACCCGGAAATCACGTGGGCCCCACCCTGAAATCACGTGGGCCCCACCCGGAAATCACGTGGGCCCCACCCGGAAATCACGTGGGCCCCACCCGGAAATCACGTGGGCCCCACCCGGAAATCACGTGGGCCCCACCCGGAAATCACGTGGGCCCCACCCGGAAATCACGTGGGCCCTACCCGGAAATCACGTGGGCCACCAGGGGAAATCACGTGGGCCCCACCCGGAAATCACGTGGGCCCCCAGGGGAAATCACGTGGGCCCCACCCGGATATCACGTGGGCCCCACCCGGAAATCACGTGGGCCCCACCCGGAAATCACGTGGGCCCCACGGGGAAATCACGTGGGTCCCACCCGGAAATCACGTGGGCCCCACCCGGAAATCACGTGGGCCCCACCCGGAAATCACGTGGGCCCCACCCGGAAATCACGTGGGCCCCACCCGGAAATCACGTGGGCCCGACGGGGAAATCACGTGGGCCCCACCCGGAAATCACGTGGGCCCCACCCGGAAATCACGTGGGCCCCACCCGGAAATCACGTGGGCCCCACCCGGAAATCACGTGGGCCCCACCCGGAAATCACGTGGGCCCCACCCGGAAATCACGTGGGCCCCACCCGGAAATCACGTGGGCCCCACCCGGAAATCACGTGGGCCCCACCCGGAAATCACGTGGGCCCCACCCGGAAATCACGTGGGCCCCACCCGGAAATCACGTGGGCCCCACCCCGAAATCACGTGGGCCCCACGGGGAAATCACGTGGGCCCCACCCGGAAATCACGTGGGCCCCACCCGGAAATCACGTGGGCCCCACGGGGAAATCACGTGGGCCCCACCCGGAAATCACGTGGGCCCCACCCGGAAATCACGTGGGCCCCACCCGGAAATCACGTGGGCCCCACCCGGAAATCACGTGGGCCCCACCCGGAAATCACGTGGGCCCCACCCGGAAATCACGTGGGCCCCACCCGGAAATCACGTGGGCCCCACCCGGAAATCACGTGGGCCCCACCCTGAAATCACGTGGGCCCCACCCGGAAATCACGTGGGCCCCACCCGGAAATCACGTGGGCCCCACCCGGAAATCACGTGGGCCCCACCCGGAAATCACGTGGGCCCCACCCGGAAATCACGTGGGCCCCCAGGGGAAATCACGTGGGCCCCACCCGGAAATCACGTGGGCCCCACCCGGAAATCACGTGGGCCCCACCCGGAAATCACGTGGGCCCCACCCGGAAATCACGTGGGCCCCACCCGGAAATCACGTGGGCCCCACGGGGAAATCACGTGGGCCCCACCCGGAAATCACGTGGGGCCCACCCGGAAATCACGTGGGCCCCACCCGGAAATCACGTGGGCCCCACCCGGAAATCACGTGGGCCCCACCCGGAAATCACGTGGGCCCCACCCGGAAATCACGTGGGCCCCACCCGGAAATCACGTGGGCCCCACCCGGAAATCACGTGGGCCCCACCCGGAAATCACGTAGGCCCCACATGGAAATCACGTGGACCCCACCCGGAAATCACGTGGGCCCCACCCGGAAATCACGTGGGACCCACCCGGAAATCACGTGGGCCCCACCCGGAAATCACGTGGGCCCCACGGGGAAATCACGTGGGCCCCACCCGGAAATCACGTGGGCCCCACCCGGAAATCACGTGGGCCCCACCCGGAAATCACGTGGGCCCCACCCGGAAATCACGTGGGCCCCACCCGGAAATCACGTGGGCCCCACCCGGAAATCACGTGGGCCCCACCCGGAAATCACGTGGGCCCCACCCGGAAATCACGTGGGCCCCACCCTGAAATCACGTGGGCCCCACCCGGAAATCACGTGGGCCCCACCCGGAAATCACGTGGGCCCCACCCGGAAATCACGTGGGCCCCACCCGGAAATCACGTGGGCCCCACCCGGAAATCACGTGGGCCCCCAGGGGAAATCACGTGGGCCCCACCCGGAAATCACGTGGGCCCCACCCGGAAATCACGTGGGCCCCACCCGGAAATCACGTGGGCCCCACCCGGAAATCACGTGGGCCCCACCCGGAAATCACGTGGGCCCCACCCGGAAATCACGTGGGCCCCACGGGGAAATCACGTGGGCCCCACCCGGAAATCACGTGGGGCCCACCCGGAAATCACGTGGGCCCCACCCGGAAATCACGTGGGCCCCACCCGGAAATCACGTGGGCCCCACCCGGAAATCACGTGGGCCCCACCCGGAAATCACGTGGGCCCCACCCGGAAATCACGTGGGCCCCACCCGGAAATCACGTGGGCCCCACGGTGAAATCACGTGGGCCCAACCCGGAAATCACGTGGGGCCCACCCGGAAATCACGTGGGCCCCACGGGGAAATCACGTGGGCCCCACCCGGAAATCACGTGGGCCCCACCCGGAAATCACGTGGGCCCCACCCTGAAATCACGTGGGCCCCACCCGGAAATCACGTCGGCCCCACCCGGAAATCACGTGGGCCCCACCCGGAAATCACGTGGGCCCCACCCGGAAATCACGTGGGCCCCACCCGGAAATCACGTGGGCCCCACCCGGAAATCACGTGGGCCCCACCCGGAAATCACGTGGGCCCCACCCGGAAATCACGTGGGCCCCACCCGGAAATCACGTGGGCCCCACCCGGAAATCACGTGGGCCCCACCCGGAAATCACGTGGGCCCCACCCGGAAATCACGTGGGCCCCACCCGGAAATCACGTGGGCCCCACCCGGAAATCACGTGGGCCCCCAGGGGAAATCACGTGGGCCCCACCCGGAAATCACGTGGGCCCCACCCGGAAATCACGTGGGCCCCACCCGGAAATCACGTGGGCCCCACCCGGAAATCACGTGGGCCCCACCCGGAAATCACGTGGGCCCCACCCGGAAATCACGTGGGCCCCACGGGGAAATCACGTGGGCCCCACCCGGAAATCACGTGGGGCCCACCCGGAAATCACGTGGGCCCCACCCGGAAATCACGTGGGCCCCACCCGGAAATCACGTGGGCCCCACCCGGAAATCACGTGGGCCCCACCCGGAAATCACGTGGGCCCCACCCGGAAATCACGTGGGCCCCACCCGGAAATCACGTGGGCCCCACCCGGAAATCACGTGGGCCCCACACGGAAATCACGTGGACCCCACCCGGAAATCACGTGGGCCCCACCCGGAAATCACGTGGGACCCACCCGGAAATCACGTGGGCCCCACCCGGAAATCACGTGGGCCCCACGGGGAAATCACGTGGGCCCCACCCGGAAATCACGTGGGCCCCACCCGGAAATCACGTGGGCCCCACCCGGAAATCACGTGGGCCCCACCCGGAAATCACGTGGGCCCCACCCGGAAATCACGTGGGCCCCACCCGGAAATCACGTGGGCCCCACCCGGAAATCACGTGGGCCCCACCCGGAAATCACGTGGGCCCCACCCGGAAATCACGTGGGCCCCACCCGGAAATCACGTGGGCCCCACCCTGAAATCACGTGGGCCCCACCCGGAAATCACGTGGGCCCCACCCGGAAATCACGTGGGCCCCACCCGGAAATCACGTGGGCCCCACCCGGAAATCACGTGGGCCCCACCCGGAAATCACGTGGGCCCCCAGGGGAAATCACGTGGGCCCCACCCGGAAATCACGTGGGCCCCACCCGGAAATCACGTGGGCCCCACCCGGAAATCACGTGGGCCCCACCCGGAAATCACGTGGGCCCCACCCGGAAATCACGTGGGCCCCACCCGGAAATCACGTGGGCCCCACGGGGAAATCACGTGGGCCCCACCCGGAAATCACGTGGGGCCCACCCGGAAATCACGTGGGCCCCACCCGGAAATCACGTGGGCCCCACCCGGAAATCACGTGGGCCCCACCCGGAAATCACGTGGGCCCCACCCGGAAATCACGTGGGCCCCACCCGGAAATCACGTGGGCCCCACGGTGAAATCACGTGGGCCCAACCCGGAAATCACGTGGGGCCCACCCGGAAATCACGTGGGCCCCACGGGGAAATCACGTGGGCCCCACCCGGAAATCACGTGGGCCCCACCCGGAAATCACGTGGGCCCCACCCTGAAATCACGTGGGCCCCACCCGGAAATCACGTCGGCCCCACCCGGAAATCACGTGGGCCCCACCCGGAAATCACGTGGGCCCCACCCGGAAATCACGTGGGCCCCACCCGGAAATCACGTGGGCCCCACCCGGAAATCACGTGGGCCCCACCCGGAAATCACGTGGGCCCCACCCGGAAATCACGTGGGCCCCACCCGGAAATCACGTGGGCCCCACCCGGAAATCACGGGGGCCCCACCCGGAAATCACGTGGGCCCCACCCGGAAATCACGTGGGCCCCACCCGGAAATCACGTGGGCCCCACCCGGAAATCACGTGGGCCCCACCCGGAAATCACGTGGGCCCCACCCGGAAATCACGTGGGCCCCACCCGGAAATCACGTGGGCCCCACCCGGAAATCACGTGGGCCCCACCCGGAAATCACGTGGGCCCCACCCGGAAATCACGTGGGCCCCACGGGGAAATCACGTGGGCCCCACCCGGAAATCACGTGGGCCCCACCCGGAAATCACGTGGGCCCCACCCGGAAATCACGTGGGCCCCACCCGGAAATCACGTGGGCCCCACCCGGAAATCACGTGGGCCCCACCCGGAAATCACGTGGGCCCCACCCGGAAATCACGTGGGCCCCACCCGGAAATCACGTGGGCCCCACCCGGAAATCACGTGGGCCCCACCCTGAAATCACGTGGGCCCCACCCGGAAATCACGTGGGCCCCACCCGGAAATCACGTGGGCCCCACCCGGAAATCACGTGGGCCCCACCCGGAAATCACGTGGGCCCCACCCGGAAATCACGTGGGCCCCCAGGGGAAATCACGTGGGCCCCACCCGGAAATCACGTGGGCCCCACCCGGAAATCACGTGGGCCCCACCCGGAAATCACGTGGGCCCCACCCGGAAATCACGTGGGCCCCACCCGGAAATCACGTGGGCCCCACCCGGAAATCACGTGGGCCCCACGGGGAAATCACGTGGGCCCCACCCGGAAATCACGTGGGGCCCACCCGGAAATCACGTGGGCCCCACCCGGAAATCACGTGGGCCCCACCCGGAAATCACGTGGGCCCCACCCGGAAATCACGTGGGCCCCACCCGGAAATCACGTGGGCCCCACCCGGAAATCACGTGGGCCCCACCCGGAAATCACGTGGGCCCCACCCGGAAATCACGTGGGCCCCACACGGAAATCACGTGGACCCCACCCGGAAATCACGTGGGCCCCACCCGGAAATCACGTGGGACCCACCCGGAAATCACGTGGGCCCCACCCGGAAATCACGTGGGCCCCACGGGGAAATCACGTGGGCCCCACCCGGAAATCACGTGGGCCCCACCCGGAAATCACGTGGGCCCCACCCGGAAATCACGTGGGCCCCACCCGGAAATCACGTGGGCCCCACCCGGAAATCACGTGGGCCCCACCCGGAAATCACGTGGGCCCCACCCGGAAATCACGTGGGCCCCACCCGGAAATCACGTGGGCCCCACCCGGAAATCACGTGGGCCCCACCCTGAAATCACGTGGGCCCCAGCCGGAAATCACGTGGGCCCCACCCGGAAATCACGTGGGCCCCACCCGGAAATCACGTGGGCCCCACCCGGAAATCACGTGGGCCCCACCCGGAAATCACGTGGGCCCCCAGGGGAAATCACGTGGGCCCCACCCGGAAATCACGTGGGCCCCACCCGGAAATCACGTGGGCCCCACGGGGAAATCACGTGGGCCCCACCCGGAAATCACGTGGGCCCCACCCGGAAATCACGTGGGCCCCACCCGGAAATCACGTGGGCCCCACCCGGAAATCACGTGGGCCCCACGGGGAAATCACGTGGGCCCCACCCGGAAATCACGTGGGCCCAAGTGGAAATCACGTGGGCCCCACGGGGAAATCACGTGGGCCCCACGGGGAAATCACGTGGGCCCCACCCGGAAATCACGTGGGCCCCACCCGGAAATCACGTGGGCCCCACCCGGAAATCACGTGGGCCCCACCCGGAAATCACGTGGGCCCCACCCGGAAATCACGTGGGCCCCACCCGGAAATCACGTGGGCCCCCAGGGGAAATCACGTGGGCCCCACCCGGAAATCACGTGGGCCCCACCCGGAAATCACGTGGGCCCCACCCGGAAATCACGTGGGCCCCACGGTGAAATCACGTGGGCCCAACCCGGAAATCACGTGGGCCCCACCCGGAAATCACGTGGGCCCCACCCGGAAATCACGTGGGCCCCACCCGGAAATCACGTGGGACCCACCCGGAAATCACGTGGGCCCCAACCGGAAATCACGTGGGCCCCACCCGGAAATCACGTGGGGCCCACCCGGAAATCACGTGGGCCCCACGGGGAAATCACGTGGGCCCCACCCGGAAATCACGTGGGCCCCACCCGGAAATCACGTGGGCCCCACCCTGAAATCACGTGGGCCCCACCCGGAAATCACGTCGGCCCCACCCGGAAATCACGTGGGCCCCACCCGGAAATCACGTGGGCCCCACCCGGAAATCACGTGGGCCCCACCCGGAAATCACGTGGGCCCCACCCGGAAATCACGTGGGCCCCACCCGGAAATCACGTGGGCCCCACCCGGAAATCACGTGGGCCCCACCCGGAAATCACGTGGGCCCCACCCGGAAATCACGTGGGCCCCACGGGGAAATCACGTGGGCCCCACCCGGAAATCACGTGGGCCCCACCCGGAAATCACGTGGGCCCCACCCGGAAATCACGTGGGCCCCACCCGGAAATCACGTGGGCCCCACCCGGAAATCACGTTGGCCCCCAGGGGAAATCACGTGGGCCCCACCCGGAAATCACGTGGGCCCCACACGGAAATCACGTGGACCCCACCCGGAAATCACGTGGGACCCACCCGGAAATCACGTGGGCCCCACCCGGAAATCACGTGGGCCCCACCCGGAAATCACGTGGGCCCCACCCGGAAATCACGTGGGCCCCACCCTGAAATCACGTGGGCCCCACCCGGAAATCACGTGGGCCCCACCCGGAAATCACGTGGGCCCCACCCGGAAATCACGTGGGCCCCACCCGGAAATCACGTGGGCCCCACCCGGAAATCACGTGGGCCCCCAGGGGAAATCACGTGGGCCCCACCCGGAAATCACGTGGGCCCCACCCGGAAATCACGTGGGCCCCACCCGGAAATCACGTGGGCCCCACCCGGAAATCACGTGGGCCCCACCCGGAAATCACGTGGGCCCCACCCGGAAATCACGTGGGCCCCACGGGGAAATCACGTGGGCCCCACCCGGAAATCACGTGGGGCCCACCCGGAAATCACGTGGGCCCCACCCGGAAATCACGTGGGCCCCACCCGGAAATCACGTGGGCCCCACCCGGAAATCACGTGGGCCCCACCCGGAAATCACGTGGGCCCCACCCGGAAATCACGTGGGCCCCACCCGGAAATCACGTGGGCCCCACGGTGAAATCACGTGGGCCCAACCCGGAAATCACGTGGGGCCCACCCGGAAATCACGTGGGCCCCACGGGGAAATCACGTGGGCCCCACCCGGAAATCACGTGGGCCCCACCCGGAAATCACGTGGGCCCCACCCTGAAATCACGTGGGCCCCACCCGGAAATCACGTCGGCCCCACCCGGAAATCACGTGGGCCCCACCCGGAAATCACGTGGGCCCCACCCGGAAATCACGTGGGCCCCACCCGGAAATCACGTGGGCCCCACCCGGAAATCACGTGGGCCCCACCCGGAAATCACGTGGGCCCCACCCGGAAATCACGTGGGCCCCACCCGGAAATCACGTGGGCCCCACCCGGAAATCACGGGGGCCCCACCCGGAAATCACGTGGGCCCCACCCGGAAATCACGTGGGCCCCACCCGGAAATCACGTGGGCCCCACCCGGAAATCACGTGGGCCCCACCCGGAAATCACGTGGGCCCCACCCGGAAATCACGTGGGCCCCACCCGGAAATCACGTGGGCCCCACCCGGAAATCACGTGGGCCCCACCCGGAAATCACGTGGGCCCCACCCGGAAATCACGTGGGCCCCACCCGGAAATCACGTGGGCCCCACGGGGAAATCACGTGGGCCCCACCCGGAAATCACGTGGGCCCCACCCGGAAATCACGTGGGCCCCACCCGGAAATCACGTGGGCCCCACCCGGAAATCACGTGGGCCCCACCCGGAAATCACGTGGGCCCCACCCGGAAATCACGTGGGCCCCACCCGGAAATCACGTGGGCCCCACCCGGAAATCACGTGGGCCCCACCCGGAAATCACGTGGGCCCCACCCGGAAATCACGTGGGCCCCACCCGGAAATCACGTGGGCCCCACCCGGAAATCACGTGGGCCCCACCCGGAAATCACGTGGGCCCCACCCGGAAATCACGTGGGCCCCCAGGGGAAATCACGTGGGCCCCACCCGGAAATCACGTGGGCCCCACCCGGAAATCACGTGGGCCCCACCCGGAAATCACGTGGGCCCCACCCGGAAATCACGTGGGCCCCACCCGGAAATCACGTGGGCCCCACCCGGAAATCACGTGGGCCCCACGGGGAAATCACGTGGGCCCCACCCGGAAATCACGTGGGGCCCACCCGGAAATCACGTGGGCCCCACCCGGAAATCACGTGGGCCCCACCCGGAAATCACGTGGGCCCCACCCGGAAATCACGTGGGCCCCACCCGGAAATCACGTGGGCCCCACCCGGAAATCACGTGGGCCCCACCCGGAAATCACGTGGGCCCCACCCGGAAATCACGTGGGCCCCACACGGAAATCACGTGGACCCCACCCGGAAATCACGTGGGCCCCACCCGGAAATCACGTGGGACCCACCCGGAAATCACGTGGGCCCCACCCGGAAATCACGTGGGCCCCACGGGGAAATCACGTGGGCCCCACCCGGAAATCACGTGGGCCCCACCCGGAAATCACGTGGGCCCCACCCGGAAATCACGTGGGCCCCACCCGGAAATCACGTGGGCCCCACCCGGAAATCACGTGGGCCCCACCCGGAAATCACGTGGGCCCCACCCGGAAATCACGTGGGCCCCACCCGGAAATCACGTGGGCCCCACCCGGAAATCACGTGGGCCCCACCCTGAAATCACGTGGGCCCCACCCGGAAATCACGTGGGCCCCACCCGGAAATCACGTGGGCCCCACCCGGAAATCACGTGGGCCCCACCCGGAAATCACGTGGGCCCCACCCGGAAATCACGTGGGCCCCCAGGGGAAATCACGTGGGCCCCACCCGGAAATCACGTGGGCCCCACCCGGAAATCACGTGGGCCCCACAGGGAAATCACGTGGGCCCCACCCGGAAATCACGTGGGCCCCACCCGGAAATCACGTGGGCCCCACCCGGAAATCACGTGGGCCCCACCCGGAAATCACGTGGGCCCCACGGGGAAATCACGTGGGCCCCACCCGGAAATCACGTGGGCCCAAGTGGAAATCACGTGGGCCCCACGGGGAAATCACGTGGGCCCCACGGGGAAATCACGTGGGCCCCACCCGGAAATCACGTGGGCCCCACCCGGAAATCACGTGGGCCCCACCCGGAAATCACGTGGGCCCCACCCGGAAATCACGTGGGCCCCACCCGGAAATCACGTGGGCCCCCAGGGGAAATCACGTGGGCCCCACCCGGAAATCACGTGGGCCCCACCCGGAAATCACGTGGGCCCCACCCGGAAATCACGTGGGCCCCACGGTGAAATCACGTGGGCCCAACCCGGAAATCACGTGGGCCCCACCCGGAAATCACGTGGGCCCCACCCGGAAATCACGTGGGCCCCACCCGGAAATCACGTGGGACCCACCCGGAAATCACGTGGGCCCCAACCGGAAATCACGTGGGCCCCACCCGGAAATCACGTGGGGCCCACCCGGAAATCACGTGGGCCCCACGGGGAAATCACGTGGGCCCCACCCGGAAATCACGTGGGCCCCACCCGGAAATCACGTGGGCCCCACCCTGAAATCACGTGGGCCCCACCCGGAAATCACGTCGGCCCCACCCGGAAATCACGTGGGCCCCACCCGGAAATCACGTGGGCCCCACCCGGAAATCACGTGGGCCCCACCCGGAAATCACGTGGGCCCCACCCGGAAATCACGTGGGCCCCACCCGGAAATCACGTGGGCCCCACCCGGAAATCACGTGGGCCCCACCGGAAATCACGTGGGCCCCACCCGGAAATCACGTGGGCCCCACGGGGAAATCACGTGGGCCCCACCCGGAAATCACGTGGGCCCCACCCGGAAATCACGTGGGCCCCACCCGGAAATCACGTGGGCCCCACCCGGAAATCACGTGGGCCCCACCCGGAAATCACGTGGGCCCCCAGGGGAAATCACGTGGGCCCCACCCGGATATCACGTGGGCCCCACCCGGAAATCACGTGGGCCCCACCCGGAAATCACGTGGGCCCCACCCGGAAATCACGTGGGCCCCACCCGGAAATCACGTGGGCCCCACCCGGAAATCACGTGGGCCCCACCCGGAAATCACGTGGGCCCCACCCGGAAATCAAGTGGGCCCCACACGGAAATCACGTGGGCCCCACCCGGAAATCACGTGGGCCCCACCCTGAAATCACGTGGGCCCCACCCGGAAATCACGTGGGCCCCACCCGGAAATCACGTGGGCCCCCAGGGGAAATCACGTGGGCCCCACAAGGAAATCACGTGGGCCCCACCCGGAAATCACGTGGGCCCCACCCGGAAATCACGTGGGCCCCACACGGAAATCACGTGGGCCCCACCCGGAAATCACGTGGGCCCCACCCGGAAATCACGTGGGCCCCACCCGGAAATCACGTGGGCCCCACCCGGAAATCACGTGGGCCCCACCCGGAAATCACGTGGGCCCCACCCGGAAATCACGTGGGCCCCACCCGGAAATCACGTGGGCCCCACCCGGAAATCACGTGGGCCCCACCCGGAAATCACGTGGGCCCCACCCGGAAATCACGTGGGCCCCACCCGGAAATCACGTGGGCCCCACCCGGAAATCACGTGGGCCCCACCCGGAAATCACGTGGGCCCCACCCGGAAATCACGTGGGCCCCACCCGGAAATCACGTGGGCCCCACGGGGAAATCACGTGGGCCCCACCCGGAAATCACGTGGGCCCCACCCGGAAATCACGTGGGCCCCACACGGAAATCACGTGGGCCCCACCCGGAAATCACGTGGGCCCCACCCTGAAATCACGTGGGCCCCACCCGGAAATCACGTGGGCCCCACCCGGAAATCACGTGGGCCCCACCCGGAAATCACGTGGGCCCCACAAGGAAATCACGTGGGCCCCACCCGGAAATCACGTGGGCCCCACCCGGAAATCACGTGGGCCCCACCCGGAAATCACGTGGGCCCCACGGGGAAATCCCGTGGGCCCCACCCGCAAATCCGGTGGGCCCCACCCGGAAATCACGTGGGCTCCACCCGGAAATCACGTGGGCCCCACCCGGAAATCACGTGGGCCCCACGGGGAAATCACGTGGGCCGCACCCGGAAATCACGTGGGCCCCACGGGGAAATCACGTGGGTCCCACCCGGAAATCACGTGGGCCCCACCCGGAAATCACGTGGGCCCCACCCGGAAATCACGTGGGCCCCACCCGGAAATCACGTGGGCCCCACCCGGAAATCACGTGGGCCCCACGGGGAAATCACGTGGGCCCCACCTGGAAATCACGTGGGCCCCACCCGGAAATCACGTGGGCCCCACCCGGAAATCACGTGGGCCCCACCCGGAAATCACGTGGGCCCCACTCGGAAATCACGTGGGCCCCACCCGGAAATCACGTGGGCCCCCAGGGGAAATCACGTGGGCCCCACCCTGAAATCACGTGGGCCCCACCCGGAAATCACGTGGGCCCCACCCGGAAATCACGTGGGCCCCACCCGGAAATCACGTGGGCCCCACCCTGAAATCACGTGGGCCCCACCCGGAAATCACGTGGGCCCCACCCGGAAATCACGTGGGCCCCACCCGGAAATCACGTGGGCCCCACCCGGAAATCACGTGGGCCCCACCCTGAAATCACGTGGGCCCCACCCGGAAATCACGTGTGCCCCACCCGGAAATCACGTGGGCCCCACCCTGAAATCACGTGGGCCCCACCCGGAAATCACGTGGGCCCCACCCTGAAATCACGTGGGCCCCACCCGGAAATCACGTGGGCCCCACCCTGAAATCACGTGGGCCCCACCCGGAAATCACGTGGGCCCCACCCGGAAATCACGTGGGCCCCACCCGGAAATCACGTGGGCCCCACCCGGAAATCACGTGGGCCCCACCCGGAAATCACGTGGGCCCCACCCGGAAATCACGTGGGCCCTACCCGGAAATCACGTGGGCCACCAGGGGAAATCACGTGGGCCCCACCCGGAAATCACGTGGGCCCCCAGGGGAAATCACGTGGGCCCCACCCGGATATCACGTGGGCCCCACCCGGAAATCACGTGGGCCCCACCCGGAAATCACGTGGGCCCCACGGGGAAATCACGTGGGTCCCACCCGGAAATCACGTGGGCCCCACCCGGAAATCGCGTGGGCCCCACCCGGAAATCACGTGGGCCCCACCCGGAAATCACGTGGGCCCCACCCGGAAATCACGTGGGCCCGACGGGGAAATCACGTGGGCCCCACCCGGAAATCACGTGGGCCCCACCCGGAAATCACGTGGGCCCCACCCGGAAATCACGTGGGCCCCACCCGGAAATCACGTGGGCCCCACCCGGAAATCACGTGGGCCCCACCCGGAAATCACGTGGGCCCCACCCGGAAATCACGTGGGCCCCACCCGGAAATCACGTGGGCCCCACCCGGAAATCACGTGGGCCCCACCCGGAAATCACGTGGGCCCCACCCGGAAATCACGTGGGCCCCACCCCGAAATCACGTGGGCCCCACGGGGAAATCACGTGGGCCCCACCCGGAAATCACGTGGGCCCCACCCGGAAATCACGTGGGCCCCACGGGGAAATCACGTGGGCCCCACCCGGAAATCACGTGGGCCCCACCCGGAAATCACGTGGGCCCCACCCGGAAATCACGTGGGCCCCACCCGGAAATCACGTGGGCCCCACCCGGAAATCACGTGGGCCCCACCCGGAAATCACGTGGGCCCCACCCTGAAATCACGTGGGCCCCACCCGGAAATCACGTGGGCCCCACCCGGAAATCACGTGGGCCCCACCCTGAAATCACGTGGGCCCCACCCGGAAATCACGTGGGCCCCACCCGGAAATCACGTGGGCCCCACCCGGAAATCACGTGGGCCCCACCCGGAAATCACGTGGGCCCCACCCGGAAATCACGTGGGCCCCCAGGGGAAATCACGTGGGCCCCACCCGGAAATCACGTGGGCCCCACCCGGAAATCACGTGGGCCCCACCCGGAAATCACGTGGGCCCCACCCGGAAATCACGTGGGCCCCACCCGGAAATCACGTGGGCCCCACCCGGAAATCACGTGGGCCCCACGGGGAAATCACGTGGGCCCCACCCGGAAATCACGTGGGGCCCACCCGGAAATCACGTGGGCCCCACCCGGAAATCACGTGGGCCCCACCCGGAAATCACGTGGGCACCACCCGGAAATCACGTGGGCCCCACCCGGAAATCACGTGGGCCCCACCCGGAAATCACGTGGGCCCCACCCGGAAATCACGTGGGCCCCACGGTGAAATCACGTGGGCCCAACCCGGAAATCACGTGGGGCCCACCCGGAAATCACGTGGGCCCCACGGGGAAATCACGTGGGCCCCACCCGGAAATCACGTGGGCCCCACCCGGAAATCACGTGGGCCCCACCCTGAAATCACGTGGGCCCCACCCGGAAATCACGTCGGCCCCACCCGGAAATCACGTGGGCCCCACCCGGAAATCACGTGGGCCCCACCCGGAAATCACGTGGGCCCCACCCGGAAATCACGTGGGCCCCACCCGGAAATCACGTGGGCCCCACCCGGAAATCACGTGGGCCCCACCCGGAAATCACGTGGGCCCCACCCGGAAATCACGTGGGCCCCACCCGGAAATCACGGGGGCCCCACCCGGAAATCACGTGGGCCCCACCCGGAAATCACGTGGGCCCCACCCGGAAATCACGTGGGCCCCACCCGGAAATCACGTGGGCCCCACCCGGAAATCACGTGGGCCCCACCCGGAAATCACGTGGGCCCCACCCGGAAATCACGTGGGCCCCACCCGGAAATCACGTGGGCCCCACCCGGAAATCACGTGGGCCCCACCCGGAAATCACGTGGGCCCCACGGGGAAATCACGTGGGCCCCACCCGGAAATCACGTGGGCCCCACCCGGAAATCACGTGGTCCCACCCGGAAATCACGTGGGCCCCACCCGGAAATCACGTGGGCCCCACCCGGAAATCACGTGGGCCCCACCCGGAAATCACGTGGGCCCCACCCGGAAATCACGTGGGCCCCACCCGGAAATCACGTGGGCCCCACCCGGAAATCACGTGGGCCCCACCCTGAAATCACGTGGGCCCCACCCGGAAATCACGTGGGCCCCACCCGGAAATCACGTGGGCCCCACCCGGAAATCACGTGGGCCCCACCCGGAAATCACGTGGGCCCCACCCGGAAATCACGTGGGCCCCCAGGGGAAATCACGTGGGCCCCACCCGGAAATCACGTGGGCCCCACCCGGAAATCACGTGGGCCCCACCCGGAAATCACGTGGGCCCCACCCGGAAATCACGTGGGCCCCACCCGGAAATCACGTGGGCCCCACCCGGAAATCACGTGGGCCCCACGGGGAAATCACGTGGGCCCCACCCGGAAATCACGTGGGGCCCACCCGGAAATCACGTGGGCCCCACCCGGAAATCACGTGGGCCCCACCCGGAAATCACGTGGGCCCCACCCGGAAATCACGTGGGCCCCACCCGGAAATCACGTGGGCCCCACCCGGAAATCACGTGGGCCCCACACGGAAATCACGTGGGCCCCACCCGGAAATCACGTGGGCCCCACCCGGAAATCACGTGGGACCCACCCGGAAATCACGTGGGCCCCACCCGGAAATCACGTGGGCCCCACGGGGAAATCACGTGGGCCCCACCCGGAAATCACGTGGGCCCCACCCGGAAATCACGTGGGCCCCACCCGGAAATCACGTGGGCCCCACCCGGAAATCACGTGGGCCCCACCCGGAAATCACGTGGGCCCCACCCGGAAATCACGTGGGCCCCACCCGGAAATCACGTGGGCCCCACCCGGAAATCACGTGGGCCCCACCCGGAAATCACGTGGGCCCCACCCGGAAATCACGTGGGCCCCACCCTGAAATCACGTGGGCCCCACCCGGAAATCACGTGGGCCCCACCCGGAAATCACGTGGGCCCCACCCGGAAATCACGTGGGCCCCACCCGGAAATCACGTGGGCCCCACCCGGAAATCACGTGGGCCCCCAGGGGAAATCACGTGGGCCCCACCCGGAAATCACGTGGGCCCCACCCGGACATCACGTGGGCCCCACGGGGAAATCACGTGGGACCCACCCGGAAATCACGTGGGCCCCACCCGGAAATCACGTGGGCCCCACCCGGAAATCACGTGGGCCCCACCCGGAAATCACGTGGGCCCCACGGGGAAATCACGTGGGCCCCACCCGGAAATCACGTGGGCCCAAGTGGAAATCACGTGGGCCCCACGGGGAAATCACGTGGGCCCCACGGGGAAATCACGTGGGCCCCACCCGGAAATCACGTGGGCCCCACCCGGAAATCACGTGGGCCCCACCCGGAAATCACGTGGGCCCCACCCGGAAATCACGTGGGCCCCACCCGGAAATCACGTGGGCCCCACCCGGAAATCACGTGGGCCCCCAGGGGAAATCACGTGGGCCCCACCCGGAAATCACGTGGGCCCCACCCGGAAATCACGTGGGCCCCACCCGGAAATCACGTGGGCCCCACGTTGAAATCACGTGGGCCCAACCCGGAAATCACGTGGGCCCCACCCGGAAATCACGTGGGCCCCACCCGGAAATCACGTGGGCCCCACCCGGAAATCACGTGGGACCCACCCGGAAATCACGTGGGCCCCAACCGGAAATCACGTGGGCCCCACCCGGAAATCACGTGGGGCCCACCCGGAAATCACGTGGGCCCCACGGGGAAATCACGTGGGCCCCACCCGGAAATCACGTGGGCCCCACCCGGAAATCACGTGGGCCCCACCCTGAAATCACGTGGGCCCCACCCGGAAATCACGTCGGCCCCACCCGGAAATCACGTGGGCCCCACCCGGAAATCACGTGGGCCCCACCCGGAAATCACGTGGGCCCCACCCGGAAATCACGTGGGCCCCACCCGGAAATCACGTGGGCCCCACCCGGAAATCACGTGGGCCCCACCCGGAAATCACGTGGGCCCCACCCGGAAATCACGTGGGCCCCACCCGGAAATCACGTGGGCCCCACGGGGAAATCACGTGGGCCCCACCCGGAAATCACGTGGGCCCCACCCGGAAATCACGTGGGCCCCACCCGGAAATCACGTGGGCCCCACCCGGAAATCACGTGGGCCCCACCCGGAAATCACGTGGGCCCCCAGGGGAAATCACGTGGGCCCCACCCGGATATCACGTGGGCCCCACCCGGAAATCACGTGGGCCCCACCCGGAAATCACGTGGGCCCCACCCGGAAATCACGTGGGCCCCACCCGGAAATCACGTGGGCCCCACCCGGAAATCACGTGGGCCCCACCCGGAAATCACGTGGGCCCCACCCGGAAATCAAGTGGGCCCCACACGGAAATCACGTGGGCCCCACCCGGAAATCACGTGGGCCCCACCCTGAAATCACGTGGGCCCCACCCGGAAATCACGTGGGCCCCACCCGGAAATCACGTGGGCCCCCAGGGGAAATCACGTGGGCCCCACAAGGAAATCACGTGGGCCCCACCCGGAAATCACGTGGGCCCCACCCGGAAATCACGTGGGCCCCACACGGAAATCACGTGGGCCCCACCCGGAAATCACGTGGGCCCCACCCGGAAATCACGTGGGCCCCACCCGGAAATCACGTGGGCCCCACCCGGAAATCACGTGGGCCCCACGGGGAAATCACTTGGGCCCCACCCGGAAATCACGTGGGCCCAACCCGGAAATCACGTGGGCCCCACCCGGAAATCACGTGGGCCCCACCCGGAAATCACGTGGGCCCCACCCGGAAATCACGTGGGCCCCCAGGGGAAATCACGTGGGCCCCACCCGGATATCACGTGGGCCCCACCCGGAAATCACGTGGGCCCCACCCGGAAATCACGTGGGCCCCACCCGGAAATCACGTGGGCCCCACCCGGAAATCACGTGGGCCCCACCCGGAAATCACGTGGGCCCCCAGGGGAAATCACGTGGGCCCCACCCGGAAATCACGTGGGCCCCACGGGGAAATCACGTGGGCCCCACCCGGAAATCCCGTGGGCCCCACCCGGAAATCACGTGGGCCCCACCCGGAAATCACGTGGGCCCCACCCGGAAATCACGTGGGCCCCATCCGGAAATCACGTGGGCCCCACGGGGAAATCACGTGGGCCCCACCCGGAAATCACGTGGGGCCCACCCGGAAATCACGTGGGCCCCACGGGGAAATCACTTGGGCCCCACCCGGAAATCACGTGGGCCCAACCCGGAAATCACGTGGGCCCCACCCGGAAATCACGTGGGCCCCACCCGGAAATCACGTGGGCCCCACCCGGAAATCACGTGGGCCCCCAGGGGAAATCACGTGGGCCCCACCCGGATATCACGTGGGCCCCACCCGGAAATCACGTGGGCCCCACCCGGAAATCACGTGGGCCCCACCCGGAAATCACGTGGGCCCCACCCGGAAATCACGTGGGCCCCACCCGGAAATCACGTGGGCCCCACCCGGAAATCACGTGGGCCCCACCCGGAAATCACGTGGGCCCCACCCGGAAATCACGTGGGCCCCCAGGGGAAATCACGTGGGCCCCACCCGGAAATCACGTGGGCCCCACCCGGAAATCACGTGGGCCCCACCCGGAAATCACGTGGGCCCCACGGGGAAATCACGTGGGCCCCACGGGGAAATCACGTGGGCCCCACCCGGAAATCACGTGGGCCCCACCCGGAAATCACGTGGGCCCCACCCGGAAATCACGTGGGCCCCACCCGGAAATCACGTGGGCCCCACCCGGAAATCACGTGGGGCCCACCCGGAAATCACGTGGGCCCCACGGGGAAATCACGTGGGCCCCACCCGGAAATCACGTGGGCCCCACCCGGAAATCACGTGGGCCCCACCCGGAAATCACGTGGGCCCCACCCGGAAATCACGTGGGCCCCACCCGGAAATCACGTGGGCCCCACCCGGAAATCACGTGGGCCCCACCCGGAAATCACGTGGGCCCCCAGGGGAAATCACGTGGGCCCCACCCGGAAATCACGTGGGCCCCACCCGGAAATCACGTGGGCCCCACCCGGAAATCACGTGGGCCCCACGGGGAAATCACGTGGGCCCCACGGGGAAATCACGTGGGCCCCACCCGGAAATCACGTGGGCCCCACCCGGAAATCACGTGGGCCCCACCCGGAAATCACGTGGGCCCCACCCGGAAATCACGTGGGCCCCACCCGGAAATCAAGTGGGCCCCACCCGGAAATCACGTGGGCCCCACGGGGAAATCACGTGGGCCCCACCCGGAAATCACGTGGGCCCCACCCGGAAATCACGTGGGCCCCACGGGGAAATCACGTGGGCCCCACCCGGAAATCACGTGGGCCCCACCCGGAAATCACGTGGGCCCCACCCGGAAATCACGTGGGCCCCACCCGGAAATCACGTGGGCCCCCAGGGGAAATCACGTGGGCCCCACCCGGAAATCACGTGGGCCCCACCCGGAAATCACGTGGGCCCCACCCGGAAATCACGTGGGCCCCACGGGGAAATCACGTGGGCCCCACCCAGAAATCACGTGGGCCCCACGGGGAAATCACGTGGGCCCCACCCGGAAATCACGTGGGCCCCACGGGGAAATCACGTGGGCCCCACCCGGAAATCACGTGGGCCCACCCGGAAATCACGTGGGCCCCACCCGGAAATCACGTGGGCCCCACCCGGAAATCACGTGGGCCCCACCCGGAAATCACGTGGGCCCCCAGGGGAAATCACGTGGGCCCCACCCGGAAATCACGTGGGCCCCACCCGGAAATCACGTGGGCCCCACCCGGAAATCACGTGGGCCCCACCCGGATATCACGTGGGCCCCACCCGGAAATCACGTGGGCCCCACCCGGAAATAACGTGGGCCCCACGGGGAAATCACGTGGGCCCCACCCGGAAATCACGTGGGCCCCACCCGGAAATCACGTGGGCCCCCAGGGGAAATCACGTGGGCCCCACCCGGAAATCACGTGGGCCCCACCCGGAAATCACGTGGGCCCCACCCGGAAATCACGTGGGCCCCACCCGGAAATCACGTGGGCCCCACCCGGAAATCACGTGGGCCCCACCCGGAAATCACGTGGGCCCCACCCGGAAATCACGTGGGCCCCACCCGGAAATCACGTGGGCCCCATGGGGAAATCACGTGGGCCCCACCCGGAAATCACGTGGGCCCCACCCGGAAATCACGTGGGCCCCACCCGGAAATCACGTGGGCCCCACCCGGAAATCACGTGGGCCCCATGGGGAAATCACGTGGGCCCCACCCGGAAATCACGTGGGCCCCACCCGGAAATCACGTGGGCCCCACCCGGAAATCACGTGGGCCCCACCCGGAAATCACGTGGGCCCCACACGGAAATCACGTGGGCCCCACCCGGAAATCACGTGGGCCCCACTCGGAAATCACGTGGGCCCCACCCGGAAATCACGTGGGCCCCCAGGGGAAATCACGTGGGCCCCACCCGGAAATCACGTGGGCCCCACCCGGAAATCACGTGGGCCCCACCCGGAAATCACGTGGGCCCCACCCGGAAATCACGTGGGCCCCACCCGGAAATCACGTGGGCCCCACCCGGAAATCACGTGGGCCCCACGCGGAAATCACGTGGGCCCCACGGGGAAATCACGTGGGCCCCACCCGGAAATCACGTGGGCCCCACCCGGAAATCACGTGGGCCCCACCCGGAAGTCACGTGGGCCCCACCCGGAAATCACGTGGGCCCCACCCGGAAATCACGTGGGCCCCACCCGGAAATCACGTGGGCCCCACCCGGAAATCACGTGGGCCCCACCCGGAAATCACGTGGGCCCCACCCGGAAATCACGTGGGCCCCACCCGGAAATCACGTGGGCACCACGGGGAAATCACGTGGGCCCCACCCGGAAATCACGTGGGCCCCACCCGGAAATCACGTGGGCCCCACCCGGAAATCACGTGGGGCCCACCCGGAAATCACGTGGGCCCCACCCGGAAATCACGTGGGCCCCACGGGGAAATCACGTGGGCCCCACCCGGAAATCACGTGGGCCCCACCCGGAAATCACGTAGGCCCCACACGGAAATCACGTGGGCCCCACGGGGAAATCACGTGGGTCCCACCCGGAAATCACGTGGGCCCCACCCGGAAATCACGTGGGCCCCACCCGGAAATCACGTGGGCCCCACCCGGAAATCACGTGGGCCCCACGGGGAAATCACGTGGGCCCCACCTGGAAATCACGTGGGCCCCACCCGGAAATCACGTGGGGCCCACCCGGAAATCACGTGGGCCCCACCCGGAAATCACGTGGGCCCCACCCGGAAATCACGTGGGCCCCCAGGGGAAATCACGTGGGCCCCACCCGGAAATCACGTGGGCCCCACCCGGAAATCACGTGGGCCCCACCCGGAAATCACGTGGGCCCCACCCGGATATCACGTGGGCCCCACCCGGAAATCACGTGGGCCCCACCCGGAAATAACGTGGGCCCCACGGGGAAATCACGTGGGCCCCACCCGGAAATCACGTGGGCCCCACCCGGAAATCACGTGGGCCCCCAGGGGAAATCACGTGGGCCCCACCCGGAAATCACGTGGGCCCCACCCGGAAATCACGTGGGCCCCACCCGGAAATCACGTGGGCCCCACCCGGAAATCACGTGGGCCCCACCCGGAAATCACGTGGGCCCCACCCGGAAATCACGTGGGCCCCACCCGGAAATCACGTGGGCCCCACCCGGAAATCACGTGGGCCCCATGGGGAAATCACGTGGGCCCCACCCGGAAATCACGTGGGCCCCACCCGGAAATCACGTGGGCCCCACCCGGAAATCACGTGGGCCCCACCCGGAAATCACGTGGGCCCCATGGGGAAATCACGTGGGCCCCACCCGGAAATCACGTGGGCCCCACCCGGAAATCACGTGGGCCCCACCCGGAAATCACGTGGGCCCCACCCGGAAATCACGTGGGCCCCACACGGAAATCACGTGGGCCCCACCCGGAAATCACGTGGGCCCCACTCGGAAATCACGTGGGCCCCACCCGGAAATCACGTGGGCCCCCAGGGGAAATCACGTGGGCCCCACCCGGAAATCACGTGGGCCCCACCCGGAAATCACGTGGGCCCCGCCCGGAAATCACGTGGGCCCCACCCGGAAATCACGTGGGCCCCACCCGGAAATCACGTGGGCCCCACCCGGAAATCACGTGGGCCCCACGCGGAAATCACGTGGGCCCCACGGGGAAATCACGTGGGCCCCACCCGGAAATCACGTGGGCCCCACCCGGAAATCACGTGGGCCCCACCCGGAAGTCACGTGGGCCCCACCCGGAAATCACGTGGGCCCCACCCGGAAATCACGTGGGCCCCACCCGGAAATCACGTGGGCCCCACCCGGAAATCACGTGGGCCCCACCCGGAAATCACGTGGGCCCCACCCGGAAATCACGTGGGCCCCACCCGGAAATCACGTGGGCACCACGGGGAAATCACGTGGGCCCCACCCGGAAATCACGTGGGCCCCACCCGGAAATCACGTGGGCCCCACCCGGAAATCACGTGGGGCCCACCCGGAAATCACGTGGGCCCCACCCGGAAATCACGTGGGCCCCACGGGGAAATCACGTGGGCCCCACCCGGAAATCACGTGGGCCCCACCCGGAAATCACGTAGGCCCCACACGGAAATCACGTGGGCCCCACGGGGAAATCACGTGGGTCCCACCCGGAAATCACGTGGGCCCCACCCGGAAATCACGTGGGCCCCACCCGGAAATCACGTGGGCCCCACCCGGAAATCACGTGGGCCCCACGGGGAAATCACGTGGGCCCCACCCGGAAATCACGTGGGCCCCACCCGGAAATCACGTGGGCCCCACCCGGAAATCACGTGGGCCCCACCCGGAAATCACGTGGGCCCCACCCGGAAATCACGTGGGCCCCACCCGGAAATCCCGTGGGCCCCACCCGGAAATCACGTGGGCCCCACCCGGAAATCACGTGGGCCCCACCCGGAAATCACGTGGGCCCCATCCGGAAATCACGTGGGCCCCACGGGGAAATCACGTGGGCCCCACCCGGAAATCACGTGGGGCCCACCCGGAAATCACGTGGGCCCCACGGGGAAATCACTTGGGCCCCACCCGGAAATCACGTGGGCCCAACCCGGAAATCACGTGGGCCCCACCCGGAAATCACGTGGGCCCCACCCGGAAATCACGTGGGCCCCACCCGGAAATCACGTGGGCCCCCAGGGGAAATCACGTGGGCCCCACCCGGATATCACGTGGGCCCCACCCGGAAATCACGTGGGCCCCACCCGGAAATCACGTGGGCCCCACCCGGAAATCACGTGGGCCCCACCCGGAAATCACGTGGGCCCCACCCGGAAATCACGTGGGCCCCCAGGGGAAATCACGTGGGCCCCACCCGGAAATCACGTGGGCCCCACCCGGAATTCACGTGGGCCCCACCCGGAAATCACGTGGGCCCCACGGGGAAATCACATGGGCCCCACCCGGAAATCACGTGGGCCCCACCCGGAAATCACGTGGGCCCCACCCGGAAATCACGTGGGGCCCACCCGGAAATCACGTGGGCCCCACCCGGAAATCACGTGGGCCCCACGGGGAAATCACGTGGGCCCCACCCGGAAATCACGTGGGCCCCACCCGGAAATCACGTGGGCCCCCAGGGGAAATCACGTGGGCCCCACCCGGAAATCACGTGGGCCCCACCCGGAATTCACGTGGGCCCCACCCGGAAATCACGTGGGCCCCACGGGGAAATCACATGGGCCCCACCCGGAAATCACGTGGGCCCCACCCGGAAATCACGTGGGCCCCACCCGGAAATCACGTGGGGCCCACCCGGAAATCACGTGGGCCCCACCCGGAAATCACGTGGGCCCCACGGGGAAATCACGTGGGCCCCACCCGGAAATCACGTGGGCCCCACCCGGAAATCACGTAGGCCCCACACGGAAATCACGTGGGCCCCACGGGGAAATCACGTGGGTCCCACCCGGAAATCACGTGGGCCCCACCCGGAAATCACGTGGGCCCCACCCGGAAATCACGTGGGCCCCACCCGGAAATCACGTGGGCCCCCAGGGGAAATCACGTGGGCCCCACCCGGAAATCACGTGGGCCCCACCCGGAAATCACGTGGGCCCCACGGGGAAATCACGTGGGCCCCACCCGGAAATCACGTGGGCCCCACCCGGAAATCACGTGGGCCCCACGGGGAAATCACGTGGGCCCCACGGGGAAATCACGTGGGCCCCACCCGGAAATCACGTGGGCCCCACCCGGAAATCACGTGGGCCCCACCCGGAAATCACGTGGGCCCCACCGGGAAATCACGTGGGCCCCAGGGGAAATCACGTGGGCCCCACCCGGAAATCACGTGGGCCCCACCCGGAAATCACGTGGGCCCCACCCGGAAATCACGTGGGCCCCACCCGGAAATCACGTGGGCCCCACCCGGAAATCACGTGGGCCCCACCCGGAAATCACGTGGGCCCCACCCGGAAATCACGTGGGCCCCACCCGGAAATCACGTGGGCCCCACCCGGAAATCACGTGGGCCCACCCGGAAATCACGTGGGCCCCACGGGGAAATCACGTGGGCCCCACCCGGAAATCACGTGGGCCCCACCCGGAAATCACGTGGGCCCCACCCGGAAATCACGTGGGCCCCACCCGGAAATCACGTGGGCCCCACCCGGAAATCACGTGGGCCCCACCGGAAATCACGTGGGCCCCACCCGGAAATCACGTGGGCCCCACCCGGAAATCACGTGGGCCCCACCCGGAAATCACGTGGGCCCCACCCGGAAATCACGTGGGCCCCACGGGAAATCACGTGGGCCCCACCCGGAAATCACGTGGGCCCCACCCGGAAATCACGTGGGCCCCACCCGGAAATCACGTGGGCCCCACCCTGAAATCACGTGGGCCCCACCCGGAAATCACGTGGGCCCCACCCGGAAATCACGTGGGCCCCACCCGGAAATCACGTGGGCCCCCAGGGGAAATCACGTGGGCCCCACCCGGAAATCACGTGGGCCCCACCCGGAAATCACGTGGGCCCCACGGGGAAATCACGTGGGCCCCACCCGGAAATCACGTGGGCCCCACCCGGAAATCACGTGGGCCCCACGGGGAAATCACGTGGGCCCCACGGGGAAATCACGTGGGCCCCACCCGGAAATCACGTGGGCCCCACCCGGAAATCACGTGGGCCCCACCCGGAAATCACGTGGGCCCCACCGGGAAATCACGTGGGCCCCAGGGGAAATCACGTGGGCCCCACCCGGAAATCACGTGGGCCCCACCCGGAAATCACGTGGGCCCCACCCGGAAATCACGTGGGCCCCACCCGGAAATCACGTGGGCCCCACCCGGAAATCACGTGGGCCCCACCCGGAAATCACGTGGGCCCCACCCGGAAATCACGTGGGCCCCACCCGGAAATCACGTGGGCCCCACCCGGAAATCACGTGGGGCCCACCCGGAAATCACGTGGGCCCCACCGGGAAATCACGTGGGCCCCACCCGGAAATCACGTGGGCCCCACCCGGAAATCACGTGGGCCCCACGGGGAAATCACGTGGGCCCCACGGGGAAATCACGTGGGCCCCACCCGGAAATCACGTGGGCCCCACCCGGAAATCACGTGGGCCCCACCCGGAAATCACGTGGGCCCCACCGGAAATCACGTGGGCCCCACCCGGAAATCACGTGGGTCCCACCCGGAAATCACGTGGGCCCCACCCGGAAATCACGTGGGCCCCACCCGGGAAATCACGTGGGCCCCACCCGGAAATCACGTGGGCCCCCAGGGGAAATCACGTGGGCCCCCACCCGGAAATCACGTGGGCCCCACCCGGAAATCACGTGGGCCCCACGGGGAAATCACGTGGGCCCCACCCGGAAATCACGTGGGCCCCACCCGGAAATCACGTGGGCCCCACGGGGAAATCACGTGGGCCCCACGGGGAAATCACGTGGGCCCCACCCGGAAATCACGTGGGCCCCACCCGGAAATCACGTGGGCCCCACCCGGAAATCACGTGGGCCCCACCGGGAAATCACGTGGGCCCCAGGGGAAATCACGTGGGCCCCACCCGGAAATCACGTGGGCCCCACCCGGAAATCACGTGGGCCCCACCCGGAAATCACGTGGGCCCCACCCGGAAATCACGTGGGCCCCACCCGGAAATCACGTGGGCCCCACCCGGAAATCACGTGGGCCCCACCCGGAAATCACGTGGGCCCCACCCGGAAATCACGTGGGCCCCACCCGGAAATCACGTGGGGCCCACCCGGAAATCACGTGGGCCCCACGGGGAAATCACGTGGGCCCCACCCGGAAATCACGTGGGCCCCACCCGGAAATCACGTGGGCCCCACCCGGAAATCACGTGGGCCCCACCCGGAAATCACGTGGGCCCCACCCGGAAATCACGTGGGCCCCACCCGGAAATCACGTGGGCCCCACCCGGAAATCACGTGGGCCCCACCCGGAAATCACGTGGGCCCCACCCGGAAATCACGTGGGCCCCACCCGGAAATCACGTGGGCCCCACGGGGAAATCACGTGGGCCCCACCCGGAAATCACGTGGGCCCCACCCGGAAATCACGTGGGCCCCACCCGGAAATCACGTGGGCCCCACCCTGAAATCACGTGGGCCCCACCCGGAAATCACGTGGGCCCCACCCGGAAATCACGTGGGCCCCACCCGGAAATCACGTGGGCCCCCAGGGGAAATCACGTGGGCCCCACCCGGAAATCACGTGGGCCCCACCCGGAAATCACGTGGGCCCCACCCGGAAATCACGTGGGTCCCACCCGGAAATCACGTGGGCCCCACCCGGAAATCACGTGGGCCCCACCCGGAAATCACGTGGGCCCCACCCGGAAATCACGTGGGCCCCCAGGGGAAATCACGTGGGCCCCACCCGGAAATCACGTGGGCCCCACCCGGAAATCACGTGGGCCCCACGGGGAAATCACGTGGGCCCCACCCGGAAATCACGTGGGCCCCACCCGGAAATCACGTGGGCCCCACGGGGAAATCACGTGGGCCCCACGGGGAAATCACGTGGGCCCCACCCGGAAATCACGTGGGCCCCACCCGGAAATCACGTGGGCCCCACGGGGAAATCACGTGGGCCCCACCCGGAAATCACGTGGGCCCCACCCGGAAATCACGTGGGCCCCACGGGGAAATCACGTGGGCCCCACGGGGAAATCACGTGGGCCCCACCCGGAAATCACGTGGGCCCCACCCGGAAATCACGTGGGCCCCACCCGGAAATCACGTGGGCCCCACCGGGAAATCACGTGGGCCCCAGGGGAAATCACGTGGGCCCCACCCGGAAATCACGTGGGCCCCACCCGGAAATCACGTGGGCCCCACCCGGAAATCACGTGGGCCCCACCCGGAAATCACGTGGGCCCCACCCGGAAATCACGTGGGCCCCACCCGGAAATCACGTGGGCCCCACCCGGAAATCACGTGGGCCCCACCCGGAAATCACGTGGGCCCCACCCGGAAATCACGTGGGGCCCACCCGGAAATCACGTGGGCCCCACGGGGAAATCACGTGGGCCCCACCCGGAAATCACGTGGGCCCCACCCGGAAATCACGTGGGCCCCACGGGGAAATCACGTGGGCCCCACCCGGAAATCACGTGGGCCCCACCCGGAAATCACGTGGGCCCCACCCGGAAATCACGTGGGCCCCACCCGGAAATCACGTGGGCCCCACCCGGAAATCACGTGGGCCCCACGGGGAAATCACGTGGGCCCCACCCGGAAATCACGTGGGCCCCACCCGGAAATCACGTGGGCCCCACCCCGAAATCACGTGGGCCCCACCCTGAAATCACGTGGGCCCCACCCGGAAATCACGTGGGCCCCACCCGGAAATCACGTGGGCCCCACCCGGAAATCACGTGGGCCCCCAGGGGAAATCACGTGGGCCCCACCCGGAAATCACGTGGGCCCCACCCGGAAATCACGTGGGCCCCACGGGGAAATCACGTGGGCCCCACCCGGAAATCACGTGGGCCCCACCCGGAAATCACGTGGGCCCCACGGGGAAATCACGTGGGCCCCACGGGGAAATCACGTGGGCCCCACCCGGAAATCACGTGGGCCCCACCCGGAAATCACGTGGGCCCCACCCGGAAATCACGTGGGCCCCACCGGGAAATCACGTGGGCCCCAGGGGAAATCACGTGGGCCCCACCCGGAAATCACGTGGGCCCCACCCGGAAATCACGTGGGCCCCACCCGGAAATCACGTGGGCCCCACCCGGAAATCACGTGGGCCCCACCCGGAAATCACGTGGCCCCACCCGGAAATCACGTGGGCCCCACCCGGAAATCACGTGGGCCCCACCCGGAAATCACGTGGGCCCCACCCGGAAATCACGTGGGGCCCACCCGGAAATCACGTGGGCCCCACGGGGAAATCACGTGGGCCCCACCCGGAAATCACGTGGGCCCCACCCGGAAATCACGTGGGCCCCACCCGGAAATCACGTGGGCCCCACCCGGAAATCACGTGGGCCCCACCCGGAAATCACGTGGGCCCCACCCGGAAATCACGTGGGCCCCACCCGGAAATCACGTGGGCCCCACCCGGAAATCACGTGGGCCCCACCCGGAAATCACGTGGGCCCCACCCGGAAATCACGTGGGCCCCACGGGAAATCACGTGGGCCCCACCCGGAAATCACGTGGGCCCCACCCGGAAATCACGTGGGCCCCACCCGGAAATCACGTGGGCCCCACCCTGAAATCACGTGGGCCCCACCCGGAAATCACGTGGGCCCCACCCGGAAATCACGTGGGCCCCACCCGGAAATCACGTGGGCCCCACCCGGAAATCACGTGGGCCCCACCCGGAAATCACGTGGGCCCACCCGGAAATCACGTGGGCCCCACAAGGAAATCACGTCAGCCCCACCCGGAAATCACGTGGGCCCCACCCGGAAATCACGTGGGCCCCACCCGGAAATCACGTGGGCCCCACCCGGAAATCACGTGGGCCCCACCGGGAAATCACGTGGGCCCCACCCGGAAATCACGTGGGCCCCACCCGGAAATCACGTGGGCCCCACCCGGAAATCACGTGGGCCCCACCCGGAAATCACGTGGGCCCCACCCGGAAATCACGTGGGCCCCACGGGGAAATCACGTGGGCCCCACCCGGAAATCACGTGGGCCCCACCCGGAAATCACGTGGGCCCCACCCGGAAATCACGTGGGCCCCACCCGGAAATCACGTGGGCCCCACGGGGAAATCACGTGGGCCCCACGGGGAAATCATGTGGGCCCCACCCGGAAATCACGTGGGCCCCACCCGGAAATCACGTGAGCCCCACCCGGAAATCACATGGGCCCCACCCGGAAATCACGTGGGCCCCACCCGGAAATCACGTGGGCCCCACCCGGAAATCACGTGGGCCCCCAGGGGAAATCACGTGGGCCCCACCCGGAAATCACGTGGGCCCCACCCGGAAATCACGTGGGCCCCACCCGGAAATCACGTGGGCCCCACGGGGAAATCACGTGGGCCCCACCCGGAAATCACGTGGGCCCCACCCGGAAATCACGTGGGCCCCACCCGGAAATCACGTGGGCCCCACCCGGAAATCACGTGGGCCCCACCCGGAAATCACGTGGGCCCCACCCGGAAATCACGTGGGCCCACCCGGAAATCACGTGGGCCCCCAGGGGAAATCACGTGGGCCCCACCCGGAAATCACGTGGGCCCCACCCGGAAATCACGTGGGCCCCACGGGGAAATCACGTGGGCCCCACGGGGAAATCACGTGGGCCCCACCCGGAAATCACGTGGGCCCCACCCGGAAATCACGTGGGCCCCACCCGGAAATCACGTGGGCCCCACCCGGAAATCACGTGGGCCCCACCCGGAAATCACGTGGGCCCCACCCGGAAATCACGTGGGCCCCACCTGGAAATCACGTGGGCCCCCAGGGGAAATCACGTGGGCCCCACAAGGAAATCACGTGGGCCCCACCCGGAAATCACGTGGGCCCCACCCGGAAATCACGTGGGCCCCACCCGGAAATCACGTGGGCCCCACCCTGAAATCACGTAGGCCCCACCCGGAAATCACGTGGGCCCCACCCGGAAATCACGTGGGCCCCACCCGGAAATCACGTGGGCCCCACCCGGAAATCACGTGGGCCCCACCCGGAAATCACGTGGGCCCCACCCGGAAATCACGTGGGCCCCACCCGGAAATCACGTGGGCCCCATCCGGAAATCACGTGGGCCCCATGGGGAAATCACGTGGGCCCCACCCGGAAATCACGTGGGGCCCACCCGGAAATCACGTGGGCCCCACGGGGAAATCACGTGGGCCCCACCCGGAAATCACGTGGGCCCCACCCGGAAATCACGTGGGCCCCACCCGGAAATCACGTGGGCCCCACCCGGAAATCACGTGGGCCCCACCCGGAAATCACGTGGGCCCCACCCGGAAATCACGTGGGCCCCACCCGGAAATCACGTGGGCCCCACGGGGAAATCACGTGGGCCCCACCCGGAATCACGTGGGCACCACGGGGAAATCACGTGGGCCCCACCCGGAAATCACGTGGGCACCACGGGGAAATCACGTGGGCCCCACCCGGAAATCACGTGGGCCCCACCCGGAAATCACGTGGGCCCCACCCGGAAATCACGTGGGGCCCACCCGGAAATCACGTGGGCCCCACCCGGAAATCACGTGGGCCCCACGGGGAAATCACGTGGGCCCCACCCGGAAATCACGTGGGCACCACCCGGAAATCACGTGGGCCCCACCACGGAAATCACGTGGGCCCCACCCGGAAATCACGTGGGCCCCACACGGAAATCACGTGGGCCCCACCCGGAAATCACGTGGGCCCCACCCGGAAATCACGTGGGCCCCACCCGGAAATCACGTGGGCCCCACGCGGAAATCACGTGGGCCCCACGGGGAAATCACGTGGGCCCCACCCGGAAATCACGTGGGCCCCACCCGGAAATCACGTGGGCCCCACCCGGAAGTCACGTGGGCCCCACCCGGAAATCACGTGGGCCCCACCCGGATATCACGTGGGCCCCACCCGGAAATCACGTGGGCCCCACCCGGAAATCACGTGGGCCCCACCCGGAAATCACGTGGGGCCCACCCGGAAATCACGTGGGCCCCACCCGGAAATCACGTGGGCCCCACGGGGAAATCACGTGGGCCCCACCCGGAAATCACGTGGGCCCCACCCGGAAATCACGTAGGCCCCACACGGAAATCACGTGGGCCCCACGGGGAAATCACGTGGGGCCCACCCGGAAATCACGTGGGCCCCACGGGGAAATCACGTGGGCCCCACCCGGAAATCACGTGGGCCCAACCCGGAAATCACGTGGGCCCCACCCGGAAATCACGTGGGCCCCACCCGGAAATCACGTGGGCCCCACCAGGAAATCACGTGGGCCCCCAGGGGAAATCACGTGGGCCCCACCCGGATATCACGTGGGCCCCACCCGGAAATCACGTGGGCCCCACCCGGAAATCACGTGGGCCCCACCAGGAAATCACGTGGGCCCCCAGGGGAAATCACGTGGGCCCCACCCGGATATCACGTGGGCCCCACCCGGAAATCACGTGGGCCCCACCCGGAAATCACGTGGGCCCCACCCGGAAATCACGTGGGCCCCACCCGGAAATCACGTGGGCCCCACCCGGAAATCACGTGGGCCCCACCCGGAAATCACGTGGGCCCCACCCGGAAATCACGTGGGCCCCACCCGGAAATCACGTGGGCCCCACCCGGAAATCACGTGGGCCCCACCCGGAAATCACGTGGGCCCCACCCGGAAATCACGTGGGCCCCACCCGGAAATCACGTGGGCCCCCAGGGGAAATCACGTGGGCCCCACAAGGAAATCACGTGGGCCCCACCCGGAAATCACGTGGGCCCCACCCGGAATTCACGTGGGCCCCACCCAGAAATCACGTGGGCCCCACGGGGAAATCACATGGGCCCCACCCGGAAATCACGTGGGCCCCACCCGGAAATCACGTGGGCCCCACCCGGAAATCACGTGGGCCCCACCCGGAAATCACGTGGGCCCCACCCGGAAATCACGTGGGCCCCACCCGGAAATCACGTGGGCCCCACCCGGAAATCACGTGGGCCCCACCCGGAAATCACGTGGGCCCCACCCGGAAATCACGTGGGCCCCACCCGGAAATCACGTGGGCCCCAAGGGGAAATCACGTGGGCCCCACCCGGAAATCACGTGGGCCCCACCCGGAAATCACGTGGGCCCCCAGGGGAAATCACGTGGGCCCCACCCGGAAATCACGTGGGCCCCACCCGGAAATCACGTGGGCCCCACCCGGAAATCACGTGGGCCCCACGGGGAAATCACGTGGGCCCCACCCGGAAATCACGTGGGCCCCACCCGGAAATCACGTGGGCCCCACCCGGAAATCACGTGGGCCCCACCCGGAAATCACGTGGGCCCCACCCGGAAATCACGTGGGGCCCACCCGGAAATCACGTGGGCCCCACGGGGAAATCACGTGGGCCCCACCCGGAAATCACGTGGGCCCCACCCGGAAATCACGTGGGCCCCACCCGGAAATCACGTGGGCCCCACCCGGAAATCACGTGGGCCCCACCCGGAAATCACGTGGGCCCCACCCGGAAATCACGTGGGCCCCACCCGGAAATCACGTGGGCCCCCAGGGGAAATCACGTGGGCCCCACCCGGAAATCACGTGGGCCCCACCCGGAAATCACGTGGGCCCCACCCGGAAATCACGTGGGCCCCACCCGGAAATCACGTGGGCCCCACGGGGAAATCACGTGGGCCCCACGGGGAAATCACGTGGGCCCCACCCGGAAATCACGTGGGCCCCACCCGGAAATCACGTGGGCCCCACCCGGAAATCACGTGGGCCCCACCCGGAAATCACGTGGGCCCCACCCGGAAATCACGTGGGCCCCACCCGGAAATCACGTGGGCCCCACGGGGAAATCACGTGGGCCCCACCCGGAAATCACGTGGGCCCCACCCGGAAATCACGTGGGCCCCACGGGGAAATCACGTGGGCCCCACCCGGAAATCACGTGGGCCCCACCCAGAAATCACGTGGGCCCCACGGGGAAATCACGTGGGCCCCACTCGGAAATCACGTGGGCCCCACCCGGAAATCACGTGGGCCCCACCCGGAAATCACGTGGGCCCCACCCGGAAATCACGTGGGCCCCACCCGGAAATCACGTGGGCCCCACCCGGAAATCACGTGGGCCCCACCCGGAAATCACGTGGGCCCTACCCGGAAATCACGTGGGCCCCCAGGGGAAATCACGTGGGCCCCACCCGGAAATCACGTGGGCCCCACCCGGAAATCACGTGGGCCCCACCCGGAAATCACGTGGGCCCCACCCGGAAATCACGTGGGCCCCACCCGGAAATCACGTGGGCCCCACCCGGAAATCACGTGGGCCCCACGGGGAAATCACGTGGGCCCCACCCGGAAATCACGTGGGCCCCACCCGGAAATCACGTGGGCCCCACGGGGAAATCACGTGGGCCCCACCCGGAAATCACGTTGGCCCCACCCGGAAATCACGTGGGCCCCACCCGGAAATCACGTGGGCCCCACCCGGAAATCACGTGGCCCCACCCGGAAATCACGTGGGCCCCACCCGGAAATCACGTGGGCCCCCAGGGGAAATCACGTGGGCCCCACCCGGAAATCACGTGGGCCCCACCCGGAAATCACGTGGGCCCCACCCGGAAATCACGTGGGCCCGACGGGGAAATCACGTGGGCCCCACCCGGAAATCACGTGGGCCCCACCCGGAAATCACGTGGGCCCCACCCGGAAATCACGTGGGCCCCACCCGGAAATCACGTGGGCCCCACCCGGAAATCACGTGGGCCCCACCCGGAAATCACGTGGGCCCCACCCGGAAATCACGTGGGCCCCACCCGGAAATCACGTGGGCCCCACCCGGAAATCACGTGGGCCCCACCCGGAAATCACGTGGGCCCCACCCGGAAATCACGTGGGCCCCACCCGGAAATCACGTGGGCCCCACCCGGAAATCACGTGGGCCCCACCCGGAAATCACGTGGGCCCCACCCGGAAATCACGTGGGCCCCACCCGGAAATCACGTGGGCCCCACCCGGAAATCACGTGGGCCCCACGGGGAAATCACGTGGGCCCCACCCGGAAATCACGTGGGCCCCACCCGGAAATCACGTGGGCCCCCAGGGGAAATCACGTGGGCCCCACCCGGAAATCACGTGGGCCCCACCTGGAAATCACGTGGGCCCCACCCTGAAATCACGTGGACCCCACCCGGAAATCACGTGGGCCCCACGGGGAAATCACGTGGGCCCCACCCGGAAATCACGTGGGCCCCACCCGGAAATCACGTGGGCCCCACCCGGAAATCACGTGGGCCCCACCCGGAAATCACGTGGGCCCCACCCGGAAATCACGTGGGCCCCACCCGGAAATCACGTGGGCCCCACCCGGAAATCACGTGGGCCCGACGGGGAAATCACGTGGGCCCCACCCGGAAATCACGTGGTCCCCACCCGGAAATCACGTGGGCCCCACCCGGAAATCACGTGGGCCCCACCCGGAAATCACGTGGGCCCCACCCGGAAATCACGTGGGCCCCACCCGGAAATCACGTGGGCCCCACCCGGAAATCACGTGGGCCCCACCCGGAAATCACGTGGGCCCCTCCCGGAAATCACGTGGGCCCCCAGGGGAAATCACGTGGGCCCCACCCGGAAATCACGTGGGCCCCACCCGGAAATCACGTGGGCCCCACTCGGAAATCACGTGGGCCCCACGGGGAAATCACGTGGGCCCCACCCGGAAATCACGTGGGCCCCACCCGGAAATCACGTGGGCCCCCAGGGGAAATCACGTGGGCCCCACCCGGAAATCACGTGGGCCCCACTCGGAAATCACGTGGGCCCCACGGGGAAATCACGTGGGCCCCACCCGGAAATCACGTGGGCCCCACCCGGAAATCACGTGGGCCCCACGGGGAAATCACGTGGGCCCCACCCGGAAATCACGTGGGCCCCACCCGGAAATCACGTGGGCCCCACCCGGAAATCACGTGGGCCCCACCCGGAAATCACGTGGGCCCCCAGGTGAAATCACGTGGGCCCCACGGGGAAATCACGTGGGGCCCACCCGGAAATCACGTGGGCCCCACGGGGAAATCACTTGGGCCCCACGGGGAAATCACGTGGGCCCCACCCGGAAATCACGGGGGCCCCACCCGGAAATCACGTGGGCCCCACCCGGAAATCACGTGGGCCCCACCCGGAAATCACGTGGGCCCCACCCGGAAATCTCGTGGGCCCCACCCGGAAATCACGTGGGCCCCACCCGGAAATCACGTGGGCCCCACCCGGAAATCACGTGGGCCCCACCCGGAAATCACGTGGGCCCCCAGGGGAAATCACGTGGGCCCCACCCGGAAATCACGTGGGCCCCACCCGGAAATCACGTGGGCCCCACCCGGAAATCACGTGGGCCCCACCCGGGAATCACGTGGGCCCCACCCGGAAATCACGTGGGCCCCACCCGGAAATCACGTGGGCCCCACCCGGAAATCACGTGGGCCCCACCCGGAAATCACGTGGGGCCCACCCGGAAATCACGTGGGCCCCACCCGGAAATCACGTGGGCCCCACCCGGAAATCACGTGGGCCCCACCCGGAAATCACGTGGGCCCCACCCGGAAATCACGTGGGCCCCACCCGGAAATCACGTGGGCCCCACCCGGAAATCACGTGGGCCCCACCCGGAAATCACGTGGGCCCCACCCGGAAATCACGTGGGCCCTACCCGGAAATCACGTGGGCCCCCAGGGGAAATCACGTGGGCCCCACCCGGAAATCACGTGGGCCCCACCCGGAAATCACGTGGGCCCCACCCGGAAATCACGTGGGCCCCACCCGGAAATCACGTGGGCCCCACCCGGAAATCACGTGGGCCCCCAGGGGAAATCACGTGGGTCCCACCCGGAAATCACGTGGGCCCCACCCGGAAATCACGTGGGCCCCCAGGGGAAATCACGTGGGCCCCACCCGGATATCACGTGGGCCCCACCCGGAAATCACGTGGGCCCCACCCGGAAATAACGTGGGCCCCACGGGGAAATCACGTGGGCCCCACCCGGAAATCACGTGGGCCCCACCCGGAAATCACGTGGGCCCCCAGGGGAAATCACGTGGGCCCCACCCGGAAATCACGTGGGCCCCTCCCGGAAATCACGTGGGCCCCACCCGGAAATCACGTGGGCCCCACCCGGAAATCACGTGGGCCCCACCCGGAAATCACGTGGGCCCCACCCGGAAATCACGTGGGCCCCACGGGGAAATCACGTGGGCCCCACGGGGAAATCACGTGGGCCCCACCCGGAAATCACGTGGGCCCCACCCGGAAATCACGTGGGCCCCACCCGGAAATCACGTGGGCCCCACCCGGAAATCACGTGGGCCCCACCCGGAAATCACGTGGGCCCCACCCGGAAATCACGTGGGCCCCACCCGGAAATCAGGTGGGCCCCACGGGGAAATCACGTGGGCCCCACGGGGAAATCACGTGGGCCCCACCCGGAAATCACGTGGGCCCCACCCGGAAATCACGTGGGCCCCACCCGGAAATCACGTGGGCCCCACCCGGAAATCACGTGGGCCCCACCCGGAAATCACGTGGGCCCCCAGGGGAAATCACGTGGGCCCCACCCGGAAATCACGTGGGCCCCACCCGGAAATCACGTGGGCCCCACCCGGAAATCACGTGGGCCCCACGGGGAAATCACGTGGGCCCCACCCGGAAATCACGTGGGCCCCACGGGGAAATCACGTGGGCCCCACCCGGAAATCACGTGGGCCCCACCCGGAAATCACGTGGGCCCCACCCGGAAATCACGTGGGCCCCACCCGGAAATCACGTGGGCCCCACCCGGAAATCACGTGGGCCCCACCCGGAAATCACGTGGGCCCCACCCGGAAATCACGTGGGCCCCACCCGGAAATCACGTGGGCCCCACCCGGAAATCACGTGGGCCCCACCCGGAAATCACGTGGGCCCCACCCGGAAATCACGTGGGCCCCACCCGGAAATCACGTGGGCCCCACCCGGAAATCACGTGGGCCCCCAGGGGAAATCACGTGGGCCCCACAAGGAAATCACGTGGGCCCCACCCGGAAATCACGTGGGCCCCACCCGGAAAACACGTGGGCCCCACCCGGAAATCACGTGGGCCCCACGGGGAAATCACGTGGGCCCCACCCGGAAATCACGTGGGCCCCACCCGGAAATCACGTGGGCCCCACCCGGAAATCACGTGGGCCCCACCCGGAAATCACGTGGGCCCCACCCGGAAATCACGTGGGCCCCACCCGGAAATCACGTGGGGCCCACCCGGAAATCACGTGGGCCCCACCCGGAAATCACGTGGGCCCCACCCGGAAATCACGTGGGCCCCACCCGGAAATCACGTGGGCCCCACCCGGAAATCACGTGGGGCCCACCCGGAAATCACGTGGGCCCCACCCGGAAATCACGTGGTCCCCACCCGGAAATCACGTGGGCCCCACCCGGAAATCACGTGGGCCCCACCCGGAAATCACGTGGGCCCCCAGGGGATATCACGTGGGCCCCACAAGGAAATCACGTGGGCCCCACCCGGAAATCACGTGGGCCCCACCCGGAAATCACGTGGGCCCCACCCGGAAATCACGTGGGCCCCACGGGGAAATCACATGGGCCCCACCCGGAAATCACGTGGGCCCCACCCGGAAATCACGTGGGCCCCACCCGGAAATCACGTGGGCCCCACCCGGAAATCACGTGGGCCCCACGCGGAAATCACGTGGGCCCACCGGGGAAATCACGTGGGCCCCACCCGGAAATCACGTGGGCCCCACCCGGAAATCACGTGGGCCCCACCCGGAAATCACGTGGGCCCCACGGGGAAATCACGTGGGCCCCACCCGGAAATCACGTGGGCACCACGGGGAAATCACGTGGGCCCCACCCGGAAATCACGTGGGCACCACGGGGAAATCACGTGGGCCCCACCCGGAAATCACGTGGGCCCCACCCGGAAATCACGAGGGCCCCACCCGGAAATCACGTGGGGCCCACCCGGAAATCACGTGAGCCCCACCCGGAAATCACGTGGGCCCCACGGGGAAATCACGTGGGCCCCACCCGGAAATCACGTGGGCCGCACCCGGAAATCACGTGGGCCCCACACGGAAATCACGTGGGCCCCACCCGGAAATCACGTGGGCCCCACCCGGAAATCACGTGGGCCCCACCCGGAAATCACGTGGGCCCCACCCGGAAATCACGTGGGCCCCACCCGGAAATCACGTGGGCCCCACCCGGAAATCACGTGGGCCCCACGGGGAAATCACGTGGGCCCCACCCGGAAATCACGTGGGCCCCACCCGGAAATCACGTGGGCCCCACCCGGAAGTCACGTGGGCCCCACCCGGAAATCACGTGGGCCCCACCCGGAAATCACGTGGGCCCCACCCGGAAATCACGTGGGCCCCACCCGGAAATCACGTGGGCCCCACCCGGAAATCACGTGGGCCCCACCCGGAAATCACGTGGGCCCCACCCGGATATCACGTGGGCCCCACGGGGAAATCACGTGGGCCCCACCCGGAAATCACGTGGGGCCCACCCGGAAATCACGTGGGCCCCAGGGGAAATCACGTGGGCCCCACCCGGAAATCACGTGGGCCCCACCCGGAAATCACGTGGGCCCCACCCGGAAATCACGTGGGCCCCACCCGGAAATCACGTGGGCCCCACCCGGAAATCACGTGGGCCCCACCCGGAAATCACGTGGGCCCCACCCGGAAATCACGTGGGCCCCACCCGGAAATCACGTGGGGCCCACCCGGAAATCACGTGGGCCCCACCCGGAAATCACGTGGGCCCCACCCGGAAATCACGTGGGCCCCACCCGGAAATCACGTGGGCCCCACCCGGAAATCACGTGGGCCCCACCCGGAAATCACGTGGGCCCCACCCGGAAATCACGTGGGCCCCACCCGGAAATCACGTGGGCCCCACCCGGAAATCACGTGGGCCCCACCCGGAAATCACGTGGGCCCCACCCGGAAATCACGTGGGCCCCACCCGGAAATCACGTGGGCCCCACGGGGAAATCACGTGGGCCCCACCCGGAAATCACGTGGGCCCCACCCGGAAATCACGTGGGCCCCACCCGGAAATCACGTGGGCCCCACCCGGAAATCACGTGGGCCCCACCCTGAAATCACGTGGGCCCCACCCGGAAATCACGTGGGCCCCACCCGGAAATCACGTGGGCCCCACCCGGAAATCACGTGGGCCCCACCCGGAAATCACGTGGGCCCCACCCGGAAATCACGTGGGCCCCACCCGGAAATCACGTGGGCCCCACCCGGAAATCACGTGGGCCCCACCCGGAAATCACGTGGGCCCCACGGGGAAATCACGTGGGCCCCACCCGGAAATCACGTGGGCCCCACCCGGAAATCACGTGGGCCCCACCCGGAAATCACGTGGGCCCCACCCTGAAATCACGTGGGCCCCACCCGGAAATCACGTGGGCCCCACCCGGAAATCACGTGGGCCCCACCCGGAAATCACGTGGGCCCCACCCGGAAATCACGTGGGCCCCACCCGGAAATCACGTGGGCCCCACCCGGAAATCACGTGGGCCCCACCCGGAAATCACGTGGGCCCCACCGGGAAATCACGTGGGCCCCACCCGGAAATCACGTGGGCCCCACCCGGAAATCACGTGGGCCCCACCCGGAAATCACGTGGGCCCCACCCGGAAATCACGTGGGCCCCACGGGGAAATCACGTGGGCCCCACCTGGAAATCACGTGGGCCCCACCCGGAAATCACGTGGGCCCCACCCGGAAATCACGTGGGCCCCACCCGGAAATCACGTGGGCCCCACCCGGAAATCACGTGGGCCCCACCCGGAAATCACGTGGGGCCCACCCGGAAATCACGTGGGCCCCACCCGGAAATCACGTGGTCCCCACCCGGAAATCACGTGGGCCCCACCCGGAAATCACGTGGGCCCCACCCGGAAATCACGTGGGCCCCCAGGGGATATCACGTGGGCCCCACAAGGAAATCACGTGGGCCCCACCCGGAAATCACGTGGGCCCCACCCGGAAATCACGTGGGCCCCACCCGGAAATCACGTGGGCCCCACGGGGAAATCACATGGGCCCCACCCGGAAATCACGTGGGCCCCACCCGGAAATCACGTGGGCCCCACCCGGAAATCACGTGGGCCCCACCCGGAAATCACGTGGGCCCCACGCGGAAATCACGTGGGCCCACCGGGGAAATCACGTGGGCCCCACCCGGAAATCACGTGGGCCCCACCCGGAAATCACGTGGGCCCCACCCGGAAATCACGTGGGCCCCACGGGGAAATCACGTGGGCCCCACCCGGAAATCACGTGGGCACCACGGGGAAATCACGTGGGCCCCACCCGGAAATCACGTGGGCACCACGGGGAAATCACGTGGGCCCCACCCGGAAATCACGTGGGCCCCACCCGGAAATCACGTGGGCCCCACCCGGAAATCACGTGGGGCCCACCCGGAAATCACGTGAGCCCCACCCGGAAATCACGTGGGCCCCACGGGGAAATCACGTGGGCCCCACCCGGAAATCACGTGGGCCGCACCCGGAAATCACGTGGGCCCCACACGGAAATCACGTGGGCCCCACCCGGAAATCACGTGGGCCCCACCCGGAAATCACGTGGGCCCCACCCGGAAATCACGTGGGCCCCACCCGGAAATCACGTGGGCCCCACCCGGAAATCACGTGGGCCCCACCCGGAAATCACGTGGGCCCCACGGGGAAATCACGTGGGCCCCACCCGGAAATCACGTGGGCCCCACCCGGAAATCACGTGGGCCCCACCCGGAAGTCACGTGGGCCCCACCCGGAAATCACGTGGGCCCCACCCGGAAATCACGTGGGCCCCACCCGGAAATCACGTGGGCCCCACCCGGAAATCACGTGGGCCCCACCCGGAAATCACGTGGGCCCCACCCGGAAATCACGTGGGCCCCACCCGGATATCACGTGGGCCCCACGGGGAAATCACGTGGGCCCCACCCGGAAATCACGTGGGGCCCACCCGGAAATCACGTGGGCCCCAGGGGAAATCACGTGGGCCCCACCCGGAAATCACGTGGGCCCCACCCGGAAATCACGTGGGCCCCACCCGGAAATCACGTGGGCCCCACCCGGAAATCACGTGGGCCCCACCCGGAAATCACGTGGGCCCCACCCGGAAATCACGTGGGCCCCACCCGGAAATCACGTGGGCCCCACCCGGAAATCACGTGGGGCCCACCCGGAAATCACGTGGGCCCCACCCGGAAATCACGTGGGCCCCACCCGGAAATCACGTGGGCCCCACCCGGAAATCACGTGGGCCCCACGGGGAAATCACGTGGGCCCCACCCGGAAATCACGTGGGCCCCACCCGGAAATCACGTGGGCCCCACCCGGAAATCACGTGGGCCCCACCCGGAAATCACGTGGGCCCCACCCGGAAATCACGTGGGCCCCACCCGGAAATCACGTGGGGCCCACCCGAAATCACGTGGGCCCCCAGGGGAAATCACGTGGGCCCCACCCGGAAATCACGTGGGCCCCACCCGGAAATCACGTGGGCCCCACGGGGAAATCACGTGGGCCCCACGGGGAAATCACGTGGGCCCCACCCGGAAATCACGTGGGCCCCACCCGGAAATCACGTGGGCCCCACCCGGAAATCACGTGGGCCCCACCCGGAAATCACGTGGGCCCCACCCGGAAATCACGTGGGCCCCACCCGGAAATCACGTGGGCCCCACCCTGAAATCACGTGGGCCCCACCCGGAAATCACGTGGGCCCCACCCGGAAATCACGTGGGCCCCACCCGGAAATCACGTGGGCCCCACCCGGAAATCACGTGGGCCCCACCCGGAAATCACGTGGGCCCCACCGGGAAATCACGTGGGCCCCACCCGGAAATCACGTGGGCCCCACCCGGAAATCACGTGGGCCCCACCCGGAAATCACGTGGGCCCCACCCGGAAATCACGTGGGCCCCACGGGGAAATCACGTGGGCCCCACCTGGAAATCACGTGGGCCCCACCCGGAAATCACGTGGGCCCCACCCGGAAATCACGTGGGCCCCACCCGGAAATCACGTGGGCCCCACGGGGAAATCACGTGGGCCCCACGGGGAAATCACGTGGGCCCCACCCGGAAATCACGTGGGCCCCACCCGGAAATCACGTGAGCCCCACCCGGAAATCACATGGGCCCCACCCGGAAATCACGTGGGCCCCACCCGGAAATCACGTGGGCCCCACCCGGAAATCACGTGGGCCCCCAGGGGAAATCACGTGGGCCCCACCCGGAAATCACGTGGGCCCCACCCGGAAATCACGTGGGCCCCACCCGGAAATCACGTGGGCCCCACGGGGAAATCACGTGGGCCCCACCCGGAAATCACGTGGGCCCCACCCGGAAATCACGTGGGCCCCACCCGGAAATCACGTGGGCCCCACCCGGAAATCACGTGGGCCCCACCCGGAAATCACGTGGGCCCCACCCGGAAATCACGTGGGGCCCACCCGGAAATCACGTGGGCCCCCAGGGGAAATCACGTGGGCCCCACCCGGAAATCACGTGGGCCCCACCCGGAAATCACGTGGGCCCCACGGGGAAATCACGTGGGCCCCACGGGGAAATCACGTGGGCCCCACCCGGAAATCACGTGGGCCCCACCCGGAAATCACGTGGGCCCCACCCGGAAATCACGTGGGCCCCACCCGGAAATCACGTGGGCCCCACCCGGAAATCACGTGGGCCCCACCCGGAAATCACGTGGGCCCCACCCGGAAATCACGTGGGCCCCCAGGGGAAATCACGTGGGCCCCACAAGGAAATCACGTGGGCCCCACCCGGAAATCACGTGGGCCCCACCCGGAAATCACGTGGGCCCCACCCGGAAATCACGTGGGCCCCACCCTGAAATCACGTGGGCCCCACCCGGAAATCACGTGGGCCCCACCCGGAAATCACGTGGGCCCCACCCGGAAATCACGTGGGCCCCACCCGGAAATCACGTGGGCCCCACCCGGAAATCACGTGGGCCCCACCCAGAAATCACGTGGGCCCCACCCGGAAATCACGTGGGCCCCATCCGGAAATCACGTGGGCCCCATGGGGAAATCACGTGGGCCCCACCCGGAAATCACGTGGGGCCCACCCGGAAATCACGTGGGCCCCACCCGGAAATCACGTGGGCCCCACCCGGAAATCACGTGGGCCCCACCCGGAAATCACGTGGGCCCCACCCGGAAATCACGTGGGCCCCACCCGGAAATCACGTGGGCCCCCAGGGGAAATCACATGGGCCCCACCCGGATATCACGTGGGCCCCACCCGGAAATCACGTGGGCCCCACCCGGAAATCACGTGGGCCCCACCCGGAAATCACGTGGGCCCCACCCGGAAATCACGTGGGCCCCACGGGGAAATCACGTGGGCCCCCAGGGGAAATCACGTGGGCCCCACCCGGAAATCACGTGGGCCCCACCCGGAAATCACGTGGGCCCCACCCGGAAATCACGTGGGCCCCACCCGGAAATCACGTGGGCCCCACCCGGAAATCACGTGGGCCCCACCCGGAAATCACGTGGGCCCCCAGGGGAAATCACGTGGGCCCCACAAGGAAATCACGTGGGCCCCACCCGGAAATCACGTGGGCCCCACCCGGAAATCACGTGGGCCCCACCCGGAAATCACGTGGGCCCCACCCGGAAATCACGTGGGCCCCACCCGGAAATCACGTGGGCCCCACCCGGAAATCAGTGGGCCCCACCCGGAAATCACGTGGGCCCCACCCGGAAATCACGTGGGCCCCACCCGGAATCACGTGGGCCCCACCCGGAAATCACGTGGGGCCCACCCGGAAATCACGTGGGCCCCACCCGGAAATCACGTGGGCCCCACGGGGAAATCACGTGGGCCCCACCCGGAAATCACGTGGGCCCCACGGGGAAATCACGTGGGCCCCACCCGGAAATCACGTGGGCAGCACCCGGAAATCACGTGGGCCTCACCCGGAAATCACGTGGGCCCCACCCGGAAATCACGTGGGCCCCACCCGGAAATCACGTGGGCCCCACCCGGAAATCACGTGGGCCCCACCCGGAAATCACGTGGGCCCCACCCGGAAATCACGTGGGCCCCACCCGGAAATCACGTGGGCCCCACCCGGAAATCACGTGGTCCCCACCCGGAAATCACGTGGGCCCCACCCGGAAATCACGTGGGCCCCACCCGGAAATCACGTGGGCCCCCAGGGGAAATCACGTGGGCCCCACAAGGAAATCACGTGGGCCCCACCCGGAAATCACGTGGGCCCCACCCGGAAATCACGTGGGCCCCACCCGGAAATCACGTGGGCCCCACGGGGAAATCACATGGGACCCACCCGGAAATCACGTGGGCCCCACCCGGAAATCACGTGGGCCCCACCCGGAAATCACGTGGGCCCCACCCGGAAATCACGTGGGCCCCACGCGGAAATCACGTGGGCCCACCGGGGAAATCACGTGGGCCCCACCCGGAAATCACGTGGGCCCCACCCGGAAATCACGTGGGCCCCACACGGAAATCACGTGGGCCCCACCCGGAAATCACGTGGGCCCCACCCGGAAATCACGTGGGCCCCACCCGGAAATCACGTGGGCCCCACGGGGAAATCACGTGGGCCCCACCCGGAAATCACGTGGGCACCACGGGGAAATCACGTGGGCCCCACCCGGAAATCACGTGGGCACCACGGGGAAATCACGTGGGCCCCACCCGGAAATCACGTGGGCCCCACCCGGAAATCACGTGGGCCCCACCCGGAAATCACGTGGGGCCCACCCGGAAATCACGTGAGCCCCACCCGGAAATCACGTGGGCCCCACGGGGAAATCACGTGGGCCCCACCCGGAAATCACGTGGGCCGCACCCGGAAATCACGTGGGCCCCACACGGAAATCACGTGGGCCCCACCCGGAAATCACGTGGGCCCCACCCGGAAATCACGTGGGCCCCACCCGGAAATCACGTGGGCCCCACCCGGAAATCACGTGGGCCCCACCCGGAAATCACGTGGGCCCCACCCGGAAATCACGTGGGCCCCACGGGGAAATCACGTGGGCCCTACCCGGAAATCACGTGGGCCCCACCCGGAAATCACGTGGGCCCCACCCGGAAGTCACGTGGGCCCCACCCGGAAATCACGTGGGCCCCACCCGGAAATCACGTGGGCCCCACCCGGAAATCACGTGGGCCCCACCCGGAAATCACGTGGGCCCCACCCGGAAATCACGTGGGCCCCACCCGGAAATCACGTGGGCCCCACCCGGAAATCACGTGGGCCCCACGGGGAAATCACGTGGGCCCCACCCGGAAATCACGTGGGGCCCACCCGGAAATCACGTGGGCCCCAGGGGAAATCACGTGGGCCCCACCCGGAAATCACGTGGGCCCCACCCGGAAATCACGTGGGCCCCACCCGGAAATCACGTGGGCCCCACCCGGAAATCACGTGGGCCCCACCCGGAAATCACGTGGGCCCCACCCGGAAATCACGTGGGCCCCACCCGGAAATCACGTGGGCCCCACCCGGAAATCACGTGGGCCCCACCCGGAAATCACGTGGGGCCCACCCGGAAATCACGTGGGCCCCACGGGGAAATCACGTGGGCCCCACCCGGAAATCACGTGGGCCCCACCCGGAAATCACGTGGGCCCCACCCGGAAATCACGTGGGCCCCACCCGGAAATCACGTGGGCCCCACCCGGAAATCACGTGGGCCCCACCCGGAAATCACGTGGGCCCCACCCGGAAATCACGTGGGCCCCACCCGGAAATCACGTGGGCCCCACCCGGAAATCACGTGGGCCCCACCCGGAAATCACGTGGGCCCCACGGGGAAATCACGTGGGCCCCACCCGGAAATCACGTGGGCCCCACCCGGAAATCACGTGGGCCCCACCCGGAAATCACGTGGGCCCCACCCGGAAATCACGTGGGCCCCACCCGGAAATCACGTGGGCCCCACCCGGAAATCACGTGGGCCCCACCCGGAAATCACGTGGGCCCCACCCGGAAATCACGTGGGCCCCACCCGGAAATCACGTGGGCCCCACCCGGAAATCACGTGGGCCCCACAAGGAAATCACGTGGGCCCCACCCGGAAATCACGTGGGCCCCACCCGGAAATCACGTGGGCCCCACCCGGAAATCACGTGGGCCCCACCCGGAAATCACGTGGGCCCCACCGGGAAATCACGTGGGCCCCACCCGGAAATCACGTGGGCCCCACCCGGAAATCACGTGGGCCCCACCCGGAAATCACGTGGGCCCCACCCGGAAATCACGTGGGCCCCACCCGGAAATCACGTGGGCCCCACGGGGAAATCACGTGGGCCCCACCTGGAAATCACGTGGGCCCCACCAGGAAATCACGTGGGCCCCACCCGGAAATCACGTGGGCCCCACCCGGAAATCACGTGGGCCCCACGGGGAAATCACGTGGGCCCCACGGGGAAATCACGTGGGCCCCACCCGGAAATCACGTGGGCCCCACCCGGAAATCACGTGAGCCCCACCCGGAAATCACATGGGCCCCACCCGGAAATCACGTGGGCCCCACCCGGAAATCACGTGGGCCCCACCCGGAAATCACGTGGGCCCCCAGGGGAAATCACGTGGGCCCCACCCGGAAATCACGTGGGCCCCACCCGGAAATCACGTGGGCCCCACCCGGAAATCACGTGGGCCCCACGGGGAAATCACGTGGGCCCCACCCGGAAATCACGTGGGCCCCACCCGGAAATCACGTGGGCCCCACCCGGAAATCACGTGGGCCCCACCCGGAAATCACGTGGGCCCCACCCGGAAATCACATGGGCCCCACCCGGAAATCACGTGGGGCCCACCCGGAAATCACGTGGGCCCCACCCGGAAATCACGTGGGCCCCACCCGGAAATCACGTGGGCCCCACCCGGAAATCACGTGGGCCCCACCCGGAAATCACGTGGGCCCCCAGGGGAAATCACGTGGGCCCCACAAGGAAATCACGTGGGCCCCACCCGGAAATCACGTGGGCCCCACCCGGAAAACACGTGGGCCCCACCCGGAAATCACGTGGGCCCCACGGGGAAATCACGTGGGCCCCACCCGGAAATCACGTGGGCCCCACCCGGAAATCACGTGGGCCCCACCCGGAAATCACGTGGGCCCCACCCGGAAATCACGTGGGCCCCACCCGGAAATCACGTGGGCCCCACCCGGAAATCACGTGGGGCCCACCCGGAAATCACGTGGGCCCCACCCGGAAATCACGTGGGCCCCACCCGGAAATCACGTGGGCCCCACCCGGAAATCACGTGGGCCCCACCCGGAAATCACGTGGGGCCCACCCGGAAATCACGTGGGCCCCACCCGGAAATCACGTGGTCCCCACCCGGAAATCACGTGGGCCCCACCCGGAAATCACGTGGGCCCCACCCGGAAATCACGTGGGCCCCCAGGGGATATCACGTGGGCCCCACAAGGAAATCACGTGGGCCCCACCCGGAAATCACGTGGGCCCCACCCGGAAATCACGTGGGCCCCACCCGGAAATCACGTGGGCCCCACGGGGAAATCACATGGGCCCCACCCGGAAATCACGTGGGCCCCACCCGGAAATCACGTGGGCCCCACCCGGAAATCACGTGGGCCCCACCCGGAAATCACGTGGGCCCCACGCGGAAATCACGTGGGCCCACCGGGGAAATCACGTGGGCCCCACCCGGAAATCACGTGGGCCCCACCCGGAAATCACGTGGGCCCCACACGGAAATCACGTGGGCCCCACCCGGAAATCACGTGGGCCCCACCCGGAAATCACGTGGGCCCCACCCGGAAATCACGTGGGCCCCACGGGGAAATCACGTGGGCCCCACCCGGAAATCACGTGGGCACCACGGGGAAATCACGTGGGCCCCACCCGGAAATCACGTGGGCACCACGGGGAAATCACGTGGGCCCCACCCGGAAATCACGTGGGCCCCACCCGGAAATCACGTGGGCCCCACCCGGAAATCACGTGGGGCCCACCCGGAAATCACGTGAGCCCCACCCGGAAATCACGTGGGCCCCACGGGGAAATCACGTGGGCCCCACCCGGAAATCACGTGGGCCGCACCCGGAAATCACGTGGGCCCCACACGGAAATCACGTGGGCCCCACCCGGAAATCACGTGGGCCCCACCCGGAAATCACGTGGGCCCCACCCGGAAATCACGTGGGCCCCACCCGGAAATCACGTGGGCCCCACCCGGAAATCACGTGGGCCCCACCCGGAAATCACGTGGGCCCCACGGGGAAATCACGTGGGCCCCACCCGGAAATCACGTGGGCCCCACCCGGAAATCACGTGGGCCCCACCCGGAAGTCACGTGGGCCCCACCCGGAAATCACGTGGGCCCCACCCGGAAATCACGTGGGCCCCACCCGGAAATCACGTGGGCCCCACCCGGAAATCACGTGGGCCCCACCCGGAAATCACGTGGGCCCCACCCGGAAATCACGTGGGCCCCACCCGGAAATCACGTGGGCCCCACGGGGAAATCACGTGGGCCCCACCCGGAAATCACGTGGGGCCCACCCGGAAATCACGTGGGCCCCAGGGGAAATCACGTGGGCCCCACCCGGAAATCACGTGGGCCCCACCCGGAAATCACGTGGGCCCCACCCGGAAATCACGTGGGCCCCACCCGGAAATCACGTGGGCCCCACCCGGAAATCACGTGGGCCCCACCCGGAAATCACGTGGGCCCCACCCGGAAATCACGTGGGCCCCACCCGGAAATCACGTGGGCCCCACCCGGAAATCACGTGGGGCCCACCCGGAAATCACGTGGGCCCCACCCGGAAATCACGTGGGCCCCACCCGGAAATCACGTGGGCCCCACCCGGAAATCACGTGGGCCCCACCCGGAAATCACGTGGGCCCCACCCGGAAATCACGTGGGCCCCACCCGGAAATCACGTGGGCCCCACCCGGAAATCACGTGGGCCCCACCCGGAAATCACGTGGGCCCCACCCGGAAATCACGTGGGCCCCACCCGGAAATCACGTGGGCCCCACGGGGAAATCACGTGGGCCCCACCCGGAAATCACGTGGGCCCCACCCGGAAATCACGTGGGCCCCACCCGGAAATCACGTGGGCCCCACCCTGAAATCACGTGGGCCCCACCCGGAAATCACGTGGGCCCCACCCGGAAATCACGTGGGCCCCACCCGGAAATCACGTGGGCCCCACCCGGAAATCACGTGGGCCCCACCCGGAAATCACGTGGGCCCCACCCGGAAATCACGTGGGCCCCACAAGGAAATCACGTGGGCCCCACCCGGAAATCACGTGGGCCCCACCCGGAAATCACGTGGGCCCCACCCGGAAATCACGTGGGCCCCACCCGGAAATCACGTGGGCCCCACCGGGAAATCACGTGGGCCCCACCCGGAAATCACGTGGGCCCCACCCGGAAATCACGTGGGCCCCACCCGGAAATCACGTGGGCCCCACCCGGAAATCACGTGGGCCCCACCCGGAAATCACGTGGGCCCCACGGGGAAATCACGTGGGCCCCACCTGGAAATCACGTGGGCCCCACCCGGAAATCACGTGGGCCCCACCCGGAAATCACGTGGGCCCCACCCGGAAATCACGTGGGCCCCACGGGGAAATCACGTGGGCCCCACGGGGAAATCACGTGGGCCCCACCCGGAAATCACGTGGGCCCCACCCGGAAATCACGTGAGCCCCACCCGGAAATCACATGGGCCCCACCCGGAAATCACGTGGGCCCCACCCGGAAATCACGTGGGCCCCACCCGGAAATCACGTGGGCCCCCAGGGGAAATCACGTGGGCCCCACCCGGAAATCACGTGGGCCCCACCCGGAAATCACGTGGGCCCCACCCGGAAATCACGTGGGCCCCACGGGGAAATCACGTGGGCCCCACCCGGAAATCACGTGGGCCCCACCCGGAAATCACGTGGGCCCCACCCGGAAATCACGTGGGCCCCACCCGGAAATCACGTGGGCCCCACCCGGAAATCACGTGGGCCCCACCCGGAAATCACGTGGGGCCCACCCGGAAATCACGTGGGCCCCCAGGGGAAATCACGTGGGCCCCACCCGGAAATCACGTGGGCCCCACCCGGAAATCACGTGGGCCCCACGGGGAAATCACGTGGGCCCCACGGGGAAATCACGTGGGCCCCACCCGGAAATCACGTGGGCCCCACCCGGAAATCACGTGGGCCCCACCCGGAAATCACGTGGGCCCCACCCGGAAATCACGTGGGCCCCACCCGGAAATCACGTGGGCCCCACCCGGAAATCACGTGGGCCCCACCTGGAAATCACGTGGGCCCCCAGGGGAAATCACGTGGGCCCCACAAGGAAATCACGTGGGCCCCACCCGGAAATCACGTGGGCCCCACCCGGAAATCACGTGGGCCCCACCCGGAAATCACGTGGGCCCCACCCTGAAATCACGTGGGCCCCACCCGGAAATCACGTGGGCCCCACCCGGAAATCACGTGGGCCCCACCCGGAAATCACGTGGGCCCCACCCGGAAATCACGTGGGCCCCACCCGGAAATCACGTGGGCCCCACCCGGAAATCACGTGGGCCCCACCCGGAAATCACGTGGGCCCCATCCGGAAATCACGTGGGCCCCATGGGGAAATCACGTGGGCCCCACCCGGAAATCACGTGGGGCCCACCCGGAAATCACGTGGGCCCCACCCGGAAATCACGTGGGCCCCACCCGGAAATCACGTGGGCCCCACCCGGAAATCACGTGGGCCCCACCCGGAAATCACGTGGGCCCCACCCGGAAATCACGTGGGCCCCCAGGGGAAATCACATGGGCCCCACCCGGATATCACGTGGGCCCCACCCGGAAATCACGTGGGCCCCACCCGGAAATCACGTGGGCCCCACCCGGAAATCACGTGGGCCCCACCCGGAAATCACGTGGGCCCCACGGGGAAATCACGTGGGCCCCCAGGGGAAATCACGTGGGCCCCACCCGGAAATCACGTGGGCCCCACCCGGAAATCACGTGGGCCCCACCCGGAAATCACGTGGGCCCCACCCGGAAATCACGTGGGCCCCACCCGGAAATCACGTGGGCCCCACCCGGAAATCACGTGGGCCCCCAGGGGAAATCACGTGGGCCCCACCCGGAAATCACGTGGGCCCCACCCGGAAATCACGTGGGCCCCACCCGGAAATCACGTGGGCCCCACCCGGAAATCACGTGGGCCCCACCCGGAAATCACGTGGGCCCCACCCGGAAATCACGTGGGCCCCACCCGGAAATCAGTGGGCCCCACCCGGAAATCACGTGGGCCCCACCCGGAAATCACGTGGGCCCCACCCGGAATCACGTGGGCCCCACCCGGAAATCACGTGGGGCCCACCCGGAAATCACGTGGGCCCCACCCGGAAATCACGTGGGCCCCACGGGGAAATCACGTGGGCCCCACCCGGAAATCACGTGGGCCCCACGGGGAAATCACGTGGGCCCCACCCGGAAATCACGTGGGCAGCACCCGGAAATCACGTGGGCCTCACCCGGAAATCACGTGGGCCCCACCCGGAAATCACGTGGGCCCCACCCGGAAATCACGTGGGCCCCACCCGGAAATCACGTGGGCCCCACCCGGAAATCACGTGGGCCCCACCCGGAAATCACGTGGGCCCCACCCGGAAATCACGTGGGCCCCACCCGGAAATCACGTGGTCCCCACCCGGAAATCACGTGGGCCCCACCCGGAAATCACGTGGGCCCCACCCGGAAATCACGTGGGCCCCCAGGGGAAATCACGTGGGCCCCACAAGGAAATCACGTGGGCCCCACCCGGAAATCACGTGGGCCCCACCCGGAAATCACGTGGGCCCCACCCGGAAATCACGTGGGCCCCACGGGGAAATCACATGGGACCCACCCGGAAATCACGTGGGCCCCACCCGGAAATCACGTGGGCCCCACCCGGAAATCACGTGGGCCCCACCCGGAAATCACGTGGGCCCCACGCGGAAATCACGTGGGCCCACCGGGGAAATCACGTGGGCCCCACCCGGAAATCACGTGGGCCCCACCCGGAAATCACGTGGGCCCCACACGGAAATCACGTGGGCCCCACCCGGAAATCACGTGGGCCCCACCCGGAAATCACGTGGGCCCCACCCGGAAATCACGTGGGCCCCACGGGGAAATCACGTGGGCCCCACCCGGAAATCACGTGGGCACCACGGGGAAATCACGTGGGCCCCACCCGGAAATCACGTGGGCACCACGGGGAAATCACGTGGGCCCCACCCGGAAATCACGTGGGCCCCACCCGGAAATCACGTGGGCCCCACCCGGAAATCACGTGGGGCCCACCCGGAAATCACGTGAGCCCCACCCGGAAATCACGTGGGCCCCACGGGGAAATCACGTGGGCCCCACCCGGAAATCACGTGGGCCGCACCCGGAAATCACGTGGGCCCCACACGGAAATCACGTGGGCCCCACCCGGAAATCACGTGGGCCCCACCCGGAAATCACGTGGGCCCCACCCGGAAATCACGTGGGCCCCACCCGGAAATCACGTGGGCCCCACCCGGAAATCACGTGGGCCCCACCCGGAAATCACGTGGGCCCCACGGGGAAATCACGTGGGCCCTACCCGGAAATCACGTGGGCCCCACCCGGAAATCACGTGGGCCCCACCCGGAAGTCACGTGGGCCCCACCCGGAAATCACGTGGGCCCCACCCGGAAATCACGTGGGCCCCACCCGGAAATCACGTGGGCCCCACCCGGAAATCACGTGGGCCCCACCCGGAAATCACGTGGGCCCCACCCGGAAATCACGTGGGCCCCACCCGGAAATCACGTGGGCCCCACGGGGAAATCACGTGGGCCCCACCCGGAAATCACGTGGGGCCCACCCGGAAATCACGTGGGCCCCAGGGGAAATCACGTGGGCCCCACCCGGAAATCACGTGGGCCCCACCCGGAAATCACGTGGGCCCCACCCGGAAATCACGTGGGCCCCACCCGGAAATCACGTGGGCCCCACCCGGAAATCACGTGGGCCCCACCCGGAAATCACGTGGGCCCCACCCGGAAATCACGTGGGGCCCACCCGGAAATCACGTGGGCCCCACGGGGAAATCACGTGGGCCCCACCTGGAAATCACGTGGGCCCCACCCGGAAATCACGTGGGCCCCACCCGGAAATCACGTGGGCCCCACCCGGAAATCACGTGGGCCCCACCCGGAAATCACGTGGGCCCCACCCGGAAATCACGTGGGCCCCACCCGGAAATCACGTGGGCCCCACCCGGAAATCACGTGGGCCCCACCCGGAAATCACGTGGGCCCCACCCGGAAATCACGTGGGCCCCACGGGGAAATCACGTGGGCCCCACCCGGAAATCACGTGGGCCCCACCCGGAAATCACGTGGGCCCCACCCGGAAATCACGTGGGCCCCACCCTGAAATCACGTGGGCCCCACCCGGAAATCACGTGGGCCCCACCCGGAAATCACGTGGGCCCCACCCGGAAATCACGTGGGCCCCACCCGGAAATCACGTGGGCCCCACCCGGAAATCACGTGGGCCCCACCCGGAAATCACGTGGGCCCCACAAGGAAATCACGTGGGCCCCACCCGGAAATCACGTGGGCCCCACCCGGAAATCACGTGGGCCCCACCCGGAAATCACGTGGGCCCCACCCGGAAATCACGTGGGCCCCACCGGGAAATCACGTGGGCCCCACCCGGAAATCACGTGGGCCCCACCCGGAAATCACGTGGGCCCCACCCGGAAATCACGTGGGCCCCACCCGGAAATCACGTGGGCCCCACCCGGAAATCACGTGGGCCCCACGGGGAAATCACGTGGGCCCCACCTGGAAATCACGTGGGCCCCACCAGGAAATCACGTGGGCCCCACCCGGAAATCACGTGGGCCCCACCCGGAAATCACGTGGGCCCCACGGGGAAATCACGTGGGCCCCACGGGGAAATCACGTGGGCCCCACCCGGAAATCACGTGGGCCCCACCCGGAAATCACGTGAGCCCCACCCGGAAATCACATGGGCCCCACCCGGAAATCACGTGGGCCCCACCCGGAAATCACGTGGGCCCCACCCGGAAATCACGTGGGCCCCCAGGGGAAATCACGTGGGCCCCACCCGGAAATCACGTGGGCCCCACCCGGAAATCACGTGGGCCCCACCCGGAAATCACGTGGGCCCCACGGGGAAATCACGTGGGCCCCACCCGGAAATCACGTGGGCCCCACCCGGAAATCACGTGGGCCCCACCCGGAAATCACGTGGGCCCCACCCGGAAATCACGTGGGCCCCACCCGGAAATCACGTGGGGCCCACCCGGAAATCACGTGGGCCCCCAGGGGAAATCACGTGGGCCCCACCCGGAAATCACGTGGGCCCCACCCGGAAATCACGTGGGCCCCACCCGGAAATCACGTGGGCCCCACCCGGAAATCACGTGGGCTCCACCCGGAAATCACGTGGGCCCCACCCGGAAATCACGTGGGCCCCACCCGGAAATCACGTGGGCCCCACCCGGAAATCACGTGGGCCCTACGGGGAAATCACGTGGGCCCCACCCGGAAATCACGTGGGCCCCACCCGGAAATCACGTGGGCCCCACCCGGAAATCACGTGGGCCCCACCCGGAAATCACGTGGGCCCCACGGGGAAATCACGTGGGCCCCACGGGGAAATCACGTGGGCCCCACCCGGAAATCACGTGGGCCCCACCCGGAAATCACGTGGGCCCCACCCGGAAATCACGTGGGCCCCACCTGGAAATCACGTGGGCCCCCAGGGGAAATCACGTGGGCCCCACAAGGAAATCACGTGGGCCCCACCCGGAAATCACGTGGGCCCCACCCGGAAATCACGTGGGCCCCACCCGGAAATCACGTGGGCCCCACCCTGAAATCACGTGGGCCCCACCCTGAAATCACGTGGGCCCCACCCGGAAATCACGTGGGCCCCACCCGGAAATCACGTGGGCCCCACCCGGAAATCACGTGGGCCCCACCCGGAAATCACGTGGGCCCCACCCGGAAATCACGTGGGCCCCACCCGGAAATCACGTGGGCCCCACCCGGAAATCACGTGGGCCCCATCCGGAAATCACGTGGGCCCCATGGGGAAATCACGTGGGCCCCACCCGGAAATCACGTGGGGCCCACCCGGAAATCACGTGGGCCCCACGGGGAAATCACGTGGGCCCCACCCGGAAATCACGTGGGCCCCACCCGGAAATCACGTGGGCCCCACCCGGAAATCACGTGGGCCCCACCAGGAAATCACGTGGGCCCCACCCGGAAATCACGTGGGCCCCCAGGGGAAATCACGTGGGCCCCACCCGGATATCACGTGGGCCCCACCCGGAAATCACGTGGGCCCCACCCGGAAATCACGTGGGCCCCACCCGGAAATCACGTGGGCCCCACCCGGAAATCACGTGGGCCCCACGGGGAAATCACGTGGGCCCCCAGGGGAAATCACGTGGGCCCCACCCGGAAATCACGTGGGCCCCACCCGGAAATCACGTGGGCCCCACCCGGAAATCACGTGGGCCCCACCCGGAAATCACGTGGGCCCCACCCGGAAATCACGTGGGCCCCACCCGGAAATCACGTGGGCCCCACCCGGAAATCACGTGGGCCCCCAGGGGAAATCACGTGGGCCCCCCAAGGAAATCACGTGGGCCCCACCCGGAAATCACGTGGGCCCCACGGGGAAATCACGTGGGCCCCACCCGGAAATCACGTGGGCCCCACCCGGAAATCACGTGGGCCCCACCCGGAAATCACGTGGGCCCCACCCGGAAATCACGTGGGCCCCACCCGGAAATCACGTGGGCCCCACCCGGAAATCACGTGGGCCCCACCCGGAAATCACGTGGTCCCCACCCGGAAATCACGTGGGCCCCACCCGGAATCACGTGGGCCCCACCCGGAAATCACGTGGGGCCCACCCGGACATCACGTGGGCCCCACCCGGAAATCACGTGGGCCCCACGGGGAAATCACGTGGGCCCCACCCGGAAATCACGTGGGCAGCACCCGGAAATCACGTGGGCCTCACACGGAAATCACGTGGGCCCCACCCGGAAATCACGTGGGCCCCACACGGAAATCACGTGGGCCCCACCCGGAAATCACGTGGGCCCACCCGGAAATCACGTGGGCCCCACCCGGAAATCACGTGGGCCCCACCCGGAAATCACGTGGGCCCCACGGGGAAATCACGTGGGCCCCACCCGGAAATCACGTGGGCCCCACCCGGAAATCACGTGGGCCCCACCCGGAAGTCACGTGGGCCCCACCCGGAAATCACGTGGGCCCCACCCGGAAATCACGTGGGCCCCACCCGGAAATCACGTGGGCCCCACCCGGAAATCACGTGGGCCCCACCCGGAAATCACGTGGGCCCCACCCGGAAATCACGTGGGCCCCACCCGGAAATCACGTGGGCCCCACCCGGAAATCACGTGGGCCCCACCCGGAAATCACGTGGGCCCCACCCGGAAATCACGTGGGCCCCACCCGGAAATCACGTGGGCCCCACTCGGAAATCACGTGGGCCCCACCCGGAAATCACGTGGGCCCCCAGGGGAAATCACGTGGGCCCCACCCGGAAATCACGTGGGCCCCACCCGGAAATCACGTGGGACCCCAGGGGAAATCACGTGGGCCCCACCCGGAAATCACGTGGGCCCCACCCGGAAATCACGTGGGCCCCACCCGGAAATCACGTGGGCCCCACCCGGAAATCACGTGGGCCCCACCCGGAAATCACGTGGGCCCCACCCGGAAATCATGTGGGCCCCACCCGGAAATCACGTGGGCCCCACCCGGAAATCACGTGGGCCCCACCCGGAAATCACGTGGGCCCCACCCGGAAATCACGTGGGCCCCACCCGGAAATCACGTGGGCCCCACCCGGAAATCACGTGGGCCCCACCCGGAAATCACGTGGGCCCCACCCGGAAATCACGTGGGCCCCACGGGGAAATCACGTGGGCCCCACCCGGAAATCACGTGGGCCCCACCCGGAAATCACGTGGGCCCCACCCGGAAATCACGTGGGCCCCACCCGGAAATCACGTGGGCCCCACCCGGAAATCACGTGGGCCCCATCCGGAAATCACGTGGGCCCCACGGGGAAATCACGTGGGCCCCACCCGGAAATCACGTGGGCCCCACCCGGAAATCACGTGGGCCCCCAGGGGAAATCACGTGGGCCCCACCCGGATATCACGTGGGCCCCACCCGGAAATCACGTGGGCCCCACCCGGAAATAACGTGGGCCCCACGGGGAAATCACGTGGGCCCCACCCGGAAATCACGTGGGCCCCACCCGGAAATCACGTGGGCCCCCAGGGGAAATCACGTGGGCCCCACCCGGAAATCACGTGGGCCCCACCCGGAAATCACGTGGGCCCCACCCGGAAATCACGTGGGCCCTACCCGGAAATCACGTGGGCCCCACCCGGAAATCACGTGGGCCCCACCCGGAAATCACGTGGGCCCCACCCGGAAATCACGTGGGCCCCACCCGGAAATCACGTGGGCCCCACCCGGAAATCACGTGGGCCCCACCCGGAAATCACGTGGGCCCCACCCGGAAATCACGTGGGCCCCACCCGGAAATCACGTGGGCCCCACCCGGAAATCACGTGGGCCCCACGGGGAAATCACGTGGGCCCCACGGGGAAATCACGTGGGCCCAAGTGGAAATCACGTGGGCCCCACGGGGAAATCACGTGGGCCCCACGGGGAAATCACGTGGGCCCCACGGGGAAATCACGTGGGCCCCACCCGGAAATCACGTGGGCCCCACCCGGAAATCACGTGGGCCCCACCCGGAAATCACGTGGGCCCCACCCGGAAATCACGTGGGCCCCACCCGGAAATCACGTGGGCCCCCAGGGGAAATCACGTGGGCCCCACCCGGAAATCACGTGGGCCCCACCCGGAAATCACGTGGGCCCCACCCGGAAATCACGTGGGCCCCACGGTGAAATCACGTGGGCCCAACCCGGAAATCACGTGGGCCCCACCCGGAAATCACGTGGGCCCCACCCGGAAATCACGTGGGCCCCACCCGGAAATCACGTGGGACCCACCCGGAAATCACGTGGGCCCCAACCGGAAATCACGTGGGCCCCACCCGGAAATCACGTGGGGCCCACCCGGAAATCACGTGGGCCCCACGGGGAAATCACGTGGGCCCCACCCGGAAATCACGTGGGCCCCACCCGGAAATCACGTGGGCCCCACCCTGAAATCACGTGGGCCCCACCCGGAAATCACGTCGGCCCCACCCGGAAATCACGTGGGCCCCACCCGGAAATCACGTGGGCCCCACCCGGAAATCACGTGGGCCCCACCCGGAAATCACGTGGGCCCCACCCGGAAATCACGTGGGCCCCACCCGGAAATCACGTGGGCCCCACCCGGAAATCACGTGGGCCCCACCCGGAAATCACGTGGGCCCCACCCGGAAATCACGTGGGCCCCACCCGGAAATCACGTGGGCCCCACCCGGAAATCACGTGGGCCCCACCCGGAAATCACGTGGGCCCCACCCGGAAATCACGTGGGCCCCCAGGGGAAATCACGTGGGCCCCACCCGGATATCACGTGGGCCCCACCCGGAAATCACGTGGGCCCCACCCGGAAATCACGTGGGCCCCACCCGGAAATCACGTGGGGCCCACCCGGAAATCACGTGGGCCCCACCCGGAAATCACGTGGGCCCCACCCGGAAATCACGTGGGCCCCACCCGGAAATCACGTGGGCCCCACACGGAAATCACGTGGGCCCCACCCGGAAATCACGTGGGCCCCACCCTGAAATCACGTGGGCCCCACCCGGAAATCACGTGGGCCCCACCCGGAAATCACGTGGGCCCCCAGGGGAAATCACGTGGGCCCCACAAGGAAATCACGTGGGCCCCACCCGGAAATCACGTGGGCCCCACCCGGAAATCACGTGGGCCCCACACGGAAATCACGTGGGCCCCACCCGGAAATCACGTGGGCCCCACCCGGAAATCACGTGGGCCCCACCCGGAAATCACGTGGGCCCCACCCGGAAATCACGTGGGCCCCACCCGGAAATCACGTGGGCCCCACCCGGAAATCACGTGGGCCCCACCCGGAAATCACGTGGGCCCCACCCGGAAATCACGTGGGCCCCACCCGGAAATCACGTGGGCCCCACCCGGAAATCACGTGGGCCCCACCCGGAAATCACGTGGGCCCCACCCGGAAATCACGTGGGCCCCACCCGGAAATCACGTGGGCCCCACGGGGAAATCACGTGGGCCCCACCCGGAAATCACGTGGGCCCCACCCGGAAATCACGTGGGCCCCACCCGGAAATCACGTGGGCCCCACGGGGAAATCACATGGGCCCCACCCGGAAATCACGTGGGCCCCACCCGGAAATCACGTGGGCCCCACCCGGAAATCACGTGGGCCCCACCCGGAAATCACGTGGGCCCCACCCGGAAATCACGTGGGCCCCACCCGGAAATCACGTGGGCCCCACCCGGAAATCACGTGGGCCCCACCCGGAAATCACGTGGGCCCCACCCGGAAATCACGTGGGCCCCACCCGGAAATCACGTGGGCCCCACCCGGAAATCACGTGGGCCCCACCCGGAAATCACGTGGGCCCCACCCGGAAATCACGTGGGCCCCACCCGGAAATCACGTGGGCCCCACCCGGAAATCACGTGGGCCCCACGGGGAAATCACGTGGGCCCCACCCGGAAATCACGTGGGCCCCACCCGGAAATCACGTGGGCCCCACACGGAAATCACGTGGGCCCCACCCGGAAATCACGTGGGCCCCACCCTGAAATCACGTGGGCCCCACCCTGAAATCACGTGGGCCCCACCCGGAAATCACGTGGGCCCCACCCGGAAATCACGTGGGCCCCACCCGGAAATCACGTGGGGCCCACCCGGAAATCACGTGGGCCCCACCCGGAAATCACGTGGGCCCCACCCGGAAATCACGTGGGCCCCACCCGGAAATCACGTGGGCCCCACGGGGAAATCACGTGGGCCCCACCCGGAAATCACGTGGGCCCCACCCGGAAATCACGTGGGCCCCACCCGGAAATCACGTGGGCCCCACCCGGAAATCACGTGGGCCCCACGGGGAAATCACGTGGGCCGCACCCGGAAATCACGTGGGCCCCACGGGGAAATCACGTGGGTCCCACCCGGAAATCACGTGGGCCCCACCCGGAAATCACGTGGGCCCCACCCGGAAATCACGTGGGCCCCACCCGGAAATCACGTGGGCCCCACCCGGAAATCACGTGGGCCCCACGGGGAAATCACGTGGGCCCCACCTGGAAATCACGTGGGCCCCACCCGGAAATCACGTGGGCCCCACCCGGAAATCACGTGGGCCCCACCCGGAAATCACGTGGGCCCCACTCGGAAATCACGTGGGCCCCACCCGGAAATCACGTGGGCCCCCAGGGGAAATCACGTGGGCCCCACCCTGAAATCACGTGGGCCCCACCCGGAAATCACGTGGGCCCCACCCGGAAATCACGTGGGCCCCACCCGGAAATCACGTGGGCCCCACCCTGAAATCACGTGGGCCCCACCCGGAAATCACGTGGGCCCCACCCGGAAATCACGTGGGCCCCACCCGGAAATCACGTGGGCCCCACCCGGAAATCACGTGGGCCCCACCCTGAAATCACGTGGGCCCCACCCGGAAATCACGTGTGCCCCACCCGGAAATCACGTGGGCCCCACCCTGAAATCACGTGGGCCCCACCCGGAAATCACGTGGGCCCCACCCTGAAATCACGTGGGCCCCACCCGGAAATCACGTGGGCCCCACCCTGAAATCACGTGGGCCCCACCCGGAAATCACGTGGGCCCCACCCGGAAATCACGTGGGCCCCACCCGGAAATCACGTGGGCCCCACCCGGAAATCACGTGGGCCCGACCCGGAAATCACGTGGGCCCCACCCGGAAATCACGTGGGCCCTACCCGGAAATCACGTGGGCCACCAGGGGAAATCACGTGGGCCCCACCCGGAAATCACGTGGGCCCCCAGGGGAAATCACGTGGGCCCCACCCGGATATCACGTGGGCCCCACCCGGAAATCACGTGGGCCCCACCCGGAAATCACGTGGGCCCCACGGGGAAATCACGTGGGTCCCACCCGGAAATCACGTGGGCCCCACCCGGAAATCACGTGGGCCCCACCCGGAAATCACGTGGGCCCCACCCGGAAATCACGTGGGCCCCACCCGGAAATCACGTGGGCCCGACGGGGAAATCACGTGGGCCCCACCCGGAAATCACGTGGGCCCCACCCGGAAATCACGTGGGCCCCACCCGGAAATCACGTGGGCCCCACCCGGAAATCACGTGGGCCCCACCCGGAAATCACGTGGGCCCCACCCGGAAATCACGTGGGCCCCACCCGGAAATCACGTGGGCCCCACCCGGAAATCACGTGGGCCCCACCCGGAAATCACGTGGGCCCCACCCGGAAATCACGTGGGCCCCACCCGGAAATCACGTGGGCCCCACCCGGAAATCACGTGGGCCCCACCCCGAAATCACGTGGGCCCCACGGGGAAATCACGTGGGCCCCACCCGGAAATCACGTGGGCCCCACGGGGAAATCACGTGGGCCCCACCCGGAAATCACGTGGGCCCCACCCGGAAATCACGTGGGCCCCACCCGGAAATCACGTGGGCCCCACCCGGAAATCACGTGGGCCCCACCCGGAAATCACGTGGGCCCCACCCGGAAATCACGTGGGCCCCACCCGGAAATCACGTGGGCCCCACCCGGAAATCACGTGGGCCCCACCCGGAAATCACGTGGGCCCCACCCGGAAATCACGTGGGCCCCACCCGGAAATCACGTGGGCCCCACCCGGAAATCACGTGGGCCCCACCCGGAAATCACGTGGGCCCCACCCGGAAATCACGTGGGCCCCCAGGGGAAATCACGTGGGCCCCACCCGGAAATCACGTGGGCCCCACCCGGAAATCACGTGGGCCCCACCCGGAAATCACGTGGGCCCCACCCGGAAATCACGTGGGCCCCACCCGGAAATCACGTGGGCCCCACGGGGAAATCACGTGGGCCCCACCCGGAAATCACGTGGGGCCCACCCGGAAATCACGTGGGCCCCACCCGGAAATCACGTGGGCCCCACCCGGAAATCACGTGGGCCCCACCCGGAAATCACGTGGGCCCCACCCGGAAATCACGTGGGCCCCACCCGGAAATCACGTGGGCCCCACCCGGAAATCACGTGGGCCCCACCCGGAAATCACGTAGGCCCCACATGGAAATCACGTGGACCCCACCCGGAAATCACGTGGGCCCCACCCGGAAATCACGTGGGACCCACCCGGAAATCACGTGGGCCCCACCCGGAAATCACGTGGGCCCCACGGGGAAATCACGTGGGCCCCACCCGGAAATCACGTGGGCCCCACCCGGAAATCACGTGGGCCCCACCCGGAAATCACGTGGGCCCCACCCGGAAATCACGTGGGCCCCACCCGGAAATCACGTGGGCCCCACCCGGAAATCACGTGGGCCCCACCCGGAAATCACGTGGGCCCCACCCGGAAATCACGTGGGCCCCACCCTGAAATCACGTGGGCCCCACCCGGAAATCACGTGGGCCCCACCCGGAAATCACGTGGGCCCCACCCGGAAATCACGTGGGCCCCACCCGGAAATCACGTGGGCCCCACCCGGAAATCACGTGGGCCCCACCCGGAAATCACGTGGGCCCCACCCGGAAATCACGTGGGCCCCACCCGGAATCACGTGGGCCCCACCCGGAAATCACGTGGGGCCCACCCGGAAATCACGTGGGCCCCACCCGGAAATCACGTGGGCCCCACGGGGAAATCACGTGGGCCCCACCCGGAAATCACGTGGGCAGCACCCGGAAATCACGTGGGCCTCACACGGAAATCACGTGGGCCCCACCCGGAAATCACGTGGGCCCCACACGGAAATCACGTGGGCCCCACCCGGAAATCACGTGGGCCCACCCGGAAATCACGTGGGCCCCACCCGGAAATCACGTGGGCCCCACCCGGAAATCACGTGGGCCCCACGGGGAAATCACGTGGGCCCCACCCGGAAATCACGTGGGCCCCACCCGGAAATCACGTGGGCCCCACCCGGAAGTCACGTGGGCCCCACCCGGAAATCACGTGGGCCCCACCCGGAAATCACGTGGGCCCCACCCGGAAATCACGTGGGCCCCACCCGGAAATCACGTGGGCCCCACCCGGAAATCACGTGGGCCCCACCCGGAAATCACGTGGGCCCCACCCGGAAATCACGTGGGCCCCACCCGGAAATCACGTGGGCCCCACCCGGAAATCACGTGGGCCCCACCCGGAAATCACGTGGGCCCCACCCGGAAATCACGTGGGCCCCACTCGGAAATCACGTGGGCCCCACCCGGAAATCACGTGGGCCCCCAGGGGAAATCACGTGGGCCCCACCCGGAAATCACGTGGGCCCCACCCGGAAATCACGTGGGACCCCAGGGGAAATCACGTGGGCCCCACCCGGAAATCACGTGGGCCCCACCCGGAAATCACGTGGGCCCCACCCGGAAATCACGTGGGCCCCACCCGGAAATCACGTGGGCCCCACCCGGAAATCACGTGGGCCCCACCCGGAAATCACGTGGGCCCTACCCGGAAATCACGTGGGCCCCACCCGGAAATCACGTGGGCCCCACCCGGAAATCACGTGGGCCCCACCCGGAAATCACGTGGGCCCCACCCGGAAATCACGTGGGCCCCACCCGGAAATCACGTGGGCCCCACCCGGAAATCACGTGGGCCCCACCCGGAAATCACGTGGGCCCCACCCGGAAATCACGTGGGCCCCACCCGGAAATCACGTGGGCCCCACGGGGAAATCACGTGGGCCCCACCCGGAAATCACGTGGGCCCAAGTGGAAATCACGTGGGCCCCACGGGGAAATCACGTGGGCCCCACGGGGAAATCACGTGGGCCCCACCCGGAAATCACGTGGGCCCCACCCGGAAATCACGTGGGCCCCACCCGGAAATCACGTGGGCCCCACCCGGAAATCACGTGGGCCCCACCCGGAAATCACGTGGGCCCCACCCGGAAATCACGTGGGCCCCACCCGGAAATCACGTGGGGCCCACCCGGAAATCACGTGGGCCCCACCCGGAAATCACGTGGGCCCCACCCGGAAATCACGTGGGCCCCACCCGGAAATCACGTGGGCCCCACACGGAAATCACGTGGGCCCCACCCGGAAATCACGTGGGCCCCACCCTGAAATCACGTGGGCCCCACCCGGAAATCACGTGGGCCCCACCCGGAAATCACGTGGGCCCCCAGGGGAAATCACGTGGGCCCCACAAGGAAATCACGTGGGCCCCACCCGGAAATCACGTGGGCCCCACACGGAAATCACGTGGGCCCCACCCGGAAATCACGTGGGCCCCACCCGGAAATCACGTGGGCCCCACCCGGAAATCACGTGGGCCCCACCCGGAAATCACGTGGGCCCCACCCGGAAATCACGTGGGCCCCACCCGGAAATCACGTGGGCCCCACCCGGAAATCACGTGGGCCCCACCCGGAAATCACGTGGGCCCCACCCGGAAATCACGTGGGCCCCACCCGGAAATCACGTGGGCCCCACCCGGAAATCACGTGGGCCCCACCCGGAAATCACGTGGGCCCCACCCGGAAATCACGTGGGCCCCACCCGGAAATCACGTGGGCCCCACGGGGAAATCACGTGGGCCCCACCCGGAAATCACGTGGGCCCCACCCGGAAATCACGTGGGCCCCACCCGGAAATCACGTGGGCCCCACGGGGAAATCACGTGGGCCCCACCCGGAAATCACGTGGGCCCCACCCGGAAATCACGTGGGCCCCACCCGGAAATCACGTGGGCCCCACCCGGAAATCACGTGGGCCCCACCCGGAAATCACGTGGGCCCCACCCGGAAATCACGTGGGCCCCACCCGGAAATCACGTGGGCCCCACCCGGAAATCACGTGGGCCCCACCCGGAAATCACGTGGGCCCCACCCGGAAATCACGTGGGCCCCACCCGGAAATCACGTGGGCCCCACCCGGAAATCACGTGGGCCCCACCCGGAAATCACGTGGGCCCCACGGGGAAATCACGTGGGCCCCACCCGGAAATCACGTGGGCCCCACCCGGAAATCACGTGGGCCCCACACGGAAATCACGTGGGCCCCACCCGGAAATCACGTGGGCCCCACCCTGAAATCACGTGGGCCCCACCCGGAAATCACGTGGGCCCCACCCGGAAATCACGTGGGCCCCACCCGGAAATCACGTGGGGCCCACCCGGAAATCACGTGGGCCCCACCCGGAAATCACGTGGGCCCCACCCGGAAATCACGTGGGCCCCACCCGGAAATCACGTGGGCCCCACGGGGAAATCACGTGGGCCCCACCCGGAAATCACGTGGGCCCCACCCGGAAATCACGTGGGCCCCACCCGGAAATCACGTGGGCCCCACCCGGAAATCACGTGGGCCCCACGGGGAAATCACGTGGGCCGCACCCGGAAATCACGTGGGCCCCACGGGGAAATCACGTGGGTCCCACCCGGAAATCACGTGGGCCCCACCCGGAAATCACGTGGGCCCCACCCGGAAATCACGTGGGCCCCACCCGGAAATCACGTGGGCCCCACCCGGAAATCACGTGGGCCCCACGGGGAAATCACGTGGGCCCCACCTGGAAATCACGTGGGCCCCACCCGGAAATCACGTGGGCCCCACCCGGAAATCACGTGGGCCCCACCCGGAAATCACGTGGGCCCCACTCGGAAATCACGTGGGCCCCACCCGGAAATCACGTGGGCCCCCAGGGGAAATCACGTGGGCCCCACCCTGAAATCACGTGGGCCCCACCCGGAAATCACGTGGGCCCCACCCGGAAATCACGTGGGCCCCACCCGGAAATCACGTGGGCCCCACCCTGAAATCACGTGGGCCCCACCCGGAAATCACGTGGGCCCCACCCGGAAATCACGTGGGCCCCACCCGGAAATCACGTGGGCCCCACCCGGAAATCACGTGGGCCCCACCCTGAAATCACGTGGGCCCCACCCGGAAATCACGTGTGCCCCACCCGGAAATCACGTGGGCCCCACCCTGAAATCACGTGGGCCCCACCCGGAAATCACGTGGGCCCCACCCTGAAATCACGTGGGCCCCACCCGGAAATCACGTGGGCCCCACCCTGAAATCACGTGGGCCCCACCCGGAAATCACGTGGGCCCCACCCGGAAATCACGTGGGCCCCACCCGGAAATCACGTGGGCCCCACCCGGAAATCACGTGGGCCCCACCCGGAAATCACGTGGGCCCCACCCGGAAATCACGTGGGCCCTACCCGGAAATCACGTGGGCCACCAGGGGAAATCACGTGGGCCCCACCCGGAAATCACGTGGGCCCCCAGGGGAAATCACGTGGGCCCCACCCGGATATCACGTGGGCCCCACCCGGAAATCACGTGGGCCCCACCCGGAAATCACGTGGGCCCCACGGGGAAATCACGTGGGTCCCACCCGGAAATCACGTGGGCCCCACCCGGAAATCACGTGGGCCCCACCCGGAAATCACGTGGGCCCCACCCGGAAATCACGTGGGCCCCACCCGGAAATCACGTGGGCCCGACGGGGAAATCACGTGGGCCCCACCCGGAAATCACGTGGGCCCCACCCGGAAATCACGTGGGCCCCACCCGGAAATCACGTGGGCCCCACCCGGAAATCACGTGGGCCCCACCCGGAAATCACGTGGGCCCCACCCGGAAATCACGTGGGCCCCACCCGGAAATCACGTGGGCCCCACCCGGAAATCACGTGGGCCCCACCCGGAAATCACGTGGGCCCCACCCGGAAATCACGTGGGCCCCACCCGGAAATCACGTGGGCCCCACCCCGAAATCACGTGGGCCCCACGGGGAAATCACGTGGGCCCCACCCGGAAATCACGTGGGCCCCACCCGGAAATCACGTGGGCCCCACGGGGAAATCACGTGGGCCCCACCCGGAAATCACGTGAGCCCCACCCGGAAATCACGTGGGCCCCACCCGGAAATCACGTGGGCCCCACCCGGAAATCACGTGGGCCCCACCCGGAAATCACGTGGGCCCCACCCGGAAATCACGTGGGCCCCACCCGGAAATCACGTGGGCCCCACCCGGAAATCACGTGGGCCCCACCCTGAAATCACGTGGGCCCCACCCGGAAATCACGTGGGCCCCACCCGGAAATCACGTGGGCCCCACCCGGAAATCACGTGGGCCCCACCCGGAAATCACGTGGGCCCCACCCGGAAATCACGTGGGCCCCCAGGGGAAATCACGTGGGCCCCACCCGGAAATCACGTGGGCCCCACCCGGAAATCACGTGGGCCCCACCCGGAAATCACGTGGGCCCCACCCGGAAATCACGTGGGCCCCACCCGGAAATCACGTGGGCCCCACGGGGAAATCACGTGGGCCCCACCCGGAAATCACGTGGGGCCCACCCGGAAATCACGTGGGCCCCACCCGGAAATCACGTGGGCCCCACCCGGAAATCACGTGGGCCCCACCCGGAAATCACGTGGGCCCCACCCGGAAATCACGTGGGCCCCACCCGGAAATCACGTGGGCCCCACCCGGAAATCACGTGGGCCCCACCCGGAAATCACGTAGGCCCCACATGGAAATCACGTGGACCCCACCCGGAAATCACGTGGGCCCCACCCGGAAATCACGTGGGACCCACCCGGAAATCACGTGGGCCCCACCCGGAAATCACGTGGGCCCCACGGGGAAATCACGTGGGCCCCACCCGGAAATCACGTGGGCCCCACCCGGAAATCACGTGGGCCCCACCCGGAAATCACGTGGGCCCCACCCGGAAATCACGTGGGCCCCACCCGGAAATCACGTGGGCCCCACCCGGAAATCACGTGGGCCCCACCCGGAAATCACGTGGGCCCCACCCGGAAATCACGTGGGCCCCACCCTGAAATCACGTGGGCCCCACCCGGAAATCACGTGGGCCCCACCCGGAAATCACGTGGGCCCCACCCGGAAATCACGTGGGCCCCACCCGGAAATCACGTGGGCCCCACCCGGAAATCACGTGGGCCCCCAGGGGAAATCACGTGGGCCCCACCCGGAAATCACGTGGGCCCCACCCGGAAATCACGTGGGCCCCACCCGGAAATCACGTGGGCCCCACCCGGAAATCACGTGGGCCCCACCCGGAAATCACGTGGGCCCCACCCGGAAATCACGTGGGCCCCACGGGGAAATCACGTGGGCCCCACCCGGAAATCACGTGGGGCCCACCCGGAAATCACGTGGGCCCCACCCGGAAATCACGTGGGCCCCACCCGGAAATCACGTGGGCCCCACCCGGAAATCACGTGGGCCCCACCCGGAAATCACGTGGGCCCCACCCGGAAATCACGTGGGCCCCACCCGGAAATCACGTGGGCCCCACGGTGAAATCACGTGGGCCCAACCCGGAAATCACGTGGGGCCCACCCGGAAATCACGTGGGCCCCACGGGGAAATCACGTGGGCCCCACCCGGAAATCACGTGGGCCCCACCCGGAAATCACGTGGGCCCCACCCTGAAATCACGTGGGCCCCACCCGGAAATCACGTCGGCCCCACCCGGAAATCACGTGGGCCCCACCCGGAAATCACGTGGGCCCCACCCGGAAATCACGTGGGCCCCACCCGGAAATCACGTGGGCCCCACCCGGAAATCACGTGGGCCCCACCCGGAAATCACGTGGGCCCCACCCGGAAATCACGTGGGCCCCACCCGGAAATCACGTGGGCCCCACCCGGAAATCACGTGGGCCCCACCCGGAAATCACGTGGGCCCCACCCGGAAATCACGTGGGCCCCACCCGGAAATCACGTGGGCCCCACCCGGAAATCACGTGGGCCCCCAGGGGAAATCACGTGGGCCCCACCCGGAAATCACGTGGGCCCCACCCGGAAATCACGTGGGCCCCACCCGGAAATCACGTGGGCCCCACCCGGAAATCACGTGGGCCCCACCCGGAAATCACGTGGGCCCCACCCGGAAATCACGTGGGCCCCACGGGGAAATCACGTGGGCCCCACCCGGAAATCACGTGGGGCCCACCCGGAAATCACGTGGGCCCCACCCGGAAATCACGTGGGCCCCACCCGGAAATCACGTGGGCCCCACCCGGAAATCACGTGGGCCCCACCCGGAAATCACGTGGGCCCCACCCGGAAATCACGTGGGCCCCACCCGGAAATCACGTGGGCCCCACCCGGAAATCACGTGGGCCCCACACGGAAATCACGTGGACCCCACCCGGAAATCACGTGGGCCCCACCCGGAAATCACGTGGGACCCACCCGGAAATCACGTGGGCCCCACCCGGAAATCACGTGGGCCCCACGGGGAAATCACGTGGGCCCCACCCGGAAATCACGTGGGCCCCACCCGGAAATCACGTGGGCCCCACCCGGAAATCACGTGGGCCCCACCCGGAAATCACGTGGGCCCCACCCGGAAATCACGTGGGCCCCACCCGGAAATCACGTGGGCCCCACCCGGAAATCACGTGGGCCCCACCCGGAAATCACGTGGGCCCCACCCGGAAATCACGTGGGCCCCACCCGGAAATCACGTGGGCCCCACCCTGAAATCACGTGGGCCCCACCCGGAAATCACGTGGGCCCCACCCGGAAATCACGTGGGCCCCACCCGGAAATCACGTGGGCCCCACCCGGAAATCACGTGGGCCCCACCCGGAAATCACGTGGGCCCCCAGGGGAAATCACGTGGGCCCCACCCGGAAATCACGTGGGCCCCACCCGGAAATCACGTGGGCCCCACCCGGAAATCACGTGGGCCCCACCCGGAAATCACGTGGGCCCCACCCGGAAATCACGTGGGCCCCACCCGGAAATCACGTGGGCCCCACGGGGAAATCACGTGGGCCCCACCCGGAAATCACGTGGGGCCCACCCGGAAATCACGTGGGCCCCACCCGGAAATCACGTGGGCCCCACCCGGAAATCACGTGGGCCCCACCCGGAAATCACGTGGGCCCCACCCGGAAATCACGTGGGCCCCACCCGGAAATCACGTGGGCCCCACGGTGAAATCACGTGGGCCCAACCCGGAAATCACGTGGGGCCCACCCGGAAATCACGTGGGCCCCACGGGGAAATCACGTGGGCCCCACCCGGAAATCACGTGGGCCCCACCCGGAAATCACGTGGGCCCCACCCTGAAATCACGTGGGCCCCACCCGGAAATCACGTCGGCCCCACCCGGAAATCACGTGGGCCCCACCCGGAAATCACGTGGGCCCCACCCGGAAATCACGTGGGCCCCACCCGGAAATCACGTGGGCCCCACCCGGAAATCACGTGGGCCCCACCCGGAAATCACGTGGGCCCCACCCGGAAATCACGTGGGCCCCACCCGGAAATCACGTGGGCCCCACCCGGAAATCACGGGGGCCCCACCCGGAAATCACGTGGGCCCCACCCGGAAATCACGTGGGCCCCACCCGGAAATCACGTGGGCCCCACCCGGAAATCACGTGGGCCCCACCCGGAAATCACGTGGGCCCCACCCGGAAATCACGTGGGCCCCACCCGGAAATCACGTGGGCCCCACCCGGAAATCACGTGGGCCCCACCCGGAAATCACGTGGGCCCCACCCGGAAATCACGTGGGCCCCACGGGGAAATCACGTGGGCCCCACCCGGAAATCACGTGGGCCCCACCCGGAAATCACGTGGGCCCCACCCGGAAATCACGTGGGCCCCACCCGGAAATCACGTGGGCCCCACCCGGAAATCACGTGGGCCCCACCCGGAAATCACGTGGGCCCCACCCGGAAATCACGTGGGCCCCACCCGGAAATCACGTGGGCCCCACCCGGAAATCACGTGGGCCCCACCCTGAAATCACGTGGGCCCCACCCGGAAATCACGTGGGCCCCACCCGGAAATCACGTGGGCCCCACCCGGAAATCACGTGGGCCCCACCCGGAAATCACGTGGGCCCCACCCGGAAATCACGTGGGCCCCCAGGGGAAATCACGTGGGCCCCACCCGGAAATCACGTGGGCCCCACCCGGAAATCACGTGGGCCCCACCCGGAAATCACGTGGGCCCCACCCGGAAATCACGTGGGCCCCACCCGGAAATCACGTGGGCCCCACCCGGAAATCACGTGGGCCCCACGGGGAAATCACGTGGGCCCCACCCGGAAATCACGTGGGGCCCACCCGGAAATCACGTGGGCCCCACCCGGAAATCACGTGGGCCCCACCCGGAAATCACGTGGGCCCCACCCGGAAATCACGTGGGCCCCACCCGGAAATCACGTGGGCCCCACCCGGAAATCACGTGGGCCCCACCCGGAAATCACGTGGGCCCCACCCGGAAATCACGTGGGCCCCACACGGAAATCACGTGGACCCCACCCGGAAATCACGTGGGCCCCACCCGGAAATCACGTGGGACCCACCCGGAAATCACGTGGGCCCCACCCGGAAATCACGTGGGCCCCACGGGGAAATCACGTGGGCCCCACCCGGAAATCACGTGGGCCCCACCCGGAAATCACGTGGGCCCCACCCGGAAATCACGTGGGCCCCACCCGGAAATCACGTGGGCCCCACCCGGAAATCACGTGGGCCCCACCCGGAAATCACGTGGGCCCCACCCGGAAATCACGTGGGCCCCACCCGGAAATCACGTGGGCCCCACCCGGAAATCACGTGGGCCCCACCCTGAAATCACGTGGGCCCCAGCCGGAAATCACGTGGGCCCCACCCGGAAATCACGTGGGCCCCACCCGGAAATCACGTGGGCCCCACCCGGAAATCACGTGGGCCCCACCCGGAAATCACGTGGGCCCCCAGGGGAAATCACGTGGGCCCCACCCGGAAATCACGTGGGCCCCACCCGGAAATCACGTGGGCCCCACGGGGAAATCACGTGGGCCCCACCCGGAAATCACGTGGGCCCCACCCGGAAATCACGTGGGCCCCACCCGGAAATCACGTGGGCCCCACCCGGAAATCACGTGGGCCCCACGGGGAAATCACGTGGGCCCCACCCGGAAATCACGTGGGCCCAAGTGGAAATCACGTGGGCCCCACGGGGAAATCACGTGGGCCCCACGGGGAAATCACGTGGGCCCCACCCGGAAATCACGTGGGCCCCACCCGGAAATCACGTGGGCCCCACCCGGAAATCACGTGGGCCCCACCCGGAAATCACGTGGGCCCCACCCGGAAATCACGTGGGCCCCACCCGGAAATCACGTGGGCCCCCAGGGGAAATCACGTGGGCCCCACCCGGAAATCACGTGGGCCCCACCCGGAAATCACGTGGGCCCCACCCGGAAATCACGTGGGCCCCACGGTGAAATCACGTGGGCCCAACCCGGAAATCACGTGGGCCCCACCCGGAAATCACGTGGGCCCCACCCGGAAATCACGTGGGCCCCACCCGGAAATCACGTGGGACCCACCCGGAAATCACGTGGGCCCCAACCGGAAATCACGTGGGCCCCACCCGGAAATCACGTGGGGCCCACCCGGAAATCACGTGGGCCCCACGGGGAAATCACGTGGGCCCCACCCGGAAATCACGTGGGCCCCACCCGGAAATCACGTGGGCCCCACCCTGAAATCACGTGGGCCCCACCCGGAAATCACGTCGGCCCCACCCGGAAATCACGTGGGCCCCACCCGGAAATCACGTGGGCCCCACCCGGAAATCACGTGGGCCCCACCCGGAAATCACGTGGGCCCCACCCGGAAATCACGTGGGCCCCACCCGGAAATCACGTGGGCCCCACCCGGAAATCACGTGGGCCCCACCCGGAAATCACGTGGGCCCCACCCGGAAATCACGTGGGCCCCACGGGGAAATCACGTGGGCCCCACCCGGAAATCACGTGGGCCCCACCCGGAAATCACGTGGGCCCCACCCGGAAATCACGTGGGCCCCACCCGGAAATCACGTGGGCCCCACCCGGAAATCACGTTGGCCCCCAGGGGAAATCACGTGGGCCCCACCCGGAAATCACGTGGGCCCCACACGGAAATCACGTGGACCCCACCCGGAAATCACGTGGGACCCACCCGGAAATCACGTGGGCCCCACCCGGAAATCACGTGGGCCCCACCCGGAAATCACGTGGGCCCCACCCGGAAATCACGTGGGCCCCACCCTGAAATCACGTGGGCCCCACCCGGAAATCACGTGGGCCCCACCCGGAAATCACGTGGGCCCCACCCGGAAATCACGTGGGCCCCACCCGGAAATCACGTGGGCCCCACCCGGAAATCACGTGGGCCCCCAGGGGAAATCACGTGGGCCCCACCCGGAAATCACGTGGGCCCCACCCGGAAATCACGTGGGCCCCACCCGGAAATCACGTGGGCCCCACCCGGAAATCACGTGGGCCCCACCCGGAAATCACGTGGGCCCCACCCGGAAATCACGTGGGCCCCACGGGGAAATCACGTGGGCCCCACCCGGAAATCACGTGGGGCCCACCCGGAAATCACGTGGGCCCCACCCGGAAATCACGTGGGCCCCACCCGGAAATCACGTGGGCCCCACCCGGAAATCACGTGGGCCCCACCCGGAAATCACGTGGGCCCCACCCGGAAATCACGTGGGCCCCACCCGGAAATCACGTGGGCCCCACGGTGAAATCACGTGGGCCCAACCCGGAAATCACGTGGGGCCCACCCGGAAATCACGTGGGCCCCACGGGGAAATCACGTGGGCCCCACCCGGAAATCACGTGGGCCCCACCCGGAAATCACGTGGGCCCCACCCTGAAATCACGTGGGCCCCACCCGGAAATCACGTCGGCCCCACCCGGAAATCACGTGGGCCCCACCCGGAAATCACGTGGGCCCCACCCGGAAATCACGTGGGCCCCACCCGGAAATCACGTGGGCCCCACCCGGAAATCACGTGGGCCCCACCCGGAAATCACGTGGGCCCCACCCGGAAATCACGTGGGCCCCACCCGGAAATCACGTGGGCCCCACCCGGAAATCACGGGGGCCCCACCCGGAAATCACGTGGGCCCCACCCGGAAATCACGTGGGCCCCACCCGGAAATCACGTGGGCCCCACCCGGAAATCACGTGGGCCCCACCCGGAAATCACGTGGGCCCCACCCGGAAATCACGTGGGCCCCACCCGGAAATCACGTGGGCCCCACCCGGAAATCACGTGGGCCCCACCCGGAAATCACGTGGGCCCCACCCGGAAATCACGTGGGCCCCACCCGGAAATCACGTGGGCCCCACGGGGAAATCACGTGGGCCCCACCCGGAAATCACGTGGGCCCCACCCGGAAATCACGTGGGCCCCACCCGGAAATCACGTGGGCCCCACCCGGAAATCACGTGGGCCCCACCCGGAAATCACGTGGGCCCCACCCGGAAATCACGTGGGCCCCACCCGGAAATCACGTGGGCCCCACCCGGAAATCACGTGGGCCCCACCCGGAAATCACGTGGGCCCCACCCGGAAATCACGTGGGCCCCACCCGGAAATCACGTGGGCCCCACCCGGAAATCACGTGGGCCCCACCCGGAAATCACGTGGGCCCCACCCGGAAATCACGTGGGCCCCCAGGGGAAATCACGTGGGCCCCACCCGGAAATCACGTGGGCCCCACCCGGAAATCACGTGGGCCCCACCCGGAAATCACGTGGGCCCCACCCGGAAATCACGTGGGCCCCACCCGGAAATCACGTGGGCCCCACCCGGAAATCACGTGGGCCCCACGGGGAAATCACGTGGGCCCCACCCGGAAATCACGTGGGGCCCACCCGGAAATCACGTGGGCCCCACCCGGAAATCACGTGGGCCCCACCCGGAAATCACGTGGGCCCCACCCGGAAATCACGTGGGCCCCACCCGGAAATCACGTGGGCCCCACCCGGAAATCACGTGGGCCCCACCCGGAAATCACGTGGGCCCCACCCGGAAATCACGTGGGCCCCACACGGAAATCACGTGGACCCCACCCGGAAATCACGTGGGCCCCACCCGGAAATCACGTGGGACCCACCCGGAAATCACGTGGGCCCCACCCGGAAATCACGTGGGCCCCACGGGGAAATCACGTGGGCCCCACCCGGAAATCACGTGGGCCCCACCCGGAAATCACGTGGGCCCCACCCGGAAATCACGTGGGCCCCACCCGGAAATCACGTGGGCCCCACCCGGAAATCACGTGGGCCCCACCCGGAAATCACGTGGGCCCCACCCGGAAATCACGTGGGCCCCACCCGGAAATCACGTGGGCCCCACCCGGAAATCACGTGGGCCCCACCCTGAAATCACGTGGGCCCCACCCGGAAATCACGTGGGCCCCACCCGGAAATCACGTGGGCCCCACCCGGAAATCACGTGGGCCCCACCCGGAAATCACGTGGGCCCCACCCGGAAATCACGTGGGCCCCCAGGGGAAATCACGTGGGCCCCACCCGGAAATCACGTGGGCCCCACCCGGAAATCACGTGGGCCCCACAGGGAAATCACGTGGGCCCCACCCGGAAATCACGTGGGCCCCACCCGGAAATCACGTGGGCCCCACCCGGAAATCACGTGGGCCCCACCCGGAAATCACGTGGGCCCCACGGGGAAATCACGTGGGCCCCACCCGGAAATCACGTGGGCCCAAGTGGAAATCACGTGGGCCCCACGGGGAAATCACGTGGGCCCCACGGGGAAATCACGTGGGCCCCACCCGGAAATCACGTGGGCCCCACCCGGAAATCACGTGGGCCCCACCCGGAAATCACGTGGGCCCCACCCGGAAATCACGTGGGCCCCACCCGGAAATCACGTGGGCCCCCAGGGGAAATCACGTGGGCCCCACCCGGAAATCACGTGGGCCCCACCCGGAAATCACGTGGGCCCCACCCGGAAATCACGTGGGCCCCACGGTGAAATCACGTGGGCCCAACCCGGAAATCACGTGGGCCCCACCCGGAAATCACGTGGGCCCCACCCGGAAATCACGTGGGCCCCACCCGGAAATCACGTGGGACCCACCCGGAAATCACGTGGGCCCCAACCGGAAATCACGTGGGCCCCACCCGGAAATCACGTGGGGCCCACCCGGAAATCACGTGGGCCCCACGGGGAAATCACGTGGGCCCCACCCGGAAATCACGTGGGCCCCACCCGGAAATCACGTGGGCCCCACCCTGAAATCACGTGGGCCCCACCCGGAAATCACGTCGGCCCCACCCGGAAATCACGTGGGCCCCACCCGGAAATCACGTGGGCCCCACCCGGAAATCACGTGGGCCCCACCCGGAAATCACGTGGGCCCCACCCGGAAATCACGTGGGCCCCACCCGGAAATCACGTGGGCCCCACCCGGAAATCACGTGGGCCCCACCGGAAATCACGTGGGCCCCACCCGGAAATCACGTGGGCCCCACGGGGAAATCACGTGGGCCCCACCCGGAAATCACGTGGGCCCCACCCGGAAATCACGTGGGCCCCACCCGGAAATCACGTGGGCCCCACCCGGAAATCACGTGGGCCCCACCCGGAAATCACGTGGGCCCCCAGGGGAAATCACGTGGGCCCCACCCGGATATCACGTGGGCCCCACCCGGAAATCACGTGGGCCCCACCCGGAAATCACGTGGGCCCCACCCGGAAATCACGTGGGCCCCACCCGGAAATCACGTGGGCCCCACCCGGAAATCACGTGGGCCCCACGGGGAAATCACGTGGGCCCCACCCGGAAATCACGTGGGCCCCACCCGGAAATCACGTGGGCCCCACACGGAAATCACGTGGGCCCCACCCGGAAATCACGTGGGCCCCACCCTGAAATCACGTGGGCCCCACCCGGAAATCACGTGGGCCCCACCCGGAAATCACGTGGGCCCCACCCGGAAATCACGTGGGCCCCACAAGGAAATCACGTGGGCCCCACCCGGAAATCACGTGGGCCCCACCCGGAAATCACGTGGGCCCCACCCGGAAATCACGTGGGCCCCACGGGGAAATCACGTGCGCCCCACCCGCAAATCACGTGGGCCCCACCCGGTAATCACGTGGGCCCCACCCGGAAATCACGTGGGCCCCACCGGGGAAATCACGTGGGCCCCACGGGGAAATCACGTGGGCCGCACCCGGAAATCACGTGGGCCCCACGGGGAAATCACGTGGGTCCCACCCGGAAATCACGTGGGCCCCACCCGGAAATCACGTGGGCCCCACCCGGAAATCACGTGGGCCCCACCCGGAAATCACGTGGGCCCCACCCGGAAATCACGTGGGCCCCACGGGGAAATCACGTGGGCCCCACCTGGAAATCACGTGGGCCCCACCCGGAAATCACGTGGGCCCCACCCGGAAATCACGTGGGCCCCACCCGGAAATCACGTGGGCCCCACTCGGAAATCACGTGGGCCCCACCCGGAAATCACGTGGGCCCCCAGGGGAAATCACGTGGGCCCCACCCTGAAATCACGTGGGCCCCACCCGGAAATCACGTGGGCCCCACCCGGAAATCACGTGGGCCCCACCCGGAAATCACGTGGGCCCCACCCTGAAATCACGTGGGCCCCACCCGGAAATCACGTGGGCCCCACCCGGAAATCACGTGGGCCCCACCCGGAAATCACGTGGGCCCCACCCGGAAATCACGTGGGCCCCACCCTGAAATCACGTGGGCCCCACCCGGAAATCACGTGTGCCCCACCCGGAAATCACGTGGGCCCCACCCTGAAATCACGTGGGCCCCACCCGGAAATCACGTGGGCCCCACCCTGAAATCACGTGGGCCCCACCCGGAAATCACGTGGGCCCCACCCTGAAATCACGTGGGCCCCACCCGGAAATCACGTGGGCCCCACCCGGAAATCACGTGGGCCCCACCCGGAAATCACGTGGGCCCCACCCGGAAATCACGTGGGCCCCACCCGGAAATCACGTGGGCCCCACCCGGAAATCACGTGGGCCCTACCCGGAAATCACGTGGGCCACCAGGGGAAATCACGTGGGCCCCACCCGGAAATCACGTGGGCCCCCAGGGGAAATCACGTGGGCCCCACCCGGATATCACGTGGGCCCCACCCGGAAATCACGTGGGCCCCACCCGGAAATCACGTGGGCCCCACGGGGAAATCACGTGGGTCCCACCCGGAAATCACGTGGGCCCCACCCGGAAATCGCGTGGGCCCCACCCGGAAATCACGTGGGCCCCACCCGGAAATCACGTGGGCCCCACCCGGAAATCACGTGGGCCCGACGGGGAAATCACGTGGGCCCCACCCGGAAATCACGTGGGCCCCACCCGGAAATCACGTGGGCCCCACCCGGAAATCACGTGGGCCCCACCCGGAAATCACGTGGGCCCCACCCGGAAATCACGTGGGCCCCACCCGGAAATCACGTGGGCCCCACCCGGAAATCACGTGGGCCCCACCCGGAAATCACGTGGGCCCCACCCGGAAATCACGTGGGCCCCACCCGGAAATCACGTGGGCCCCACCCGGAAATCACGTGGGCCCCACCCCGAAATCACGTGGGCCCCACGGGGAAATCACGTGGGCCCCACCCGGAAATCACGTGGGCCCCACCCGGAAATCACGTGGGCCCCACGGGGAAATCACGTGGGCCCCACCCGGAAATCACGTGGGCCCCACCCGGAAATCACGTGGGCCCCACCCGGAAATCACGTGGGCCCCACCCGGAAATCACGTGGGCCCCACCCGGAAATCACGTGGGCCCCACCCGGAAATCACGTGGGCCCCACCCTGAAATCACGTGGGCCCCACCCGGAAATCACGTGGGCCCCACCCGGAAATCACGTGGGCCCCACCCTGAAATCACGTGGGCCCCACCCGGAAATCACGTGGGCCCCACCCGGAAATCACGTGGGCCCCACCCGGAAATCACGTGGGCCCCACCCGGAAATCACGTGGGCCCCACCCGGAAATCACGTGGGCCCCCAGGGGAAATCACGTGGGCCCCACCCGGAAATCACGTGGGCCCCACCCGGAAATCACGTGGGCCCCACCCGGAAATCACGTGGGCCCCACCCGGAAATCACGTGGGCCCCACCCGGAAATCACGTGGGCCCCACCCGGAAATCACGTGGGCCCCACGGGGAAATCACGTGGGCCCCACCCGGAAATCACGTGGGGCCCACCCGGAAATCACGTGGGCCCCACCCGGAAATCACGTGGGCCCCACCCGGAAATCACGTGGGCACCACCCGGAAATCACGTGGGCCCCACCCGGAAATCACGTGGGCCCCACCCGGAAATCACGTGGGCCCCACCCGGAAATCACGTGGGCCCCACGGTGAAATCACGTGGGCCCAACCCGGAAATCACGTGGGGCCCACCCGGAAATCACGTGGGCCCCACGGGGAAATCACGTGGGCCCCACCCGGAAATCACGTGGGCCCCACCCGGAAATCACGTGGGCCCCACCCTGAAATCACGTGGGCCCCACCCGGAAATCACGTCGGCCCCACCCGGAAATCACGTGGGCCCCACCCGGAAATCACGTGGGCCCCACCCGGAAATCACGTGGGCCCCACCCGGAAATCACGTGGGCCCCACCCGGAAATCACGTGGGCCCCACCCGGAAATCACGTGGGCCCCACCCGGAAATCACGTGGGCCCCACCCGGAAATCACGTGGGCCCCACCCGGAAATCACGGGGGCCCCACCCGGAAATCACGTGGGCCCCACCCGGAAATCACGTGGGCCCCACCCGGAAATCACGTGGGCCCCACCCGGAAATCACGTGGGCCCCACCCGGAAATCACGTGGGCCCCACCCGGAAATCACGTGGGCCCCACCCGGAAATCACGTGGGCCCCACCCGGAAATCACGTGGGCCCCACCCGGAAATCACGTGGGCCCCACCCGGAAATCACGTGGGCCCCACGGGGAAATCACGTGGGCCCCACCCGGAAATCACGTGGGCCCCACCCGGAAATCACGTGGTCCCACCCGGAAATCACGTGGGCCCCACCCGGAAATCACGTGGGCCCCACCCGGAAATCACGTGGGCCCCACCCGGAAATCACGTGGGCCCCACCCGGAAATCACGTGGGCCCCACCCGGAAATCACGTGGGCCCCACCCGGAAATCACGTGGGCCCCACCCTGAAATCACGTGGGCCCCACCCGGAAATCACGTGGGCCCCACCCGGAAATCACGTGGGCCCCACCCGGAAATCACGTGGGCCCCACCCGGAAATCACGTGGGCCCCACCCGGAAATCACGTGGGCCCCCAGGGGAAATCACGTGGGCCCCACCCGGAAATCACGTGGGCCCCACCCGGAAATCACGTGGGCCCCACCCGGAAATCACGTGGGCCCCACCCGGAAATCACGTGGGCCCCACCCGGAAATCACGTGGGCCCCACCCGGAAATCACGTGGGCCCCACGGGGAAATCACGTGGGCCCCACCCGGAAATCACGTGGGGCCCACCCGGAAATCACGTGGGCCCCACCCGGAAATCACGTGGGCCCCACCCGGAAATCACGTGGGCCCCACCCGGAAATCACGTGGGCCCCACCCGGAAATCACGTGGGCCCCACCCGGAAATCACGTGGGCCCCACACGGAAATCACGTGGACCCCACCCGGAAATCACGTGGGCCCCACCCGGAAATCACGTGGGACCCACCCGGAAATCACGTGGGCCCCACCCGGAAATCACGTGGGCCCCACGGGGAAATCACGTGGGCCCCACCCGGAAATCACGTGGGCCCCACCCGGAAATCACGTGGGCCCCACCCGGAAATCACGTGGGCCCCACCCGGAAATCACGTGGGCCCCACCCGGAAATCACGTGGGCCCCACCCGGAAATCACGTGGGCCCCACCCGGAAATCACGTGGGCCCCACCCGGAAATCACGTGGGCCCCACCCGGAAATCACGTGGGCCCCACCCGGAAATCACGTGGGCCCCACCCTGAAATCACGTGGGCCCCACCCGGAAATCACGTGGGCCCCACCCGGAAATCACGTGGGCCCCACCCGGAAATCACGTGGGCCCCACCCGGAAATCACGTGGGCCCCACCCGGAAATCACGTGGGCCCCCAGGGGAAATCACGTGGGCCCCACCCGGAAATCACGTGGGCCCCACCCGGACATCACGTGGGCCCCACGGGGAAATCACGTGGGACCCACCCGGAAATCACGTGGGCCCCACCCGGAAATCACGTGGGCCCCACCCGGAAATCACGTGGGCCCCACCCGGAAATCACGTGGGCCCCACGGGGAAATCACGTGGGCCCCACCCGGAAATCACGTGGGCCCAAGTGGAAATCACGTGGGCCCCACGGGGAAATCACGTGGGCCCCACGGGGAAATCACGTGGGCCCCACCCGGAAATCACGTGGGCCCCACCCGGAAATCACGTGGGCCCCACCCGGAAATCACGTGGGCCCCACCCGGAAATCACGTGGGCCCCACCCGGAAATCACGTGGGCCCCACCCGGAAATCACGTGGGCCCCCAGGGGAAATCACGTGGGCCCCACCCGGAAATCACGTGGGCCCCACCCGGAAATCACGTGGGCCCCACCCGGAAATCACGTGGGCCCCACGTTGAAATCACGTGGGCCCAACCCGGAAATCACGTGGGCCCCACCCGGAAATCACGTGGGCCCCACCCGGAAATCACGTGGGCCCCACCCGGAAATCACGTGGGACCCACCCGGAAATCACGTGGGCCCCAACCGGAAATCACGTGGGCCCCACCCGGAAATCACGTGGGGCCCACCCGGAAATCACGTGGGCCCCACGGGGAAATCACGTGGGCCCCACCCGGAAATCACGTGGGCCCCACCCGGAAATCACGTGGGCCCCACCCTGAAATCACGTGGGCCCCACCCGGAAATCACGTCGGCCCCACCCGGAAATCACGTGGGCCCCACCCGGAAATCACGTGGGCCCCACCCGGAAATCACGTGGGCCCCACCCGGAAATCACGTGGGCCCCACCCGGAAATCACGTGGGCCCCACCCGGAAATCACGTGGGCCCCACCCGGAAATCACGTGGGCCCCACCCGGAAATCACGTGGGCCCCACCCGGAAATCACGTGGGCCCCACGGGGAAATCACGTGGGCCCCACCCGGAAATCACGTGGGCCCCACCCGGAAATCACGTGGGCCCCACCCGGAAATCACGTGGGCCCCACCCGGAAATCACGTGGGCCCCACCCGGAAATCACGTGGGCCCCCAGGGGAAATCACGTGGGCCCCACCCGGATATCACGTGGGCCCCACCCGGAAATCACGTGGGCCCCACCCGGAAATCACGTGGGCCCCACCCGGAAATCACGTGGGCCCCACCCGGAAATCACGTGGGCCCCACCCGGAAATCACGTGGGCCCCACCCGGAAATCACGTGGGCCCCACCCGGAAATCAAGTGGGCCCCACACGGAAATCACGTGGGCCCCACCCGGAAATCACGTGGGCCCCACCCTGAAATCACGTGGGCCCCACCCGGAAATCACGTGGGCCCCACCCGGAAATCACGTGGGCCCCCAGGGGAAATCACGTGGGCCCCACAAGGAAATCACGTGGGCCCCACCCGGAAATCACGTGGGCCCCACCCGGAAATCACGTGGGCCCCACACGGAAATCACGTGGGCCCCACCCGGAAATCACGTGGGCCCCACCCGGAAATCACGTGGGCCCCACCCGGAAATCACGTGGGCCCCACCTGGAAATCACGTGGGCCCCACCCGGAAATCACGTGGGCCCCACCCGGAAATCACGTGGGCCCCACCCGGAAATCACGTGGGCCCCACCCGGAAATCACGTGGGCCCCACCCGGAAATCACGTGGGCCCCACGGGGAAATCACGTGGGCCCCACCTGGAAATCACGTGGGCCCCACCCGGAAATCACGTGGGCCCCACCCGGAAATCACGTGGGCCCCACCCGGAAATCACGTGGGCCCCACTCGGAAATCACGTGGGCCCCACCCGGAAATCACGTGGGCCCCCAGGGGAAATCACGTGGGCCCCACCCTGAAATCACGTGGGCCCCACCCGGAAATCACGTGGGCCCCACCCGGAAATCACGTGGGCCCCACCCGGAAATCACGTGGGCCCCACCCTGAAATCACGTGGGCCCCACCCGGAAATCACGTGGGCCCCACCCGGAAATCACGTGGGCCCCACCCGGAAATCACGTGGGCCCCACCCGGAAATCACGTGGGCCCCACCCGGAAATCACGTGGGCCCCACCCGGAAATCACGTGTGCCCCACCCGGAAATCACGTGGGCCCCACCCTGAAATCACGTGGGCCCCACCCGGAAATCACGTGGGCCCCACCCTGAAATCACGTGGGCCCCACCCGGAAATCACGTGGGCCCCACCCTGAAATCACGTGGGCCCCACCCGGAAATCACGTGGGCCCCACCCGGAAATCACGTGGGCCCCACCCGGAAATCACGTGGGCCCCACCCGGAAATCACGTGGGCCCCACCCGGAAATCACGTGGGCCCCACCCGGAAATCACGTGGGCCCTACCCGGAAATCACGTGGGCCACCAGGGGAAATCACGTGGGCCCCACCCGGAAATCACGTGGGCCCCCAGGGGAAATCACGTGGGCCCCACCCGGATATCACGTGGGCCCCACCCGGAAATCACGTGGGCCCCACGGGGAAATCACGTGGGTCCCACCCGGAAATCACGTGGGCCCCACCCGGAAATCGCGTGGGCCCCACCCGGAAATCACGTGGGCCCCACCCGGAAATCACGTGGGCCCCACCCGGAAATCACGTGGGCCCGACGGGGAAATCACGTGGGCCCCACCCGGAAATCACGTGGGCCCCACCCGGAAATCACGTGGGCCCCACCCGGAAATCACGTGGGCCCCACCCGGAAATCACGTGGGCCCCACCCGGAAATCACGTGGGCCCCACCCGGAAATCACGTGGGCCCCACCCGGAAATCACGTGGGCCCCACCCGGAAATCACGTGGGCCCCACCCGGAAATCACGTGGGCCCCACCCGGAAATCACGTGGGCCCCACCCGGAAATCACGTGGGCCCCACCCCGAAATCACGTGGGCCCCACGGGGAAATCACGTGGGCCCCACCCGGAAATCACGTGGGCCCCACCCGGAAATCACGTGGGCCCCACGGGGAAATCACGTGGGCCCCACCCGGAAATCACGTGGGCCCCACCCGGAAATCACGTGGGCCCCACCCGGAAATCACGTGGGCCCCACCCGGAAATCACGTGGGCCCCACCCGGAAATCACGTGGGCCCCACCCGGAAATCACGTGGGCCCCACCCTGAAATCACGTGGGCCCCACCCGGAAATCACGTGGGCCCCACCCGGAAATCACGTGGGCCCCACCCTGAAATCACGTGGGCCCCACCCGGAAATCACGTGGGCCCCAACCGGAAATCACGTGGGCCCCACCCGGAAATCACGTGGGCCCCACCCGGAAATCACGTGGGCCCCACCCGGAAATCACGTGGGCCCCACCCGGAAATCACGTGGGCCCCACCCGGAAATCACGTGGGCCCCACCCGGAAATCACGTGGGCCCCACCCGGAAATCACGTGGGCCCCACCCGGAAATCACGTGGGCCCCACGGGGAAATCACGTGGGCCCCACCCGGAAATCACGTGGGGCCCACCCGGAAATCACGTGGGCCCCACCCGGAAATCACGTGGGCCCCACCCGGAAATCACGTGGGCCCCACCCGGAAATCACGTGGGCCCCACCCGGAAATCACGTGGGCCCCACCCGGAAATCACGTGGGCCCCACCCGGAAATCACGTGGGCCCCACCCGGAAATCACGTAGGCCCCACATGGAAATCACGTGGACCCCACCCGGAAATCACGTGGGCCCCACCCGGAAATCACGTGGGACCCACCCGGAAATCACGTGGGCCCCACCCGGAAATCACGTGGGCCCCACGGGGAAATCACGTGGGCCCCACCCGGAAATCACGTGGGCCCCACCCGGAAATCACGTGGGCCCCACCCGGAAATCACGTGGGCCCCACCCGGAAATCACGTGGGCCCTACCCGGAAATCACGTGGGCCCCACCCGGAAATCACGTGGGCCCCACCCGGAAATCACGTGGGCCCCACCCGGAAATCACGTGGGCCCCACCCGGAAATCACGTGGGCCCCACCCGGAAATCACGTGGGCCCCACCCTGAAATCACGTGGGCCCCACCCGGAAATCACGTGGGCCCCACCCGGAAATCACGTGGGCCCCACCCGGAAATCACGTGGGCCCCACCCGGAAATCACGTGGGCCCCACCCGGAAATCACGTGGGCCCCCAGGGGAAATCACGTGGGCCCCACCCGGAAATCACGTGGGCCCCACCCGGAAATCACGTGGGCCCCACCCGGAAATCACGTGGGCCCCACCCGGAAATCACGTGGGCCCCACCCGGAAATCACGTGGGCCCCACCCGGAAATCACGTGGGCCCCACCCGGAAATCACGTGGGCCCCACCCGGAAATCACGTGGGGCCCACCCGGAAATCACGTGGGCCCCACCCCGAAATCACGTGGGCCCCACCCGGAAATCACGTGGGCCCCACCCGGAAATCACGTGGGCCCCACCCGGAAATCACGTGGGCCCCACCCGGAAATCACGTGGGCCCCACCCGGAAATCACGTGGGCCCCACGGTGAAATCACGTGGGCCCAACCCGGAAATCACGTGGGGCCCACCCGGAAATCACGTGGGCCCCACGGGGAAATCACGTGGGCCCCACCCGGAAATCACGTGGGCCCCACCCGGAAATCACGTGGGCCCCACCCTGAAATCACGTGGGCCCCACCCGGAAATCACGTCGGCCCCACCCGGAAATCACGTGGGCCCCACCCGGAAATCACGTGGGCCCCACCCGGAAATCACGTGGGCCCCACCCGGAAATCACGTGGGCCCCACCCGGAAATCACGTGGGCCCCACCCGGAAATCACGTGGGCCCCACCCGGAAATCACGTGGGCCCCACCCGGAAATCACGTGGGCCCCACCCGGAAATCACGTGGGCCCCACCCGGAAATCACGTGGGCCCCACCCGGAAATCACGTGGGCCCCACCCGGAAATCACGTGGGCCCCACCCGGAAATCACGTGGGCCCCACCCGGAAATCACGTAGGCCCCACACGGAAATCACGTGGACCCCACCCGGAAATCACGTGGGCCCCACCCGGAAATCACGTGGGACCCACCCGGAAATCACGTGGGCCCCACCCGGAAATCACGTGGGCCCCACGGGGAAATCACGTGGGCCCCACCCGGAAATCACGTGGGCCCCACCCGGAAATCACGTGGGCCCCACCCGGAAATCACGTGGGCCCCACCCGGAAATCACGTGGGCCCCACCCGGAAATCACGTGGGCCCCACCCGGAAATCACGTGGGCCCCACCCGGAAATCACGTGGGCCCCACCCGGAAATCACGTGGGCCCCACCCGGAAATCACGTGGGCCCCACCCGGAAATCACGTGGGCCCCACCCTGAAATCACGTGGGCCCCACCCGGAAATCACGTGGGCCCCACCCGGAAATCACGTGGGCCCCACCCGGAAATCACGTGGGCCCCACCCGGAAATCACGTGGGCCCCACCCGGAAATCACGTGGGCCCCCAGGGGAAATCACGTGGGCCCCACCCGGAAATCACGTGGGCCCCACCCGGAAATCACGTGGGCCCCACCCGGAAATCACGTGGGCCCCACCCGGAAATCACGTGGGCCCCACCCGGAAATCACGTGGGCCCCACCCGGAAATCACGTGGGCCCCACGGGGAAATCACGTGGGCCCCACCCGGAAATCACGTGGGGCCCACCCGGAAATCACGTGGGCCCCACCCGGAAATCACGTGGGCCCCACCCGGAAATCACGTGGGCCCCACCCGGAAATCACGTGGGCCCCACCCGGAAATCACGTGGGCCCCACCCGGAAATCACGTGGGCCCCACCCGGAAATCACGTGGGCCCCACGGTGAAATCACGTGGGCCCAACCCGGAAATCACGTGGGGCCCACCCGGAAATCACGTGGGCCCCACGGGGAAATCACGTGGGCCCCACCCGGAAATCACGTGGGCCCCACCCGGAAATCACGTGGGCCCCACCCTGAAATCACGTGGGCCCCACCCGGAAATCACGTCGGCCCCACCCGGAAATCACGTGGGCCCCACCCGGAAATCACGTGGGCCCCACCCGGAAATCACGTGGGCCCCACCCGGAAATCACGTGGGCCCCACCCGGAAATCACGTGGGCCCCACCCGGAAATCACGTGGGCCCCACCCGGAAATCACGTGGGCCCCACCCGGAAATCACGTGGGCCCCACCCGGAAATCACGGGGGCCCCACCCGGAAATCACGTGGGCCCCACCCGGAAATCACGTGGGCCCCACCCGGAAATCACGTGGGCCCCACCCGGAAATCACGTGGGCCCCACCCGGAAATCACGTGGGCCCCACCCGGAAATCACGTGGGCCCCACCCGGAAATCACGTGGGCCCCACCCGGAAATCACGTGGGCCCCACCCGGAAATCACGTGGGCCCCACCCGGAAATCACGTGGGCCCCACGGGGAAATCACGTGGGCCCCACCCGGAAATCACGTGGGCCCCACCCGGAAATCACGTGGGCCCCACCCGGAAATCACGTGGGCCCCACCCGGAAATCACGTGGGCCCCACCCGGAAATCACGTGGGCCCCACCCGGAAATCACGTGGGCCCCACCCGGAAATCACGTGGGCCCCACCCGGAAATCACGTGGGCCCCACCCGGAAATCACGTGGGCCCCACCCGGAAATCACGTGGGCCCCACCCGGAAATCACGTGGGCCCCACCCGGAAATCACGTGGGCCCCCAGGGGAAATCACGTGGGCCCCACCCGGAAATCACGTGGGCCCCACCCGGAAATCACGTGGGCCCCACCCGGAAATCACGTGGGCCCCACCCGGAAATCACGTGGGCCCCACCCGGAAATCACGTGGGCCCCACCCGGAAATCACGTGGGCCCCACGGGGAAATCACGTGGGCCCCACCCGGAAATCACGTGGGGCCCACCCGGAAATCACGTGGGCCCCACCCGGAAATCACGTGGGCCCCACCCGGAAATCACGTGGGCCCCACCCGGAAATCACGTGGGCCCCACCCGGAAATCACGTGGGCCCCACCCGGAAATCACGTGGGCCCCACCCGGAAATCACGTGGGCCCCACCCGGAAATCACGTGGGCCCCACACGGAAATCACGTGGACCCCACCCGGAAATCACGTGGGCCCCACCCGGAAATCACGTGGGACCCACCCGGAAATCACGTGGGCCCCACCCGGAAATCACGTGGGCCCCACGGGGAAATCACGTGGGCCCCACCCGGAAATCACGTGGGCCCCACCCGGAAATCACGTGGGCCCCACCCGGAAATCACGTGGGCCCCACCCGGAAATCACGTGGGCCCCACCCGGAAATCACGTGGGCCCCACCCGGAAATCACGTGGGCCCCACCCGGAAATCACGTGGGCCCCACCCGGAAATCACGTGGGCCCCACCCGGAAATCACGTGGGCCCCACCCGGAAATCACGTGGGCCCCACCCTGAAATCACGTGGGCCCCACCCGGAAATCACGTGGGCCCCACCCGGAAATCACGTGGGCCCCACCCGGAAATCACGTGGGCCCCACCCGGAAATCACGTGGGCCCCACCCGGAAATCACGTGGTCCCCACCCGGAAATCACGTGGGCCCCCAGGGGAAATCACGTGGGCCCCACCCGGAAATCACGTGGGCCCCACCCGGAAATCACGTGGGCCCCACCCGGAAATCACGTGGGCCCCACCCGGAAATCACGTGGGCCCCACCCGGAAATCACGTGGGCCCCACCCGGAAATCACGTGGGCCCCACGGGGAAATCACGTGGGCCCCACCCGGAAATCACGTGGGGCCCACCCGGAAATCACGTGGGCCCCACCCGGAAATCACGTGGGCCCCACCCGGAAATCACGTGGGCCCCACCCGGAAATCACGTGGGCCCCACCCGGAAATCACGTGGGCCCCACCCGGAAATCACGTGGGCCCCACCCGGAAATCACGTGGGCCCCACCCGGAAATCACGTGGGCCCCACCCGGAAATCACGTGGGCCCCACGGGGAAATCACGTGGGCCCCACGGGGAAATCACGTGGGCCCCACCCGGAAATCACGTGGGCAGCACCCGGAAATCACGTGGGCCCCACACGGAAATCACGTGGGCCCCACCCGGAAATCACGTGGGCCCCACACGGAAATCACGTGGGCCCCACCCGGAAATCACGTGGGCCCCACCCGGAAATCACGTGGGCCCCACCCGGAAATCACGTGGGCCCCACGGGGAAATCACGTGGGCCCCACCCGGAAATCACGTGGGCCCCACCCGGAAATCACGTGGGCCCCACCCGGAAATCACGTGGGCCCCACCCGGAAATCACGTGGGCCCCACCCGGAAATCACGTGGGCCCCCAGGGGAAATCACGTGGGCCCCACCCGGAAATCACGTGGGCCCCACCCGGAAATCACGTGGGCCCCACCCGGAAATCACGTGGGCCCCACGGTGAAATCACGTGGGCCCAACCCGGAAATCACGTGGGCCCCACCCGGAAATCACGTGGGCCCCACCCGGAAATCACGTGGGCCCCACCCGGAAATCACGTGGGACCCACCCGGAAATCACGTGGGCCCCACCCGGAAATCACGTGGGCCCCACCCGGAAATCACGTGGGGCCCACCCGGAAATCACGTGGGCCCCACGGGGAAATCACGTGGGCCCCACCCGGAAATCACGTGGGCCCCACCCGGAAATCACGTGGGCCCCACCCTGAAATCACGTGGGCCCCACCCGGAAATCACGTCGGCCCCACCCGGAAATCACGTGGGCCCCACCCGGAAATCACGTGGGCCCCACCCGGAAATCACGTGGGCCCCACCCGGAAATCACGTGGGCCCCACCCGGAAATCACGTGGGCCCCACCCGGAAATCACGTGGGCCCCACCCGGAAATCACGTGGGCCCCACCCGGAAATCACGTGGGCCCCACCCGGAAATCACGTGGGCCCCACGGGGAAATCACGTGGGCCCCACCCGGAAATCACGTGGGCCCCACCCGGAAATCACGTGGGCCCCACCCGGAAATCACGTGGGCCCCACCCGGAAATCACGTGGGCCCCACCCGGAAATCACGTGGGCCCCCAGGGGAAATCACGTGGGCCCCACCCGGATATCACGTGGGCCCCACCCGGAAATCACGTGGGCCCCACCCGGAAATCACGTGGGCCCCACCCGGAAATCACGTGGGCCCCACCCGGAAATCACGTGGGCCCCACCCGGAAATCACGTGGGCCCCACCCGGAAATCACGTGGGCCCCACCCGGAAATCACGTGGGCCCCACACGGAAATCACGTGGGCCCCACCCGGAAATCACGTGGGCCCCACCCTGAAATCACGTGGGCCCCACCCGGAAATCACGTGGGCCCCACCCGGAAATCACGTGGGCCCCCAGGGGAAATCACGTGGGCCCCACAAGGAAATCACGTGGGCCCCACCCGGAAATCACGTGGGCCCCACCCGGAAATCACGTGGGCCCCACCCGGAAATCACGTGGGCCCCACCCGGAAATCACGTGGGCCCCACCCGGAAATCACGTGGGCCCCACCCGGAAATCACGTGGGCCCCACCCGGAAATCACGTGGGCCCCACCCGGAAATCACGTGGGCCCCACCCGGAAATCACGTGGGCCCCACCCGGAAATCACGTGGGCCCCCAGGGGAAATCACGTGGGCCCCACAAGGAAATCACGTGGGCCCCACCCGGAAATCACGTGGGCCCCACCCGGAAATCACGTGGGCCCCACCCGGAAATCACGTGGGCCCCACCCGGAAATCACGTGGGCCCCACCCGGAAATCACGTGGGCCCCACCCGGAAATCACGTGGGCCCCACCCGGAAATCACGTGGGCCCCACCCGGAAATCACGTGGGCCCCACCCGGAAATCACGTGGGCCCCACCCGGAAATCACGTGGGCCCCACTCGGAAATCACGTGGGCCCCACCCGGAAATCACGTGGGCCCCCAGGGGAAATCACGTGGGCCCCACGGTGAAATCACGTGGGCCCAACCCGGAAATCACGTGGGGCCCACCCGGAAATCACGTGGGCCCCACGGGGAAATCACGTGGGCCCCACCCGGAAATCACGTGGGCCCCACCCGGAAATCACGTGGGCCCCACCCGGAAATCACGTGGGCCCCACCCGGAAATCACGTCGGCCCCACCCGGAAATCACGTGGGCCCCACCCGGAAATCACGTGGGCCCCACCCGGAAATCACGTGGGCCCCACCCGGAAATCACGTGGGCCCCACCCGGAAATCACGTGGGCCCCACCCGGAAATCACGTGGGCCCCACCCGGAAATCACGTGGGCCCCACCCGGAAATCACGGGGGCCCCACCCGGAAATCACGTGGGCCCCACCCGGAAATCACGTGGGCCCCACCCGGAAATCACGTGGGCCCCACCCGGAAATCACGTGGGCCCCACCCGGAAATCACGTGGGCCCCACCCGGAAATCACGTGGGCCCCACCCGGAAATCACGTGGGCCCCACCCGGAAATCACGTGGGCCCCACCCGGAAATCACGTGGGCCCCACCCGGAAATCACGTGGGCCCCACCCGGAAATCACGTGGGCCCCACCCGGAAATCACGTGGGCCCCACCCGGAAATCACGTGGGCCCCACCCGGAAATCACGTGGGCCCCACCCGGAAATCACGTGGGCCCCACCCGGAAATCACGTGGGCCCCACCCGGAAATCACGTGGGCCCCACCCGGAAATCACGTGGGCCCCACCCGGAAATCACGTGGGCCCCACCCGGAAATCACGTGGGCCCCACCCGGAAATCACGTGGGCCCCACCCGGAAATCACGTGGGCCCCCAGGGGAAATCACGTGGGCCCCACCCGGAAATCACGTGGGCCCCACCCGGAAATCACGTGGGCCCCACCCGGAAATCACGTGGGCCCCACCCGGAAATCACGTGGGCCCCACCCGGAAATCACGTGGGCCCCACGGGGAAATCACGTGGGCCCCACCCGGAAATCACGTGGGCCCCACCCGGAAATCACGTGGGCCCCACCCGGAAATCACGTGGGCCCCACCCGGAAATCACGTGGGCCCCACCCGGAAATCACGTGGGCCCCACCCGGAAATCACGTGGGCCCCACCCGGAAATCACGTGGGCCCCACCCGGAAATCACGTGGGCCCCACCCGGAAATCACGTGGGCCCCACCCGGAAATCACGTGGGCCCCACCCGGAAATCACGTGGGCCCCACCCGGAAATCACGTGGGCCCCACCCGGAAATCACGTGGGCCCCACCCGGAAATCACGTGGGCCCCACCCGGAAATCACGTGGGCCCCACCCGGAAATCACGTGGGCCCCACCCGGAAATCACGTGGGCCCCACCCGGAAATCACGTGGGCCCCACCCGGAAATCACGTGGGCCCCACCCGGAAATCACGTGGGCCCCACCCGGAAATCACGTGGGCCCCACCCGGAAATCACGTGGGCCCCACCCGGAAATCACGTGGGCCCCACCCGGAAATCACGTGGGCCCCACCTGGAAATCACGTGGGCCCCACCCGGAAATCACGTGGGCCCCACCCGGAAATCACGTGGGCCCCACCCGGAAATCACGTGGGCCCCACCCGGAAATCACGTGGGCCCCACCCGGAAATCACGTGGGCCCCCAGGGGAAATCACGTGGGCCCCACCCGGAAATCACGTGGGCCCCACCCGGAAATCACGTGGGCCCCACCCGGAAATCACGTGGGCCCCACCCGGAAATCACGTGGGCCCCACCCGGAAATCACGTGGGCCCCACCCGGAAATCACGTGGGCCCCACGGGGAAATCACGTGGGCCCCACGGGGAAATCACGTGGGGCCCACCCGGAAATCACGTGGGCCCCACCCGGAAATCACGTGGGCCCCACCCGGAAATCACGTGGGCCCCACCCGGAAATCACGTGGGCCCCACCCGGAAATCACGTGGGCCCCACCCGGAAATCACGTGGGCCCCACCCGGAAATCACGTGGGCCCCACGGGGAAATCACGTGGGCCCCACGGGGAAATCACGTGGGCCCCACCCGGAAATCACGTGGGCAGCACCCGGAAATCACGTGGGCCCCACACGGAAATCACGTGGGCCCCACCCGGAAATCACGTGGGCCCCACACGGAAATCACGTGGGCCCCACCCGGAAATCACGTGGGCCCCACCCGGAAATCACGTGGGCCCCACCCGGAAATCACGTGGGCCCCACCCGGAAATCACGTGGGCCCCACGGGGAAATCACGTGGGCCCCACCCGGAAATCACGTGGGCCCCACCCGGAAATCACGTGGGCCCCACCCGGAAATCACGTGGGCCCCACCCGGAAATCACGTGGGCCCCACCCGGAAATCACGTGGGCCCCCAGGGGAAATCACGTGGGCCCCACCCGGAAATCACGTGGGCCCCACCCGGAAATCACGTGGGCCCCACCCGGAAATCACGTGGGCCCCACGGTGAAATCACGTGGGCCCAACCCGGAAATCACGTGGGCCCCACCCGGATATCACGTGGGCCCCACCCGGAAATCACGTGGGCCCCACCCGGAAATCACGTGGGACCCACCCGGAAATCACGTGGGCCCCACCCGGAAATCACGTGGGCCCCACCCGGAAATCACGTGGGGCCCACCCGGAAATCACGTGGGCCCCACGGGGAAATCACGTGGGCCCCACCCGGAAATCACGTGGGCCCCACCCGGAAATCACGTGGGCCCCACCCTGAAATCACGTGGGCCCCACCCGGAAATCACGTCGGCCCCACCCGGAAATCACGTGGGCCCCACCCGGAAATCACGTGGGCCCCACCCGGAAATCACGTGGGCCCCACCCGGAAATCACGTGGGCCCCACCCGGAAATCACGTGGGCCCCACCCGGAAATCACGTGGGCCCCACCCGGAAATCACGTGGGCCCCACCCGGAAATCACGTGGGCCCCACCCGGAAATCACGTGGGCCCCACGGGGAAATCACGTGGGCCCCACCCGGAAATCACGTGGGCCCCACCCGGAAATCACGTGGGCCCCACCCGGAAATCACGTGGGCCCCACCCGGAAATCACGTGGGCCCCCAGGGGAAATCACGTGGGCCCCACAAGGAAATCACGTGGGCCCCACCCGGAAATCACGTGGGCCCCACCCGGAAATCACGTGGGCCCCACCCGGAAATCACGTGGGCCCCACGGGGAAATCACGTGGGCCCCACCCGGAAATCACGTGGGCCCCACCCGGAAATCACGTGGGCCCCACCCGGAAATCACGTGGGCCCCACCCGGAAATCACGTGGGCCCCACCCGGAAATCACGTGGGCCCCACCCGGAAATCACGTGGGCCCCCAGGGGAAATCACGTGGGCCCCACAAGGAAATCACGTGGGCCCCACCCGGAAATCACGTGGGCCCCACCCGGAAATCACGTGGGCCCCACCCGGAAATCACGTGGGCCCCACCCGGAAATCACGTGGGCCCCACCCGGAAATCACGTGGGCCCCACCCGGAAATCACGTGGGCCCCACCCGGAAATCACGTGGGCCCCACCCGGAAATCACGTGGGCCCCACCCGGAAATCACGTGGGCCCCACTCGGAAATCACGTGGGCCCCACCCGGAAATCACGTGGGCCCCCAGGGGAAATCACGTGGGCCCCACCCGGAAATCACGTGGGCCCCACCCGGAAATCACGTGGGACCCCAGGGGAAATCACGTGGGCCCCACCCGGAAATCACGTGGGCCCCACCCGGAAATCACGTGGGCCCCACCCGGAAATCACGTGGGCCCCACCCGGAAATCACGTGGGCCCCACCCGGAAATCACGTGGGCCCCACCCGGAAATCACGTGGGCCCCACCCGGAAATCACGTGGGCCCCACCCGGAAATCACGTGGGCCCCACCCGGAAATCACGGGGGCCCCACCCGGAAATCACGTGGGCCCCACCCGGAAATCACGTGGGCCCCACCCGGAAATCACGTGGGCCCCACCCGGAAATCACGTCGGCCCCACCCGGAAATCACGTGGGCCCCACCCGGAAATCACGTGGGCCCCACCCGGAAATCACGTGGGCCCCACCCGGAAATCACGTGGGCCCCACCCGGAAATCACGTGGGCCCCACCCGGAAATCACGTGGGCCCCCAGGGGAAATCACGTGGGCCCCACCCGGAAATCACGTGGGCCCCACCCGGAAATCACGTGGGCCCCACGGGGAAATCACGTGGGCCCCACCCGGAAATCACGTGGGCCCCACCCGGAAATCACGTGGGCCCCACCCGGAAATCACGTGGGCCCCACCCGGAAATCACGTGGGCCCCACGGGGAAATCACGTGGGCCCCACCCGGAAATCACGTGGGCCCAAGTGGAAATCACGTGGGACCCACGGGGAAATCACGTGGGCCCCACCCGGAAATCACGTGGGCCCCACCCGGAAATCACGTGGGCCCCACCCGGAAATCACGTGGGCCCCACCCGGAAATCACGTGGGCCCCACCCGGAAATCACGTGGGCCCCACCCGGAAATCACGTGGGCCCCACCCGGAAATCACGTGGGCCCCCAGGGGAAATCACGTGGGCCCCACCCGGAAATCACGTGGGCCCCACCCGGAAATCACGTGGGCCCCACCCGGAAATCACGTGGGCCCCACGGTGAAATCACGTGGGCCCAACCCGGAAATCACGTGGGCCCCACCCGGAAATCACGTGGGCCCCACCCGGAAATCACGTGGGCCCCACCCGGATATCACGTGGGACCCACCCGGAAATCACGTGGGCCCCACCCGGAAATCACGTGGGCCCCACCCGGAAATCACGTGGGGCCCACCCGGAAATCACGTGGGCCCCACGGGGAAATCACGTGGGCCCCACCCGGAAATCACGTGGGCCCCACCCGGAAATCACGTGGGCCCCACCCGGAAATCACGTGGGCCCCACCCGGAAATCACGTGGGCCCCACCCGGAAATCACGTGGGCCCCACCCGGAAATCACGTGGGCCCCACCCGGAAATCACGTGGGCCCCACCCGGAAATCACGTGGGCCCCACCCGGAAATCACGTGGGCCCCACCCGGAAATCACGTGGGCCCCACCCGGAAATCACGTGGGCCCCACCCGGAAATCACGTGGGCCCCACGGGGAAATCACGTGGGCCCCACCCGGAAATCACGTGGGCCCCACCCGGAAATCACGTGGGCCCCACCCGGAAATCACGTGGGCCCCACCCGGAAATCACGTGGGCCCCACCCGGAAATCACGTGGGCCCCCAGGGGAAATCACGTGGGCCCCACCCGGATATCACGTGGGCCCCACCCGGAAATCACGTGGGCCCCACCCGGAAATCACGTGGGCCCCACCCGGAAATCACGTGGGCCCCACCCGGAAATCACGTGGGCCCCACCCGGAAATCACGTGGGCCCCACCCGGAAATCACGTGGGCCCCACCCGGAAATCACGTGGGCCCCACCCGGAAATCACGTGGGCCCCACCCTGAAATCACGTGGGCCCCACCCGGAAATCACGTGGGCCCCACCCGGAAATCACGTGGGCCCCCAGGGGAAATCACGTGGGCCCCACAAGGAAATCACGTGGGCCCCACCCGGAAATCACGTGGGCCCCACCCGGAAATCACGTGGGCCCCACACGGAAATCACGTGGGCCCCACCCGGAAATCACGTGGGCCCCACCCGGAAATCACGTGGGCCCCACCCGGAAATCACGTGGGCCCCACCCGGAAATCACGTGGGCCCCACCCGGAAATCACGTGGGCCCCACCCGGAAATCACGTGGGCCCCACCCGGAAATCACGAGGGCCCCACCCGGAAATCACGTGGGCCCCACCCGGAAATCACGTGGGCCCCACCCGGAAATCACGTGGGCCCCACCCGGAAATCACGTGGGCCCCACCCGGAAATCACGTGGGCCCCACCCGGAAATCACGTGGGCCCCACCCGGAAATCACGTGGGCCCCACCCGGAAATCACGTGGGCCCCCAGGGGAAATCACGTGGGCCCCACAAGGAAATCACGTGGGCCCCACCCGGAAATCACGTGGGCCCCACCCGGAAATCACGTGGGCCCCACCCGGAAATCACGTGGGCCCCACCCGGAAATCACGTGGGCCCCACCCGGAAATCACGTGGGCCCCACCCGGAAATCACGTGGGCACCACGGGGAAATCACGTGGGCCCCACCCGGAAATCACGTGGGCCCCACCCGGAAATCACGTGGGCCCCCCCCGGAAAGCACGTGGGCCCCACCCGGAAATCACGTTGGCCCCACCCGGTAATCACGTGGGCCCCGCCCGGAAATCACGTGGGCCCCTCCCGGAAATCACGTGGGCCCCGCCCGGAAATCACGTGGGCCCCACCCGGAAATCACGTGGGCCCCGCCCGGAAATCACGTGGGCCCCACGCGGAGATGACGTGGGCCCCACCCGGAAATCACGTGGGCCCCACCCGGAAATCACGTGGGCCCCACCCGGAAATCACGTGGGCCCCACCCGGAAATCACGTGGGCCCCACCTGGAAATCACGTGGGCCCCCAGGGGAAATCACGTGGGCCCCACAAGGAAATCACGTGGGCCCCACCCGGAAATCACGTGGGCCCCACCCGGAAATCACGTGGGCCCCACCCGGAAATCACGTGGGCCCCACGGGGAAATCACATGGGCCCCACCCGGAAATCACGTGGGCCCCACCCGGAAATCACGTGGGCCCCACCCGGAAATCACGTGGGCCCCACCCGGAAATCACGTGGGCCCCACCCGGAAATCACGTGGGCCCCACGGGGAAATCACGTGGGCCCCACCCGGAAATCACGTGGGCCCCACCCGGAAATCACGTGGGCCCCACCCGGAAATCACGTGGGCCCAACGGGGAAATCACGTGGGCCCCCACGGGAAATCACGTGGGCCCTACCCGGAAATCACGTGGGCCCCACCCGGAAATCACGTGGGCCCCACCCGGAAATCACGTGGGCCCCACCCGGAAATCACGTGGGCCCCACCCGGAAATCACGTGGGCCCCACCCGGAAATCACGTGGGCCCCACCCGGAAATCACGTGGGCCCCACCCGGAAATCACGTGGGCCCCACCCGGAAATCACGTGGGCCCAACGGGGAAATCACGTGGGCCCCCACGGGAAATCACGTGGGCCCTACCCGGAAATCACGTGGGCCCCACCCGGAAATCACGTGGGCCCCACCCGGAAATCACGTGGGCCCCACCCGGAAATCACGTGGGCCCCACCCGGAAATCACGTGGGCCCCACCCGGAAATCACGTGGGCCCCCAGGGGAAATCACGTGGGCCCCACAAGGAAATCACGTGGGCCCCACCCGGAAATCACGTGGGCCCCACCCGGAAATCACGTGGGCCCCACCCGGAAATCACGTGGGCCCCACCCGGAAATCCCGTGGGCCCCACCCGGAAATCACGTGGGCCCCACCCGGAAATCACGTGGGCCCCACCCGGAAATCACGTGGGCCCCACCCGGAAATCACGTGGGCCCCACCCGGAAATCACGTGGGCCCCACCCGGAAATCACGTGGGCCCCACCCGGAATCACGTGGGCCCCACCCGGAAATCACGTGGGGCCCACCCGGAAATCACGTGGGCCCCACCCGGAAATCACGTGGGCCCCACGGGGAAATCACGTGGGCCCCACCCGGAAATCACGTGGGCAGCACCCGGAAATCACGTGGGCCTCACACGGAAATCACGTGGGCCCCACCCGGAAATCACGTGGGCCCCACACGGAAATCACGTGGGCCCCACCCGCAACTCACGTGGGCCCACCCGGAAATCACGTGGGCCCCACCCGGAAATCACGTGGGCCCCACCCGGAAATCACGTGGGCCCCACGGGGAAATCACGTGGGCCCCACCCGGAAATCACGTGGGCCCCACCCGGAAATCACGTGGGCCCCACCCGGAAGTCACGTGGGCCCCACCCGGAAATCACGTGGGCCCCACCCGGAAATCACGTGGGCCCCACCCGGAAATCACGTGGGCCCCACCCGGAAATCACGTGGGCCCCACCCGGAAATCACGTGGGCCCCACGGGGAAATCACGTGGGCCCCACCCGGAAATCACGTGGGCCCCACCCGGAAATCACGTGGGCCCCACCCGGAAATCACGTGGGGCCCACCCGGAAATCACGTGGGCCCCACCTGGAAATCACGTGGGCCCCACGGGGAAATCACGTGGGCCCCACCCGGAAATCACGTGGGCCCCACGGGGAAATCACGTAGGCCCCACCCGGAAATCACGTGGGCCCCACCCGGAAATCACGTGGGCCCCACCCGGAAATCACGTGGGACCCACCCGGAAATCACGTGGGCCCCACCCGGAAATCACGTGGGCCCCACCCGGAAATCACGTGGGCCCCACGGGGAAATCACGTGGGCCCCACGGGGAAATCACGTGGGCCCTACGGGGAAATCACGTGGGCCCCACCCGGAAATCACGTGGGCCCCACCCGGAAATCACGTGGGCCCCACCCGGAAATCACGTGGGACCCCAGGGGAAATCACGTGGGCCCCACCCGGAAATCACGTGGGCCCCACCCGGAAATCACGTGGGCCCCACCCGGAAATCACGTGGGCCCCACCCGGAAATCACGTGGGCCCCACCCGGAAATCACGTGGGCCCCACCCGGAAATCACGTGGGCCCCACGGGGAAATCACGTGGGCCCCACGGGGAAATCACGTGGGCCCTACGGGGAAATCACGTGGGCCCCACCCGGAAATCACGTGGGCCCCACCCGGAAATCACGTGGGACCCCAGGGGCAATCACGTGGGCCCCACCCGGAAATCACGTGGGCCCCACCCGGAAATCACGTGGGCCCCACCCGGAAATCACGTGGGCCCCACCCGGAAATCACGTGGGCCCCACCCGGAAAGCACGTGGGCCCCACCCGGAAATCACGTGGGCCCCACCCGGAAATCACGTGGGCCCCACCCGGAAATCACGTGGGCCCCACCCGGAAATCACGTGGGCCCCACCCGGAAATCACGTGGGCCCCACCCGGAAATCACGTGGGCCCCACCCGGAAATCACGTGGGCCCCACCCGGAAATCACGTGGGCCCCACCCGGAAATCACGTGGGCCCCACCCGGAAATCACGTGGGCCCCACCCGGAAATCACGTGGGCCCCACCCGGAAATCACGTGGGCCCCACCCGGAAATCACGTGGGCCCCACCCGGAAATCACGTGGGCCCCACCCGGAAATCACGTGGGCCCCACCCGGAAATCACGTGGGCCCCACTCGGAAATCACGTGGGCCCCACCCGGAAATCACGTGGGCCCCCAGGGGAAATCACGTGGGCCCCACCCGGAAATCACGTGGGCCCCACCCGGAAATCACGTGGGACCCCAGGGGAAATCACGTGGGCCCCACCCGGAAATCACGTGGGCCCCACCCGGAAATCACGTGGGCCCCACCCGGAAATCACGTGGGCCCCACCCGGAAATCACGTGGGCCCCACCCGGAAATCACGTGGGCCCCACCCGGAAATCACGTGGGCCCCACCCGGAAATCACGTGGGCCCCACCCGGAAATCACGGGGGCCCCACCCGGAAATCACGTGGGCCCCACCCGGAAATCACGTGGGCCCCACCCGGAAATCACGTGGGCCCCACCCGGAAATCACGTCGGCCCCACCCGGAAATCACGTGGGCCCCACCCGGAAATCACGTGGGCCCCACCCGGAAATCACGTGGGCCCCACCCGGAAATCACGTGGGCCCCACCCGGAAATCACGTGGGCCCCACCCGGAAATCACGTGGGCCCCCAGGGGAAATCACGTGGGCCCCACCCGGAAATCACGTGGGCCCCACCCGGAAATCACGTGGGCCCCACGGGGAAATCACGTGGGCCCCACCCGGAAATCACGTGGGCCCCACCCGGAAATCACGTGGGCCCCACCCGGAAATCACGTGGGCCCCACCCGGAAATCACGTGGGCCCCACGGGGAAATCACGTGGGCCCCACCCGGAAATCACGTGGGCCCAAGTGGAAATCACGTGGGACCCACGGGGAAATCACGTGGGCCCCACCCGGAAATCACGTGGGCCCCACCCGGAAATCACGTGGGCCCCACCCGGAAATCACGTGGGCCCCACCCGGAAATCACGTGGGCCCCACCCGGAAATCACGTGGGCCCCACCCGGAAATCACGTGGGCCCCACCCGGAAATCACGTGGGCCCCCAGGGGAAATCACGTGGGCCCCACCCGGAAATCACGTGGGCCCCACCCGGAAATCACGTGGGCCCCACCCGGAAATCACGTGGGCCCCACGGTGAAATCACGTGGGCCCAACCCGGAAATCACGTGGGCCCCACCCGGAAATCACGTGGGCCCCACCCGGAAATCACGTGGGCCCCACCCGGAAATCACGTGGGCCCCACCCGGAAATCACGTGGGCCCCACCCGGAAATCACGTGGGGCCCACCCGGAAATCACGTGGGCCCCACGGGGAAATCACGTGGGCCCCACCCGGAAATCACGTGGGCCCCACCCGGAAATCACGTGGGCCCCACCCGGAAATCACGTGGGCCCCACCCGGAAATCACGTGGGCCCCACCCGGAAATCACGTGGGCCCCACCCGGAAATCACGTGGGCCCCACCCGGAAATCACGTGGGCCCCACCCGGAAATCACGTGGGCCCCACCCGGAAATCACGTGGGCCCCACCCGGAAATCACGTGGGCCCCACCCGGAAATCACGTGGGCCCCACGGGGAAATCACGTGGGCCCCACCCGGAAATCACGTGGGCCCCACCCGGAAATCACGTGGGCCCCACCCGGAAATCACGTGGGCCCCACCCGGAAATCACGTGGGCCCCACCCGGAAATCACGTGGGCCCCCAGGGGAAATCACGTGGGCCCCACCCGGATATCACGTGGGCCCCACCCGGAAATCACGTGGGCCCCACCCGGAAATCACGTGGGCCCCACCCGGAAATCACGTGGGCCCCACCCGGAAATCACGTGGGCCCCACCCGGAAATCACGTGGGCCCCACCCGGAAATCACGTGGGCCCCACGGGGAAATCACATGGGCCCCACCCGGAAATCACGTGGGCCCCACCCGGAAATCACGTGGGCCCCACCCGGAAATCACGTGGGCCCCACCCGGAAATCACGTGGGCCCCACAAGGAAATCACGTGGGCCCCACCCGGAAATCACGTGGGCCCCACCCGGAAATCACGTGGGCCCCACCCGGAAATCACGTGGGCCCCACCAGGAAATCACGTGGGCCCCACCCGGAAATCACGTGGGCCCCACCCGGAAATCACGTGGGCCCCACCCGGAAATCACGTGGGCCCCACCCGGAAATCACGTGGGCCCCACCCGGAAATCACGTGGGCCCCACCCGGAAATCACGTGGGCCCCACCCGGAAATCACGTGGGCCCCACCCGGAAATCACGTGGGCCCCACGGGGAAATCACGTGGGCCCCACCCGGAAATCACGTGGGCCCCACCCGGAATCACGTGGGCCCCACCCGGAAATCACGTGGGGCCCACCCGGAAATCACGTGGGCCCCACGGGGAAATCACATGGGCCCCACCCGGAAATCACGTGGGCCCCACCCGGAAATCACGTGGGCCCCACCCGGAAATCACGTGGGCCCCACCCGGAAATCACGTGGGCCCCACCCGGAAATCACGTGGGCCCCACCCGGAAATCACGTGGGCCCCACCCGGAAATCACGTGGGCCCCACCCGGAAATCACGTGGGCCCCACCAGGAAATCACGTGGGCCCCACCCGGAAATCACGTGGGCCCCACCCGGAAATCACGTGGGCCCCACCCGGAAATCACGTGGGCCCCACCCGGAAATCACGTGGGCCCCCAGGGGAAATCACGTGGGCCCCACAAGGAAATCACGTGGGCCCCACCCGGAAATCACGTGGGCCCCACCCGGAAATCACGTGGGCCCCACCCGGAAATCACGTGGGCCCCACGGGGAAATCACATGGGCCCCACCCGGAAATCACGTGGGCCCCACCCGGAAATCACGTGGGCCCCACCCGGAAATCACGTGGGCCCCACCCGGAAATCACGTGGGCCCCACCCGGAAATCACGTGGGCCCCACCCGGAAATCACGTGGGCCCCACCCGGAAATCACGTGGGCCCCACCCGGAAATCACGTGGGCCCCACCCGGAAATCACGTGGGCCCCACCCGGAAATCACGTGGGCCCCACAAGGAAATCACGTGGGCCCCACCCGGAAATCACGTGGGCCCCACCCGGAAATCACGTGGGCCACACCCGGAAATCACGTGGGCCCCACGGGGAAATCACGTGGGCCCCACCCGGAAATCACGTGGGCCCCACCCGGAAATCACGTGGGCCCCACCCGGAAATCACGTGGGCCCCACCCGGAAATCACGTGGGCCCCACCCGGAAATCACGTGGGCCCCACCCGGAAATCACGTGGGCCCCACCCGGAAATCACGTGGGCCCCCAGGGGAAATCACGTGGGCCCCACCCGGAAATCACGTGGGCCCCACCCGGAAATCACGTGGGCCCCACCCGGAAATCACGTGGGCCACACCCGGAAATCACGTGGGCCCCACGGGGAAATCACGTGGGCCCCACCCGGAAATCACGTGGGCCCCACCCGGAAATCACGTGGGCCCCACCCGGAAATCACGTGGGCCCCACCCGGAAATCACGTGGGCACCACCCGGAAATCACGTGGGCCCCACGGGGAAATCACGTGGGCCCCACCCGGAAATCACGTGGGCCCCACCCGGAAATCACGTGGGCCCCACCCGGAAATCACGTGGGCCCCACCCGGAAATCACGTGGGCCCCCAGGGGAAATCACGTGGGCCCCACAAGGAAATCACGTGGGCCCCACCCGGAAATCACGTGGGCCCCACCCGGAAATCACGTGGGCCCCACCCGGAAATCACGTGGGCCCCACCCGGAAATCACGTGGGCCCCACCCGGAAATCACGTGGGCCCCACCCGGAAATCACGTGGGCCCCACCCGGAAATCACGTGGGCCCCACCCGGAAATCACGTGGGCCCCACCCGGAAATCACGTGGGCCCCACGGGGAAATCACGTGGGCCCCACCCGGAAATCACGTGGGCCCCACCCGGAAATCACGTGGGCCCCACCCGGAAATCACGTGGGCCCCACCCGGAAATCACGTGGGCCCCCAGGGGAAATCACGTGGGCCCCACAAGGAAATCACGTGGGCCCCACCCGGAAATCACGTGGGCCCCACCCGGAAATCACGTGGGCCCCACCCGGAAATCACGTGGGCCCCACCCGGAAATCACGTGGGCCCCACCCGGAAATCACGTGGGCCCCACCCGGAAATCACGTGGGCCCCACCCGGAAATCACGTGGGCCCCACCCGGAAATCACGTGGGCCCCACCCGGAAATCACGTGGGCCCCACGGGGAAATCACGTGGGCCCCACCCGGAAATCACGTGGGCCCCACCCGGAAATCACGTGGGCCCCACCCGGAAATCACGTGGGCCCCACCCGGAAATCACGTGGGCCCCACCCGGAAATCACGTGGGCCCCCAGGGGAAATCACGTGGGCCCCACGGGGAAATCACGTGGGCCCCACCCGGAAATCACGTGGGCCCCACCCGGAAATCACGTGGGCCCCACCCGGAAATCACGTGGGCCCCACCCGGAAATCACGTGGGCCCCACCCGGAAATCACGTGGGCCCCACCCGGAAATCACGTGGGCCCCACGGGGAAATCACGTGGGCCCCACCCGGAAATCACGTGGGCCCCACCCGGAAATCACGTGGGCCCCACCCGGAAATCACGTGGGCCCCACCCGGAAATCACGTGGGCCCCACCCGGAAATCACGTGGGCCCCACGGGGAAATCACGTGGGCCCCACCCGGAAATCACGTGGGCCCCACCCGGAAATCACGTGGGCCCCACCCGGAAATCACGTGGGCCCCACCCGGAAATCACGTGGGCCCCCAGGGGAAATCACGTGGGCCCCACAAGGAAATCACGTGGGCCCCACCCGGAAATCACGTGGGCCCCACCCGGAAATCACGTGGGCCCCACCCGGAAATCACGTGGGCCCCACCCGGAAATCACGTGGGCCCCACCCGGAAATCACGTGGGCCCCACCCGGAAATCACGTGGGCCCCACCCGGAAATCACGTGGGCCCCACCCGGAAATCACGTGGGCCCCACCCGGAAATCACGTGGGCCCCACGGGGAAATCACGTGGGCCCCACCCGGAAATCACGTGGGCCCCACCCGGAAATCACGTGGGCCCCACCCGGAAATCACGTGGGCCCCACCCGGAAATCACGTGGGCCCCACCCGGAAATCACGTGGGCCCCACCCGGAAATCACGTGGGCCACACCCGGAAATCACGTGGGCCCCACGGGGAAATCACGTGGGCCCCACCCGGAAATCACGTGGGCCCCACCCGGAAATCACGTGGGCCCCACCCGGAAATCACGTGGGCCCCACCCGGAAATCACGTGGGCCCCACCCGGAAATCACGTGGGCCCCACCCGGAAATCACGTGGGCCCCACCCGGAAATCACGTGGGCCCCCAGGGGAAATCACGTGGGCCCCACCCGGAAATCACGTGGGCCCCACCCGGAAATCACGTGGGCCCCACCCGGAAATCACGTGGGCCACACCCGGAAATCACGTGGGCCCCACGGGGAAATCACGTGGGCCCCACCTGGAAATCACGTGGGCCCCACCCGGAAATCACGTGGGCCCCACCCGGAAATCACGTGGGCCCCACCCGGAAATCACGTGGGCACCACCCGGAAATCACGTGGGCCCCACGGGGAAATCACGTGGGCCCCACCCGGAAATCACGTGGGCCCCACCCGGAAATCACGTGGGCCCCACCCGGAAATCACGTGGGCCCCACCCGGAAATCACGTGGGCCCCCAGGGGAAATCACGTGGGCCCCACAAGGAAATCACGTGGGCCCCACCCGGAAATCACGTGGGCCCCACCCGGAAATCACGTGGGCCCCACCCGGAAATCACGTGGGCCCCACCCGGAAATCACGTGGGCCCCACCCGGAAATCACGTGGGCCCCACCCGGAAATCACGTGGGCCCCACCCGGAAATCACGTGGGCCCCACCCGGAAATCACGTGGGCCCCACCCGGAAATCACGTGGGCCCCACGGGGAAATCACGTGGGCCCCACCCGGAAATCACGTGGGCCCCACCCGGAAATCACGTGGGCCCCACCCGGAAATCACGTGGGCCCCACCCGGAAATCACGTGGGCCCCCAGGGGAAATCACGTGGGCCCCACAAGGAAATCACGTGGGCCCCACCCGGAAATCACGTGGGCCCCACCCGGAAATCACGTGGGCCCCACCCGGAAATCACGTGGGCCCCACCCGGAAATCACGTGGGCCCCACCCGGAAATCACGTGGGCCCCACCCGGAAATCACGTGGGCCCCACCCGGAAATCACGTGGGCCCCACCCGGAAATCACGTGGGCCCCACCCGGAAATCACGTGGGCCCCACGGGGAAATCACGTGGGCCCCACCCGGAAATCACGTGGGCCCCACCCGGAAATCACGTGGGCCCCACCCGGAAATCACGTGGGCCCCACCCGGAAATCACGTGGGCCCCACCCGGAAATCACGTGGGCCCCCAGGGGAAATCACGTGGGCCCCACGGGGAAATCACGTGGGCCCCACCCGGAAATCACGTGGGCCCCACCCGGAAATCACGTGGGCCCCACCCGGAAATCACGTGGGCCCCACCCGGAAATCACGTGGGCCCCACCCGGAAATCACGTGGGCCCCACCCGGAAATCACGTGGGCCCCACGGGGAAATCACGTGGGCCCCACCCGGAAATCACGTGGGCCCCACCCGGAAATCACGTGGGCCCCACCCGGAAATCACGTGGGCCCCACCCGGAAATCACGTGGGCCCCACCCGGAAATCACGTGGGCCCCACGGGGAAATCACGTGGGCCCCACCCGGAAATCACGTGGGCCCCACCCGGAAATCACGTGGGCCCCACCCGGAAATCACGTGGGCCCCACCCGGAAATCACGTGGGCCCCCAGGGGAAATCACGTGGGCCCCACAAGGAAATCACGTGGGCCCCACCCGGAAATCACGTGGGCCCCACCCGGAAATCACGTGGGCCCCACCCGGAAATCACGTGGGCCCCACCCGGAAATCACGTGGGCCCCACCCGGAAATCACGTGGGCCCCACCCGGAAATCACGTGGGCCCCACCCGGAAATCACGTGGGCCCCACCCGGAAATCACGTGGGCCCCACCCGGAAATCACGTGGGCCCCACGGGGAAATCACGTGGGCCCCACCCGGAAATCACGTGGGCCCCACCCGGAAATCACGTGGGCCCCACCCGGAAATCACGTGGGCCCCACCCGGAAATCACGTGGGCCCCACCCGGAAATCACGTGGGCCCCCAGGGGAAATCACGTGGGCCCCACGGGGAAATCACGTGGGCCCCACCCGGAAATCACGTGGGCCCCACCCGGAAATCACGTGGGCCCCACCCGGAAATCACGTGGGCCCCACCCGGAAATCACGTGGGCCCCACCCGGAAATCACGTGGGCCCCACGGGGAAATCACGTGGGCCCCACCCGGAAATCACGTGGGCCCCACGGGGAAATCACGTGGGCCCCACGGGGAAATCACGTGGGCCCCACCCGGAAATCACGTGGGCCCCACCCGGAAATCACGTGGGCCCCACCCGGAAATCACGTGGGCCCCACCCGGAAATCACGTGGGCCCCACCCGGAAATCACGTGGGCCCCACCCGGAAATCACGTGGGCCCCACCCGGAAATCACGTGGGCCCCACCCGGAAATCACGTGGGCCCCACCCGGAAATCACGTGGGCCCCACCCGGAAATCACGTGGGCCCCACCCGGAAATCACGTGGGCCCCACCCGGAAATCACGTGGGCCCCACCCGGAAATCACGTGGGCCCCCAGGGGAAATCACGTGGGCCCCACAAGGAAATCACGTGGGCCCCACCCGGAAATCACGTGGGCCCCACCCGGAAATCACGTGGGCCACACCCGGAAATCACGTGGGCCCCACGGGGAAATCACGTGGGCCCCACCCGGAAATCACGTGGGCCCCACCCGGAAATCACGTGGGCCCCACCCGGAAATCACGTGGGCCCCACCCGGAAATCACGTGGGCCCCACCCGGAAATCACGTGGGCCCCACGGGGAAATCACGTGGGCCCCACCCGGAAATCACGTGGGCCCCACGGGGAAATCACGTGGGCCCCACCCGGAAATCACGTGGGCCCCACGGGGAAATCACGTGGGCCCCACGGGGAAATCACGTGGGCCCCACCCGGAAATCACGTGGGCCCCACCCGGAAATCACGTGGGCCCCACCCGGAAATCACGTGGGCCCCACCCGGAAATCACGTGGGCCCCACCCGGAAATCACGTGGGCCCCACCCGGAAATCACGTGGGCCCCACCCGGAAATCACGTGGGCCCCACCCGGAAATCACGTGGGCCCCACCCGGAAATCACGTGGGCCCCACCCGGAAATCACGTGGGCCCCACCCGGAAATCACGTGGGCCCCACCCGGAAATCACGTGGGCCCCACGGGGAAATCACATGGGCCCCACCCGGAAATCACGTGGGCCCCACCCGGAAATCACGTGGGCCCCACCCGGAAATCACGTGGGCCCCACCCGGAAATCACGTGGGCCCCACCCGGAAATCACGTGGGCCCCACCCGGAAATCACGTGGGCCCCACCCGGAAATCACGTGGGCCCCACCCGGAAATCACGTGGGCCCCACCCGGAAATCACGTGGGCCCCACCCGGAAATCACGTGGGCCCCACCCGGAAATCACGTGGGCCCCACCCGGAAATCACGTGGGCCCCCAGGGGAAATCACGTGGGCCCCACAAGGAAATCACGTGGGCCCCACCCGGAAATCACGTGGGCCCCACCCGGAAATCACGTGGGCCACACCCGGAAATCACGTGGGCCCCACGGGGAAATCACGTGGGCCCCACCCGGAAATCACGTGGGCCCCACCCGGAAATCACGTGGGCCCCACCCGGAAATCACGTGGGCCCCACCCGGAAATCACGTGGGCCCCACCCGGAAATCACGTGGGCCCCACCCGGAAATCACGTGGGCCCCACCCGGAAATCACGTGGGCCCCCAGGGGAAATCACGTGGGCCCCACAAGGAAATCACGTGGGCCCCACCCGGAAATCACGTGGGCCCCACCCGGAAATCACGTGGGCCACACCCGGAAATCACGTGGGCCCCACGGGGAAATCACGTGGGCCCCACCCGGAAATCACGTGGGCCCCACCCGGAAATCACGTGGGCCCCACCCGGAAATCACGTGGGCCCCACCCGGAAATCACGTGGGCCCCACCCGGAAATCACGTGGGCCCCACGGGGAAATCACGTGGGCCCCACCCGGAAATCACGTGGGCCCCACCCGGAAATCACGTGGGCCCCACCCGGAAATCACGTGGGCCCCACCCGGAAATCACGTGGGCCCCCAGGGGAAATCACGTGGGCCCCACCCGGAAATCACGTGGGCCCCACCCGGAAATCACGTGGGCCCCACCCGGAAATCACGTGGGCCCCACCCGGAAATCACGTGGGCCCCACCCGGAAATCACGTGGGCCCCACCCGGAAATCACGTGGGCCCCACCCGGAAATCACGTGGGCCCCACCCGGAAATCACGTGGGCCCCACCCGGAAATCACGTGGGCCCCACCCGGAAATCACGTGGGCCCCACGGGGAAATCACGTGGGCCCCACCCGGAAATCACGTGGGCCCCACCCGGAAATCACGTGGGCCCCACCCGGAAATCACGTGGGCCCCACCCGGAAATCACGTGGGCCCCACCCGGAAATCACGTGGGCCCCCAGGGGAAATCACATGGGCCCCACCCGGATATCACGTGGGCCCCACCCGGAAATCACGTGGGCCCCACCCGGAAATCACGTGGGCCCCACCCGGAAATCACGTGGGCCCCACCCGGAAATCACGTGGGCCCCACCCGGAAATCACGTGGGCCCCACCCGGAAATCACGTGGGCCCCACGGGGAAATCACATGGGCCCCACCCGGAAATCACGTGGGCCCCACCCGGAAATCACGTGGGCCCCACCCGGAAATCACGTGGGCCCCACCCGGAAATCACGTGGGCCCCACCCGGAAATCACGTGGGCCCCACCCGGAAATCACGTGGGCCCCACCCGGAAATCACGTGGGCCCCACCCGGAAATCACGTGGGCCCCACCAGGAAATCACGTGGGCCCCACCCGGAAATCACGTGGGCCCCACCCGGAAATCACGTGGGCCCCACCCGGAAATCACGTGGGCCCCACCCGGAAATCACGTGGGCCCCACCCGGAAATCACGTGGGCCCCACCCGGAAATCACGTGGGCCCCACCCGGAAATCACGTGGGCCCCACCCGGAAATCACGTGGGCCCCACGGGGAAATCACGTGGGCCCCACCCGGAAATCACGTGGGCCCCACCCGGAAATCACGTGGGCCCCACACGGAAATCACGTGGGCCCCACCCGGAAATCACGTGGGCCCCACCCTGAAATCACGTGGGCCCCACCCGGAAATCACGTGGGCCCCACCCGGAAATCACGTGGGCCCCCAGGGGAAATCACGTGGGCCCCACAAGGAAATCACGTGGGCCCCACCCGGAAATCACGTGGGCCCCACCCGGAAATCACGTGGGCCCCACCCGGAAATCACGTGGGCCCCACGGGGAAATCACGTGGGCCCCACCCGGAAATCACGTGGGCCCCACCCGGAAATCACGTGGGCCCCACCCGGAAATCACGTGGGCCCCACCCGGAAATCACGTGGGCCCCACCCGGAAATCACGTGGGCCTCACCCGGAAATCACGTGGGCCCCACCCGGAAATCACGTGGGCCCCACCCGGAAATCACGTGGGCCCCACCCGGAAATCACGTGGGCCCCACCCGGAAATCACGTGGGCCCCACCCGGAAATCACGTGGGCCCCACCCGGAAATCACGTGGGCCCCACCCGGAAATCACGTGGGCCCCACCCGGAAATCACGTGGGCCCCCAGGGGAAATCACGTGGGCCCCACAAGGAAATCACGTGGGCCCCACCCGGAAATCACGTGGGCCCCACCCGGAAATCACGTGGGCCCCACCCGGAAATCACGTGGGCCCCACGGGGAAATCACATGGGCCCCACCCGGAAATCACGTGGGCCCCACCCGGAAATCACGTGGGCCCCACCCGGAAATCACGTGGGCCCCACCCGGAAATCACGTGGGCCCCACCCGGAAATCACGTGGGCCCCACCCGGAAATCACGTGGGCCCCACCCGGAAATCACGTGGGCCCCACCCGGAAATCACGTGGGCCCCACCCGGAAATCACGTGGGCCCCACCCGGAAATCACGTGGGCCCCACAAGGAAATCACGTGGGCCCCACCCGGAAATCACGTGGGCCCCACCCGGAAATCACGTGGGCCACACCCGGAAATCACGTGGGCCCCACGGGGAAATCACGTGGGCCCCACCCGGAAATCACGTGGGCCCCACCCGGAAATCACGTGGGCCCCACCCGGAAATCACGTGGGCCCCACCCGGAAATCACGTGGGCCCCACCCGGAAATCACGTGGGCCCCACCCGGAAATCACGTGGGCCCCACCCGGAAATCACGTGGGCCCCCAGGGGAAATCACGTGGGCCCCACAAGGAAATCACGTGGGCCCCACCCGGAAATCACGTGGGCCCCACCCGGAAATCACGTGGGCCACACCCGGAAATCACGTGGGCCCCACGGGGAAATCACGTGGGCCCCACCCGGAAATCACGTGGGCCCCACCCGGAAATCACGTGGGCCCCACCCGGAAATCACGTGGGCCCCACCCGGAAATCACGTGGGCCCCACCCGGAAATCACGTGGGCCCCACGGGGAAATCACGTGGGCCCCACCCGGAAATCACGTGGGCCCCACCCGGAAATCACGTGGGCCCCACCCGGAAATCACGTGGGCCCCACCCGGAAATCACGTGGGCCCCCAGGGGAAATCACGTGGGCCCCACAAGGAAATCACGTGGGCCCCACCCGGAAATCACGTGGGCCCCACCCGGAAATCACGTGGGCCCCACCCGGAAATCACGTGGGCCCCACCCGGAAATCACGTGGGCCCCACCCGGAAATCACGTGGGCCCCACCCGGAAATCACGTGGGCCCCACCCGGAAATCACGTGGGCCCCACCCGGAAATCACGTGGGCCCCACCCGGAAATCACGTGGGCCCCACGGGGAAATCACGTGGGCCCCACCCGGAAATCACGTGGGCCCCACCCGGAAATCACGTGGGCCCCACCCGGAAATCACGTGGGCCCCACCCGGAAATCACGTGGGCCCCACCCGGAAATCACGTGGGCCCCACGGGGAAATCACGTGGGCCCCACGGGGAAATCACGTGGGCCCCACCCGGAAATCACGTGGGCCCCACCCGGAAATCACGTGGGCCCCACCCGGAAATCACGTGGGCCCCACCCGGAAATCACGTGGGCCCCACCCGGAAATCACGTGGGCCCCACGGGGAAATCACGTGGGCCCCACCCGGAAATCACGTGGGCCCCACGGGGAAATCACGTGGGCCCCACGGGGAAATCACGTGGGCCCCACCCGGAAATCACGTGGGCCCCACCCGGAAATCACGTGGGCCCCACCCGGAAATCACGTGGGCCCCACCCGGAAATCACGTGGGCCCCACCCGGAAATCACGTGGGCCCCACCCGGAAATCACGTGGGCCCCACCCGGAAATCACGTGGGCCCCACCCGGAAATCACGTGGGCCCCACCCGGAAATCACGTGGGCCCCACCCGGAAATCACGTGGGCCCCACCCGGAAATCACGTGGGCCCCACCCGGAAATCACGTGGGCCCCACCCGGAAATCACGTGGGCCCCCAGGGGAAATCACGTGGGCCCCACAAGGAAATCACGTGGGCCCCACCCGGAAATCACGTGGGCCCCACCCGGAAATCACGTGGGCCACACCCGGAAATCACGTGGGCCCCACGGGGAAATCACGTGGGCCCCACCCGGAAATCACGTGGGCCCCACCCGGAAATCACGTGGGCCCCACCCGGAAATCACGTGGGCCCCACCCGGAAATCACGTGGGCCCCACCCGGAAATCACGTGGGCCCCACCCGGAAATCACGTGGGCCCCACCCGGAAATCACGTGGGCCCCACGGGGAAATCACGTGGGCCCCACCCGGAAATCACGTGGGCCCCACGGGGAAATCACGTGGGCCCCACGGGGAAATCACGTGGGCCCCACCCGGAAATCACGTGGGCCCCACCCGGAAATCACGTGGGCCCCACCCGGAAATCACGTGGGCCCCACCCGGAAATCACGTGGGCCCCACCCGGAAATCACGTGGGCCCCACCCGGAAATCACGTGGGCCCCACCCGGAAATCACGTGGGCCCCACCCGGAAATCACGTGGGCCCCACCCGGAAATCACGTGGGCCCCACCCGGAAATCACGTGGGCCCCACCCGGAAATCACGTGGGCCCCACCCGGAAATCACGTGGGCCCCCAGGGGAAATCACGTGGGCCCCACAAGGAAATCACGTGGGCCCCACCCGGAAATCACGTGGGCCCCACCCGGAAATCACGTGGGCCACACCCGGAAATCACGTGGGCCCCACGGGGAAATCACGTGGGCCCCACCCGGAAATCACGTGGGCCCCACCCGGAAATCACGTGGGCCCCACCCGGAAATCACGTGGGCCCCACCCGGAAATCACGTGGGCCCCACCCGGAAATCACGTGGGCCCCACCCGGAAATCACGTGGGCCCCACGGGGAAATCACGTGGGCCCCACCCGGAAATCACGTGGGCCCCACCCGGAAATCACGTGGGCCCCACCCGGAAATCACGTGGGGCCCACGGGGAAATCACGTGGGCCCCACCCGGAAATCACGTGGGCCCCACCCGGAAATCACGTGGGCCCCACACGGAAATCACGTGGGCCCCACCCGGAAATCACGTGGGCCCCACCCGGAAATCACGTGGGCCCCACCCGGAAATCACGTGGGCCCCACCCGGAAATCACGTGGGCCCCACGGGGAAATCACGTGGGCCCCACCCGGAAATCACGTGGGCCCCACCCGGAAATCACGTGGGCCCCACCCGGAAATCACGTGGGCCCCACCCGGAAATCACGTGGGCCCCACCCGGAAATCACGTGGGCCCCACCCGGAAATCACGTGGGCCCCACGGGGAAATCACGTGGGCCCCACCCGGAAATCACGTGGGCCCCACCCGGAAATCACGTGGGCCCCACCCGGAAATCACGTGGGCCCCACCCGGAAATCACGTGGGCCCCCAGGGGAAATCACGTGGGCCCCACAAGGAAATCACGTGGGCCCCACCCGGAAATCACGTGGGCCCCACCCGGAAATCACGTGGGCCCCACCCGGAAATCACGTGGGCCCCACCCGGAAATCACGTGGGCCCCACCCGGAAATCACGTGGGCCCCACCCGGAAATCACGTGGGCCCCACCCGGAAATCACGTGGGCCCCACCCGGAAATCACGTGGGCCCCACCCGGAAATCACGTGGGCCCCACGGGGAAATCACGTGGGCCCCACCCGGAAATCACGTGGGCCCCACCCGGAAATCACGTGGGCCCCACCCGGAAATCACGTGGGCCCCACCCGGAAATCACGTGGGCCCCACCCGGAAATCACGTGGGCCCCACGGGGAAATCACGTGGGCCCCACGGGGAAATCACGTGGGCCCCACCCGGAAATCACGTGGGCCCCACCCGGAAATCACGTGGGCCCCACCCGGAAATCACGTGGGCCCCACCCGGAAATCACGTGGGCCCCACCCGGAAATCACGTGGGCCCCACGGGGAAATCACGTGGGCCCCACCCGGAAATCACGTGGGCCCCACGGGGAAATCACGTGGGCCCCACGGGGAAATCACGTGGGCCCCACCCGGAAATCACGTGGGCCCCACCCGGAAATCACGTGGGCCCCACCCGGAAATCACGTGGGCCCCACCCGGAAATCACGTGGGCCCCACCCGGAAATCACGTGGGCCCCACCCGGAAATCACGTGGGCCCCACCCGGAAATCACGTGGGCCCCACCCGGAAATCACGTGGGCCCCACCCGGAAATCACGTGGGCCCCACCCGGAAATCACGTGGGCCCCACCCGGAAATCACGTGGGCCCCACCCGGAAATCACGTGGGCCCCACCCGGAAATCACGTGGGCCCCCAGGGGAAATCACGTGGGCCCCACAAGGAAATCACGTGGGCCCCACCCGGAAATCACGTGGGCCCCACCCGGAAATCACGTGGGCCACACCCGGAAATCACGTGGGCCCCACGGGGAAATCACGTGGGCCCCACCCGGAAATCACGTGGGCCCCACCCGGAAATCACGTGGGCCCCACCCGGAAATCACGTGGGCCCCACCCGGAAATCACGTGGGCCCCACCCGGAAATCACGTGGGCCCCACCCGGAAATCACGTGGGCCCCACCCGGAAATCACGTGGGCCCCACGGGGAAATCACGTGGGCCCCACCCGGAAATCACGTGGGCCCCACGGGGAAATCACGTGGGCCCCACGGGGAAATCACGTGGGCCCCACCCGGAAATCACGTGGGCCCCACCCGGAAATCACGTGGGCCCCACCCGGAAATCACGTGGGCCCCACCCGGAAATCACGTGGGCCCCACCCGGAAATCACATGGGCCCCACCCGGAAATCACGTGGGCCCCACCCGGAAATCACGTGGGCCCCACCCGGAAATCACGTGGGCCCCACCCGGAAATCACGTGGGCCCCACCCGGAAATCACGTGGGCCCCACCCGGAAATCACGTGGGCCCCACCCGGAAATCACGTGGGCCCCCAGGGGAAATCACGTGGGCCCCACAAGGAAATCACGTGGGCCCCACCCGGAAATCACGTGGGCCCCACCCGGAAATCACGTGGGCCACACCCGGAAATCACGTGGGCCCCACGGGGAAATCACGTGGGCCCCACCCGGAAATCACGTGGGCCCCACCCGGAAATCACGTGGGCCCCACCCGGAAATCACGTGGGCCCCACCCGGAAATCACGTGGGCCCCACCCGGAAATCACGTGGGCCCCACCCGGAAATCACGTGGGCCCCACGGGGAAATCACGTGGGCCCCACCCGGAAATCACGTGGGCCCCACCCGGAAATCACGTGGGCCCCACCCGGAAATCACGTGGGGCCCACGGGGAAATCACGTGGGCCCCACCCGGAAATCACGTGGGCCCCACCCGGAAATCACGTGGGCCCCACACGGAAATCACGTGGGCCCCACCCGGAAATCACGTGGGCCCCACCCGGAAATCACGTGGGCCCCACCCGGAAATCACGTGGGCCCCACCCGGAAATCACGTGGGCCCCACCCGGAAATCACGTGGGCCCCACGGGGAAATCACGTGGGCCCCACCCGGAAATCACGTGGGCCCCACGGGGAAATCACGTGGGCCCCACCCGGAAATCACGTGGGCCCCACCCGGAAATCACGTGGGCCCCACCCGGAAATCACGTGGGGCCCACGGGGAAATCACGTGGGCCCCACCCGGAAATCACGTGGGCCCCACCCGGAAATCACGTGGGCCCCACCCGGAAATCACGTGGGCCCCACCCGGAAATCACGTGGGCCCCACCCGGAAATCACGTGGGCCCCACCCGGAAATCACGTGGGCCCCACCCGGAAATCACGTGGGCCCCACGGGGAAATCACGTGGGCCCCACCCGGAAATCACGTGGGCCCCACCCGGAAATCACGTGGGCCCCACCCGGAAATCACGTGGGGCCCACGGGGAAATCACGTGGGCCCCACCCGGAAATCACGTGGGCCCCACCCGGAAATCACGTGGGCCCCACACGGAAATCACGTGGGCCCCACCCGGAAATCACGTGGGCCCCACCCGGAAATCACGTGGGCCCCACCCGGAAATCACGTGGGCCCCACCCGGAAATCACGTGGGCCCCACCCGGAAATCACGTGGGCCCCACCCGGAAATCACGTGGGGCCCACCCGGAAATCACGTGGGGCCCACCCGGAAATCACGTGGGCCCCACCCGGAAATCACGTGGGCCCCACCCGGAAATCACGTGGGCCCCACCCGGAAATCACGTGGGCCCCACCCGGAAATCACGTGGGCCCCACCCGGAAATCACGTGGGCCCCACCCGGAAATCACGTGGGCCCCACCCGGAAATCACGTGGGCCCCACCCGGAAATCACGTGGGCCCCACCCGGAAATCACGTGGGCCCCACCCGGAAATCACGTGGGCCCCACCCGGAAATCACGTGGGCCCCACCCGGAAATCACGTGGGCCCCACCCGGAAATCACGTGGGCCCCACCCGGAAATCACGTGGGCCCCACCCGGAAATCACGTGGGCCCCACCCGGAAATCACGTGGGCCCCACCCGGAAATCACGTGGGCCCCACGGGGAAATCACGTGGGCCCCACCCGGAAATCACGTGGGCCCCACGGGGAAATCACGTGGGCCCCACCCGGAAATCACGTGGGCCCCACCCGGAAATCACGTGGGCCCCACCCGGAAATCACGTGGGCCCCCAGGGGAAATCACGTGGGCCCCACCCGGATATCACGTGGGCCCCACCCGGAAATCACGTGGGCCCCACCCGGAAATCACGTGGGCCCCACCCGGAAATCACGTGGGCCCCACCCGGAAATCACGTGGGCCCCACCCGGAAATCACGTGGGCCCCACCCGGAAATCACGTGGGCCCCACGGGGAAATCACGTGGGCCCCACCCGGAAATCACGTGGGCCCAAGTGGAAATCACGTGGGACCCACGGGGAAATCACGTGGGCCCCACCCGGAAATCACGTGGGCCCCACCCGGAAATCACGTGGGCCCCACCCGGAAATCACGTGGGCCCCACCCGGAAATCACGTGGGCCCCACCCGGAAATCACGTGGGCCCCACCCGGAAATCACGTGGGCCCCACCCGGAAATCACGTGGGCCCCACAAGGAAATCACGTGGGCCCCACCCGGAAATCACGTGGGCCCCACCCGGAAATCACGTGGGCCACACCCGGAAATCACGTGGGCCCCACGGGGAAATCACGTGGGCCCCACCCGGAAATCACGTGGGCCCCACCCGGAAATCACGTGGGCCCCCAGGGGAAATCACGTGGGCCCCACAAGGAAATCACGTGGGCCCCACCCGGAAATCACGTGGGCCCCACCCGGAAATCACGTGGGCCACACCCGGAAATCACGTGGGCCCCACCCGGAAATCACGTGGGCCCCACAAGGAAATCACGTGGGCCCCACCCGGAAATCACGTGGGCCCCACCCGGAAATCACGTGGGCCCCACCCGGAAATCACGTGGGCCCCACCCGGAAATCACGTGGGCCCCACGGGGAAATCACGTGGGCCCCACCCGGAAATCACGTGGGCCCCACGGGGAAATCACGTGGGCCCCACCCGGAAATCACGTGGGCCCCACCCGGAAATCACGTGGGCCCCACCCGGAAATCACGTGGGCCCCCAGGGGAAATCACGTGGGCCCCACCCGGATATCACGTGGGCCCCACCCGGAAATCACGTGGGCCCCACCCGGAAATCACGTGGGCCCCACCCGGAAATCACGTGGGCCCCACCCGGAAATCACGTGGGCCCCACAAGGAAATCACGTGGGCCCCACCCGGAAATCACGTGGGCCCCACCCGGAAATCACGTGGGCCACACCCGGAAATCACGTGGGCCCCACGGGGAAATCACGTGGGCCCCACCCGGAAATCACGTGGGCCCCACCCGGAAATCACGTGGGCCCCCAGGGGAAATCACGTGGGCCCCACAAGGAAATCACGTGGGCCCCACCCGGAAATCACGTGGGCCCCACCCGGAAATCACGTGGGCCCCACCCGGAAATCACGTGGGCCCCACCCGGAAATCACGTGGGCCCCACAAGGAAATCACGTGGGCCCCACCCGGAAATCACGTGGGCCCCACCCGGAAATCACGTGGGCCCCACCCGGAAATCACGTGGGCCCCACCCGGAAATCACGTGGGCCCCACCCGGAAATCACGTGGGCCCCACAAGGAAATCACGTGGGCCCCACCCGGAAATCACGTGGGCCCCACCCGGAAATCACGTGGGCCCCACCCGGAAATCACGTGGGCCCCACCCGGAAATCACGTGGGCCCCACCCGGAAATCACGTGGGCCCCACCCGGAAATCACGTGGGCCCCCAGGGGAAATCACGTGGGCCCCACAAGGAAATCACGTGGGCCCCACCCGGAAATCACGTGGGCCCCACCCGGAAATCACGTGGGCCACACCCGGAAATCACGTGGGCCCCACGGGGAAATCACGTGGGCCCCACCCGGAAATCACGTGGGCCCCACCCGGAAATCACGTGGGCCCCACCCGGAAATCACGTGGGCCCCACCCGGAAATCACGTGGGCCCCACCCGGAAATCACGTGGGCCCCACCCGGAAATCACGTGGGCCCCACCCGGAAATCACGTGGGCCCCACGGGGAAATCACGTGGGCCCCACCCGGAAATCACGTGGGCCCCACCCGGAAATCACGTGGGCCCCACCCGGAAATCACGTGGGCCCCACGGGGAAATCACGTGGGCCCCACCCGGAAATCACGTGGGCCCAAGTGGAAATCACGTGGGACCCACGGGGAAATCACGTGGGCCCCACCCGGAAATCACGTGGGCCCCACCCGGAAATCACGTGGGCCCCACCCGGAAATCACGTGGGCCCCACCCGGAAATCACGTGGGCCCCACCCGGAAATCACGTGGGCCCCACGGGGAAATCACGTGGGCCCCACCCGGAAATCACGTGGGCCCCACCCGGAAATCACGTGGGCCCCACCCGGAAATCACGTGGGCCCCACCCGGAAATCACGTGGGCCCCCAGGGGAAATCACGTGGGCCCCACAAGGAAATCACGTGGGCCCCACCCGGAAATCACGTGGGCCCCACCCGGAAATCACGTGGGCCACACCCGGAAATCACGTGGGCCCCACGGGGAAATCACGTGGGCCCCACCCGGAAATCACGTGGGCCCCACCCGGAAATCACGTGGGCCCCACCCGGAAATCACGTGGGCCCCACCCGGAAATCACGTGGGCCCCACCCGGAAATCACGTGGGCCCCACCCGGAAATCACGTGGGCCCCCAGGGGAAATCACGTGGGCCCCACAAGGAAATCACGTGGGCCCCACCCGGAAATCACGTGGGCCCCACCCGGAAATCACGTGGGCCCCACCCGGAAATCACGTGGGCCCCACCCGGAAATCACGTGGGCCCCACCCGGAAATCACGTGGGCCCCACCCGGAAATCACGTGGGCCCACCCGGAAATCACGTGGGCCCCACCCGGAAATCACGTGGGCCCCACCCGGAAATCACGTGGGCCCCACCCGGAAATCACGTGGGCCCCACCCGGAAATCACGTGGGCCCCACCCGGAAATCACGTGGGCCCCCAGGGGAAATCACGTGGGCCCCACAAGGAAATCACGTGGGCCCCACCCGGAAATCACGTGGGCCCCACCCGGAAATCACGTGGGCCACACCCGGAAATCACGTGGGCCCCACGGGGAAATCACGTGGGCCCCACCCGGAAATCACGTGGGCCCCACCCGGAAATCACGTGGGCCCCACCCGGAAATCACGTGGGCCCCACCCGGAAATCACGTGGGCCCCACCCGGAAATCACGTGGGCCCCACCCGGAAATCACGTGGGCCCCACCCGGAAATCACGTGGGCCCCACCCGGAAATCACGTGGGCCCCACCCGGAAATCACGTGGGCCCCACCCGGAAATCACGTGGGCCCCACCCGGAAATCACGTGGGCCCCACGGGGAAATCACGTGGGCCCCACCCGGAAATCACGTGGGCCCAAGTGGAAATCACGTGGGACCCACGGGGAAATCACGTGGGCCCCACCCGGAAATCACGTGGGCCCCACCCGGAAATCACGTGGGCCCCACCCGGAAATCACGTGGGCCCCACCCGGAAATCACGTGGGCCCCACCCGGAAATCACGTGGGCCCCACGGGGAAATCACGTGGGCCCCACCCGGAAATCACGTGGGCCCCACAAGGAAATCACGTGGGCCCCACCCGGAAATCACGTGGGCCCCACCCGGAAATCACGTGGGCCACACCCGGAAATCACGTGGGCCCCACGGGGAAATCACGTGGGCCCCACCCGGAAATCACGTGGGCCCCACCCGGAAATCACGTGGGCCCCACAAGGAAATCACGTGGGCCCCACCCGGAAATCACGTGGGCCCCACCCGGAAATCACGTGGGCCCCACCCGGAAATCACGTGGGCCCCACCCGGAAATCACGTGGGCCCCACCCGGAAATCACGTGGGCCCCACAAGGAAATCACGTGGGCCCCACCCGGAAATCACGTGGGCCCCACCCGGAAATCACGTGGGCCCCACCCGGAAATCACGTGGGCCCCCAGGGGAAATCACGTGGGCCCCACAAGGAAATCACGTGGGCCCCACCCGGAAATCACGTGGGCCCCACCCGGAAATCACGTGGGCCACACCCGGAAATCACGTGGGCCCCACGGGGAAATCACGTGGGCCCCACCCGGAAATCACGTGGGCCCCACCCGGAAATCACGTGGGCCCCACCCGGAAATCACGTGGGCCCCACCCGGAAATCACGTGGGCCCCACCCGGAAATCACGTGGGCCCCACCCGGAAATCACGTGGGCCTCCAGGGGAAATCACGTGGGCCCCACAAGGAAATCACGTGGGCCCCACCCGGAAATCACGTGGGCCCCACCCGGAAATCACGTGGGCCACACCCGGAAATCACGTGGGCCCCACGGGGAAATCACGTGGGCCCCACCCGGAAATCACGTGGGCCCCACCCGGAAATCACGTGGGCCCCACCCGGAAATCACGTGGGCCCCACCCGGAAATCACGTGGGCCCCACGGGGAAATCACGTGGGCCCCACCCGGAAATCACGTGGGCCCCACCCGGAAATCACGTGGGCCCCACCCGGAAATCACGTGGGCCCCACGGGGAAATCACGTGGGCCCCACCCGGAAATCACGTGGGCCCAAGTGGAAATCACGTGGGACCCACGGGGAAATCACGTGGGCCCCACCCGGAAATCACGTGGGCCCCACCCGGAAATCACGTGGGCCCCACCCGGAAATCACGTGGGCCCCACCCGGAAATCACGTGGGCCCCACCCGGAAATCACGTGGGCCCCACGGGGAAATCACGTGGGCCCCACGGGGAAATCACGTGGGCCCCACCCGGAAATCACGTGGGCCCCACCCGGAAATCACGTGGGCCCCACCCGGAAATCACGTGGGCCCCCAGGGGAAATCACGTGGGCCCCACAAGGAAATCACGTGGGCCCCACCCGGAAATCACGTGGGCCCCACCCGGAAATCACGTGGGCCCCACGGGGAAATCACGTGGGCCCCACCCGGAAATCACGTGGGCCCCACCCGGAAATCACGTGGGCCCCACCCGGAAATCACGTGGGCCCCCAGGGGAAATCACGTGGGCCCCACAAGGAAATCACGTGGGCCCCACCCGGAAATCACGTGGGCCCCACCCGGAAATCACGTGGGCCCCACCCGGAAATCACGTGGGCCCCACCCGGAAATCACGTGGGCCCCACCCGGAAATCACGTGGGCCCCACCCGGAAATCACGTGGGCCCCACCCGGAAATCACGTGGGCCCCACCCGGAAATCACGTGGGCCCCACCCGGAAATCACGTGGGCCCCACCCGGAAATCACGTGGGCCCCACCCGGAAATCACGTGGGCCCCCAGGGGAAATCACGTGGGCCCCACAAGGAAATCACGTGGGCCCCACCCGGAAATCACGTGGGCCCCACCCGGAAATCACGTGGGCCACACCCGGAAATCACGTGGGCCCCACGGGGAAATCACGTGGGCCCCACCCGGAAATCACGTGGGCCCCACCCGGAAATCACGTGGGCCCCACCCGGAAATCACGTGGGCCCCACCCGGAAATCACGTGGGCCCCACCCGGAAATCACGTGGGCCCCACCCGGAAATCACGTGGGCCCCACGGGGAAATCACGTGGGCCCCACCCGGAAATCACGTGGGCCCCACAAGGAAATCACGTGGGCCCCACCCGGAAATCACGTGGGCCCCACCCGGAAATCACGTGGGCCACACCCGGAAATCACGTGGGCCCCACGGGGAAATCACGTGGGCCCCACCCGGAAATCACGTGGGCCCCACCCGGAAATCACGTGGGCCCCACAAGGAAATCACGTGGGCCCCACCCGGAAATCACGTGGGCCCCACCCGGAAATCACGTGGGCCCCACCCGGAAATCACGTGGGCCCCACCCGGAAATCACGTGGGCCCCACCCGGAAATCACGTGGGCCCCACAAGGAAATCACGTGGGCCCCACCCGGAAATCACGTGGGCCCCACCCGGAAATCACGTGGGCCCCACCCGGAAATCACGTGGGCCCCCAGGGGAAATCACGTGGGCCCCACAAGGAAATCACGTGGGCCCCACCCGGAAATCACGTGGGCCCCACCCGGAAATCACGTGGGCCACACCCGGAAATCACGTGGGCCCCACGGGGAAATCACGTGGGCCCCACCCGGAAATCACGTGGGCCCCACCCGGAAATCACGTGGGCCCCACCCGGAAATCACGTGGGCCCCACCCGGAAATCACGTGGGCCCCACCCGGAAATCACGTGGGCCCCACCCGGAAATCACGTGGGCCTCCAGGGGAAATCACGTGGGCCCCACAAGGAAATCACGTGGGCCCCACCCGGAAATCACGTGGGCCCCACCCGGAAATCACGTGGGCCACACCCGGAAATCACGTGGGCCCCACGGGGAAATCACGTGGGCCCCACCCGGAAATCACGTGGGCCCCACCCGGAAATCACGTGGGCCCCACCCGGAAATCACGTGGGCCCCACCCGGAAATCACGTGGGCCCCACCCGGAAATCACGTGGGCCCCACCCGGAAATCACGTGGGCCCCACCCGGAAATCACGTGGGCCCCACGGGGAAATCACGTGGGCCCCACCCGGAAATCACGTGGGCCCCACCCGGAAATCACGTGGGCCCCACCCGGAAATCACGTGGGCCCCACGGGGAAATCACGTGGGCCCCACCCGGAAATCACGTGGGCCCAAGTGGAAATCACGTGGGACCCACGGGGAAATCACGTGGGCCCCACCCGGAAATCACGTGGGCCCCACCCGGAAATCACGTGGGCCCCACCCGGAAATCACGTGGGCCCCACCCGGAAATCACGTGGGCCCCACCCGGAAATCACGTGGGCCCCACGGGGAAATCACGTGGGCCCCACCCGGAAATCACGTGGGCCCCACCCGGAAATCACGTGGGCCCCACCCGGAAATCACGTGGGCCCCACCCGGAAATCACGTGGGCCCCCAGGGGAAATCACGTGGGCCCCACAAGGAAATCACGTGGGCCCCACCCGGAAATCACGTGGGCCCCACCCGGAAATCACGTGGGCCACACCCGGAAATCACGTGGGCCCCACGGGGAAATCACGTGGGCCCCAACCGGAAATCACGTGGGCCCCACCCGGAAATCACGTGGGCCCCACGGGGAAATCACGTGGGCCCCACCCGGAAATCACGTGGGCCCCACCCGGAAATCACGTGGGCCCCACCCGGAAATCACGTGGGCCCCCAGGGGAAATCACGTGGGCCCCACAAGGAAATCACGTGGGCCCCACCCGGAAATCACGTGGGCCCCACCCGGAAATCACGTGGGCCCCACCCGGAAATCACGTGGGCCCCACCCGGAAATCACGTGGGCCCCACCCGGAAATCACGTGGGCCCCACCCGGAAATCACGTGGGCCCCACCCGGAAATCACGTGGGCCCCACCCGGAAATCACGTGGGCCCCACCCGGAAATCACGTGGGCCCCACCCGGAAATCACGTGGGCCCCACCCGGAAATCACGTGGGCCCCCAGGGGAAATCACGTGGGCCCCACAAGGAAATCACGTGGGCCCCACCCGGAAATCACGTGGGCCCCACCCGGAAATCACGTGGGCCACACCCGGAAATCACGTGGGCCCCACGGGGAAATCACGTGGGCCCCACCCGGAAATCACGTGGGCCCCACCCGGAAATCACGTGGGCCCCACCCGGAAATCACGTGGGCCCCACCCGGAAATCACGTGGGCCCCACCCGGAAATCACGTGGGCCCCACCCGGAAATCACGTGGGCCCCACCCGGAAATCACGTGGGCCCCACCCGGAAATCACGTGGGCCCCACCCGGAAATCACGTGGGCCCCACCCGGAAATCACGTGGGCCCCACCCGGAAATCACGTGGGCCCCACGGGGAAATCACGTGGGCCCCACCCGGAAATCACGTGGGCCCAAGTGGAAATCACGTGGGACCCACGGGGAAATCACGTGGGCCCCACCCGGAAATCACGTGGGCCCCACCCGGAAATCACGTGGGCCCCACCCGGAAATCACGTGGGCCCCACCCGGAAATCACGTGGGCCCCACCCGGAAATCACGTGGGCCCCACGGGGAAATCACGTGGGCCCCACCCGGAAATCACGTGGGCCCCACAAGGAAATCACGTGGGCCACACCCGGAAATCACGTGGGCCCCACGGGGAAATCACGTGGGCCCCACCCGGAAATCACGTGGGCCCCACCCGGAAATCACGTGGGCCCCCAGGGGAAATCACGTGGGCCCCACAAGGAAATCACGTGGGCCCCACCCGGAAATCACGTGGGCCCCACCCGGAAATCACGTGGGCCCCACCCGGAAATCACGTGGGCCCCACCCGGAAATCACGTGGGCCCCACAAAGAAATCACGTGGGCCCCACCCGGAAATCACGTGGGCCCCACCCGGAAATCACGTGGGCCCCACCCGGAAATCACGTGGGCCCCACCCGGAAATCACGTGGGCCCCACCCGGAAATCACGTGGGCCCCACAAGGAAATCACGTGGGCCCCACCCGGAAATCACGTGGGCCCCACCCGGAAATCACGTGGGCCCCACCCGGAAATCACGTGGGCCCCACCCGGAAATCACGTGGGCCCCACCCGGAAATCACGTGGGCCCCACCCGGAAATCACGTGGGCCCCACCCGGAAATCACGTGGGCCCCACCCGGAAATCACGTGGGCCCCACCCGGAAATCACGTGGGCCCCACCCGGAAATCACGTGGGCCCCACCCGGAAATCACGTGGGCCCCACGGGGAAATCACGTGGGCCCCACCCGGAAATCACGTGGGCCCCACCCGGAAATCACGTGGGCCCCACCCGGAAATCACGTGGGGCCCACGGGGAAATCACGTGGGCCCCACCCGGAAATCACGTGGGCCCCACCCGGAAATCACGTGGGCCCCACCCGGAAATCACGTGGGCCCCACCCGGAAATCACGTGGGCCCCACCCGGAAATCACGTGGGCCACACCCGGAAATCACGTGGGCCCCACGGGGAAATCACGTGGGCCCCACCCGGAAATCACGTGGGCCCCACCCGGAAATCACGTGGGCCCCACCCGGAAATCACGTGGGCCCCACCCGGAAATCACGTGGGCCCCACCCGGAAATCACGTGGGCCCCACCCGGAAATCACGTGGGCCCCACGGGGAAATCACGTGGGCCCCACCCGGAAATCACGTGGGCCCCACCCGGAAATCACGTGGGCCCCACCCGGAAATCACGTGGGGCCCACGGGGAAATCACGTGGGCCCCACCCGGAAATCACGTGGGCCCCACCCGGAAATCACGTGGGCCCCACCCGGAAATCACGTGGGCCCCACCCGGAAATCACGTGGGCCCCACCCGGAAATCACGTGGGCCCCACCCGGAAATCACGTGGGCCCCACCCGGAAATCACGTGGGCCCCACCCGGAAATCACGTGGGCCCCACCCGGAAATCACGTGGGCCCCACCCGGAAATCACGTGGGCCCCACCCGGAAATCACGTGGGCCCCCAGGGGAAATCACGTGGGGCCCACGGGGAAATCACGTGGGCCCCACCCGGAAATCACGTGGGCCCCACCCGGAAATCACGTGGGCCCCACCCGGAAATCACGTGGGCCCCCAGGGGAAATCACGTGGGCCCCACAAGGAAATCACGTGGGCCCCACCCGGAAATCACGTGGGCCCCACCCGGAAATCACGTGGGCCACACCCGGAAATCACGTGGGCCCCACGGGGAAATCACGTGGGCCCCACCCGGAAATCACGTGGGCCCCACCCGGAAATCACGTGGGCCCCACCCGGAAATCACGTGGGCCCCACCCGGAAATCACGTGGGCCCCACCCGGAAATCACGTGGGCCCCACCCGGAAATCACGTGGGCCCCACCCGGAAATCACGTGGGCCCCACCCGGAAATCACGTGGGCCCCACCCGGAAATCACGTGGGCCCCACCCGGAAATCACGTGGGCCCCACCCGGAAATCACGTGGGCCCCACCCGGAAATCACGTGGGCCCCACCCGGAAATCACGTGGGCCCCACCCGGAAATCACGTGGGCCCCACCCGGAAATCACGTGGGCCCCACCCGGAAATCACGTGGGCCCCCAGGGGAAATCACGTGGGCCCCACAAGGAAATCACGTGGGCCCCACCCGGAAATCACGTGGGCCCCACCCGGAAATCACGTGGGCCACACCCGGAAATCACGTGGGCCCCACGGGGAAATCACGTGGGCCCCACCCGGAAATCACGTGGGCCCCACCCGGAAATCACGTGGGCCCCACCCGGAAATCACGTGGGCCCCACCCGGAAATCACGTGGGCCCCACCCGGAAATCACGTGGGCCCCACCCGGAAATCACGTGGGCCCCACGGGGAAATCACGTGGGCCCCACCCGGAAATCACGTGGGCCCCACCCGGAAATCACGTGGGCCCAACCCGGAAATCACGTGGGGCCCACGGGGAAATCACGTGGGCCCCACCCGGAAATCACGTGGGCCCCACCCGGAAATCACGTGGGCCCCACGGGGAAATCACGTGGGCCCCACCCGGAAATCACGTGGGCCCCACGGGGAAATCACGTGGGCCCCACGGGGAAATCACGTGGGCCCCACCCGGAAATCACGTGGGCCCCACCCGGAAATCACGTGGGCCCCACCCGGAAATCACGTGGGCCCCACCCGGAAATCACGTGGGCCCCACCCGGAAATCACGTGGGCCCCACCCGGAAATCACGTGGGCCCCACCCGGAAATCACGTGGGCCCCACCCGGAAATCACGTGGGCCCCACCCGGAAATCACGTGGGCCCCACCCGGAAATCACGTGGGCCCCACCCGGAAATCACGTGGGCCCCACCCGGAAATCACGTGGGCCCCCAGGGGAAATCACGTGGGCCCCACAAGGAAATCACGTGGGCCCCACCCGGAAATCACGTGGGCCCCACCCGGAAATCACGTGGGCCACACCCGGAAATCACGTGGGCCCCACGGGGAAATCACGTGGGCCTCACCCGGAAATCACGTGGGCCCCACCCGGAAATCACGTGGGCCCCACCCGGAAATCACGTGGGCCCCACCCGGAAATCACGTGGGCCCCACCCGGAAATCACGTGGGCCCCACCCGGAAATCACGTGGGGCCCACGGGGAAATCACGTGGGCCCCACCCGGAAATCACGTGGGCCCAAGTGGAAATCACGTGGGACCCACGGGGAAATCACGTGGGCCCCACCCGGAAATCACGTGGGCCCCACCCGGAAATCACGTGGGCCCCACCCGGAAATCACGTGGGCCCCACGGGGAAATCACGTGGGCCCCACCCGGAAATCACGTGGGCCCCACCCGGAAATCACGTGGGCCCCACCCGGAAATCACGTGGGCCCCACCCGGAAATCACGTGGGCCCCACCCGGAAATCACGTGGGCCCCACCCGGAAATCACGTGGGCCCCACCCGGAAATCACGTGGGCCCCACCCGGAAATCACGTGGGCCCCACCCGGAAATCACGTGGGCCCCACCCGGAAATCACGTGGGCCCCACCCGGAAATCACGTGGGCCCCACGGGGAAATCACGTGGGCCCCACCCGGAAATCACGTGGGCCCCACCCGGAAATCACGTGGGCCCCACCCGGAAATCACGTGGGCCACACCCGGAAATCACGTGGGCCCCACGGGGAAATCACGTGGGCCCCACCCGGAAATCACGTGGGCCCCACCCGGAAATCACGTGGGCCCCACCCGGAAATCACGTGGGCCCAAGTGGAAATCACGTGGGACCCACGGGGAAATCACGTGGGCCCCACCCGGAAATCACGTGGGCCCCACCCGGAAATCACGTGGGCCCCACCCGGAAATCACGTGGGCCCCACGGGGAAATCACGTGGGCCCCACCCGGAAATCACGTGGGCCCCACCCGGAAATCACGTGGGCCCCACCCGGAAATCACGTGGGCCCCACCCGGAAATCACGTGGGCCCCACCCGGAAATCACGTGGGCCCCACCCGGAAATCACGTGGGCCCCACGGGGAAATCACGTGGGCCCCACCCGGAAATCACGTGGGCCCCACCCGGAAATCACGTGGGCCCCACCCGGAAATCACGTGGGGCCCACGGGGAAATCACGTGGGCCCCACCCGGAAATCACGTGGGCCCCACCCGGAAATCACGTGGGCCCCACGGGGAAATCACGTGGGCCCCACCCGGAAATCACGTGGGCCCCACGGGGAAATCACGTGGGCCCCACGGGGAAATCACGTGGGCCCCACCCGGAAATCACGTGGGCCCCACCCGGAAATCACGTGGGCCCCACCCGGAAATCACGTGGGCCCCACCCGGAAATCACGTGGGCCCCACCCGGAAATCACGTGGGCCCCACCCGGAAATCACGTGGGCCCCACCCGGAAATCACGTGGGCCCCACCCGGAAATCACGTGGGCCCCACCCGGAAATCACGTGGGCCCCACCCGGAAATCACGTGGGCCCCACCCGGAAATCACGTGGGCCCCACCCGGAAATCACGTGGGCCCCACCCGGAAATCACGTGGGCCCCCAGGGGAAATCACGTGGGCCCCACAAGGAAATCACGTGGGCCCCACCCGGAAATCACGTGGGCCCCACCCGGAAATCACGTGGGCCACACCCGGAAATCACGTGGGCCCCACGGGGAAATCACGTGGGCCCCACCCGGAAATCACGTGGGCCCCACCCGGAAATCACGTGGGCCCCACCCGGAAATCACGTGGGCCCCACCCGGAAATCACGTGGGCCCCACCCGGAAATCACGTGGGCCCCACCCGGAAATCACGTGGGGCCCACGGGGAAATCACGTGGGCCCCACCCGGAAATCACGTGGGCCCAAGTGGAAATCACGTGGGACCCACGGGGAAATCACGTGGGCCCCACCCGGAAATCACGTGGGCCCCACCCGGAAATCACGTGGGCCCCACCCGGAAATCACGTGGGCCCCACGGGGAAATCACGTGGGCCCCACCCGGAAATCACGTGGGCCCCACCCGGAAATCACGTGGGCCCCACCCGGAAATCACGTGGGCCCCACCCGGAAATCACGTGGGCCCCACGGGGAAATCACGTGGGCCCCACCCGGAAATCACGTGGGCCCCACGGGGAAATCACGTGGGCCCCACGGGGAAATCACGTGGGCCCCACCCGGAAATCACGTGGGCCCCACCCGGAAATCACGTGGGCCCCACCCGGAAATCACGTGGGCCCCACCCGGAAATCACGTGGGCCCCACCCGGAAATCACGTGGGCCCCACCCGGAAATCACGTGGGCCACACCCGGAAATCACGTGGGCCCCACCCGGAAATCACGTGGGCCCCACCCGGAAATCACGTGGGCCCCCAGGGGAAATCACGTGGGCCCCACAAGGAAATCACGTGGGCCCCACCCGGAAATCACGTGGGCCCCACCCGGAAATCACGTGGGCCACACCCGGAAATCACGTGGGCCCCACGGGGAAATCACGTGGGCCCCACCCGGAAATCACGTGGGCCCCACCCGGAAATCACGTGGGCCCCACCCGGAAATCACGTGGGCCCCACCCGGAAATCACGTGGGCCCCACCCGGAAATCACGTGGGCCCCACCCGGAAATCACGTGGGGCCCACGGGGAAATCACGTGGGCCCCACCCGGAAATCACGTGGGCCCCAAGTGGAAATCACGTGGGACCCACGGGGAAATCACGTGGGCCCCACCCGGAAATCACGTGGGCCCCACCCGGAAATCACGTGGGCCCCACCCGGAAATCACGTGGGCCCCACGGGGAAATCACGTGGGCCCCACCCGGAAATCACGTGGGCCCCACCCGGAAATCACGTGGGCCCCACCCGGAAATCACGTGGGCCCCACCCGGAAATCACGTGGGCCCCACCCGGAAATCACGTGGGCCCCACCCGGAAATCACGTGGGCCCCACCCGGAAATCACGTGGGCCCCACGGGGAAATCACGTGGGCCCCACCCGGAAATCACGTGGGCCCCACCCGGAAATCACGTGGGCCCCACCCGGAAATCACGTGGGCCCCACCCGGAAATCACGTGGGCCCCACCCGGAAATCACGTGGGCCCCACCCGGAAATCACGTGGGGCCCACGGGGAAATCACGTGGGCCCCACCCGGAAATCACGTGGGCCCCACCCGGAAATCACGTGGGCCCCACCCGGAAATCACGTGGGCCCCACCCGGAAATCACGTGGGCCCCACCCGGAAATCACGTGGGCCCCACCCGGAAATCACGTGGGCCCCACGGGGAAATCACGTGGGCCCCACCCGGAAATCACGTGGGCCCCACCCGGAAATCACGTGGGCCCCACCCGGAAATCACGTGGGGCCCACGGGAAATCACGTGGGCCCCACCCGGAAATCACGTGGGCCCCACCCGGAAATCACGTGGGCCCCACGGGGAAATCACGTGGGCCCCACCCGGGAAATCACGTGGGCCCCACGGGGAAATCACGTGGGCCCCACGGGGAAATCACGTGGGCCCCACCCGGAAATCACGTGGGCCCCACCCGGAAATCACGTGGGCCCCACCCGGAAATCACGTGGGCCCCACCCGGAAATCACGTGGGCCCCACCCGGAAATCACGTGGGCCCCACCCGGAAATCACGTGGGCCCCACCCGGAAATCACGTGGGCCCCACCCGGAAATCACGTGGGCCCCACCCGGAAATCACGTGGGCCCCACGGGGAAATCACGTGGGCCCCACCCGGAAATCACGTGGGCCCCACCCGGAAATCACGTGGGCCCCCAGGGGAAATCACGTGGGCCCCACAAGGAAATCACGTGGGCCCCACCCGGAAATCACGTGGGCCCCACCCGGAAATCACGTGGGCCACACCCGGAAATCACGTGGGCCCCACGGGGAAATCACGTGGGCCCCACCCGGAAATCACGTGGGCCCCACCCGGAAATCACGTGGGCCCCACCCGGAAATCACGTGGGCCCCGCCCGGAAATCACGTGGGCCCCACCCGGAAATCACGTGGGCCCCACCCGGAAATCACGTGGGGCCCACGGGGAAATCACGTGGGCCCCACCCGGAAATCACGTGGGCCCAAGTGGAAATCACGTGGGACCCACGGGGAAATCACGTGGGCCCCACCCGGAAATCACGTGGGCCCCACCCGGAAATCACGTGGGCCCCACCCGGAAATCACGTGGGCCCCACGGGGAAATCACGTGGGCCCCACCCGGAAATCACGTGGGCCCCACCCGGAAATCACGTGGGCCCCACCCGGAAATCACGTGGGCCCCACCCGGAAATCACGTGGGCCCCACCCGGAAATCACGTGGGCCCCACCCGGAAATCACGTGGGCCCCACCCGGAAATCACGTGGGCCCCACCCGGAAATCACGTGGGCCCCACCCGGAAATCACGTGGGCCCCACCCGGAAATCACGTGGGCCCCACCCGGAAATCACGTGGGCCCCACCCGGAAATCACGTGGGCCCCACCCGGAAATCACGTGGGCCCCACCCGGAAATCACGTGGGCCCCACCCGGAAATCACGTGGGCCCCACCCGGAAATCACGTGGGCCCCACCCGGAAATCACGTGGGCCCCCAGGGGAAATCACGTGGGCCCCACAAGGAAATCACGTGGGCCCCACCCGGAAATCACGTGGGCCCCACCCGGAAATCACGTGGGCCACACCCGGAAATCACGTGGGCCCCACGGGGAAATCACGTGGGCCCCACCCGGAAATCACGTGGGCCCCACCCGGAAATCACGTGGGCCCCACCCGGAAATCACGTGGGCCCCACCCGGAAATCACGTGGGCCCCACCCGGAAATCACGTGGGCCCCACCCGGAAATCACGTGGGCCCCACCCGGAAATCACGTGGGCCCCACGGGGAAATCACGTGGGCCCCACGGGGAAATCACGTGGGCCCCACCCGGAAATCACGTGGGCCCCACGGGGAAATCACGTGGGCCCCACCCGGAAATCACGTGGGCCCCACCCGGAAATCACGTGGGCCCCACCCGGAAATCACGTGGGCCCCACCCGGAAATCACGTGGGCCACACCCGGAAATCACGTGGGCCCCACGGGGAAATCACGTGGGCCCCACCCGGAAATCACGTGGGCCCCACCCGGAAATCACGTGGGCCCCACGGTGAAATCACGTGGGCCCAACCCGGAAATCACGTGGGCCCCACCCGGAAATCACGTGGGCCCCACCCGGAAATCACGTGGGCCCCACGGGGAAATCACGTGGGCCCCACCCGGAAATCACGTGGGCCCCACCCGGAAATCACGTGGGCCCCACCCGGAAATCACGTGGGCCCCACGGGGAAATCACGTGGGCCCCACGGGGAAATCACGTGGGCCCCACCCGGAAATCACGTGGGCCCCACGGGGAAATCACGTGGGCCCCACCCGGAAATCACGTGGGCCCCACCCGGAAATCACGTGGGCCCCACCCGGAAATCACGTGGGCCCCACCCGGAAATCACGTGGGCCCCACCCGGAAATCACGTGGGCCCCACCCGGAAATCACGTGGGCCCCACCCGGAAATCACGTGGGCCCCACCCGGAAATCACGTGGGCCCCACCCGGAAATCACGTGGGCCCCACCCGGAAATCACGTGGGCCCCCAGGGGAAATCACGTGGGCCCCACAAGGAAATCACGTGGGCCCCACCCGGAAATCACGTGGGCCCCACCCGGAAATCACGTGGGCCACACCCGGAAATCACGTGGGCCCCACGGGGAAATCACGTGGGCCCCACCCGGAAATCACGTGGGCCCCACCCGGAAATCACGTGGGCCCCACCCGGAAATCACGTGGGCCCCACCCGGAAATCACGTGGGCCCCACCCGGAAATCACGTGGGCCCCACCCGGAAATCACGTGGGCCCCACGGGGAAATCACGTGGGCCCCACCCGGAAATCACGTGGGCCCCACCCGGAAATCACGTGGGCCCCACCCGGAAATCACGTGGGGCCCACGGGGAAATCACGTGGGCCCCACCCGGAAATCACGTGGGCCCCACCCGGAAATCACGTGGGCCCCACGGGGAAATCACGTGGGCCCCACCCGGAAATCACGTGGGCCCCACGGGGAAATCACGTGGGCCCCACGGGGAAATCACGTGGGCCCCACCCGGAAATCACGTGGGCCCCACCCGGAAATCACGTGGGCCCCACCCGGAAATCACGTGGGCCCCACCCGGAAATCACGTGGGCCCCACCCGGAAATCACGTGGGCCCCACCCGGAAATCACGTGGGCCCCACCCGGAAATCACGTGGGCCCCACCCGGAAATCCGTGGGCCCCACCCGGAAATCACGTGGGCCCCACCCAGAAATCACGTGGGCCCCACCCGGAAATCACGTGGGCCCCACCCGGAAATCACGTGGGCCCCACCCGGAAATCACGTGGGCCCCCAGGGGAAATCACGTGGGCCCCACAAGGAAATCACGTGGGCCCCACCCGGAAATCACGTGGGCCCCACCCGGAAATCACGTGGGCCACACCCGGAAATCACGTGGGCCCCACGGGGAAATCACGTGGGCCCCACCCGGAAATCACGTGGGCCCCACCCGGAAATCACGTGGGCCCCACCCGGAAATCACGTGGGCCCCACCCGGAAATCACGTGGGCCCCCACCCGGAAATCACGTGGGCCCCACCCGGAAATCACGTGGGGCCCACGGGAAATCACGTGGGCCCCACCCGGAAATCACGTGGGCCCAAGTGGAAATCACGTGGGACCCACGGGGAAATCACGTGGGCCCCACCCGGAAATCACGTGGGCCCCACCCGGAAATCACGTGGGCCCCACCCGGGAAATCACGTGGGCCCCACGGGGAAATCACGTGGGCCCCACCCGGAAATCACGTGGGCCCCACCCGGAAATCACGTGGGCCCCACCCGGAAATCACGTGGGCCCCACCCGGAAATCACGTGGGCCCCACCCGGAAATCACGTGGGCCCCACCCGGAAATCACGTGGGCCCCACGGGAAATCACGTGGGCCCCACGGGGAAATCACGTGGGCCCCACCCGGAAATCACGTGGGCCCCACCCGGAAATCACGTGGGCCCCACCCGGAAATCACGTGGGCCCCACCCGGAAATCACGAGGGCCCCACCCGGAAATCACGTGGGCCCCACCCGGAAATCACGTGGGCCCCACCCGGAAATCACGTGGGCCCCACCCGGAAATCACGTGGGCCCACCCGGAAATCACGTGGGCCCCACCCGGAAATCACGTGGGCCCCACCCGGAAATCACGTGGGCCCCACCCGGAAATCACGTGGGCCCCACCCGGAAATCACGTGGGCCCCCAGGGGAAAATCACGTGGGCCCCACAAGGAAATCACGTGGGCCCCACCCGGAAATCACGTGGGCCCCACCCGGAAATCACGTGGGCCACACCCGGAAATCACGTGGGCCCCACGGGGAAATCACGTGGGCCCCACCCGGAAATCACGTGGGCCCCACCCGGAAATCACGTGGGCCCCACCCGGAAATCACGTGGGCCCCACCCGGAAATCACGTGGGCCCCACCCGGAAATCACGTGGGCCCCACCCGGAAATCACGTGGGCCCCACCCGGAAATCACGTGGGCCCCACGGGGAAATCACGTGGGCCCCACCCGGAAATCACGTGGGCCCCACGGGGAAATCACGTGGGCCCCACGGGGAAATCACGTGGGCCCCACCCGGAAATCACGTGGGCCCCACCCGGAAATCACGTGGGCCCCACCCGGAAATCACGTGGGCCCCACCCGGAAATCACGTGGGCCCCACCCGGAAATCACGTGGGCCCCACCCGGAAATCACGTGGGCCCCACCCGGAAATCACGTGGGCCCCACCCGGAAATCACGTGGGCCCCACCCGGAAATCACGTGGGCCCCACCCGGAAATCACGTGGGCCCCACCGCGGAAATCACGTGGGCCCCACCCGGAAATCACGTGGGCCCCCAGGGGAAATCACGTGGGCCCCACAAGGAAATCACGTGGCCCCACCCGGAAATCACGTGGGCCCCACCCGGAAATCACGTGGGCCACACCCGGAAATCACGTGGGCCCCACGGGAAATCACGTGGGCCCCACCCGGAAATCACGTGGGCCCCACCCGGAATCACGTGGGCCCCACCCGGAAATCACGTGGGCCCCACCCGGAAATCACGTGGGCCCCACCCGGAAATCACGTGGGCCCCACCCGGAAATCACGTGGGCCCCACGGGGAAATCACGTGGGCCCCACCCGGAAATCACGTGGGCCCCACCCGGAAATCACGTGGGCCCCACCGGAAATCACGTGGGGCCCACGGGGAAATCACGTGGGCCCCACCCGGAAATCACGTGGGCCCCACCCGGAAATCACGTGGGCCCCACACGGAAATCACGTGGGCCCCACCCGGAAATCACGTGGGCCCCACCCGGAAATCACGTGGGCCCCACCCGGAAATCACGTGGGCCCCACCCGGAAATCACGTGGGCCCCACCCGGAAATCACGTGGGCCCCACGGGGAAATCACGTGGGCCCCACCCGGAAATCACGTGGGCCCCACGGGGAAATCACGTGGGCCCCACCCGGAAATCACGTGGGCCCCACACGGAAATCACGTGGGCCCCACCCGGAAATCACGTGGGGCCCACGGGGAAATCACGTGGGCCCCACCCGGAAATCACGTGGGC